>NC_137963.1:9595639-10795639 GCF_963924665.1 Micromys minutus | reverse complement strand
TTAAATCACTCAAACTCCTGAAGAACCAAATCAAAAACTTTTATTCTAATATTTTTAGCACCTCCTTTATTTTTGTTTTTCCAAAAATGAAAGTTTTTCAACCTACACAAACTGATTTTAAAGGTAATATGGAAAACCATTTTAAAAGGCCTTTCAGCATCATAAAAGTGATGTTGTAAATTTCATTTTTATCAAAGATTAGTTTAAGACAAAAATACGCAAAGCAAAAGTCACACATGATGGTGGGGCTTTCTAAGTAAGGTGCCAGATATACAAATGGAATCCAAAACAGCACTAATTACTTAGAGTCTAAATAAATGAGACAGAGACAGCATTTAAGCCATTCTCCTCATCAGAAGAAGATTTGGACAAATATCAGAAAATAGTCTAGCAGTAATAAAAGTTGTTCAATAAGAACCATATGTCTGGGTTTCCTAAGATATAGATAGATAGATAGATAGATAGATAGATAGATAGATAGATAGATGATTGATGGATGAATAGATAGATAGATGGATAGATGGATGGATGAATAGATAGATGATACAAATGCAAATAATAGTAATAGAGATTGCAATACATTATAGTAAAGGCCAGTGGCAACAATTTTAACATGAGGTACATATTATAATGCTAGACACTGAAAAAAGCAACATTAATATTTTATTTATTGATATTGGTATTAGATATGATAATTGACAATGTTATTAAAATAATTATAAAGTTATTTTTTGGAAAATATCTCTTAATATCATATGTCCTAGTAATCATCAACCTCATAGAAGTATTGTCCTAGTAACGTATGTCAAGATGGTAGGCAGAGTCATAGGCTAGCACATATTTTCCTAGGTCAACCAGAGCCTCCTTAAGAGAATAGTGCCTTGGCTTTTTCCTTGCATTTACATTTCTGCAAATTTCCTTAGGGCAGGGCTATCTGCCACCTTGTTTGTATACCTTTGTATATGCTCTACGCATAGCTTCTGCCATATTTCAATCATGGTTGTACATAAGTAAGTGAGCACTTGATTAGGGCTATATCCCCTTCATATTAGAATCAGCCAAACAACTCCGTATCCATTCATTTATTCAATGTGCTTTGTACCACACAATCTATTACATATTTTTTGAGAGAAAGGCCCATCAAACATCAGGACAACACGTTAAAACTTACATCCACATAATTCTGAAAGAAATATGAAAGATAGCAAGACAATTAAATTTGCTCTACCAATATTTGATTTATATTCAACAGTGAGGTGTATATACTGAGCTCAAAGACAGGATCCACATACACTACACACCATTTCCACTGAACACTCCAGGGAATGCTACTGACTACAAAAGCCACGTCTGTAGAATAGTGAAGCTTATTTACCACTAACTCCCTCCAACCTGCTTATCCAGAATCAAAATACATAATCCTACTATAACTACCCTACCAGAGTCACATTTAAAATTAATATGGTAGGTAGAAGCAGAAAAATCAGAAGTTCAAAGACACCATCCGCCAGACAGTTAATCTGAGGCCAGGCTAGGCTACATGACTCCATGTCTTAAAAACAAATAAAGACTGGCCTTCCTGCTCCACCCCTAAAAAGGAAAAAAAAAAAAAAAAAAAAAAAAAAAGCAAGAGAAAGTCATTGGGTAAATTTACAGCAATTCCCAATGATCTCTAATTTTACAGAAATCTATAAAAAATTACAATACAACAAACAAGCAAACAACAACCCTCTAAAAAACAAAACACCAAAAACCACTAAAAAGTACTACATGACCCTAGCAATTCTGGAACTCAGGAAAAGTCTCCAGTTTTCTTTGTCTTTCTTCCTTAAAATTTCTAGCCCCTTATACTCAATCCTCTTTAAATATATTTATTTATTTCTTCTTTTCTTCCACCACAATTATGTCAGACATTTAATACCATCAAGGTTTTATGGATAAGCATAGTAAAGCTCAGGAACTTCAGATTGCCATATGGTCAAAGGAGATCCTTCAATGTGAGGCAAGAAACCAACAATTGTGAAGCAGAGACAAAACAGCAAACGAAATTTAGGGCTCATATTGTAGAGGGTGAGAAACTTGTTTCTGGATTCTAGTTTGGAGGCTCCCTAGATGTAGGATAGGCTCAGTTATCTTAATCCAAATATGGCACATTGACAGAATTTCTCTCACAGGGTAGCTGTGAGTAGTTAATAACTACCACATTTTGGCACTTGACAGGAAGTTATTTTAAATATTTTATCATAATTTGTAGCTATAATTTAAACTTTACCAGATAGTTTTAATTATTTTGGATATTACTTCAAAGTTGATGGAGCAGAGACAGTTCTTTATTTCTTCAAAGGAGAAATTAAAAGGCATGAGGGAGGGGGGTCCTATCCTTGCTGTAATGAGTTCCTGCTAATTCCCTTTCTCTTTATTTATCATTTATGCTTATTCTCGGCCTCAGTGAGAGAGTTTGTGCCAGGTATGTATTTTTTCCTTTACCATTTGCTTCTAGTCATCTCCAAGTCTGGAGCCACTGATACCAAAATACTTGGCAGATTCTTCAAGTACACTGCATCTTGAATCCCCAAACCCTTAATCCATCTCTTTCTGCACAGGACCTTGCTATAATATTAAAATAACACAACTTCACAAGATATGGGATTTCATAGATGAAAATTGCCATGGAGACCAAGTCAGCTAACTTATCATATGGAAATTATGCCTTAACATTCTATTACTTTATCAAGAATGCGAACATAAAGCAAAGATGCCATACAATAAGCAAGGTTCTCTTACTTACCTTACATTTCTATAACTGTACTTTAGGTAATTCGAGAAAGAAGAACTTCTCAACTCCTTGAACCCCCTTTAGCTCAAATTCCCAACCCCATTATTCATACTGTCTACAGTGACAGAGTAAGAAACATTTCAAAGCACTGCATGCATACTTGTGATATCCCTGATTCTGCAAGCACATAGGAGGGAGCTTCTACAGATATTTTCTCACATTTCCACTTGGAATAATTTTTTACAATGATACTATGATTTGTAGACAGGATATGTGCAAAGGCAGACAGAAAATACAGCTTTAATCTGAGTAGGTGAGCTTTTATTTCCCCCTTAGCTTCTATGTCATCCTTGGTTGTGGCCTAGAATCTGGGAAGTCAGAAAGTGACTGAAACTTAAGGTTTTATTTCAGAAAGGTTTTCTAGCATTGGATAATATAAAAGCCTTTTAGAATGACTAGTTTTTAAGGAAGCAGTATCAATTTTTATGAGTCATGTTAACATACAGAATCAAGACAGGCACATTGAAAATATGTTGTGATCCAGCATATTGCCATGTAGAAAGGATAACTGGTCCAGTGAGCACAGGCTAGTCGGTACTTGCTGTGACCTACAACTGGATGAGAATGTTTCTCTGAAGAACCATTTGCATATATTCTCCTGCACCAATGGCCCCAAGAGCAAAATTAATGAAGACAGAAATTATTATTTTCAAGATATAATAATACTGGATTTTTTTTTGTAGCACTTAATGGAAGTGTTTGGACACACATAGTTAATTAATGTCACTCTCTCTTTTGTTAAAAAGGACACTTTTTATTTTGCTTATTACTATATCATCTTCTCTAAACACTGGCAGGTCCATAACAGTTGTTTAAGAATAATTTCAGGAAAGAGAGAATAACTAGATGACCAAGGGCTTGGCTTCTGGGTAGAACTCCATCATTTAATTAACCCTGCAACCTTAGTTAAATTTCACATTTAATTTTAGAGCTAAAAGAATCTTAAAAGAATATCCCCCCCCCCAGTGAAACACTCTTAGGGGTTCTTTTCTTCTTACAAGGTTGCTTACATCCAGCCTTGATATGAGAGTTTGTGCCTAGTAGTGTTGTAATTTCTTATTTGTATTTGGTTGATATCCCTGGAATGCCTACTCATCTATGATGGGCAATGAGGGCAGAGTGAATCACAAAGGGAGGTGCCCAGAGAAGTAGGGAGAGTAGAAACTGCCATTACAATATAATATAGAAGAATAGTTTAAATTGAAACCAATTCTAAACAAGTATTTCAGAAATCAGCTCACTAAATGACTTAACTATTTGTCTCAAAATTGGACTCTATTCCAACATAGATCTCATGTGAAAACCAAACATTAAATCAGAAGAAAGCCTTCTTTTTATAGAAAGAGAGGACAGAAAAACCTGCCTGGCCAGACTGTTTAGCCTTCTTCTCATATTACAATGGTTTCCATGGCTACTTAAATCAGTTACCAACAATTCATGTAAGTACAGGTGGAAGATCACTAATCTAAGTCAACTGTAACATTTAAAAAATCAAGAAACTGGAATAGGGAGATAAAGACAGGACCCCCTAGCATCGTACAGTACACAGATAATTGGAACTTGAACCCAGCTGCCCACAAGTCTATCATGTTTATTAGTGTGGCTATGGCCTAATAACAATTTTTACTTTCAAGTTAACCTTTGCTTTTCAAGCTTTTCTTAGCTATAAGACTTTGTCCAACTTACAAAATCATCATTTAATGGGAAAAAAAATAGCAAAACAACCCAAACTTTAAATGGGTTCTCGAGTGGCTCAAATCAAAGAGAAAATTATACACAAAACAAAGATGTTTTTATTTGATGAAACAGAGAAAGAATGAGATCTCTGCATCTAAAAGACTATGCCATGCCCCATCTTCAACACTTCAGAGCTCCAAATTATCCTGAATCAATCAAGTATTTCAAAGACTGGCACATCCTCTCCAGCAGCCAACACATATGCATAATCCTTGGCTTAGGCATAATAGCAAACAGCAATAGCTGTATTTTGCTAGAAATCGTTTTACGAATCCAATTTTGAAAAGATGCAGTTAACTACTGTTCTCAGGTAATTTAAGAATAGTTCTCCCGAGAGGAAGCATTTTGAATCAATCATTATGTTAGAATTCTGGTATTTTTTTTTAAGAGTAGAAATGTCAACATGTTTTTCATATTTGTACTCTGTTTCCTTATTTTTTGCACTTAATTTTTATTTTTCTCTGTTACATTTTTGTAATGCTCAGAGGCACCTTTTCTCAGCAGTTCAATGACATTATTTTTCAGAAACCATAGAACATTTACCAATGAACTATTGAATTGGCAGAAATGTTATGAGACCTCAAGACATTAGTGGGATATTTTTTATGTAATAAACATTTTCTGCTGGTGGAAAATTCACAAATCATTTCTCTCTAGTACACAAGAACAAAGAAAGAATAGCTTGACTACTTTTCATACTCACTACTTGAAAGGCCTAAGGTCTAATTTAGACCATTTGTCTCCTACCATAATTTCTTATTTTCTGATTCTAAGTGCCTCAGAAATGTTAGGATTTGCCCTTTCTTTCAAGACATTAAGACAAAAATTGCAGAGTGGTTTCTGTACGTCTTCAACTTAAACTGGATATGTTTATGATAACAAACATATAACAAATGTAAACATGAACATCAATGACATAAATGGATGTTACATTATGTGCTTGTGGGAGCACACATACTACAATATAATACTGGAAGGTATTACAGTTAGTTATATAGTTCCAGTTAGTTATATATTCTAATTAATAAAGCAATAGAAGCTTATGATTAATGAGGCACAAATCTAGTATTTTGGAGACATGCCAAAGATATTTCAGTTAAATAGAACATGGAATTTTAGAAACATAGATGAAGAAATTACTTGTGGTGGTTGATGACAAAAAAACTATGGTTCAGTCTGGCACTTACTATCCTGAGTGTTTTGAATTAACATGAACTAAAATCTATGTCCTCATCTCCTACCTTCCTATCTCTTATCCCTCTTCCTCCCTCAGAACTCCAAGTAGCTTTTCACCTGAAGTTAACCTACAGGTCTACAGATAGATTCTCCCTAATGTAGACCAATTGGTATGAATCATCTCCCCAAGAAATTTAATCACCATGTAAGAGTAGCTTACAGAACAGCATACATCAGCCTGGATAGATTCTGTCACAACTAATTATCTATTGTTCCAGTTGGACACTGTGAGAAACAATTTCTCTCATGTGTTATACATAGTTTATACCATTCAATTTCCCACTCATTTCTTCTCCTGGCTGTTCTCTGTAATGCAGGATGTTTCAAAAACTTAAGTTATCCATCCCTTTCCCAAGTTTCCTCATTTGCATGACTACCAAGTGCATGCACATAATCCAAGGAATTTTCTCCTGTTCATTTGTCTAATATGCATGTGTAATGGGTACTTATATACCACAACAACAAATGGTTCTTCCTTTATGGAAATTAGCCTCTTTTGGTTGGGTAATTACAATGAGTGAGTAACCACTTAAGATGTTGAAGAGCTAGCCCTTCACTGACTGTCTCTATTTAACCCCAAATTCATAAATTTATTTGGGTAGAAACCTAGATTCCTTAAGAGTATTTCCAATAATGAAGATTTCCATGACATTGAATACAGGTAAACTAGGGCTTAAACACAAGTTTTACACTTGAAATTCTTTCTTTTGAAACCATACTTCAACTAGTTTAGACTCCTGTTACCTAAGTAACTGAGTTAAGTGAAAAAAACAAACAACACCTGCAGTAGATAAACAGGAAGTTTAAATGAAACACTCAAACATGTATTCTCTTACTAGCATACTAAATACTCACTACTTACTGATAATTTGAACTTATATTAAGATTTTATGGGATGTTAAATAAATTATACTAACAACACATGTATCTCTATCTATCTATATCTATATCTATATATAAATCTACATATACATATACATATACATATGTTGAGGTCACAGTTCCTTGACCAAGAAGTTTCCCAACAAAGCCAGGTGCCGGAAATTTTTCAGTATCCCCAAAGTTCAACAGGAATGAAAGGCAAGGGCTCTCTTGGCCTAAATCATACCTGTATATTTTATATCTGGTTGTAAATCCTTGTCGGTGTCTTTCCACAAAGGATAGGTAGCTCCTGGAGTGGTGGAAAGGCCCCCTGTCTGAAATAAGCCAATCAAATTCCTTGGAGACATGTTGGTCTGTCCCAGCTGGCTCCTGGTGGGAGGGCTGCACTGAGATACGGCCCCATACAAACAGGAAGTAGAGGAGCTCAACAAACCTCCAGTTCATGCTTTTCCGCCGGCCTTTTTCCTCTCATTCTTGCTCCATTCTGTGGAGTCCTGTAGAGAACAGAATCAAGGAGAAAGGAAAGAGGAAGAGGTAGGGGGAGAGAAAGACAGCAAAAAGAAAAAAAGCGAAGATTAGCATACCTTCATCAGAAAACTGCTTTAATTTTTTATAAAAGCATTACTGTTTTGTTAAAAGCAAAGGACCTGTGCTGATTAGGGCACATAATTTTGCCTTGGTTTGCTGTTCACATGTAATGTGATAGTATACAGTTGGCTATGGAGTATATTTATAATGAGGGCATGCCTAAGGAACTATATTTCAGTCATTGCTGCATTATAGATGTTCGCATATATGTATTTAGAAGTGAATAAAACAAATTAGCACAGAAACAGAGTCTAATACATCTAGGTAGGGTTGTGTGGCGGATCTCAGTGTTCATCCCATATTCTGGCATAGTGAGAAACCTCCCTCTCATTACTGATACTTGTTGAAAAGAGCATCTTTCTCTTCTTTTATGCCATAGGCAGAAACACACTGGATACTTTTTCTGTTTCTGTCTCATCAGTTAGGTGTACAAAATCTTGGGATTTTTCTAGCTACTGCCCAGTCAGGCCAGATTCCTTAAGGATTTAAAACTGTTAGAACAAAATTCTAGAAAGCTTAGTGAAATGTTTCTGGACATTTAAGGAAGCTTTTACACAGAATAGTCATTGCTTGGTACTTCTAAACTTCAGGATATCTTAACCCTGAAGGTCATGCGTGTGGAAGTTCGGCAGGTCTTACTAACCCTTTAGTTGGATAGTATCACAGCACAGTGGCACTATGTGGGACAAGATTTTGAGTTCAAGAAAGACCTTAGGTGGGCCGAAGTTTTCCTGAATGGAATAATAGGACATCATAGGAACTACCCAGGTTTCAAAAGTTTAAAAGTTTAGCTTTATTGTCTCACAGATAGTCAATATTGTATCCTAACAAACTGCACCTTGTCCCACATTTTTTTCCTTAGTAAGCTTGCCATATTCCACATTGGAGATGTGATACATATGTAAGTTGCCTCATTTCTCATTGTCTCAGGCAAGTTACTGTGAGAATTCAGGCACCCGCACTAATGTGATTACTGTATCAGGCTCTGAGGGCACAATGCTCCTTCTAACTTCCAGCAGAGACAAAAAAATGCTCAATACATGAGAATTATCATGATCATGGTAATATTAATGTTGTCCAGTCTTGAGATGTAGCTCAGTGGTAATGCACTTAACAAAACGAAACACTTGATGTTGTCAACTTAAGACTCTTCCAGGAAGTATTAAAAAATAAAAAAAAAAAAAAAAAAAAGAAAAACCTTCTTCCTATCCCTGAAACAAGCCTCACTTAGCCATGGAAGTCTCCTGAGGTCACATCATTTATCTTTATTATCTTTCTGTCTTCCTCTGAAAAGCTGTTGCTCTGCTCTGTGTGCCCAACTGTATTTGCTCACTTTCTAAAGCTCTATGTCAGATCCAATTGTCTTGCATTATACTTCTTTGTTTTATGTCTTTCTTGTTCACTGGGCTGTGAGCCTTTAGCTGGCAAGAAGCTTTAAGAAGCAGTTTCTTATCTGTGCGAAGCATGTGATTTTGAACAGTCCCTCTCTAAAACTCAGGTTTTTATGGATACCATTTAAAAGTAGGACAAGGTCACAAATACTTTCTGAAGTGTAAAACCTATACACATGATTAACTATACCTTGTTCGGCTATTCTTCCAACAAAATATCGGAGACCAGTAACAGTAGGAAAGAAGAAATGAAAAAGCGAGGGATGGAGGTTTCTGCACAATTGAGTATTTCCCTCAATTGCTCAATTGTGCCATTTTATCATGAGGTGCCACAAAAATCTGCCTGTCATTGCAAGCCCCAGCTGTCAGGGCAAGGGAGGGAGGCATATGCACCGTGTGGGAGCTGGAAAAAGTCACAGCCTGAAGTTTTGTTCAGAGCCTAAAACAAAGCTCTACATGTTGAATACAGAACGGTATCAGCTACAGCTGCCAGGACCGTCTGCCAGAGCCCACCAGAGTGGCAAGCAGGGGGGGTGGGGGTGGGAGCAATTGTTCCAAGATCCGTGGTGTGAACTGCAGCATGCAGGAATCATACTGTGCTACCCGTACTGACTTGTGCAGAGCTTCTGCTGTGAGTGGGTGCGAAAGGGAGCCTGTGAGAAAACGCTTAGCTGTTACTGTGAGGAAACAGGATGCAGAGCATTGCAGTCTGCAAAGAAGGTTATATATCTCACTCTGGCATGCAGCGTGTGCCTCTCTATGTGTGTTGGAGGGGGTAAAGTTTCTGCCTGCGAACCTAGGAGTAGCTAAAATTTGATAGTTATAACCCATTGCTTCAAAAGTGGGTAGCATTATCCTCCTGGGGACGTCTTTCATTGTCATAACTAAAGGCATGTTCTTGATATCTGACGGATAGAGGCCAGGGTTGCTTCTAAACATCTCAGCATGTTCTGGATAGAGCTTACAATGACAGGGATGCGAGAGGTAGCAATGATTCTAAAATGAAGCTCTCATTTGATTTATTTACCCTGACCCCAGTAATATACTGTGTGATTCCTGGCTTTGACTTGTGGTTAGTTTTTCTACTTTCTGCCCTTGTCATGGCGGGATAATGTATCTACATACCTCTGTCTAAACTTCTTGGTTTTTGAATAGTTATGATAAACTACATTAGAAGAAGCTGCGAGGTCAGGATATACCTCTGTTCACTTAGAAAATCACAATAGGGCTGATCACCACAATAGCTCAGTAGTTCAGGACTTAACTAGTATGCAGAATACCTTTGTCTCAATCCTGTGCACTGAACAAAAGGAGAGAGAGCTGCATCAGCATCTACCAAGGAGGCATATTCCTGGCCATATGTGAGTATCAGAATCTGAATTCGGGTTTGCAGTAGCTTTAATTAATTAATTAATTAATTAATTAATTAATTAATAAAAACAGGTGTGGTCCTATGTGCCTATAAACTCAGTGCA
This sequence comes from Micromys minutus, assembly GCF_963924665.1. NCBI lineage: Eukaryota > Metazoa > Chordata > Mammalia > Rodentia > Muridae > Micromys > Micromys minutus. Next base: position 10,785,494 of record NC_137963.1, on the reverse strand, counting down.
ACTTTGGGAAGCAGAAAGAAGATACTGAGAGCCTGCTGGTTATCCAGGCTAGATAACTAGTAATCTCCCAGATTCATTAAGAGACACTATCAGAAAGGTCGATGTGAAGACAGAAAAAGACACCCAACCCCACATGAACTAGAACATATGTCCACTAGTACTCTTGCACACATATTTGTATGACACACACAAACCCAGAGAGAGAGAGAGAAATAAATACATAAATATATACATTCATAAATACATATATTATAATCATCCACAATTAACTGAAATCAAATAAGATATTTTCAAAGAAGTAAGGCCTAAGAGATTTAGATACAAATTAGTACAAAGATTAACATATTTTTCTTTTTCATTAGATATTATTTTATTTACATTTCAAATGTTATCCCCTTTCCTGGTTTTACCTTTATAAACTCCCTATCCTAACTCCCTGCCCCTGGCTTCTATTAGGATGTCCTCATCCCTCCACTCCCTCCTGCCTTCCCACCCTGACATTTCCCTAAACAGGGGCATTGAACCTTGGTAGGACCAAGGGAAGCATCTCCCATTGATGCCCAAAAAGGCCATCCTCTGCTACATATGCAGCTAGTGCCATGGTTCTATCCATGTGTACTCATTGGATCGTGGTTTAGTCAATTGGAACTGTGGTTGTTTGGTGTTGTTGTTCTTATGGAGTTATAAACCCCTTCATCTCCTTCAATCTTTTAGCTAATTCCTCCACTGGGGACACCATTTTCAGTTCAATGGTTGGCTGTGAGCATCTGCTTCTGTATTTGTCATGATCTAACAGAGCCTCTCACGTGACCGTTATATCAGGCTCCTGTAAGCAAGTACATTAATTTCTTACAGGCTATTGCATGAAACGTGGCCACTGTTACTCTGAACATGGGCCTGAGACTCTAATAACACTAACTGCAATGGAAAGTTTCAGAAACAATAAGGTCACATGACTGATTGTTATGATCCATATTATGTACTTGGCTTTCAAATTGTCTGCTCTTAGAAACTAGTCTAGGTTGAATATTAATACAAGCAAATTCTAGGAGGTAGGTCTATTATACTACTTGGCAGACAAGCATTAAAAACATCCCCAAACTTACAACCCCTAAGTGTTAGGCATAAAATTCTATCCTTTGTATCTTTAAATATAAAAACCCTATAAAATTCCCACTGTATCCATTATCTTGGTGTGAACCTAACTAAGCAAGTGAAAGACCTGTATGACAAGATCCTCAACTCTTTGAAGAAAAAGAGTGAAGAAGATTTCAGAAGATGGAAAGATCTCCCTTGTGGGCTCATGAATGGGAAGTTTCAACATAATAAAAATGGCCATTTTACCTAAAGCAATCTACAGGTTCAATGCAATCCCCATCAAAATTCCTACTCAATTCTTTATAGAGTTAGGAAGAACAATTTGTAAATTTATTTGGAATAAGAAAAAAAGTAGGATAAAGAAACCTATCCTCAACAATAAAAGAAATTCTGGGGGAAATCACCATACTTGCCCTCAAACTATAATACAGATCAATCATGACAAAAACCACTTGGTATTGGTACAGAGATAGGCTGGCAGATCATTGGAACAGAATTGAAGACCCAGAAATAAACTTAAACACCTATGGTTACTTGGTCTTTGACAAAAGAGCTAAAAACATTCAATGAAAAAAGATAGCCTCTTCAACAAATGGTGTAGTTCAACTGGCAGTTAGCATGCAGAAGAATACAAATTGATCCATTTTTATTTCCTTGTACAAAGTTCAAATCCAAGCCAATCAAAGACTTCCACATAAAACCAGGTACACTGAAACTATTAGAATGGAAAGTGGAAAAGATCTTAGAACAGGTAGGCACAGGGGAAATTTTCCTGAACAGAACACCAATGGCTTATGCTCTAAGATCACGAATCAACCAATGGGACCTGATGAAATTACAAAGTTTCTGTAAGATACTGTCAAGAAGTCAAAATGGCAGCCAACAGATTATGAAAGTATTTTTACCAATCTTGCATTTGATAGAGAGTTAATTTCCAATATACACAAAGACCTCAAGAAATTAGACTCCAGAGAATCAAACAATCCTATTAAAAAGGGAGTACAGAGCTAAACAAAGAATTCTCAATATAGGTATACCAAGTGGCTGAAAATCACCTAAAGAAATGCTCATCATCCCTAGTCATTAGAGAAATGCAAGTCAAAACAAACCTTAGATTCCACCACACACCAGTCAGAATAGCTAAGATCAAAATCTCAGATGAGAGCAGATGCTGGCAAGGGTGTGGGGAAAGAGAAACACTCCTTCATTATTGGTCAGATTGCAAGCTGGTACAACCATTCTGGTAATCAGTCAGGCAGTTCCTCAGAAATTTGGACATAGTACTACCTGAGGACCTAGCTATTCCACTCCTGGGAATATACCCCCGAAAATGCTCCAACATATAATAAGGAAATATGTTCCACCCTGTTTATAGAAGCCTTGTTTATAATAACTGGAAACTGGAAAGAACCCAGATGTCCTTCAACATAGGAATGGATACAGAAATTTGGTACATTTACACAATAGAGTACTGCTCAGCTATTAAAAACAATAACTTTATGAAATTCCCAGGCAAATGCAAGGAACTAGAAAGTATCATTTTTAGTGAGGTAAGCCAATCACAAAAGAACACACAGGGTATGCACCCGTGATAAGTGGATACTTGCCCCATAAATCTCTGAACACCCAAGAAACAATTCACAGACCTTGTGAGGCTCAAAAAGAAGAAAGGCCAAAATGTGGATGCCTCACCCCTTCTTAGAAGGGAGAATAAAACACTCATGGAAAAAAATACAAGGTCTAATAGAAGAGCAGGAATTGAAAAAAGATTATACAGAGGCTACCTTACCTTTGGATCCACTCCATATGCAGTCACCAAACCCAAGTACTATTGCTGATGCCAAGAAGTACTTACTGGTATGAACCAAATAAGAATGCCTCCTTAAGTGCTCTGCCAGAATAACAGATACAACTGATCATGCTTGCAGCTAACCATTGGGTTGAACACATGGACCCCAATGAAGGAGCTATGAAAAGGACTGAAGGAGCTGAAAGGATGTGGAATCTCATGGGAAGAACAACATTATCAACCAACCAAACCCTCCATAATTCCCATGGACTAAAACACCAACCATTGAGCACACATGGGGGGGACCCATGGCTCCAGTTACATATGTAGCAGAAGATAGCAGTTTCTGGTGTCATTGTGAGCCTTTGGTCCAGTGAGGGCATGCTTTCCCAATGTAGGGGAATGTCAAGAAACTGGGGTGGAGAGAACGATTGAGAAAGGGTGTATCTTCATGCAGACATGTGGAGGAGAAGGGGGAGGGGGTGGAAGTAGATTGGGAGAAGGGCATAACATTTGAATTAGAGAGTATCTAATAAAAAATACTTCCCAAATCCTACCACAAGTGGATTAATTTTAATAGAGGAATTGAGGCCAGAGAAAATGTTTATAATGAAGAGTTCTGGAGGATATGGTTTTCTAACAAGCTGAACAAAGCAATAAATCTATCAGCCATAATTGTGTCATGGTTAAGAGGGAAGCAAATGAAACCAAATCAAAGAGTGTTAGCAGAGACCTATCCTCCCAACTCTAGAAGGACCTGTCCAGGGAAGATCTCAAGTTTAAGGCTAACCTGTGTGGTAGACAGTCACTCAAGAGAAGAACAGCAGTTTATCAACACCTAATCTTATAATATATAGAGAGAGCTAGTAAGAGATCTCAGTGGCAGAGTGCTTGCTTAGCATGGAGACAGCCATAGGTTCAATATTTAGTACTAGACTGCAGCAATGGAATAAAGAAACAATCAAGGTAAGCTAGAAAGGATTGCAAGGGAAGATGCTCAGGTACACAGGATGCTCAGGAAAAGCATTTCTGAAAAAAAGAGTTGTGAAGAAAATAGCAGTGGAGGGTTGGAGAGATGGCTCAGCGTTTAAGAGATCTAACTGTTCTTCCAGAGGTCCTGAGTTCAAATCCCAGCAACCACATGGTGGCTCACAACCATCTGTAATGTGATCTGATGCCCTCTTCTGGTGTGTCTGAAGACAGCTACAGTGCACCCATATATACTAAATAAATAAATCTTAAAAAAGAAAGAAAGAAAGAAAGAAAGAAAATAGCAGTGGAAGGAAGAGCAAAAACTGGGATGCTCTGGTCTGAATACATACACAGTTTTGCTCATGGAGTAAAGGGAAGACTGAAGAAATGAATGTGCAATACAATTTAACCAATACTGGAAAACTGGCAAATATCACCACCAGAAAGAAAGATTCTATGTGATTCTAGAGCAGGTCTCATGTGGCTACCTGGTATTAACTACACTAGTCTTACTGAAGATGCACTACATGTCTGAGATAGACATGCACATAAGTTTAAGAAGCTGTGAGCATGAGGATATATAAAATATGTCTGGCCAGGGACTAATAATGCTAACCATCCAAAATATCACATTGTAGGTATCAGACTCAAGGGAAAGCATGAGAATAAATTCCATGAATTTCTTCACCCTAACTTAATTTGATTTTTGCTAAGAAATTTAAAATTATGCATTTGGCCTCCACCCTGTCCTTCTTGTGCAGTGTGGGACTACAAGGAGCCCTTGTGCCCTGTGTCCTAGTATGAGAAGGTGACACATCCAATCTCCACACTTCTGTGTATAATGAGGCACTTCCTTGAATCTACCTCTTAGTGTAGTCAAACCATTCTCCTCCAGTGTAGTTCTTTTAAAATCAACAAACAATAGATACTGTACAAATAGAAAGCCTATTATATTCGAGGTTGAGACAAGGAGGACTTTTGAGACAGCCCTCAGCATCTTTCACAATGAATTTGAGAATAGTTGATCTTTTATAACATTTACAAAAGGAATTCCTGCCACTGGGGTTTACAGCCTAAGCATTCTGGGCTAATTGTAGGCCAAGTGCTGCTGTTGATTCTCGTGACCTTCCATGAGTCACAAGCCACAAACATCCACTGCTCTATGGTATACTACTTGGTCCAGAGTGCTGCCACTAGCCAAAGCATAAAGATGATTTGATTCCCATGGTTGAATTGCGCAGTGTCATGAAATGAATCAAGTTTAGCACCTAGACCTCTTCTTTTCTGATTCTTGCATCCCAATTTATATACAGCAAAACCACACGTGGAAAAACATAAAAACAGCCACTACCAAGTTTATCCTCTGGATTCTGTACATGAATTACTGGCCCAATATTCACACCCTGGGCCAGAAAGAAGAGAGGAAGGTCCTAACTGTTGCTTCGTAATTCCCAAATGTCCTGGATTAATAATTACTAACACAGGCTGTGCTCACCCATGTGAACCATTCTGGTAGTCTCACCAAGCCTTTGACTTCCAAACTGAGGTCTTCAGGCAAATTGTCTCACTGACATGCAGACCTGCAACACTGAGTGCTTGACTATGTTAATTAATTCCCCTGAGTCTTGGTTCCCTGCATCTTTCAGGGTAAAGATAGGACTTGAATATGATGCTTTAAGTGCAGCTATTTCAGCTTTGGTATCAGCTGAATCCGACAAGCAGAGAGGTCTGGTACCACTACATCAGATTTACCAAACAAGCATCCGAAATACACTTAGAGGAATTCTTAACCTTTCACCCACATCATACATAAAAATATCTTTAAGACTAGGAGTTAGGTTTAAGTGGAAACTGACAGACAGTGCAGAGCCATCCCACCCACTCCCTAAACTCCTCAGGGGGTGAAAAGGGAATAGAACTTCTCCACCTCCAGCTTCGACAAGAGCACTCAAACAGCATACTAAATGCACCCTACAGCTTAGGCAAACAGGGTAGAGTGATGCCTAACTTATGCCTGAGAATTCTAAAAAAAGAATGCTAAAGAGAGGCCTTGAAAAAAAAAAAAAAAAAACAGGCTGAAACCTGCCAGAAAAACCTGGGAATCATTGCCTAAGGCACAGTAAGAGGAATGTGCAGTCTCCTCCTCCTTCCATGGGTGAGAGATGGGACACGTACATGAAAAAGTCAAGTGAGGTTGCTTAGCATCCTCCTTCAGAGGAGGGATGGATCTCAGCAAAAGGCTGTGTCATTTACCTAGAGGCTGAAGAACAAGGCAGAGCACTGCAGAGGAGAAGAAATAGATTTTCCCACGTTGAAAGATTTGGTGGGTAGAGAAGCAAGTAGAAGCGAAGGAGCTCAGATGCTTTAAAATGTTGCTAAGGATAGGTTCACCCTGCAGAGCATAATGGCCACATCTCTGCAATCAAAGGACCTAAGAAGTAAGGCACAGGTATCTCAAGTACCAAGCTAACCTGCACTACAGCATTGATGTGTGCCAAGTGTTTGGAGTACCAAAACCATGCTATCAGAAAGAACCAGCCATGGACCTAGTTTCCCCTCTTCCTTATTTCTCCATTCTCCACAAAACTCCATGTCCCCAGGAGATTAAGAGGAAGTGAGGAAGAGAAGGCACTGTGATACTTCAAGAAAGAGAAGACTCTGGACAGGGAAATTTCGACTTGGAATAAAATGACTTAATTTGTGGTACTATTCTATATTAGAAAGAGATAGAAATTTGCCAAAAAGTGCAGGGAACCTAAGCAGGAGTTCCAAGATTGTCCTTGCTCGAGACAATAGAGTCCGGGTTCTGGTTTTCTGTCTTACAAACTAATAAGCACCTAAAGGCTTCTGTGCTAGAATGACTACTCAGACTATGTACACATGTGTATGGTCAAGGCTGAGAGGAAGCATCTGAATACCTGGATACAGTGTTAGCAACCCCTCTAGGCACTGCCCAACAATTACCAAGTAATTGATTCCCTGCCAGGAGCAAGCTAGAAGACAGGGATCTAAGATGACTCCTTACCTCTATCTATAGTTTCTCTCTCCATCTATATACTCTCTCCCTCCCCCCCAACATGTTCCTCCTGTTAGCCTCCTCTCTTCTCTCTTTCTGTCATTCTCTGCCCCTTCCTTACCCTGCCAATACCCCTTTCCATAGGTCCCAAATAAACTCCATTTTATATGAAGCCTGTCCAATGGCTGATTCCTCAGGGGGACATCTCAGCATGATATATATATATATATGTATATATATATATATATATATATATACATATATATAATATGCTGATTTAGACATTTGCACCAAGCAACTTGAGTTCCTTCACCACAGTTTCTGCCAAGAATGGTTTATAAATAAAGGCCCCAGACTAAAAGCTAAGTGATTTCTTACTCCCTGGGACTTATTCTGCAGTTTAAGACCTCCAAGGCTTCTCCTTTTCTTTTAAGTTTTCTACATTAAGATACTTCTTTCTAAAACTTACCATTCCTTATCTTGGAATTTCAGTCTTTCTTTGAATGTGTTTAACGACCCATGCATGGCACTATATCATGTATCGGAAGATAACCTGCAGGAGTAATTTCTCTCCATCCACTATGTGGGATTTAAAAAGCAGGCTTGGGTCCTCAGGCAAGGAATTATGGAGTTCAGACATGGCCCTTATTCAATGACCCATCTAACAAGTCCAATAATTGTTTTTACCATAACCTTAAAGTGTACAATTGTGTCTAAACTTTTATCAAAATGTAAAGGGATATCTTATCTCAGAACAGATATAAACAGTGGGAGTCAAACATCAAACAAATTTATTTTTGTTTACCAATATACTCTATTCAAGCAAAGAGTTTACATAAAACACAACTCCGAACCCACTTTAGTGTAAAAACCCAATTAAACCCAATTACAATTTGCTAATCAGGATATGCAAGGCAAGAAATTCTGTTACACGTGATTATAAACTGTTGCCAAGATTCACCTCAAATATAAGATATACACAAACCCCCAAACACAAAGGACTGCAGAACACAATCCTCCCAGCATGCTGAGTCTGAATTCCTTTTGCTCTTATGGGGAACTGCAATATCTTAGTATCTATCTGTGCTGAGTGATACATAGCAAAGTGTTATATTATCTGATTGTCCCTAAATCAGTGGGCATGTGACTTAAAAATAACCTTCCTCCTCCAACTTAAAAGCGACTTTGGATTGACAATAACTGAAACAATTGGAGGCAACATGAGAAAGAAAAAAAGCTGGAAAGAACCCAGATGTCCTTCAGTAGATGTATGGACACAGAAATTGTAGTACATTTACACAGTGGAGTACTACTCAGCTATCAGAAACAATGACTTTATGAAATCCTTAAGCTAGAGAATATCATCCTGAGTGAGATAACCCAGTCACAAAAGAACAGACATAATATGCAGTCACTGATAATTGGATACTAAACCCAGAAAGCTCTGAACACTCCAGAAACAACTCACAGACTGATTGAAGTTAAAGAAAAGAAAAAAGAAAAGAAAAAAAAACATTATGCTTAATCCTTACACACCAAGAAAAGTTTGACTAATTCTGGGTTACATCCTGTTTTACATGTACTTTATGCTCATTGTAACTACTAAGATCTTAATGCACACTATCAAACCTTTAAAAAAAAAAGCTAAGCACTGACAAAAATTTATTCATATACTTTTATGAAAAATTCTTAAAATTTGTACATTTATCTTTGTTTTTTAAAATAAAGTTGTTCAATTAAAAAAAAAAGAGAGAGAGAAAACAGCAGAGAAAAACAGAGGGCTAGCCACAGGAACACAGTATGTCAAAATGAGACCATCCAACCACCTTTGTCAATAGGTGTTAAGAACTACTCAAGATTTTCAGGTAAACAAGATAAAGTAGAGATTTACATTCATATTACTAATACTGACCACCTAGGTAGTTATAGAATTCTAAGGATATGACAGTTGAGCTAATGAGGGAAATACATGTATAATGTTTATAGGATTAGTGATAGGCTCACCTATTTATTTGGCCCTGAGCCTTAATTTTTCATGGCTGTGCCTCAAGGCTATTTTTATCAGTGAATGTTATGTTTATTATGAATATGACTTAGAAACTAATGGAATGAATACTAATTATTATATTTTGTATACTTTATATTGTACTTGCTAAGCACGTTATCAACCTCTCTAGAAATCTCCGAGATTCCTCAAAGCCAAAAATACTAGGCTAAATTTTCCATTGCTTTCTCAAATATGACTTCTCTATAGTCTATCCCTCAATGGTTCACACACATATAACTTTCAGCCACCCTCTCTACAATCCATCATTTTCATATTTTTTCATATTTATCTGATTCATTTGTCAATAAAAGTCTCCTCCTATCATCTCAGTAAGCTCAGACCAATCCAATGGCTCATTCCCTGGCAAATATGACTTCTTCAAGTTCATCTATCATTTAGATTAGGACTACCATAATCGTTTATGAACCTATGCACTAGGTGGCAATGGGAAGTTATCATCTGTATACAGCTAAGAAATGGTACCCTGCATGGAACAGACTGAACCATCCACCTGTTGATGATCTTCCCCCTTTGTTTGGTATTCAACAGTCCTGTTACCATGCTACTCAATTCTCACCCCCAGGGGCATGAATGAAACCTTAAAATCTGCATGGCTCTCTTTTTGCTTATGCTGTGACCTCTCCTTGCTCTGCCCATTCCAAATTCTCAGTCTCATCAGAGACTCTGACTGAGCAACATATTTTAAATGTGTCAATGAAAGCAAATGAAAGACCACAGAGCACCTGCTACTGCTGGACACCATGTAATTACCCATAGTATAAAATTCACAGAACAAACCTATCAATGAGATAAAGACCATCATATCTACTATATAGTCCACAATTCCCAGGCTCCTCTACAGTGTAGTTTTATTTTTCTTTATTTCTTTCCTTCTTTTGCAATATCACATGCTTGAGAAATGTCACACTTTACAGAACTGTTAGAATTTAAATGAATCCTACGCCAATTATTTGTTTGATGGGACAAGACTTTAGTATAATAATCTATAAAGTGAGGCCATCCTTAGCAGTACATTTCCCACTTGATAAACACAAATTGTCACAGATGTGTTGGAAAGATATCGGTGAAGAGAAAGGTGGAGAAACCAACCTGCAATTGACAGGTTGAAAACTCAGAAAATGTTGAACCTAGAGAAGATCACAGAAATTGTGATAAAGATAAAAGTATATAGAGTGTGTGATTTGTGTGAAGTGGGTAGAATTTTTGTGATACTAAGTATTACATATGAAATTCACAATATGAACATAAGTTGAGTGTACTATCATGTCTTTCATGAATATTTCATTTGACCCACATTTAGAAATGGGATGATCTAAATTCCTGCCTTTTGAACTCTCTCCCCAGGTTATCAGAAGTCTCAGCAGGAGATAGTTTAAAATCAGAGTGAAATAAACATGCCAGAAAGTTGATTCTGTACTTATTTGTTGAAATGCAAGAAATATTTATGGAGTCCAAACTACATGAATAGGCTTTAATGGCCTGGGACAAAAGATAGAACAGAGTCAGGCAAGTTTGGGAAAGAAACACATGGAACGGGCCATTCAAAGCAAAGACAGAGTGTGAAAGAATATGAACAGAGCCCTCTGACCAATCTCTGAGGATGGTTCCTGCCTAGGAAAGAAGCATTAAAAAGAGAATGAAATGAAGAAAGGGATTCTTGTAGAAAGACGTTTACACAAAAACATCCCAACAGTCAAGCAAGAACACACACTTGCACTTACATTTCTACAACTTCATGTCTTCTAGTTGAAGCTGAAGGCATCCTTTTATATATTCTGTGTATGCAAGATACCTGAAACTGATCCTGTGGTAGAAGCTAATCAATATTTATTGAGTAAATGAAATGTACAAGTCAAGAGCTAAGATCACCTCCCATGCCATCATAGTGAACCACTGACAGCTTTCAAACAGAAGAGTCTTGCTAATGTTTTATTTTTGCTGTGTATAACTGTAAGCGGTACTGAAAATATTTAAAGTTAAGGGTAACGTAAAGTAGAGAGAGCTAATGAAATATGCTAGGTTCTATGTGGCATGAGCAAGCTGAATTATATTTGAAAAAAATGAAAAAAAAAGAAGAAAAACAGCTAGATTAGGTGGGCAGGTGGTTGAGGTGAGAAAAAAAGCTGTCTGTGCTGACTCCTAGGCCCTGATTCCTTGTTAAGTAGACTCCAGGATAGTGACATTCATGACAAGGAACAAAAAAGGTAAATGATTGAGAATCAATGAGAAGTGTCTGGGGAACATTCAGTTGAGTATTTCTAAATAGGTTTCTTATATTCACATGGAAAGAAAAGGCAGAGTTAGTTTCAATCAGTGGCAGTTAGAGCTCTTGGTATGGATGAGACCATCTAGTGACACCTGTGTCTCAAAAATGATGGAACCAACCAATAAGCAATGCTGATGTTTGATCAGAATGGAGAAGTAAAGGTCCCCATAATATTAGTTGAGATATCATAAACTCAAGGAACAACAGAGATGTGAAGGTAGAATCTCCATGGATGGTAAATAATTTTCAATAGAGCGTGGGAACTGAAGATGTGACAGATATATAAGCATGAATGGAAGAAAAAGGAATAGAAAGAGTAGTGTAGGAAATTAGTTAAAGAATGGGAGCCGAGGTCCTTCACAATGTCTACCAGTGGTGGGATGCAAGTTGCAATGGAAGAAATGTCTTCTCATGAAAAGTGTTTAGTAGATGTTTGTCGATTCTTAAGACAACTATAATTAAAGAAGGGGATTAAAAGTATGGGAGAGAAAAAAAAAAAGTGCTGATTGAGCCATATGAGGTCGAGTTGGAGTAGAAAGCTAAAGGTATTGGAAAATTAAAAGAAAGAGAAATATGTCCATGGGTTCACAGATCTATACTGAGATAAAACTTGAAAACTCAAATGGCGGATGCATAGACTGAGTTCTACTTGACACAACAATATATAGTGAGTTATTAGTGCAAAGGAAAGGAAACTTTAACTCAAAATGGTGAAATAGAGAAAGCCTCTTAAAAGAGAAGTCCCCTTCTGGACCTGACATTTAATTTGGCCTCTAGATGTTTACGATAGGATTTGACAGATGAGAAAAGAGAAAGAGAAAGAGAGAATAAAAGAGAATAAACACTCAGATGACAGGACTAGTGTGAACAAAACTATTTGATCAAAATAATTAAAAAAATAAAACCTCAACTACTAGGTAAAAACCAGTAAATTAGACATGGCTTATGGATAGAGAAAGGCACAAGTAGCAGTGACTGCCCTTCAGAGGTGCACAGAAAGGTAAGTGAGGAGAAAGGATGCTGAAGATGGTAACTAACATTACACAGATACAAATATTAAAAAGAAAATGGTTCAATGTAGAAACAAGTGTTCTGGGTAATTTATATCTTTGAATTCTGTCCTATGTTTACTTTGCTCCTAACATTTAAGAGACCAAATTTGAAAAAATAAAACCAAACAAAACAAAAACTAAGAAAAAAAAATAACAAACAACTGAGCCAGAGCTATACTCTTAGGAGAAAACATTCTTCCCTTCTAAATTCCCAGAATTCACTGGCCCTGTATTTCAGCACACTTGCTATCATATTAGAGTCCCTACTATATTAATGAAGATGACAGGAATAACTTGTGGACCCAATGAATTACATCACCTTTGCCAAGACATTTACAGAGTCCTTATTTCAGTTTGTCTCTACCATTTAACAGTTTGTAATAGACGACATGATTTAAGAATTATTTTCATTTCTCTCCCTTTGTGTGTGTGTGTGTGTGTGTGTGTGTGTGTGTCCTCTGAAAGATTAGCAAGTGCACTTAACTCCTGAGCATCTTTCCATGCTTCTAGGATGCTGTAATGTCTCCAAACATTCAGCCATCCCTATAAACAACCATGTTGCCCAGTAGTTTTACAGCCATGAAAAAGGCAGAACCTATCTTAAGTCATCACCCCATGTTTATGTAGAACTCAGCTTATTGACCAGACCATTATACTCTTGTCCTATGCTAACAACACTACTCCTGGTCCCATTTATCTTGAAAGAGTGGGCCACCTGAAAATTATTCTTCTGCTACTGTGATTTTTTTTTTCAGTTTGCAATTCAACATATTAATAGGAAGTTAAAGGACAGCCTGATATACATAAGACTAACTAAGGCAAATTACTAAATAAGCAAATAAGCTACAATTAAAATAACCCTACAAGATCAAAGACGATCAGTGAGAACAGGAGTAACCTCACTGGTACTAGACTCAAAGCTGGAATTTGATGGTTAGACTACGCAGTTAGTGGGGTTCTTGCAGTATGGAGGAGCCAAACAATCTTTGCTTTTGAAAATGCACATTTCCTCCTTATTTCATCAGAACATTGTACTGGAACTGTAAACTGTTCTAAAACACTACCAAATTCTTTCATTTTAATGATAACCAATGGAGGTCATGGGGACATGTTTGGAGGAGTAAAGAAGACTGGTTCTGACAGAGCAGCAGGTCGTCACTCAGTGGTGTTCCTTCTGGCCATACACTGTGAATATTGAGCTCAGCCCCATCCATTTGTGCTTAAGGAATGAAGCTTGAGAGTTTTAAGCCAGAAAGGAACAAGGTGTTTCATTGCGTAAAGAAAAGGTAAGGGGAACAACAAATGCATAGTTTTGCATGAAAGGACCCTTAGTCTTCAAAACATAATCCATTTTTCATCCCAAAGCCCTTCAAGCCTTGGAAATCTGCTGAGACCTCAAGTCAAGCAAATAGTCTGTGTTTTGCAGATTAAGGGAACTTTGACCCAAAAAAATCATTTTTTTTGTGAAACTCTGAAAGAGGCCTGGTTTATTTCTAGTCCTCACTCTCCATGATGGAGACAACCCTAAATGCATTCTGAGGACATGCCTGCTTTCCTGCTGGGCCAGCCACACAGTAGGGAGTTAGATGAATGGTAGGCCTCCTCAAAGAGATCCTTTACCCCAAAATATCATACCTGCTTCCTTGCTAGGATGTCCCAAATGCTTATTATAGAATAAATACAACTTTGAAATATTGAAAGGTCCGTCTCAAGACATAAGGCTAAAAACAGAGAACAGCAGAAATGGTTGTATACCCAGCACCTAAGGACCAAGAGGCACATTACATCATCCCTACCCCACAACAACACATCACAGGTAGCACAGAAGGAAAACTGAATTTGAGAGAATTTCCCAACCTCACATGCCTAAGATTACTCATACAGACACTTGTGCTCTTCCTAGATATGAACATTTCAGTAAGAGTGACATGAAGTCTTAAGAAGGGAAATCTATGGAAGGTAAGCCAGAGCAAAGCTTAGTGAACACACAACTAAGCAGATCAAAGAAGATTAAAGTCTACACCTATTCCAGCTAACCATTGGAAATGTTAGAGTTGGTTCAACTGATGTCACCAAAACAATTAGAATTTAGTTCTGCATCTGTATGGTTGCTATAGTTGTTAAGGTCAGAGTCTGGGCTCCTGGAAAGTCCTAACAAGCCACCAGTCAGTGAAGACACCAATGGATGAGATCCGCATTAGTAACCAGCAGGAAAAATACATTCACTGTAGCTACCTTGGCAAAAGTAACAAATAGGTCTAGTGACTTCTGAAGCCCATCTCTTGGCAGGTGAATAAGGCTTGAGTTTAAATGAGCAGTCCTGTTCATTTAATTTAGTTTCTGTGGTGTCTCCTGCAAAGAACTTGACAAGTTAACATAACATTGTGACATGCTTTAGTAGAGACAAGGTCCTCTTGGATTGTTTATAAAAACTTAGCTTTTCCTTTTTTCTTCTGAGACTCTTAGAGGATTCTAATTTCTTGGGATATAATACCCCAAAATTCTGACAGTAAAAGGGAAAAATAAAAGAAAAAAAAACTTACTATTCCTCTTTATTATACTTTTTCCTCTTTTCAGGACCCTTACAGGATGACCAGAAAGTCATATTAGGTGTTACATTGTTACTATTGTGTTGTACTTTGGCTTCAAACTTAGCTTTGTATAAGGCTGTAAAGGTGATGAAAAAAAGAGAAAAAAAAAACTTTGTGCATTGTGTTTTAGAGAGAAAGAGCATGCACACACACACACACACACACACACACACACACACACACACACACACACAGACACAGAGTATGTGGGGGAACACAAGTGAGCTCAATCTTGGCTAGCCTTAGATGAGAGGACACAGTGCCAGACAAAAGACATCAAGTCTGGGAAACTGAATGGATTTGATTTGTCTAAGCCTTAAGAAAGCAAATATTACTGAAATGTTGGCTGACCGCCACTGACTTCCAAACAGAAAATGGCTTCCAGATATACTGCGGGTACTCAGCAAGGTCTGTTAGAGTGAGTGATGGGGTGGCCCTGCACTGCTGAAGAGCAGAGAGAAAGAGTATAATGTTCACTTGCCTGAGACTAGCAGAAAGAGCCAACCCAAGGGGAAGAGAGAAGGTACAGGTTTAACCACTATCTAAAACATTACAAAATTCTGTGCAAACTTTAAAATAACCTCTTTAAAAGGCTAGCTTTAGGATGCCTGAGCTAATT
Source organism: Micromys minutus (assembly GCF_963924665.1). NCBI lineage: Eukaryota > Metazoa > Chordata > Mammalia > Rodentia > Muridae > Micromys > Micromys minutus. The sequence continues at coordinate 10,770,023 of NC_137963.1, read as the reverse complement.
TACACCACGGAATGGGAGGGTATGAGTATTAGAAGACATTGGTTCCATTGCATGAGAGGGAGCCCAACACAAACACTATTTGAATAGCCAGGAACTGGAGGCTAGATAACCCAGAGACTTAAGATAGAACAAAACATAACTAGCCAAACAAACAAACAAACAAATAATCAAAATCAGTGACATGATTCCTAATGATAATCATCAATGCTCATAGATCATTGTCATCAGAGGTATTTAGAGAAGTTTCTTTGAGAAACTGTTGGGAGGAGTTACAAAGACTCACAGCCAAACATGAGGTAGAGCTCAGAGAATGTCAAAGAGGAGGACAAGAAAAGATTGTAGGAGTCAAAGGGGTCCACTTCATGAGGATTTAAGGACACCAAGATAAAATGTTCTATATAATCAAATAAGCATGGCTCAGAGGAGATCACACAGCCCAAAGCAGTAACAAAAGAGCCTGCATGGTCTGTGTTATGTCCTGTGCTTATGTGATGGTTGTTTAGCTTGGTGTTCTTGTAGGACTCCTAAGAGTGGGAATAGAGGGTGTCTCTGGATCTTTCAGTTGCTCTTGAGACTCCTTTTCTCTTATTGACTTGTTGGCCTCATCCAGCCTTGGAATAAAGGATTGTGTGAAGTCTTCCTGTAAGTTGTTCTGCAGGGTTTGGGTGATATCCTTCAAAGCCTACTCTTCCTGAAGGGAAAAGGTAGAAGAGTGGATCTGGGGGAGAGGAAGGTGAGCAGGGGAACGGGGAGGAGTGGAAGAAGGGGAAACCGCAGTCTGGATGTGACACTTCAGAGTAGGAGAAATCTAGAAAAATAAAAACTGGGAGCATTAGCAAAAAGAAGACCCTGGCAAAGTTCCATCTAAGACTGAGTTCATCAAGTACATACAGCCTTCCCAAGGATTTCAGTTTGTTTTGATGATGAGCAGATGGAAATTCTAAATAATCCCCAGGACCCTCTGTGTTAGGAATTTTGTAGCATACCATAAACTAATTCCAGTGACTGGCATTTAGCAGTTGCTTTATTATATAACTGACCAGCTTCAGTAGTTGGGTCTACTAAGGCACACCATGAGTTGGCATTCTTTCTTAGACATGACTGATTCCTTAACCCTTAGATATGTTTCTATAAATTCATGTGAAATTTTGTAAGATGAGAAATGGTCTAAGGTCATCCAACCTATCTCTGTGTCTTCAAGAAGTACAGAATTCCTGCCCGATAATTTGGTGTTTTTCACCATGATGATGCAAAGAGGATACAAAGGGCTTTCCTCAGGAATGGCCATGATTTTTATATGGTCACCCAATTCTCTGGCATTTCACTTGAGATTGGCTTAATATCCAAGGAGTCAGTTCCTATGAAAGCCTACACAGAGGAGTAAAATTCTCTTAGTTTGTTCATATATTATGTCTTGAATGCATGCAGATACACAAATCAAGTTTAGACTGAAGGGTAGTAAGAAGCGTCTGGGTAATGTTTCCTCTCCTTGTTCTATAATATTCCCTATTGTGTGGTAATTAAAAGGAATCTAACCCATTTGATTCATGATCTGGAAACAGAAATCATGGCTTACTTACGAAAAAAGGCCACTACAATTTTTGGGCAGAAAGTCAAAAGTTTAGATAACACCTCCTCCTGAATATCATTTGTGTTATTTCAGGTATCTATCCCTGTTCCTGATAAACACTGGTTTTTCTGGTAAGGGTTTCTGGTTTTGGCAGCATTTGACTGTTTGTTTTGCTTATTGGTTTTTCTGTCATTTAGCATAGGAACCACTTCAGTGAAACCAACATGCCAAAGTTTGAGTTTCGTTATTCCAAAAGCAAGCATACTGGAAAAGTAAATATGAGACTGAGAGATAGAGAAATGTTTGGAGCCCTAGGAAACACTTTGGAGAAATATAAAAAGAGCGTGTTGTAAGAGTGCTGCAATCAAAGGCAGAGATAGGAACAGATCATTTGTACTGATTTGCAAATGTAGCTCTCTGTGCCAGCCTGTCATTTGCTTGGTCTGCTCTCTGCACTTCTGTGAAGATGCACACATACTCTGCCGATTCAGACCTCTCCAACAGTGTACAAGAACTATGTAATGGTGAATGGGAATCAGACTGTATGTATCAGGTGACAGACAGAGAGAAAGAGAACAGAAGAAGAATTTGAATGCAGGGATGCAAGAACCTGTATGTAATATAAAAAGAACAGGTTAAAACAGTCTGAAAGAGGGTTTCTAACTCCATAGACATGGAGGGCACAACATTCTCTAAAAGAAAGGTTTAAGGGATGAAAGGGTGAATGCAAACAGTGTTTCCTCTATCATATTGGTTTCATTTTAGTGCAAATTTTATCATCTCATCTGAATAAACCAAGATCCCAATACACCTATGGAGTTCAATCCTTCCTTCTGAAGTAAACTCCTCTTGAAAACTGTGCTCAATAAATATTTGATGAGCAAACAACCACCGTCAAACAATGATGTCATCATACCTTTGATGACATTTTTTCCCTGCATCTCTCCTCCTACAGAGTAAAAAACTCCAGCAGTCACATAATACACCAGACTGCCTTGAGGAAAGAAGTACCCCGGAGTAGAGTTTATAAAAATAAACTGTCAAGAAATGGCAAGAGGATGCTCAGGTCTACAAAAAATAGCAGACTGCCTCACACGTGGAATTAGATCCCCAAGACAACAAGTAAACTTTGCAACACAAGAAGCAAGGAAAAGTTAGGAGAACTTTGAGAAAATCTATCAATGTGTAAGTATGGAAGATTATTCCTCACTGATTTCTGTGTTGAAAGTCAAAATCAACAAATTCATCTATGTATGAACTAGGTCTTACAGAATTTCTCACATTTTGATTTAAACAATTGTCCGAGATCTCCACATTAAATCAGGCACACTGAAACTATTAGAAGATAAAGTAGGGAAAACCTTAGAACGCAGGCACAGGAGAAAATTTCCTGAACAGAACACCAATGGCTCGTGGTCTAAGGTCAAATATTGACAAATGGGACTTAATGAGATTGCAAAGTTTCTGTAAGGCTAAGGACACTGTCAAAAAAAAAAAAAAAAAAAAAAAAAAAAAAAAAAAAAAAAAAAAAAAAACAGCAGCCAACAGAGAAGGAAAAGACCTTTACCAACCCCCACATCTGATAGAGGCCTAATATCCAAGGTATACAAAGAACTCAAAAAGCTAGACACCAGAGAATCAAACAACCCTATTTAAAAATGAGGTACAGAGCTAAACAAAAAGTTCTCAATTGAGGAATATTGAATGTCTGAAAAGCATCAAAGGAAGTGCTTGACATCATTAGCCATCAGGGAAATTCGAATCAAAACAGCCTTGAGATTCCACCTCACACCAGTCAGAATGGCTAAGATCAAAAATTCAGATGACAGCAGATACTGGTGAGGATGTGGAGAAAGAGGAACACTTCTCTACTGTTGGTGGGGTTGTAAACTGGTACAACCACTCTGGAAATCAGTCTGGCGGTTCCTCAGAAAAATAGACATAGTACTACCTAAAGACCCAGTTATTCCACTTCTGGGCATATACCCCAGAGAAGCTCCAACATACAACAAAGACACATGCACCACAATGTTCATAGCAGCCATATTTATACTAGCCAGAAGCTGGAAAGAACCCAGATGTCCTACAGTAGATGAATGGATACAAAAATTGTGGTATATTTACACAATGGAGTACTACTCAGCTATCAGAAACAATGACTTTATGCAATTCTTAAGAAAATGGATGTATCTAGAGAATATCATCCTGAGTGAGATAACCCAGTCACAAAAGAACAGACATAATATGCAGTCACTGATAATTGGACACTAACCCCAGAAAGCACTGGACACCCCAGAAACAACTCACAGACTATATGAAGTTTAAGGAAAAAAAATGAAAAAAACGTTATGCTTAATCCTTACACACCAAGAAAACATTGACTATTTTCAGGTTACATTATGTTTTACATGTACTTTATACTGGTTGTAACTCCTAAGATCTTAATGTACACTATTTAACCTTAAAAAAAAAGTACTTACAAAATGTATTCGGATACTTTTATGCAAAAATGCTTAAAATTTGTATGTTTATCTTTGTTTTTTTTTTTTTAATAAAGTTGTTCAATTAAAAAAAACAATCACATCCCTTAACTATATTAGTCAATTACCTAGTTATGTTCTCAATTTCTATTCAAATCTAATCATATGACCTCAGATACTCTAAATTCAACACATGGAAAGACTCACATTTTCTATAAACACAGTGTTTTCTTTGACTAATTCCAGGTATTTATATAATTGGGTAAGTCACACCTAAGTGCTCTGAATATATAACTATGTGTACCTGTATTTTCATGTGTGTGCCAGAGACTCTAGAACTAGATCTACAGGTGATTTTGAGATATCTAATATGGGAGTCAGGAATTAAATCAGTGTCTTTTAGAAGAGCAGTACAAACTCTTAAACACTGAGCCACCTTTCTTGGTCTTAAATACACTGAGTCCAAGGTTTCTACTTGTACTGGTCATTGAACTGTAGGAAATATACCTTTGTGCTTTAGCAACTAGACTGAGCCTCTCCAAGCTCAGTTATGCCAAGTTCATTGCTATATTTGTGTGCCTATTGTCTTTTTCTATGTCTTATCAATGTGTTGAATACACAGTGAAGTCAATATATAGAGAAAATTAACTGAGGTATAGCTGTTCCTTCAATTCTTCCACTAGCCACATTATGTCAGCAGCTACCTTCCTCTTTTGGGATTTAGTGTCCTCTTCAAAGTAAAGACTACTAAATTTGAAAAAATATTTTATTGTAAAACTCTGTATATAAGGTAAATAGAGGAGAGAGGAAAAGAAGGAAATTCCAGAGTATAGGATGGCAGAAAGTACAATGAATAAAGGAAAAATGAGACATTATATGAAAGTTATAGATAAAGCATAATTTGGTGTCTATGTGCATCTAAAGAGCAGCTCCTAATGTTTGTTTTCTTCTTGATTAATGGGAAAGGATTCTTTCTGTAATGGCAGTCCATAGTTTAGACTATATAGGCCAAACTGTCTCATTATAATTATTCGTCTCAGAATAGCAGAAAGTAGGTTTGGACAATAAGAAAATAAATGAGCATCATTGTATTCAAATAAAAATGTACTTACAGAAACAAGAAGAGAGCCATGTTTGACCCACTGATAAAGTTTCCTGACTATTTAGCTAGATAGTTACAAGGTTTTTATTCTTATAGATCTTAAAGCCAGCTCATTCATATTACATTTTAATTGATTCTTTATTGAAAGTCTTCAGTACTTGAATATCGACGTGGAAACTTTCTCTCATTGGACTAATTTCTGCTCTTAAACATAAGTTGTCGTCCCATCATTTATGAAACAATGAGTCCTACAGTAGAATTGTCAATAAGTTTTAGTTCTAGAACAATGTCTAGAGGTAAGTATGAGTCAAAAACAAATCCTTAGAACATGCAAATGTATGGATGGGTGCACGTTATGTTAGTGTTCACTGTCAGCTTGATAGAATCTACAGTCACCTAGGATACAAGACTCTGAGCATCCCCTTATACTCTACAGGTGGTTCTCAACATCCCTACTGTGACCTTTTAATACAGTTCCTCACGTTCTGGCATCACCAACCACACAATTATCTTGCTGTTGCTTCATAATGGTCACTTTGTGATTGTTACAAATTGTAATGAAAATAAACGTTATGCAGGATATCTGATATGCAACCTCCAAAGGGGTCATGATTGAGAACTGCTGCTGTACAGGATTACCTTGATGACATTAGTTGCAGTGGGAAGACCCATGACTACAAGAATCACTACCTTTTAACCTAGATTGTGACCTCTCTAAACAGGAAGCAAACCGAGCAGCAAGTGCCCGTTCTTGCCTTTGATGGTAGTGAATTTCTGGGAGGTAAAGTGAACCATTCCTTGTATTGCTTGTGTCAGGGTATTTTGTCACAACAGCAGAGCAAATCAAGATAAATGCAGACAGATTTCACCAAACAAATCCCAAGCACTGGCAGTTGTTGTCTTTCATGGTTTCTATGGGAACTAGTTCTGCCATTGTAGGTACAAAACTGTGTTATTGTATCTCAATAAATAGAACTTGGTTCTTCAGGGTTACAGGTTGTACAGCCCCAGAATCCAAGTTCATTTCAATTTCCCTCCTGAGTTCTTTTATACACTCTTATTCCATGTAAACATGGTGGCTTCTCTGAACAGCATCTCTTCAACCTAATTCCCTCTTCTGCCCACATGCCCTTCTGTTAAAAGAGCTCCAAAAACCAGTGACTTAGAAGCAACATCAGTGTCTTTTCAAAGAGGAATGCGGAATTGTTCTTCTATTTCAGAAATGAAGCCCAATGTGATTTCAGTTATTGCCTTAGATTTCATACCCAATCTACCCCCAAGACACAGTTAAAGTGATATTATAAAGTTAAATAAGATATAAATCAGGATAATTAAAATAAAAATGGAACAAAGAATAGTTAAAACAAGTGAAGGAATAGATGTAACCAGGCACCTGGGATGAACTAATTGATCTGGATTTAGTTCTGAGGTTCCTGGCAGCTGAAATAAAGTGAAATTAATTGGCCCCCAAGGGGCTAAAAATCCATGAGCAGGGTCTCATTAGCATGGGATTCCAACCACTGAACAAAGAAACACTGAGCTGAGAGGTGTGACAGTGGACCTCAGCCCCAGTGTGGAGGGAAAGATCCAGGAACTACCCACTCCATGACCCAGGAGCCATCTTTTTCCCCAGGATACACACATCACAGCAATAGAAGGGCAGTGAGCGATTGGAGACAGTCACATTCTATAACCTCAGAGGCTCAGTTATTATCCCTGTCATACTCTTTTCTGATGTATGAAAGGAGGGACTGTTCCTTGCTTATTTTATATACATGTTGAGACAAATAACATACATGTACTAGCTACACAGCAGGCAATGGGAGTAGAGTAAACTCATGTTCATTCCTCCAAAGAAATAATGAAATAAAGCAGTTCCTCATTGTGCACGGTTTTTAAATTGAAACTAGTCTTAAACAGGTAAGAATTAGGAACAGGTTAAAGATAATGAACACCAAATGTAAATTTATTAGCATACAAATGGTTGAGTCAAAACAGTATCTATTCTGGGGGATAGAATTTGGGGAGATAGGTTTTCTAGCTCAGGGCATTCTGTGGTCTAAGATGCCTTCCTCTTTATTAGATGTACTAAAATGAGGGAAAGTGATGGCTCTACTTATCCTGCTTTCTTAAACTCCCTCTCTTCTCTGTAATCTAACCAAGACTGCTTCCCTCTAAGTGGTGCTCTAAGTTACTGGACATTCCCAGATTTTACACAGCACAAGTACTGAGAATACGCAGCAAATCTTCCCACCTTGTATTTCACAATACGGAGCTTTTTGAGCAACCTTGACATTGAAATGCGCGCGCACGCGCGCGCGCACACACACACACACACACACACACACAAACACTATGCCACAGTATACCACACTCTACACAATTATCCTTTTACTCAGGCAATAAAAACAATATCCTTTTCAATTCTATCTTAAATCTGATTAGAACAACACAGGAGAATAATTCTGTCAGGGTTGTCATTTATATCCCATCACTTCTAAATATTTGTTTACAGTTTTCACCTTTGTATCTGTTCATATTTATCCCATCTCTCTCTGCCTCTCTGACTTTCTCTATCTCTACCTTTGTCTTCCACTACCCCTGCATGTTTGTGTGTGTGTGTGTGTGTGTGTGTGTGTGTGTGTCTGTCTGTGTCTGTGTCTGTGTGAGTGTGTGTGTCTGTCTGTCTCTTCTCTTCTATCTCTATCTCTGAGACAGGATCTTATATAGCCCATCTACCCTGCTACTTGCTCATATAGTATTCTCAACCTCCCATGTCCATAGATTATAAGCCAGTGCTAGTATGGGTAAATAATTGTTAGCTATACATTAACATATGAAGTGATATTCATTAGCTATCACATAAACTATAAGATTGCATATGGATTCTGTTTTCATTATATTTATTCACATAATTATTATCTACTTTTATAAAAGTTTGACAATGGTATAAAGTTTCCCAATTAAAGGTATGCATTTACAAAACAAATAGCTATATGTTAAAAGTATATTAAGTATTACAGATTGAAAGAAAATATATTAGAAAATACTTGCACAATACCTGAGAAACTGAAATATCAGAGATATCAATTTAACACACTGACTTTGGTTTATAGACAAAAACATATAACCTTAGCAAACAAAAAGGATATCTGGAACCATATCTATCTCAGTGTGAATCTAAAACTTTCCAAGCACTTCAACTACCTTGAATTTATTTATGGCAGCACCTGTCTATGTCTCTATATTTATGCCTCTACCCAGGAGGTAGAGCTAACTTTCATCCAGTCGGTCAACCTTCAAAGAGAAAACAATTTAGACTGTCTGGACAACTAGTGACTTGTGAGCAAAATTAACTCAGTGGTGTTTGTAATGACAATAGATACTTTCATCTCTGATCCTGAGTTATAACTACTCTATGGACACCGCTACAGCTGAACCCTATTTACACTTGTGCTGGAAAATCCACACTCAGCATCAAGCACACAGAACACTAGAAAGGTTAAGCACAAGGCTCTCAAACTGAGATGGCTGCAAGTTCCTATAGCACATATTTGAAGGCAGATGTTTAGCTGCTCAGTGGTAGAATGCCTCTGTAGTTGGTACAAAGCCCAAAGTCCGATACCAGAACACACAGGAAACAAGGAAAAAAAAATCTTAAATGTATCATTATCACGTGTTCAATTTTGACACTTTTTTTTTTCTTTCCCATAGTCTACATCACTATAAAGTAGATATTACTAAAATACACTGGCTGGTTTGGGGTGAAATGTACTCACCCTTGTAGAGCATCTAGTGGAGTGCACCCCAGATAGGAGGTCTTTAGTAAATGTTTCCTTTATTAGTAGGGCAAAGTGTCAAACCCAGTTTCGCCCAGTTCATTCAGTATACTGGTGCCTTGGCAACTGTGTGCTTGGCCAAAATGGTGCATACCAGGTGTGATAGGAGAAGGGCCCACAGCTGGATTAAGTGTGTTTGCAAACAGATCGCTCAGGGCCATCTTCAGGGAATAAGATACAGAGTTAGTGAAGGGTGAATTTTAGAAGAATGTCTGATTAAAAACAAATCACAAAAAGAAAGCTGGCTATAAAGGTTACATTCATGGAGTCATAAGCCTGAACTTAGCATTGGCTCTGTTCCCCCTCTGGCACCAGACACTTCGGCCACACGCTCACATGCAACACAAGCCTTCAGTTTCATTTAGCTTTATGGTTTTAACTTTTCCAACGTGTTGGCTCCTTATATAAAACACCAGCGCCCTGTTTGTCAGTCATCTCAAAGGTGTTGTTCGTATATGGAATAGCCTGACAACCAACATCCACTGTCTACTCTTTCCTTCTTTCTATTTATGCAAGAAGTTCCCAAGCTTAGCTGGGAAATCCTTTCTTCCTCAGTCACACCTGAAAAGTATTCTTTGACAGATCCTGAAATTTGAGATGTTATTACATGCCTGATCCTGTCCTATAGGAAGAGAAATAAATGGACCCAACTCCCCAAGTCACCTACTGAGAACTACTTACTTTCACACAATGCACAGCGTTCTCATCACCTGAAATGAACTTCTGTACTGTGCCCTCCTGGTAAATCTAATACTTCTACTGTAGTCCTCTTAAGTTGCTTTGGTGGCTTTGCTGATTCCAAGTCTTCCGTCCAGAGCCTTTAGGCATGTTGAGAGTAACGCAGAATGAAGGAAAAGGAAGGAGGCTGCCCTTAAAGATTTTCTCTTTGTTTCTCATTCTACTGAGATTCCTTGTTTCCTTAGTAACTTGTTTAACACCTCTGAATACATTTTCCACTTTTAAGTTTGAGATAATAACTATATATTTTTCCTAAAGTGGAGGTAGCAGGAAGAATTAAGACAATACATTTGAAATGTTTTGGTACAGTGTCTTGCATGTAGCATTATATATATGATTTGAATTGAAATGCACACCACACATGATTGCCCATGCAAACACATGTACTCTAGTTAATATTAACCTTTTTCCTGACTGTAAAGGTCATGTATTATGTTTGTATTTTTTTTTCCTCAAATACAAAGCACATGCTAGGTCTAATTTATATCAAACTATCAAAATCTTCCAGAATATTTCATATTTTTTACTATAGCTTCCAGCACAAATTAGAGACTATCTATGCATGTTCATAAACTGAAGAACAAGTGGACAGACAGATCTTAAAATTCAATAATAAAATCCTGATATTCTTTCCGAAGGTCTTAAGCCTAACTTCCAACCGGTAGCATTCAAGATCACATATCCAACCCCAACTGTTACGAACATCATCCAAATCATGCACTTGTGAAACTATACTTGTTTTCCTAAAAAGAACATTCAAAGTCAGTTCTTTTCAGCATCTTCTGCTCTTACTTCTTTTCTTTATTTTAATTAAACAAATTCATTTAAAAAAACAGAGATAAATGTACAGATTTTAAAAGAATTTTTACAGAAAAATATATGAATACATTTTTATTGTCAGTATTTTTTTAAAGGTTTGATCATATGCAATTCATTGTAACTGCTCATACTTCTTTTGTAGAGCGAGGGACATTTTTGCATGATCATCATCCTCCCACCTTGTGTGTGTGTGTGTGTGTGTGTGTGTGTGTGTGTGTGAAATATGAAGCTTGTATATAAAGAAACAAAAATGAAACAAAAAATAAAACTTTCTCTAGACATCCTGTCACACAACATGGTCAGCTTTTTTTCATAGCACTAATGCTCAGCAAGTATTTCTTCTGTATATGAAAATAAAGGCATTATTGAAAACCTTCAGAATATCAGCTGAATCCATGCAGCATCTTGAATGCAGGTAGTAGCCAGATGGCAGCCTAATCTATGGCAATAAGCAAAATCCGCAGAGCCAGAGACACTCACAACCCTTGCCTCATTGAATATTCACACTCACATACACATCTGATTCCACTCACATAGTCTCCAAACCCTTTCCAGATTGATCCAAGCTTAAGCATCTTTGATGAGAATTCCAGACTCCAAGCAAATTTGTCCTAACAGCCTAACTTTCTTTAATTTAATTTTCAACTTCATTTGCATCTTCTCATCATTTATCTTTCAATGAGATGGTCTTCACAGCAATGAATTTGTATGGAGAAAAGAAATTCTATTTCTTTTGAAAAGAATACTTTTATAATATTGGTATTACTCTTTAATATTGGTATTACTCTTCATCCAAATGAAATAAATAATCTTACCAATAACTCTTCAAAAACACTATTCAAAAGAAGAAAAATAGGTGAACCCAAATCTCTTCTATATATAATGTTATCTCCTTGGCTACCACTGTAGTCCATTCATCACAGCAATGCCCTATTCATCTTTAATAATTCCTTTCCATGGAGATCTGCAGTAGTAATTTGAACCCAGGTCTTTTGATACAAGAGAGGCAATACTCTTATTTCTCTGAGCTGTGCCTTATTGACGAGATTAAAATATACTGAGAAGCTGCTGTGTGCCAATATCTGTCTTGGTCCACTCACACGATCATTACAGTTCTAGTGAGGTTTCATTCTTCTCCCTGCAGACAGGATAAGTGAAGCACCCTCATACTCAGCATCATTTTAGGTAGGATAACACAACGACTATGAATGTCTACATGATTCACAATAAGACTTACTGTTTGCAGTATCTTAACAACTAAGTTTAAAAAATTCTGACACCTTGACTAGAGGCTACCTACCAGTCTGAAATGCATCAGTTAGGTCTGAACTCAGAAAAGATATCTTCCTACCACTTACCATACCTGTGATGATGAAAAGCTTTGGACAGGACATTCTTCCTTGTTATTATAGACAAATACTTTGATAAATATGAAATTAACAATATTTTTTTTGGTTCCAGGGAAGGCCATTTGGCTTTAAAATAGTTGCCAGTGTTTTGTAAGAGACCGTGCATTTCCAACATCAATATGTAGTAGGAAGATTAAAAGCCCAGCATTAAATTTCTATGCTAGCAATCTATGAGCATTGGCCCAGGGACAATGAGAAAGGAAGGAGTACACATGGGAGAAACATCTAAAACACACATTGCTGGACTACAAAGTGGCAAATCTATTGATATTCGCTGACTGAGAAACAGAAAGAAAAATCTCAAAAACTTTTAGATCTCAGGTTCTAGGGATTTTCCTCAAGGAATTTAGAATGCTATATAAAATCTAATTATAGAAGAAAACTTAGGGTTATGAATCGTTTTATGATCTTTTCCCCTTAAGGTTTTGTCTCCAGTAGATTGCGAAGAAGCAGCCTTTATGATATTATCTAGAAATTTTAGGTATCTGTACTGAACCAATAAGCTAATGTGAAGATACTAATTAACAGAAGACTGGGATCCCAGCTCTCTCACAGATACCCATTTTCTTTCCAGTTAGAACTGGAATTTTCCCCAAAATACATACTTCTTAGAAGCACCATTGACCTTAACTACCACCTTGAAGAATTTCTGAATTATGCTGGGAAATAATCTGCCAGAGTGACTCTTTTTCTTGGAGTTCTTCCGGATTGTCTTATACTCGAGCATAAACAGAATTTGTCTCTTGCTTAACATCTTCTTTCCAGAGCTACAGAGACATTCCTACAATGTGAAACTGATTGTGAGGAGAGGCTAAGCAGACGGATTTGACTTTGGTTCAAACCCTGAGAGATACAATCTATGTGGGCAAAGGCTGACTGCTTACTTCAATGTCTTTATTCATAATGTCTCCGTGTGTGCAATGAATGGTGAATGGAAACTGAAGACAGGTGTAAAGTAGAAAGCTGTTGTTATTATTGGATTCCTTCCTGGATCACGCCCTGATCAATGGCTGCCTCCCACCTTTAAATGAGAACCAGGGTCAGTTCTTATTTCACTTCTTTATTATAAACCCATGTGTCACTCCCCACCATTTACCAGAATCGCTACGTTTACTTTCTACAATCTCTGTAGATATATTCAGGCAGCCCAAGCCGAGTTTACCTCGTTTTCTAAACCATAGTGAATAAATACTTCACTGTCCATTGGTGAACCTATCTTAACATGTATTTACCACCCAAACACTATATTTTCTAGGAGGGTTCAAGTTTTATGGGTACAACAAATACATGAAAACACAAGTCTAATATTACAATGTTATATTCAATAATTCCATTTTATAAGCTACGTGTTTTATACTTTATACCCTCCCACCCTGAAACATTCATTGAGATGCTATTTCCGCTGCTTTGCCTTTTCCATGTTGTTCAATCGTTGTGATCACAGGGTGTATAGCCTCTCCAATTTTATCACTAGTGATGCACATTAACCTTTCTTCATATCATTTCACTTCATAATAATAGCTTCTTTCTTTTTATGTCTGAATAATATTCCACTACCTGGGTATGCCATATTTTATACATCCATTCACCACCTAATAGGATATCTTGTTTCTACCAAGTTTTAGCAATTCTGAACCCAGCTGCTAAAAACAAAGGACAAATTTCTCATATGAAAAAAAAAATTCAACCACTTGAGTTACATACCAAAGATCATGTTCACTGGAAACACTGGTTAGACTATATTTAGTCTTATACCATTGAGGACGTGTTAATAATTGTCAGTTCTGCAGTTGGGGATATTTTTTTTTCTTGAATACTCAAGCTCAAGGTCATAATACACCTCATGTCCCACAGGAAGAAGAAAGAGATGGCTACCCATTACCCCATATCAAAACAATATGCTGTCATGCTTATGAACTTCCAAAAAACATAAATTTTATTTATTTAGTTTGATATGTTATAACAAAGCAGCTATTTTCCATAGAGCTCACCCAGCCAGTAAGCCATTATTAAATAAGAAAGAAAACAAAATGAACTCACATATGAATGGGTAGGCTAAATATGTATAGTCTATGGGCAGCATCTCACAATTGACAAAGCATTTTTCCTTAGTTTAAACCATCTGTAATGGGGATCCAATGCCCTACTCTGGTGTGTCTGAAGACAGCTCAGTGTATTCATATGCAAATAAATAAATAAATAAATTTTATAGAAAGGGAGGGGAGTGCTGGAGAGATAGCTGAGTGGTTAAGAATACTGACTGCTCTTCCAGAGATCCGGAGTTCAAATCCCAGAAGGCACATGGTGGCTCACAACCATCTGTAATGAGTTCTGATGCCTTCCTCTGGTGTGCCTAAAGGCAGCTACAGTATACTTAAAATAAATAAATAAATAGATAGATAAATAAATAAATAAATAAATAAATAAATAAATAAATAAATCTTTTAAAAAACACATTTAATCCTAACAGGCCCCTGGGATTTTCACAGGAAATTGAAGCTCAGAAAACATGAAAATTTGCCAAATTAAAGCATGGTAAATCAAGGTGCAAACCTAGGTCTACCAATGCTTCTCCCATATCAAACAAGATCTTTTATGATGAATGAGAGATCATTAGAGAAGCTCAGTACAGTAGCTGAGAATCTGGCTCAGTTAAGCAAGTACTCATGATACAAGCATAAGAACCTAAGCTCAGATTCCCAAAACCCACATGAACGCTCTGTACTGAAACACAACTGTAATACCCAGGTGGCAGGATCATAGAAAAAAAGACATGTGGATCTAGCCCATAATAGAGATCTTGCCCCTCCCCCCCCAAAAAAAAAAGAGATCGAGAAAGACACACAGTGGCATATGACCACATTTGCACATGAGCACTGATGTGCACATAAGTACTCATTCACAGAAACATGTAACAAACACACAGAGACACACACACACACACTCACACACACACACATGCACAGACACACTGACACACACACACACACACACACACATGCAATCACACACAAAGAGACAGACAAAATAAAACAACAAAAAACCTCCACTCAAGAGCCTTTAAAAAATAACAGGGACTTATAAGAACAGAATCTAGGACTACTTTGAAACGCAAAGTAGAAGGAAGCAATATGGGAGTGCCCAGTAAATTGCAGACACCAACTGGCACCATAGTGGCTATGGGTGAGTACATGAGACATGGTTAGCTGTGGGAATAGATAATCATACAGATACCAGAAACAGATTTTATTAATTTTCCTACTCCACCAATGTCTGGATCTACCTCCTGCCCAATGTTTCATGCTACAACCGAGGTTTCAGCCCTTGGAGAAAAGCCGAGAGATTTCTGCAAATGTTTTCTCTCCGACAGATGGAGCAGAAACTAAGATGCATTACAAGGAAGATGGATTGGTGCATCACATTTGCAGCAATAGAAGTGCAGCAGTGGTTAAAACAGGCTTGGTTAAAAAGAAGTGGAAACCCAGGGTTTGCTAAAATCCTTTTTTTTTTTAATTAAAAATGAAAGGGAATTTCAAAGTTCTATTTCAGTCCCTTGAAATTTCAGTGTGACAAATGCAGAATGTTTATTGGGCTTGGCTAATCACAGGCAGTGTAAGATTTATGTGGGTTCAGGCCTTAGCCAGGAGAAACCCCCAAATTACTTGTGGAAAAAATGCAGGAAGAAAAACCTCGCCAATCAAAATGTCCAGCTACTTGAACCCACGTAACTTCACATTATTCACTTAACCCTGAATCAACAACACTCCCCTTTCTTCTTTTCCGCTGTCTTCTGTTTGTGAATTCCTCCTGGCATTTGCTTATTTTGGGCTCTCCGTTTCTTTTCCTTGCTTTTTTTTTCCTCCTATGAATACATCAAGATGTGTAATTCTCTGGAGATGTACTCACTTCATCTAATACAGACACGTCAAGTGCTATTCAAACTACTTAGAGACCTGACCTGGGAGACAGAACATTGTGTGCTAGGCTACTGTCTGTCTCCCAGCTGAGGACACATAAGCATTCAGGTACTGTAAATCACTGTTCTTTGTGGAGTCTGTAAGGGTCTCTAGTCACAGTTATTCTTCTGAACCTTTGAAGGAAATGTCACTAAATGCTCAAGTGAGAGCCCTACCCAAGATTAACTGACCCAGTCAGCATGGTAGGTTCTAGATATGCATACTCTAAAAAAAAATTAGCTGTTTGAAGCTAATAACTTTTCAGATAGAACCCCTGGAAAGCATGTAGTCATGTCAGCACTATGGTCAAAGTTACATTAACCTGTCATCCTGTGTCTTCTTCGTGACTTTCCTATATAGCTCACACAATTCATCCCCCCTTAGTCCACAGAGCCAACCGGAAACCTTTGCTTTTCTGTAGGGTCAGTGTTGAAACTGTGCAATATGCTTAACAAAAGCATAGTAATGCACACATATACACAAAAGCAGTGAGAAGTGAACCTTAGGAAATGCTGATTGTCCCAGACACATGAACCCATTCATATACACATGTACATGTACACAGCCACACAAAGATAATTACAACTGCATTCGTGCACTAGCACACTCAAATATGTTAAATCCATTTTATGTTTTGCCCATGGACACATCATTTCAAAGAGATATATTTGAAACAACATTCAAATAAGCATTGCAATGCTTAGTAAATAGTTTCAAATATAAATGTAGTAGAACTCATTCAAGCATATCCTTTATTGTTAAAAATATTATATCTGCTTAATAAATGCATCGCATAAACCATTCAAGCACTTACATGTCTTACCTCCTGATGAGAACATTCATTTCCATGCAAGTTTATTCACATATGAATATATTTAGGAATCCATGAGCACATTCAAACACAAATGACACACACACATTTAAAAGAGTTACCTCACTATTTATGAGTCATACATATGTGCACATGCACATGCAAACTACTCACACACACAAGGACATGGGCTCATATATACCACAAACACTCACCATGCCACAAATAAACATAGTATTACGCATCATACACTACACATAGCACAGTGCAAACAACCATAAACAAATCACCGTATACACACGTGACACAATACATTACACATAACACATTATGCACATATAATGCACATTATACCCTCACTCACACCACAAGCAGACACCACCATCCCACATATATTATACATATATTACATATACCTTACTTATGCACATATCTCATAAACACCTCCTTCTCACCTCTACATATACCACAAAGTGTACAACATTCTATACGCTATGTAAACCACACTTACACCAGAAAGTCATATGTATCAACCACACATACAGCATACACATATATCATATACACACAGAGAAATATTCTCCATACCATACAAACATCTCAGACATATCACACACATAGATAGTCTTCTCTCTACACATACCACATAAACATCACACAAACTATAGAAAAAAGATCAACACATATCACACACACACACACACACACACACACACACACACACACCCCATCACCATCTGCATAAACACCCAGCTCTTGTAGTGCAAAACAGAGAGCTTGGCTCAATCTATGAACTTCTCTAAATCAGATTCTTCCTCTACCTGTCAAAACAGTCCACTGAATATGAAGACCTGTGAGAGAACATATATTCTGGAGGAAATAAATGTCACATATGAAACAGATTCCAGGATTAAAACAAGTCTGGATGATCCGAGCCAACATTTCACCGGAAACAGAAGGCAGAGCAGGGATCAGTGGTAGTTTATCATGTGTACAAGAATAGAAGAGCTGGGGACAAAAACAGGAAAAACTGTCTCAGTCACCAGACATGCAAAATACTGCCTTGGATACAACCTGAAAAACTGTCATGCATGTTACTCAAGCTAAGCCTAGTATTGTCCTAAGACAATGCATACTTAGAGAAACATTTTCTAATATGACAGACAACATAAAGACCATATCAGAGTTGACCTGTGAGGAAAAATGTTAATGCTAGTTTGCTTCAAGCTTTCTTTTGCTCAAGGTAATTGTTTGTCTTGGGTGTCAATAAAGCCGACTATCATTGTGTTAGAAAATGCTAGAACTCCTAGAAATGTTATGTGTCTATTGGCCAATGGGTTTACTATAAGTGTTATGAACACTTTATCTCCCATGCTTTATTGTATATGCACATTTATTTCAGAATACTTATATGTCTAAATTGCTATAGTCTTATTTTTCCTAGGTTGAGAAAAAATATACAATATAACCAAAGCTGTCTCCTGCTCTGAAAAAAAAAAAAACTCTAATGTCATAATCCTGGGACTTTTAATATTTGATGGTACTAAAATTGGATTTTTATATTCCACAAGTACTTCTATGACTCTATGAGATTCTGACTCTAAGTTTTTATTATCCTAAGATTCTGTGATTTGAGGTTCTGATAGCATCTAAAATTCTACAGCTATGATTCTCAGATGTCAATATTATAAGAATCTGACATTTATAGCTTACAATTTGAGGCTTACGTCTCTTGGGGAGAATAAGGTCACCATGCCATTCTTCGAAGCAAAGAGAACCTAAAAGGGCCCAAAGTGTCTATACCTAGTGGTGAGGACAGAGTCCACAGAAAGGAAATGCATCCAGTGGAGGAAAAGAGCCCTAAGACCATGCCACTTGTATCTGAAGGTGCCTCTCTCTCTCTGCCTTTTTGTGTCGCACCTTCATTTATGGCCTAAAGATTTCGAATATTTACTGGTAGAACACAAGTGCTATGAAGGCGGGGTCAAATTCCTAACATCTTGCGCAAACCTTGAATGCCTGTACAAAGATCTCTCAATAAATACTAAGATTGTGCCAGTGGGCCTCACTGTAGGATGCTTCTCTTCTCTTTTTGTCAAAGCGTTCTTCCAACATTCTTTATCCCTTTCCTCTTCCCCCATGCATCCCCTCATACCAACCCTAAATAGTTTAAAATTTCCATGCACACTAGTGATGCAACCCTCTCAGAAATATGATGATTATCTCTCCTATTATACAGGTATGAAAATGAGGCTAAATGTGATTTATCAAAAGTCCTTACAGTAATTTAAAAAAAAAAAAATGGCAAAACTCAAATTGTAGAATCCAAGTTCACAGATTTCCAAATACTCTCTACTGTCCCTAAAAATAATGAAACCATCGAATGCACAGAACATCAGATATGTGACCACTATTCTCTATTTCTTCATATAACCCTAAACACATTTCCTCAATCAGTAACAATTCCAATTTTATTGTATCTAATATTGGCCTTCCATAGCCAACAGTTCATTTCATTTCCTGGACCTTTTTCCTCCTCCTGTGACTGCTGTATATGGCATGTGTTTATTTTTCAATTAAAGCAAATTAAACTTAATTTTGTTTTGAGAACTTTTTTTATTTTTTTAGAATTTTACAGCCCACATTGAGATAATTGAGACCCTGCTGTGTCTGGAAGCAGTATTTAGAGAGAGGAGGCCCTGATTGGCACAATCTTAGAAAAAGCCATCTTTAACCCCTCATTTCTCTTTGTCCTACCAACTCAGCAGTTCTTTTTTTTTTTTCTACTTTTTTAAATTAGATATTCTCTAAATTTAAATTTCAAATGTTGTTCCCTTTTCCAACACACCCATCCCCCTTCCCCTTCCACTTTATTTCCTGAAGGTGCTCCTTCTCCCAACAACCCTCTCTACCTCAGTGCCTTGGCATTCCCTTACACTGGGAAAAGGAGCTTTCACTGAACCAAAGCCCTCTTTCCCCATTTATGCCAGAATGCCATTCTCTGCTGCATAAGCACCCAATAGAGCATTGTTTAACTTCACTCACTTCCCTACAACTGTCCTAGTCTAAATAATCATCTCAGAAAACACAAGCGGCAAGGGGACACAGGATGAAGAAAGTCAAGAAAGAACAAGTAGAATAGTAAGCTAATAACAAAAAAGAGAGAGAAAAGAAGAAAAAAAGGATGCTTAAATTAAATCAAGGAAACTTCCTTCTTTATTACCTTCTGATAGTTTTCTTGTTATGATCATATATTCTAAAATAATGTACATTATCAAAATTGCATATACATACATTTATCACAAATATAATATTCAACTCTTTCAATAGAAGTTACATTTTCTATAACTTACAGGGTTTTTTAATGTCACAAAGATATTAATACTTAAAGAAAAGAAAAAATGTTAAAATTGTAAGGTCAGATAATTTCAAGAACCCTTGAATTAAAAATAATTTAATCTTTCTTTATTATAAGACTCAAACGAGTTTTTAAAATATCTGTGCATCTAATATATTGCTTCTTTCAAATTTATTTTGCCACACAATAGACTGTTCTCGGAGTTTTCAAAACCCCAAACAAAATAAGACAAAACAGTAAAATAGTGCCTAATAGAAAAGGACATGAGAATGTAATGCAACAATGGTTTTAAACCTGGAGAGTTTAAAGACACCAGATAGCCATTCCTCTCCTTAGACAGGTTAAGAAATCAAGAGCTGAGAGGATGGTTTAATGTGTAAATTTCATGTCATACAAGCATAAGGACCCAAGATATACTAAAATACTGTAAAATTGGACAGGGTAACATTCGTCCATTTTTGGACATTCTTGGCTTAGACACTATGCCACAAAAGTGACCTTTGTCAATACAGCTTCTGTTTTGAACATCTTTATTTCTTTTACTTCATATGTATGTGAGTGTGTGTGTGTGTGTGTGTGTGTATACTAGTTGTGTGTTGGGTAAATGAGTGTGTGCCTGTTGGGAATTCAGGTGTGTGCCTGTCAAGACACATGGAGAGATCAGAAGACAGCCTAAAGTATTAACCCTCACCTTTACTTTCTTAAAGTCTCTTGGGTGTTACTGGTATATATACATTGGTGAGCTTCAAAAAATTCTGTCTCTGCTTCTACCCTTGCCATAAGAATTTTATGCATACAGACGAATGTTACCCTGTCCAATTTTACAGTATTTTAGTATATCTTGGGTCCTTATGCTTATATGACATGAAATTTACACATTAAACCATCCCCTCAGCTCTTGATTTCTTAACCTGTCTAAGGAGAGGAATGGCTATCTGGTGTCTTTAAAACTTTACCTTAGCTCCAATATTCTGTTTCTGTCATATAGACAGACAAACTGCAGTCACATTATTAACATCACCATGTTATCGACCTTCATTTATTTCCAGAAAACAAGAATTTTTTTCAAGTCCATCTCCAGGGCAACCCCTAGATTTAGCTTATCTGGAAAATTAATAGTGTTACACTTTATTGTGCAGGTTTCCTAAGTAAATATTTTATTTTCCTATAAGCCTATCTTAAGTATGAAACATTCTGTCATAATATCATTTCACCTACTAATAGCAAATGTGCAGCATTCGTTCAGATGACAAAGGTGATGAAGGCAGAGCTTTACATTACACTTTTTTTTTTCCCCAAAAATACTCTTCTTCTCTGGTGTGTCTATGCCATGTTTGGATTGCAAAGAACTCAATGCAATAGCTTAAATGGCAATAAAGGTTGAAACCAATGCTTCACCTCATTTTTAAAGCCTCAGACCTTCTTATTCAAATCTTAAAATAGTATGATAAAGCAAAGGGGAGATGAGAAGCTGCTGAAATGCAGGTGGAAGGTGAAATCTGAGCTGGTCTGAGAGGCAGGCTCAATTGAAGACCTCCTAACTACCTTCATAGTGACTGCAGATGAGGGATATAAACCTCAAACTTTCACTTTTCAGTGAGGAAATGAAAGATCAGGGTGTGTGCAATCTACCCAAACTATGAAATAGAGAAAAAGCCTTCCTGACACGGGCCTGCTTCTCAAACCTTGACACACAAAGTGTCCTTTCTTCAGAAAATGCTTTCATTTATTATAAATGTGGGTCTCCTCTGTTTTAAGGGGCTAATAGCCTCTCTTTTGCTTATAAAAAAATCACAAATCACTTAAAAATCATTAGTATATTATAAATATTATTACTTAAGCTAAGCATGAGTAAAGAAAAAGGAAGCTAAATCTTCAAATTTGACTTAGGGTGACTTACAAAAATAGACAATATACATTTATAAATTCCCTTTTATTTTAGTTTTTATTCTAACCTTCCATGATTGCTCACTTATTTCCTTGTTTCTACTAATTAAAGCATTGCTTACCCACATACTGCCATTGAATATAGAATATCAGAAAGTACAGGTAAGCATCTTAGAAAGAATGAAATTTATTCATAATCCATTATCTAAAGATAGAATCTAATAAATTGACACATCTTATTCAACAACCATGCATTCTACGATATTTTGTTTTTTATGCCTCTTCAATTGCTCACCAAAATGGAAGTCAATATAGAAAGATGTCTTAAGCGCTGTTCATGGAATACTAGCTGAGCATAAGATAGACTCCCAAGTGCTTTCTGTATGTGATATTCACTTTCACATCAAAAGATCATGGAAGGTCCTGCTACTACCCCATTGTACAGATATTTCATATAATTTCATCTCCTGGTGCCTGAAGATATTTCTCCAGAGCCATGATTACACTCTGCAAAGTTCATTCTGTGCTTCGGTTAATTTTATTTTTCTTTTGTCCTCAGAGGAAACATTCTTCACAGACTGTGCCCATCTGACTTCTAAGAGGAGGGTCCCATTTAATTTAGAAGCATTTATATCTCCTTTGTAAAAAAAAAAAATGGAATAGTTTGAGGAAGGACCTACTGCTCCCCTGATAATGAATCTCTCCCTCATTTTTATTGCTTCCCCCGTTGCATTTCCATTGGCCTCTTTATACAGAATCCTACCTCAGAAGCTCCATCCTGAGCAGGGCCCCACCTATTAATTATACTCACTCAAAACCCTCTAATTCTCCTTTTCCTCCTTTCAGAGGTAAAGAATATTTTACCTGACTTCCTCCACCTGGAAGACTACCCGACCTGGTTAGGTAAGTGCCTTGTGGTCTTCTGGATCCAGACCTCTTTACAAAAAGTCAGCAGCCTCATGGGTATTTCCCCTTCCTGTTTACATGAATTAGCATGCCCTGTCCCACCAAGCCATCTGTGCCACCCACTTTCTTTCTCTAGCCATATTCTATTTTTTTCTCCTCTCTATTACACTTACCACCATCTGACACACTCTAAATTTTTTTGCCTGAGTGTTTATATAACATCTTTTCCCTCAAGTAGAAAATAAGTTCCGAGACCGGGTTGGGGGTCTTAATCACTTGGGTTTGCAGCTGTTTTCACAGCTCTCAGAACAATGTCTAGCACAAAGAAGTGTGAAACAAGAAGTTCTCCTTGGATTATTTATTTTCCTCTCCTGTGTACAGGAGCACGTGTATATACATGTGAAACCCAGATGATGATGATGATACCAAATGTCTCTCTCAATTACTTTCAATGACTTTTGTCATTGAAGTAGGTCACAGCTAACTCAGACCTTGCTGACAGGGATAGCAGAGCCCTGGGTCTATAGGTTGTGGCCATGTATATCTGGCATTTACATGGGCTCTGAAAATATGAACCCATAACCTATACTTGGCCAGAAAGTAACTTAAGCCGTGACCCACCTTGCCAGCTCTATTCTTTAATTTTAAAATGGAGCAGACACAGGCCACATGTGCTTTTCTAACAATATAAAGAAAGTTCATTTTTCCTGCACCGTTTGCCTGGATGGGATTTACTGCTAAAACAACCTACAATAATGTTAACATTATCATCATCATCATCAACAACAACAACAACATCAACAAAACCAACAACAGAAACAATAAAAAATTGTCATGATGCTACCTGGCATCCTCTTGCTGTTGCTCTTCTTTATTGTTTCTTTCTTTTCAAGAAGCAAAGTTTTGTTGTGGTACACCTTGATGTCTTACCTAACATTATTTCATCTCTCTTTTAGCATTTGGTTGAGATGTCCTAGTAGCAATCAAAACAAAACAAATCCTCCCCCTTTTTACATCTTTATTGGATATTCTCTGTATTTACATTTCAGATGTTATCTGCTCTCCGCCAATCCCATCCCCTTTTCTCTCCAATTGCCTCCTTCTCCCAACTACCCTCTCCCACTTCAGCTCCTTGGCATTCCTCTACATTGGGGAAACAAACCTTCTCTGGACCAAAGGTCTCTCCTTCCATTGATGCCAGAGAATGCTATCTGCTCCTACATAAGCAATTGGAACCATGGGTCTCTCCATGCTAACTAATTGATTGGTGTTTTAGTCCCTGGGAGCTGTG
Organism: Micromys minutus; assembly: GCF_963924665.1. Taxonomy (NCBI): domain Eukaryota; kingdom Metazoa; phylum Chordata; class Mammalia; order Rodentia; family Muridae; genus Micromys; species Micromys minutus. The sequence goes on along the minus strand of NC_137963.1, from coordinate 10,745,857 downwards.
GTGGATTTGGTTGACTGATAATTTTGTTTTTCCGATGGGGCTGCAGACCCTTTCAGCTCCTTCAGTAATTTTTCTAGCTCCTTCATTGGGATTCTCATGATCAATCCTATGGTTAGCTACAGGCATCCTCATCTATATCAGTATGGTTCAGACAGAGCCTCTGAGCAGGCATCCATATCAGGCTCCTGCCAGTAAGCACTACTTGGCATCAGCAAGAGTGTATTGGTTTAGTGGCTGCATATTGGGATCTATCTCAAGATGATGTAGTCTCTAGATTGGAGATGTTTTCTCCAATCCTATTCCACTATTTGTCCCGATATTTCCTCCCATGAGTATTTTGTTCTTCCTTCTAAGAAGAACTGAGGTGTCCAACTTTTGGCCTTCCTTCTCTTTGAGCTTCATGAGACTTGTGAATTGTTTCTTGGGTATTACAGTTTTCTGGGGCTAGTATCTTTGTATTAGTGAGTACATACCTTGAGTGTTATTTTGTGACTGGTTACCCCACTCAAGATGATAGCTTCTAGTTGCTTGCTTTTGCCTAGGAATTTCATTAAGTCATTGTTTTTAATAGCTGAGTAGTACTCCATTGTGCAAACATGGGCTAAAATGTAATTGTGGCATTTTGCATACAAACTTATCATCTTATCATTATAGTTCTTCTCCTCACCTTCTCTCACCTTCTTCCATTCAACATCCCTTTTAATGGCTTCTTTCTTTTCTCTCAATTTATTCGTAATTCTTATTTTAAACTAAAAGAGATTTAATTTTTGTACAAAATACACATAGATACCCATGCATGCTCTCCATTTCAAAGTCTTATTCAAATTTACCTTCCAGTCATAGGGGATTCTAGAATTGTGACTTAGATCATGGTACAGTATTATTCAAGGATACTCTACTGGAAAAATTTCCAACATATTTATAGTTCTTTTTTCTACTTGTTCCCAACTGTGTTGAATAACCATTTTGTTGACTACATGTAAGTATATAAGAAAACAGAGAAGACACAAAAATACAGAGACAGAATCATGCATCTGACAACATCTGGCTGTTGAAATTTATGCCACCTCCTTCCTACAGCTTTTTGAGTGGCTTTGAACAGCAGCAGATCACAGGTAGGTTTGCAGTTACTCTTTCCATTAAAAGCAAACTCTCAGCACTGGCTTCAAGCTAGAAAGTAGCTTGCATATTCTATGACTGCTGGCCCTGGTTTCAGCAGCATCTGAACTCCCACGATTAGGGTACAAAGAAACAGGCTAAACTAACGTTTCCTACAGAGGCATTGTAAAATTCAATTACTATTTTAAGAGGCTATGAAATTGGCAGCCAGAAAGCTCTACAAGAGTGAAAGATATTCATGATACTGACAGATAAAGAAGGAAAAAAAGTAAGATGCATATTGTTAGGGAGAATTTAGGGAGCTCCTTCCAGCGGTCCCATTTATAACTTCTCCTGGAACAAAACAAAATGGATGCTTTCCTACTTTAGGCATGTGAAAGATCAGAGCTGAGGGCAAACCCTTATGACATAATCGTTGATGATTGGCAATGACTGACCTACCCTAAGACAGCAGAGGCCGAGTAGCAGCCGTCAACCCCCACTATAAGAAGCTACTTGGGGCGGGCTAGCAGCTGCTAGTAGGTAGTCAATGCCTTAGGCTAATGCAAGGAGAGAGGATGATTCAGACAAATAACATCACATTAAATGTGTCATAGGAGACAAGGGCTTGAGGTCAGATATTGTACCTTATTGCATATTTTACAGGGAATTCTTAATTTGGTAGATGGAAAAGTCCTTGGGAAAAAACGGAGAGAAAAGGTTGAAAATTGGAGTATCACTCTAAAGGTTAAATATAATATAAATATCATTTCAAGGTATTGAAGAACTAGATAAAGTAAGTGACGTTGATGATGTAAAAGGTAATCCTGAAGCAAAGATAAACAAGCGTCTACAGAGCATCCAGCTACTAGCAGTCGCCCATGCTTTCGGGTAGACCTGAGAGAAACACTGGCCATATGCATTAGAAACTGAAGTAGACAGGTACAGAAAGAGGTTGCAGGCGTTCAGGGATCCTAAGCCAACTCGGGTTCTATTTTCACTATAAAGAGTATGGTACTATGTTTGAAATAAGAAAAGAAAAAGATAGAACATTAAACAAGCCTGTATGAATGATGACTTTCATCTCTCTTGTTCCATGACCTCTCCACATTTGCTTTCTGGCCCATAGCAACACAGAGAATTAAAAATCCTTCCTTGGTAATTGTGCATACCATTCTGCCTTTTTCCAACTTTCCCAGTCTCTTCTATGAGCACTGCTGTCAAACTGCTGCACTGGGGGATGCTAGGCTGGTTTGTTCATTATGATCTCAAGAGTTCTTTTACCAGCTCACGTCTCCAACCTAAAAGTCATCTCTTTTGTGTATAATTTTTGCAGTTTGCAAACAAGCCTAAGACTGCGAATAATGCTCAAACTGATATGTCACAGCATAGCCATAACCGTAAGAAAACCAGAACTAGTTAATCGTATGTGGTTGTGACAGTTTGCCAGGTAAAGTTTGAAGCCAGGTAATCACTGAATCACTTATTCAATTCCCATCTCTCTTCCATACAGAGTCCCTTGTGTTTGCCCTATTTTATAGGTAGCAAACCTTAAATGTGGACATTAGGTCAATTTGCTAAGGTCAGACAACTAGTAAGATAGGTGTTCAGACAGCTTCCAAGTCAGCTTGAAACAGGTTCAAATCTTCCATAGCCACACCATTGGCTTACTATATGATCCTCAACAGGAAACATTATTCTTACCTCAATTTTCCCATTTCCAGTGTGGGAGTTTATTCTACCTGCTATGTGCTTGTAGACAAAACACAACAAAGAATCTACTATGTATCAATTATAGTACAAAGAACATGAAGCAAACAAGCCTGATACACCCATGATCCCATTTTAATAATAGTTTTATAATAGTGCTATTTCAGCCACCCTTAAATATTGTGAATAAAGATCTTGAACTCTAAATAAATGTATTTTTTTCTTTTTTGCTAGTGCAGGATGCAAAAGGAGAAAAAAAAAACAGAATTGCAGTTGGCTTACTAATAATTTAAGAAATCGTTTGTAAGGCTTCACTGGATTTTAAACTATGCTGTCCTATTGATATGCACTTAAAATAAAATTCTTCACATTCTTCCCCGTCCTTCCCACCCTTTGCCATCTTTGGAAATGGTACTTGATTAAGACCATATCCTCTGAAAGAGTCATGTCTCCAAAATGGGTCCCAGCAGTTAAACCGCATTACCAGCTCATCACAGATTTAAAAAATCTATTTTTTAATCTTTCCTCTACATGCCTACACATACAAAAATGCTAATTTTCTCATTTAAATGGCTTATGTGCTTGTATATAGATGCTTCTGTAGTATTAGGAAGGTCATTTGCAGGTGCTCCCCTAAAATGTACTTACAAACTCAGAACTCATCAATTGTATGAGAAATATAGTTTGCCTAGTCTCATATAAACAGCATCACATTTGCTCAAGGGTATGGTCTCCATTGCATTCTGAGAGAATGTTCTTCTAGGATTTTCACAGGGCTTCTGGATACCCCAGGGATTCCTACAAATGTCAAGAATTTTGTCTATTTTTACAGATGGCTAATTCTTAGAATAGCAAGTTGAGAACCTAGCCTTGAATAGGGTGGGTCTTCTGAAGTACAGCCATCTGAGGGATATGTATGCAGCCTTCTTCCATCTAAATCAACTTGTAATCGGGAACCTGGCTATGCCACTTTAACCACAGGATCCATTCTTCCCCACAGGATCATTTTCTGGGCATCTGAAAACCTAGATAAATTGTATCTCAGAAAGCCTTTTGGGCCTGTATTGGGTTAACCCTTGCAAAGGGTTCTAGCTGTTCATATGGGCCATTTACTTCGTGCCCTGCTGTGCCAACCTTTACAGCTTACACCAAATGACTGCATCTTACTTTTGTTAATAGCCTTATGCATCTACCTCCCACTCTTCAGGGGGCGAGGGGTTACAGTTACTTAGCTAGTCCCAAGATGATGCCAACTGCCTCCTACAGCTCTGCACCCTGTGAGAACAGACTTGGTTAAAAATGATAGAATGTGTGTATTCAGCAGGCTTGCTCTCCCTGTGTGGGGGTAGCAGGCACTTCTAGTAATTGACCACTGTTCACTTTCTCATACCCAGTGTTATACAGGCTATCTTCCTTAAGGCCACTTGCAATCTCCAAAAGATAGGTCCCCTGGGAGATAAAAATTCTGTTCACTCTCATATGAAAAAAAAATTAATTTCTCTATTTCCTTGGCCTCATTATTTTCTTAATTGTCTTCTTTGCCCCTTCAGTAGCAAGGATTGTCTATGGATTTGTAGAAAACCATTTTGGGCTGCTGTGTTCCAGGAGGATAGTGTTTTCCATGTTAGCACTTAATCAGTTTGTCCTTAAGAGTTGCACCAGCGGTAACAGCCTCGCCATCTATTCCACTCAGCCAGCCTGCCTTGAATCACAATCCGTGCTGTGAGATACAACTTCCGTTAGATTGGCTCATCTCGGAGAGGACATCTAACGCTCATGATGAAGCACAGTCACCATGCATGTGTCTCTCTCTGCTTTTAGAAGAACTTTGTCATGATGCATTTCCATAGAACCTAGCAATATCTCTTCAGTGAGCTAAGCAGTAGTATGGTCCTTCTAAATTTACAGAAGGCAGACACAGGCAGAGAACGATGGGCTCCTAAGGAGTTTCTATAGAGACCAAGAAGAACCAGGATTATAATAAAGAGCCTTATGTCTCTGTACATTTATCCTATGAAGTATTGAAGTAATGGAGATTTATATTCCAGGCCACTAAGAAGCCTTTCACTTTCCCCAAATCCTGTAAGATTTTGAAATGAAAATTACCATCCCATTATGGCTATTTGGGAATTTGCATGTCTCTTCTGTCAGACAGGCTATATTATTAGCTTTCTCTAGCGTATTTACTCAAATACTTTGTTCAAATTATTTTGCAAATAATATATTCAATAAACCATTGCAAATGGAAATTATGGCCGGCTTCTACTTTTCTTCAGGCCTCGGGTACCTGCTGACAACATGTTCATTCCCTTCCCTCTATTCTATCCATTGACTTTGGTGTTTATAAGCCTAAGGGTTTCTAAAATATGGTACTCTAAGGAGGACTAGAGTTGAGAACTCTTGGAAATGAGTGGTTAAAAATGGAGGTGATAAAAACATAACAGAGAGTACCTGGTAATGACCTGACAATTTCCAGAATGTTTTCCATTCTTTGACATCATACTACCCAACTAAAGATGTGTCAAAAGAGATGCCAAAACCTTTCACTCTCTTGTAAAGACCTTTCTAATGTGGGCTCTGTCTCCCTTTTTTTTTTTTTTTTTTATCTCTTATCATCTTCTCATGTACAGCTTCATCTACACTGGGAATCTGTGTATACTTAGCCTTCTTAAACATCCCCCTTCATAATGACTCCATTCTTTGTTCTTCCATAAATCTTAACATCAGTATTATTTCTTCAGAAATGGCTACGTATGACTAACTCATCTAAAGTTATATCTCCCACCATCCCTTCTAGCATTGGATCCCTAATTACTTGTATGACATTTAATATTAGATTTAATTACTGCGGTTTTCTCTTTGCTTACTCATTATTAGCCATCTCTTCCTCCATATGTGAACCCCAATGAAAGTAGGACTGCCTTCATAAAACCATCCCTGATGGCTAAATCTGAACTGTCCAACTTAGTGTCCACAAGCCACATATTGCTGTGCAAATCAAAATGAAAGACGAATAAATGTTAAACAAAATCAAAAGCTCGCTCCACCAGGGTCCATTGGCACATTTAAGAATGAAGTGGTTCCCATATAGCTTAACAGAGAGAATATATTTTTCTTATCCTCCAAAGTTCTATTTAACAGTACTAGAGTAACATATGCCAAGTAGGGGACACTCAGCATCTACTGCTATTGGAAATATATAAATTCTTTCTTTCAATCCTAAAACAATCCTCATATGGTAAATGCAAGATAATCTAGATAATAATCAGAACAATTGTGCAGTTCAAGACCAGCTTTTCAAATAAATACCATATGAATCTGGTCTCTAAGTCTCAAAGGAGAGTATTTTCAATGATATGATAAAACTTACGTGGCAAGTAAAGACCGTAAGACTAGAAAAATCACCACTGATTTTTAATTTTGATGACTTATAGATAACAGGAAGATTTACAGTCAAAATAAGAAAACATCTCCCAAAAAAACTCTTCAGATTTAACCCAAGCTACATTGTGTGGTAAGGAACCTACTGTTGTATTAAAATTGAGACCATAAAGACACCTGCTGCCTATGTGAGGAAACAAGATTTGGTTCCTGGTTACAAAGAAAGACTTGACTGTTGGAAATCGTTCCCGGATTTCTTCAGAGAAATTCCTCCAAGAAAACACTTTATTTTTATTATAAATCCAGAGATTCCACAATATCTTCCGAGCATCTGCTCCAACGAGTTGACAATATGCTCCAATTGATTTTAAGCATCCATTGAATATGGAGGCCTCTTGGCTATGGGTGAGACCTTGGGTTTTGCAATAGATAGGAATGGGGATGCTCACAAAAAGTTCAAATCTTTGCCCTCTGTTTAAAAGGGAGTGGGCAAAGCTTCCCTTTCTTCTGTATAATAAGTATATCTGCCCTCACTGGATGGGAGTAGAGATTGGAGGAGAGAATAAAACTAAAGATCTTGGGATACAGCTAGGGGCACTGCCAAGTTTCATATAACTTCTTGTCTGCACATTCACTGGCACTCCTGAGTGTCTGAGCTAAGTGATGTGGTTTTGAAGAAATAATGACTTTGTAAATAAGCAAATAAGAATCAATTTTTTGGGAGGAGGAAGGGCTGACAGATACTTTTGACACCGATTATGCATACAACATAAAAAGAAAAAAAAAGATAAAACATTTCCTGTGTTCCAGTCCCCAGCTATTAAAAGGGAAAGGTTGCCAAAAAGAGCACACGTTGATGTGATTAAGAGAAAGAGATGCCTGTGTGGCTGTAAACCAGAGCAAAAGAGATAAAAACGAAATAAATAGGGTTTCTAACAAAGTTATATCAAAATGCAGCCAAAAGACATTGGTTCTGAAACAAGGCCTTGGGAAGACTTCTTAGAAGGGATTTCTGAGAGAGATGCTAATATGTAAGTAGGGTTTGCATGATGGACAATAGTCTGATACATCCATTATTATTCATATGAAAGATTATAGAGAAAAACAATGGGGAGATTATTTGAAAAAGTATATTTGATGACTCTTCCTGTGTTTCCTCTTGTTTGATATGGCTACAAATAGTTCATTGACTTACTTGTTAAACTTTGGATTTTAGGTCAGAGAATGCCAGGGAGAAAGATGCTATGAGAAACTTTAAGGGTCTATTTTGGTGATATTTTCTAGTGACTTCATATAAGGAGCCAGGATGAGAAAGCATATGCAAATTTGAAAATATTTCCTCTCATTCTTCAGGGTCTTTAGGGGCAAAGACAGGTCAAGAAAACAAAAAGGAAAAAAAAAAAGGGAACTATTTGATCAATAACATAAACTGTCTTGAGAGCACTAAGAAAGAGATGTCCCACTTGAACTGAGCAGGAGGGGACATTTTTACAGTCCCCATGTACACTGCTACAGTCCTATTTCCTACAGCAGGAGCTGGGCTTTCTCAACTCAGCAGGGGGGCCCCAGAGCTCATTTGGAGTATCTGAGCGCTTTCTCCATAGCTGAAATGGAGTCACAGCTCCCCCTTCTGGGAGCTAAAGTGCCATCCAGCTCCAGAAAAGACAATGTTTGTAAGACTGTTAATGACTTTACTGCAGATAGGCCTAAAATCCCTGTATTTCTAAGTACTTCCCTGCACCCCCAAAAAAGCATCTAAAAGACTGGTAACATACTTGCTTTTTTAGTGAAACTGATTTCACCTTCTGAAGATCCTGTGACTCAAAAGGCTTTAAGTTTTCCTCTCCCAGAGGTTGTGTAAGTCCAAGCCATGCACTTACAAAGGGTAGCTCAATTTCCTGCAGAGTTTAAGAGGTTAGTTCCATTTAGGGGAATGTATTATTAATGGAAAAATTCTAGTCTTGCATATGCATGTATGTATGTATGTATATATGTATGTATGTATTCTTCTGTATGTTCCTGCTTATACAATGAATGTATAGACATAAGATTGAAAATGATCTAAGCACATTAATTTTTCTGAAGTATTTGCATGGATGTCTATATATTCTCCAGAAAGCTAAACTTTTCTCATAAAGGGGTCAATACAGTCCAGTTTTTCTACTGGGATATGTATAATAGTCATATAGTCTTGGACCCCCATGTGCATTTCTTTATCTGATGAAATTAAAACAGAATGTATTCTCTCTTCATCTCTCTCCCTCTCTCTTCCTCTCTCTCCCCATTCATTCTCTCTCTCTCTCCCTCTCTCTCTCTCTCTTTCTCTCTCTCCTTTGACATCTCTGTGTGTGCATATGTTTTTAAATGCTTTTGAGAAACAATAAGAATGACTGCGGAATTATGCACTTTCTCTCCTGGGTCAGGAATTCCTATGAAGAAAGTCTGAAATGCACCTCTGAAATGAGAAGTTCCAGAAAGGAAGACAAGCAGTTATCTTAAGTAGAATTACAGTGGTCAGGTAGGACTAGGAAGTGTTGTGTGTTCCTAAACACGATAATGGAATAAAAAAGGACATTGATTTGGCTGAAAAACACCCATGGGTTCTAGCCCTGGCCATGCCCCCAAGTTTCTAGCGAATATTGAAAATTTGTCATCTTCTCTCTAAGCCTGCTTTCTCTTTAGTAGCAATAGATCATTTCTACATTGGAACAGAGATGGTGAGAGCTTTTCCCAGCACGAGGGATCTTCTACTTGCAAAACCCCTCCCAAAATTGCACTAGGATGCTGTGATCTAACCTAAGTTTTGTAAAGTCTATTTTATGAGCATGCCCTCCTGAAGTCTTTAGCCTGAGAGATCAGCCGGTAGCCAGAAAATAGTACCTATGCAAATGCTTGCAGGTAGAACAGACACCCACCAGCCGGGGCAAGTTCCTGCAAATGCACGTTTGCTTTGATCTTTCCTCAGAAGATACAAACATATGTAGAAATGTTTTTGAACACCAGGTATATTTCTATTTCCTTTCCCTCTCAGGAGGCCTTTCTAGTGACCCTGTAGACACTCTATCACACCACCTCAGCCTCTTCTTCTGGCTCCACTGCTCACAAGCAGAATGGCTGCCATTTACCTTGAGAAAGTAACAGCTGCCTAGTCTGGAAGCCATGCTAACAGCAGTAAAACTCAGCATTTTTTGCTGAGTAGGTCAAGCCTTTAAAAGGCAGCCGGGAATCAAATCAATGGCTGGCTCCAGAACCAAAGCACAACTGTGCCTGGGCAGGGTGGCCAAAGTATTTACCTAAATATGCTCCTAAATGGTGGAGGGAATAGGAAGGAGACCCTTACCTTAGAGTGTCTTCCTGAGAGTCTTTCCAGGCCTCCCTGCCCTTGTCAGTAATTTAGAACCGAGCACCAAATGTGAGGTGCAAACCTGAAAACAGTTTAAGTCAACTACCACCACATTCTGTAATGGATTCCCTACCCACCATCTCTCCCAAGCTGTAGTCCCTTGGTCCTTAAATGCACAAATATAGACCTCCACCCCCTACTACCTCAAAAACACACTAATCTCTCTCCCTTCCCCAGGAGCTTCCCAACTTCTTGGAGCCATGAGAAAGCACAGTTTTAAGAAGAAATTCTGAGGCTTCCAAAGGCTGGGATGGAGAAAGGGAAAGGAATGCATCCTAGGAATGTACCAGATCAGTCTCCTGCCAAAGCACCCAGAGATGCCCCAAATGCTATTTTCTCTGGTACCCGATGTGACTGAGATGGACGATTATATTGCCAAAGGATGCTTACTATTTTCCCCTGAGATGATTCAGACAAACTTACCCAGACCACCCCCTAAACAAAAGGCGCGGGGTGGGGGGTGGTATGATTGCAACAGGAAGACAGGGTGATCTCTCTACCCAAGACTGGTCATGCAGTGGATAAGGAGATCCCTGACTTCCTCCTTTCCTTCTCACTCCATACTCAGCCTCTCCAAATTCCCATCAGAATCCTGGAGTCTGCCCAGTGTGGAATTTAAAGGGACAGCATCTCGCTTGCCTCGGATGTTGGACATGTTTCTTTCATTTTTAACGGTGAGTTCACTTGTGCAGCAATACCCCATGATTTAGACGATATTTTTTTCTTCATAGGTAGCAACAGTGGGCTAAATAAGGCACAGTCTATAGTCCTAGCATATCTCAAACCAATGCCTAGACACCAAAGAGGAAGTCCACAGCGGGCTTCCTGGAGGCTACGTGATCCTGGAGTAAGAACCCACTCCATTCCCTGTAAGCGGAAGAGATCTAATTAAAAATACAGAGACGCGCACACATGCAAACACACACACACACACACACACACACACACACACACACACTCATCGCGCTGAAAGTAGGTTACAGGGCATGAGTACACACACACACACACACACACACACACACACACACACACACACACACACGACACGCATTAAACGCAAACGACGCCGCACAGGCAAACATACACTAGCACCACATCAAGTTCCCACTATGGTACACACGTCGGGAGCGCGCGGGGACACACGAGACACTTAGTAAAAACCCGCATTTAACCCACGGAGTCCAATCTACAGGAACCCTAGTCTCCAGAACAGAAGAGGACTTGGAGGGGAGGGAAGACCGGACCAGGGTGCTGGTAGGGGGATGGGAGGTGCGGGCGGGGGCGCCCCGACTGCGGTCCGGGGTGGGTTCCAAGGGCAGAGGGGCTGTGGGGAGCTGTGCCCGGAGTCGCCTTACCTGGAGTCAATGTCCCTCTTTGGCGGAGAACAGCGGGAGGACGCTTTTTATTCGGCTCGGTGGGAACTTGGAAGAGCCCTGCGTCCAGCTCGCATACCGGGGACGGCGCGGGGACTGCAGGCGTGGGGGTACCTGGCTCCTAGCAGCCTGGCTCATACTCAGCCTTAAAGTCCCCTTGGCTGGTCCCGAGGACAGGCATGAATCCCGGCTCCGGAAGGTGGCCAATACTCCCTCTGCCTCCGGCTCTCTGGGTCTCTCGCGTTCTCTTTTGCCTGCGCTCTTCTCCTCCTGCCCACCCCCCCGCGCCAGATCAGTTCGCAGCCTTGGGGACAGGGAGAAAGGCGGCTGGCGAATGGAGAGGGAAGTCCAAGTACGCCGCGGTCTCCGGGCGGGGAGCAGCGGAGGCCGGGCTAGGCAGTGGGAGGGACTTTGCTGGCGACGGAGGAAAATGAATGGGGGAGAAGCTGCCGGGGGCGGGGAGGGAGGAGCTGAGAGCCGGGGTAGATTCCAAGGAGTGTTTTGTACGTCTTCAGGCGGTGGGGGAAGAGAAGGGAGAGGCGAAAAGAAGTGGGGAGGGAAGGACTGGGTGGGCCAAGGATGAGCTTCAGGGGAACTCACATGGGGTCTGGGGACAGTGCGGCGACTCTCCTTACAAGAGCACCCAAAAGGACCATGTGCGCGCAGATCCCGAATCGTGATTCTAGCTGAAACGGGTCTGTAGCTGAGCGATGCGCGAGTGTCTGGTATTTCTAATTATGCGGGAGCTTGACGTGACTGGGTGTTCATACCTGAGTGTGGGTTTTGTCTGGGGTGACGCACGTCTGAGTCCCGTTGTGTCTCTGTGTTTCCCTGTGACTACTGAAAATTGTTTTTGTTTTTTTTTTTTTTTTTTTTTTTTTTTTTTTTTTTTTTTTTTTGCGTGTAGGCGAGAGCACACTTAACCTCCCAGAATTAAACACAGGCATCCTTATGTGGGAAGGATGTCGGAGTGGGAAGCTGAAGAGAACGCAAAGTTCTCTAGGGACCACCAGAGACAGCGAAAAGGCCAGGCTAGCTAGACTAAGACAAGAATACAGATAGCAGGAAAACTCTGCATTCAACCTGAGGTGCAGGGAGGGCCTCTCCCTGAATTATAGCAGAAGGCTTTTGCATGGTCTAAATCTCCACATTGTTCGCGTTCTAGGTATTTTGCTATACTTTGCTCAAAGCTTAAATCTCACCAGAAGTGTTGATTTTTGGTTCTATAAAGATTTAGCTAGGATGGGAAGCTCTGTAGAAGCTACCATAGTGGAGGCAGGAAAGCATCAGGAATATATTGGACAATGTAAAGAAACCCAGATGCAGTGAAAAGTGTTGGGCATGAACTGGAACATTGACTGTATAATGATCGTAGCCAAGTTATATTAGCTTTAACTTTTTTTACTCCCTTCCACGTAGTTAATTCACCCTGAATATTACCAGCTGCTGTGATTTCTGCTGCTATGAATGTTTCTCTTACCCAAAAGGTGACAAGAGAGAGACAGTCGATAGAAAAAAAAAAAAATGTAGAACCTAAAAAAAAAACAAAAACAAACAAACAAACAAACAAAAAAACAGTTACTGAAAAGTAGTTTTGAAGCAAAGTGAGAAAGATCCCTGAATTACAGACTAGGATCTTGAGTGAAATCAGCATAATTGACAAAGAAGAAGGAGAAGTAGAGAGAAAAGAGACAGAAACATTCAGCCATCAAAGGAGAAAGGCTAGTCTCAGAAGCCATGAGAGGTCTGCTCTGCATCTGCGCTGGAATGATTCTGAGAGTAGATCAGTACCACGGACAGCTCCCAGACCACTGACCAGATGGGTGATTTCTATTTCTGACTCATGAAACCATCACTTTTTCTTGGGCAACCATCTTGTTCTTCCCTTGGCTTCTGGCCTGAGTTGAGAGACCTGGTCGGGTCTTCTTAAAAAGATTACAGTTATGCAGAAATATACACTCACCACACATGAAGTCCCAGTTGCTATCTTGTATCTTTTTCCTTTCTTTTTGCCCCCTCTTTCTATTTATCTATACCACATTGCTTCCTAGTTATTTATCACATTCTTGTTCTGCTCTGTCACCCCCAGCTGGGAGCTGCCTTCTTGAAAAAAATACCAACAACAGCTGGTGATGCAGCCAAGAAATCAGACAACGTAGTCGGATGAAGACCGAGACAGAGTTGTTCCCCTTCCTACATCTTCCCTCATGATTAGACTCTCATGGTAGTATATGGTCAATATGACTTACAAATAGGACACCTAATAACCCAAAAAGTTACTCTGCTTGTTACCAGTCACCTAACACAGTCAGTATTTCACTCAGCAACATAGAATCCTTTCTATTTCTATGTACAGAAAAACAGAAAGAAATAGAAGGGGGCAGGGGAATTGATGAACTTTTTCCAGGTACTAACCTTCATTTGGAGTATTTTCTAAATAGGTCTCAAAATGCTATGTGATAAGGCAGGGTTATAGTTCATTTGCTAGAGTGATTTTTCTCATATGCATCAAGCCTACGGCATACCCCAAAAATACCAGTACAGAGGTATTAAAGATGGAAAAATTAGAATTTCAAAATCATTCTTGTGTATAATGAGTCTTAGGCCAGCCTGGGATACATGAGACACTGCCTGAAAAAGAAATAAAAGAAAAAGGGAAAAAGAAGAAAGAAAAGAAAGATGGGTTGAGCGATATGAAATCAATAACATTATCTCATTTTTATATAACAGGAGACAAATACTTGACACATGAGTATCTACCTGTATTAATGTCACCATGATTTGATCAGACATGGAATTCTACAGTCATGTCTACATCTAAAACATTTATTGTGTTTCCAGGAAATAATGAGAAAACTTCAGAGGACTATTCCGACCAGCATAAATACAAACCCTGATACCTAGAACCCTTGACTAATGTGTGTAAGTGGAGGACTCAGTAGAAACTGTCCCTGGAGAATGACGTGAAGACTTCACAGGGCAGATTTAAGGCTCTCTAGAGCTTTATTGGTTCTGAGTTTTAGATAAAACCTGAACCTTTCTAGGTCTTGGCTCATTTGCATTTGGCTCTGTTCAGCTGCCCTGTTTCTATGAGACAAGAGTGAGAAGGCCATTTACAGCTGTCTTCAAAGACTTCTTGGTCATCAGGAAAGATCCTAGTGCAAATCCTTCCTAATGACTTATGGACAAAGTCATCAGAACCATATGGACCATATCTCTTCAGGAAAACACAATGGTGGAAAAGGGTTTGGAGGCCAAAAATATACTTCTTTTTTTTTTTCTTTGCCAAAGAAAGAACATTTAAGGAATCTTGAGATATGTGAGAAATGTCTTGTTCTTTCTTTGGGGTGGGTGTTGGGGAGCAGCTGCTTGCTATTTCCACAGAATTTACAAAAAGCTTGCATGAGTAGAAGGGAGTTTCCAACAAATTAAGGTAGACTTGAGTGAGAACTTACTATCTGTGGGCCTTGAGCTGATTGCTACAAAAAGACTTCGATCAAGCATATTGTCACAGGAAATGGGGCTGCACATCACCAGATTGTGATAGATTGGGTGATGTTTGTTAAGTCTCAGCTCATCTTAAGAATGTAACAATTGCTACACACTTTGTGTATTGGGGGAAATGTTTATGCAAATGTACTGAGCATTTGATAATTTTTTTAATCCTTCTTTTCCACTGCCATTCACTGTCCCTAGAGTTTCTTGTGCCTTTTCTGATCTTGCACTTGGCCTTTCTTGTTAGAGTTCGCCTCACTGAAATTCGAGTTGATGAAAGTATTTTAAAAATACACGAAGAAGAAAATAAATAAGCAAAAAAGGGAACTTTTTATTCTAGAAATGCTAAGAGACACAGATAAAGTTTCTTGGGAAAATGAAGGCCCTGCTTCCCTCACCTCAAATAAAGACAAGATTTTCTCCTATTTGTACAAGACTTTTAGCCACCTGCTGCTGCCTCAAAGGCTTAGGTTTTCTATGGCTGAAAAACCTCAGAGAAGTTAAAAATCCCTTAATCTGGGATACTTTGGGTTCAAAGAGGACTGAACATCTGTAGGAAGAATCTTGAGTTTCTTAAGGGCCTGCTGAAAGTGAGATCATATGAAAGTCTCAAAGATAAATGACCACCTGACTTCTGTCTTCCAGGAGTCTAAAGTTCTCTGCAGGGCCAACGTTGGGACAAATAATCACAGTATATCAAAGAATGTAGTAGTAATCTTCAGAATGCTCAGAAAATTCTAGAAAAGCTCAGAGGGAAACATTTGTTTCTAGATCTAATATATTACAGGTTTACTGTAAAACAGTAAGAAGTAGTTTTATTAAGTCTTGAAAGCAGTTGAAAGAGCAGGCACAAGTATTTGCTAGTTCCACAAGTTTTTACTTAATTTTGTATGCTATAGGGTATACATGCCTTTCTCTCTCTCTCTCTCTCTCTCTCTCTCTCTCTCTCTCTCTCTCTCTCTCTCTCTGTGTGTGTGTGTGTGTGTGTGTGTGTGTGTAGTTCAGAAGACAGTGTGGGCAGAACACTTTCTATTCTTTTTTTACCTCACTAAATAAAGTATCTGTATGTATCAGCGTGTGAATGCATATCTGCATCTGTGCTCATATAAATAAGTTGTGGTTCCTCTGCTTATGGGACAGGTCTCTCAGCTAAACCCAGAGCTCATGGATATATCTTCTATTACTAGCCAGCTTAGTCTGGGGACCCCATGTTTCCACTTGAGAGCCCTACAGCTATGAATGGGGCACCACACTCACTTGGCTTTTACGTAGGTTCTAGGAATCTGAACTGTTGCCTTTATTCTTGCTATTCAAGGAGGTTTACAACTGAGCTTTCTGGCCATCCTGGATATTAATATTTATTAATATTGTAACATTTATTTATTATATACTAGTATATGAATAGCCCTTATTAATAGATGAACATTTATTAATCTGTATAAATCATCCAAGTCTTGCCTGACTCTCATCAGAATTTAAATGAGCATCTGC
This sequence comes from Micromys minutus, assembly GCF_963924665.1. NCBI lineage: Eukaryota > Metazoa > Chordata > Mammalia > Rodentia > Muridae > Micromys > Micromys minutus. The sequence goes on along the minus strand of NC_137963.1, from coordinate 10,729,906 downwards.
TCACTGAACAGAATTGCTATTGTATTGTGAATGCTATTTCTCTTTCTCTTCTACTCAACCCCCTTCTGATCCTCATCTCATCTAAATCTTCTGGATGCAGAATACTTAAAATGGAATTACTATCCACTATTGTACTTATGCACAACCTGGCAGACTTCAAACTGCACACCAAAGTCAGAAGTGTAAAACTCAGACCTCAATATCTTCCATTCTCTGGTCCCTCTATTATTTAATTAATTTAGTTATTACTATTTTGTCTCTGGTAGCAGAAAATGAACTGCAAGGTGATTGTTGGTACTAAGCTTCTGTTTAAACAAGATTATTATTCTGGCCACTTCAGTACCACAGCATTTGTTTTCAACACTGCTCTATGTCCACAATAACATGTAACCTCTATGCAAAAAAGTTCACATGACACTGTCTCTGCTCCTCCAACTAAGATGGAGAATATTTTAACATGCAGAGTACATAATCTGTCTCAACTTTCTTTCATTCTAAGATGATGTACAAACCTCTCAACTCTAACCACCTTGGTCCTTTTCCAGGACCTATAATTTATCTAGTTCCTGCTTGCCTTTAGGCTTACAACCGAGTTTTCTGCTCCATTCATATCCTTCTAACTCTTCAAGTATCATAGAAAATATTACTTCCATGCCCCCCAGATAGGATATTGGCTCTCTCAAGACCCTTAATGTCTCCTTCATCACAATTGTAATTAAATAATTATCGGTGACATTATTCATCTAATGTATATTTCCTAAACTAAACTCAGTGGCATAAAAATATATTTGTAATGAAAGCAGAGCATACAAAGACTCAGTGAGCACTAATAACTCCCCCCCCCTGACCTTCACATATATTAATTAATTTAAATCTTCAAATCAGTCTGTACTGGGGTATTTCTGTTATGGCTAACACTTCCATTTTCATTGGTCACAATCATATAAGAAAAGCAGAATTCGACCTTAGAGTGTCCTACACAGAAGTCACACATGAACTCATGTTATTTACCCCTCTACATGGAAGGAGTCTAATGCATATTTATTCAAGACCCACAAGATCTCTCCAATCCATTGAATTCTTGTGTATAAGACTGTTTCTTCTAATTCTATAATACTTCTTCCTTTTAATTAAGGATATTAACATATGTCAATCTTCTTTGAAACTCTCCAGATATCAGAAGACACACACTCATATTCAACAATCACAGAAGCTTTGGAAATCTCACACTGTTTAGCTTCTGCTTTCTGCAACCTCACTTTTCTGTATTAATTCAGGGAGGTGGTTGACACAGCAAGTAGTCCCACTTTATAGAGCTAGAAATATCAGCCTAAGCCTTCTCAGTCTCTGTCTCTCTCTCTCTCTCTCTCTGTCTCTCTCTCTCTCTCTCTCTGTCTCTCTCTCTCTCTCTCTCTCTCTCTCTCTCTCTCTATCTCTCTCTCTCTCTCTCTCTCTCTTTCTGCTGTGATCCACCAGGGGGAGCCCAACATAGGCTATTTTTAGCTTTTGCCTTTCTCAAGGCCCATTTCTCCATTTTTCCCTTTTTTGGAAAAGCACAATGAAAAATTCCTCACTTCATATATTTCTGTAGGATTTACTCCTTTCCCTAATTCTAAGGTATGTGAACAAGACAAGGCAGTTACAGCTCCTGCCTAGGGTTGCTTCGGAAAGTGTTGTGGTGCAGAACCCCAAGACCAATCAGTTCTAGAGTATTTGATCAAATCATTATTTAATAGTTCTCTAACAAATGAAATAACGAGGCCAGGCAAGGAAGCCAAAGAGGTAAAGGTGACCTGAGTTAGGATGCCAGGATTCACACACTAAAAATAGCAAGTTGTTGTCTTCTGACCTCCATGTATGTATGTGCTAGGTTGTAATTACATACACACACACACATACACACACATACACACATACATACAAACACACATATACGCACACATACACACATATAAAGACTCACATATACACACACATACTCACATACATACAATACACACACACAAACACACACACATACACACACATACACATACACACACAATCAAACACACACACACATACACACACATATGCACACACACATACCCACACATATGCACACACACACACACACACAGAGAGAGAGAGAGAGAAAGAGAGAGAGAGAGAGACAGAGAGACACAGAGACACAGAGACACAGAGACACAGAGACACAGAGACACAGAGACACAGAGAGAGAGAGAATAAATACAAATAAGTGAAATAAATGCAACTGAATTTCATAAAATCAAATAATGATAATGGTCATAATTAGTAGCTGGTGATGAAGCCTAGAATTCTGTCAACTACTTTTGCTACCACAGAGAGAACTTGACTGGGAAGAAAGGAGGAAGATGTAATGATCCACAGGTTTCCAAAATCATAATGGTTTTTATGTTGTTGTTGTTTTAGTTTGGGGTTTGTTTGGTTTTATGCTGCTGGGCTTTTTTTTTTTTTTTTAATTTGTATAACTTGCTATCAAGTATATTCTCATAGATCATGATAAGTCAGGTAATTGGATTTTAAATATCATCTGACTTACAGAGACTAAAATTAGTACTAACACCTGTAAAGAAATGAATAGCTGACAACAGGATCCTGCCTCTGTTAGACTTTGCAGCAGGCAAGAGGTGTCCCTCTGTCCTTCTTGATCCTATGTTCTCAACCTTTGTCTTAAGCAGAATTTTACAATGATTTCTAGTAACAGCCAATCCTATGTAACTACCTCTTCTCTAAGTATGGCTGGAATCTTTACCTGTAATGAGATAGCAGTACTTTAAGTGTAGTTTAAATGTTCGCCCACCCAGGGTAAAACATGGCATGGTAAGTTTTAAAAGCAAAGAATTTCTCAGGATGAAGATGCCTGAGCGACCCACTCCAGATAATTTGTAAGAAACTATCAGCCATGTAGATTTTAAAATGTCTATGCAGGATGCAAGGAACAATAAAAATCACCTATATTTTGACAAATATGTTTAGCTAGGGGTTTGTCTGACATGTAACAGCAGAGGTGGCAGTGTCTCTGACTCTTTTTCCTGTGAGTGGGACCTTTTTCTTCCTGTTGGGTGCTTCTTCCAGCCTTGAATGGGGGTTTTGTACCTAGTCTTATGACATCATGTTTTGCCACATTCAGTTGATATCACAGGAGGTTTGTGGGTTTGTGGGGAAGGGGTGAAGACTGGAAAAGGTAGAGAAAAAGAAGGTTGCAAATAAGATGTATTATATGAGTGAAGAATAAATTAAAAAAAATAAAAGTTAATGTCATCTGTATAAACACAAGAACCGAAGCTAAGAGGTGTGGAAGAAAATGTTTCTTTTTGATCAAACATATTACTCAGAGTAAAAAGGTGTTCCAATCCGGTGGAATTATTAGTCTGGAGGTGTAAATAAACACTCATTATTCTCAAGTCACTGAGCATAATGGATATAAGAAACAGACATAGGAGTTAAATAGATTTGAGTAAGCACCTGCCCTCACCATTTCCCAGGAAGATATATAATAATCCCTACTAGGAACATTGCAGGCATAACTCTAACCCAGTGTAACCTCATGTCATTGGGAAATTGAGATCCAATAATTTATTCCTGCTCTCATGTCCTGAGTCTCTTCTTTATGTCTGATAGGACATGATTAGAGATCAATTGTGAAATGATGTCTATACTAGTAAGACTGCCATCATAATGACATAAGGTAAGAGTGGTGTGCCTTTTAAAATATGAATACCATACATCAATGGGACTCATGCTCGAAGCAGTTACATGTCCAATAGGAAGTGTGTAACTATTAAGAAAATTTACTGAGATTCACACAGAATCAAGTTTTCTCTAAATGGCATCCATGTGTCAGTTCATAAAACTACCACAGAAGTACAAACTGTTTTGATCATCACTGCAATGCAAAAAGTTTTAGAATCAGATCCTTTGTTCTCAAGTCAAAGCATTTGATCTATTGCCTACTAAATCTCACTAAATGCCTTTAAAGACATGGAGTAAGATAGTAGAGATTTTCATTTATTTGTCTTTTGTTTGCTCAAAATTTTTCCAGTCCCATGTTTCACCTCTACACTATAAAATAAGGGTTACATATCAAAATTCTAACCAAGTCACTAGCACTAACTTAAGAGTTAGGCAGAACCACATTTAATGTTCTTTGGTGATTTCCTACAACCTTTATTTGCCATTCACTCCATCCCTATGATGTTCAAAGAGTGTTGTTCTGAGTGTTTCACAAAGATTGTATACTTTAATTATTTACTGAACTGAAACTCAAAACCATGTGAATCACAGTTTACCAAAAATTAATTTTAAAAATATGGAAGGTAAAACAATGTGCTTAATAACACACAGCCATGGAGAACTGAATTGGGGCTTGAACCCCAATGTTGTAATCATTGTTTCTACTAGCTATGCTCTGTGCTTGGCACCACTGTGCAACCCAAAGCAAAGGTATCAAACAAACTTGTTCTATTTGAGTCCAGAGTAGCATCTCTCTGGCTAGGAAAGTTTGCTTTAGAGATGCTAGCACACTGTTTTGAGAAAGGATTATTTGCTTGTGGCTTTATAAACTTAGCCAAGATTAAGCACTGTTTGTAAGTATAAACTCTCTGAAAGTTAGTTTGGGTTCAATTGGTTAATATTTGGTTTTGGTTATTTTTTTTTTTTTTTCATTCACATCTTCATAGTTTTTTTTTTTTTTTTTTCAGCATCTCTAGCTGTTTTTTGATCATCTCTTTCCTGAGGCAGCCATTACCAACTGATTATGTCAACCATTACCAACTGCATTACCAACTGCAACAACCCCCTCCCAACACTTCCTATCACCATCTTCAAGCCAGAACCTTGAATCAAATACATCTGGCCCAGGAGGCAAAGTCTAGAAGCAAACTCTGTGTTCGCTCCCTGAGATGGGTAAAGATGCTCTGTAGATTTTAGAGATAAAGGGATGTTTGACCAACAGCATAACTAAATAGAAAAATGATATGTACCTTGTGAACTAAGCATATCTTTACTTTTCTATTACAACGTTCAAGTGATCAAAAGCTTGTGTCATTCTCTGTTTTATTACAAATGTCAGCAGACAAAATTTTTTACAGAGCCTGAGTTCCTGCTTCAATAGTGTAATAGGCAATATTTATGGACCCAAGATATAGTTGACAATATCAAAATATTATTTTTAGTAATATGGGGACACTTAAGATTTTACTTGGGACAGATATTCTTCAAAACAAATCAGCAAATTAATGTCCATTTCATTTAATAGTGAGAGGATAAACAAAGCCTTAGTTAATGAATCTGGTCATTTTTTGTCTTTGCTAATACTTTTACCTATATTATAGCCTGCTGGCAATAACACTGTTAAATACACAGGCATAATAAACTACTGAGCCATTCATTGGTGTCCTCAGTCTCTCAATCTTCTTAGAGGCTCACTACATAATCCAAAGGGCTATAAAATTTTTAAAGTTTTAGAGGCAATAGTTAATCAAAATTATCACATCAGATTAGTATTTACTAGCTCATAAATTAGAATAAACAAATATTAAACAAGTTAAAATAAAAAGCAAATGAGGATGAGGATAAAGAGTAAAAACAAGAAGAGGGAAAGAAAGAGGAGTAAAAGAAGATGAATACTACCTAAAATGGCAATGACAAGATGAAGAAGAGAGGGAAGAGGAGAAGATACAGGAGGAAATTTATTTGTTAATGTTTCTAGAAATCAGAAAGTTGACCATCATTCTGGTTTTCATCTGTGTCATCAATATTGACCTTGCTTCTCTAAACTCACTCTCTTCTTCAGGTGACCTGAATATCAGGTAGACATTGCCCATCAATAGCTCAAAGGTCAGTATTAGTCAGTTTTAAGATTTTGTTCAAGTGGTTGTAATGGAGCTTTATTTCATAGTCCATGACCATTACCTGTCTCAAGAACAATCAGCTAGATTAAGGCAAAAAAAAATGTATTCTTCCTCCTGAGAAAATTTGAGACTCTTTTTGTATAAATATGAAGAGAAAAAAAAAAGCTATGGATACAGCTAATGTCCATGTTCTCGGATCCTTTGACCCTATATAAATTACCCTACAAATCGCATCTAGGCAATCTCTAAAGTAAATAATTTCCATATGTTAAATAAGTTCCTAAATCACCAAGAATGTTGTAGAGTGATCTTAAATGGTCAATTTCATATATAATTAGATGATTCTTAGCAACTTGTTAGAAATGTTACATCTGTATCTTTCTTATATTTTTTAGGCTTGTTTCTAACTCCAGAAGATTTATTTTATTTTGATTTCAATATTTTAAATTGATACTTTCACACAATTATATAATTAATTTTAGTCATTCTCTACTTTCATTCTTCTTCTTCCTCCCACTGACATCCTTTTTCTTCATGAGTCTTCCTGTTCCATTCATACTGTCTTGTTGCTCCTTGCCCCACATGGGTGGGCAGTTGTCTACTGAAGTTATTTATGTATTGTTAAACCACTGAAAATATGACACACCCATCATAACTATCCTTAATTGTTAATAGTTCTTCTGAGGACCAAGCCCATCACTCATCAGTGATGAAAATTTGATGGTCCTAAACCTGTGGAACTTACATCCTCATGGGACAATGATGGAATAAATGCAAAAGCTGTGTCATGGCTAAAAGGTATCACCCTGTCCTCAACTATTATATGATTTTTGCCTCTGCTTCCAGTTGTTTCCTGAATCTATTTCTGGAAGAGCATATTACAACATCATCATTTATTTTCCACACTTCGGCTATTTGTGGGTTTCCCCCATTGATGATCTCCTGTTTCAATAAGAAGCATCTGTGAGAAAAGCCATAGACAGTACTTATCTGTGGTTGCAAACAGGAGAATCTAGAGGAAACTTTGATAATTTAACTGTTTGCAAAAGAGAAATAGTAGGTTCCAATATATTTTATCAGAAAAGATACTGCTGATCGTTGCATATTTTATTACAGAATGGCCATAGTAAATTTTAAATATCTCGGTGATTTATTAAACAGGCAATAGACAGTAAAAGTTGATTTTATTTTTTAACTATACATGCCCAGAGTCACAAGCATCAGGAAGAACAAGATAAAGTAAATATGATTAGGAAGGGGGATTTTAAAATGCTATTTTTAATTGATATTTCCCCTTTGGCTCAAATAGACCCCAGAGCATAATTAGGACATATCCATATATTGAATACATCATGCTATTTTCACATTTTTACTTCGGTTAATATCTTGAGTATAGTGGTTTAGGTATTGAACAGTGTTGGCAATTTCTAGTCAATATGTTAGAAGACACATGATGTCAGTATATAAAAGAAAAGAATGTGAGAATTGAGCCCAGAGACCCATGCCTTTCTAATGGCTATTCTTTTCCACAGCATAGCCCCCTTAGGGTTTGCATTATAAAGGTGCATGACTGGCGACTTCCACACATTTTATCTACTATAATTTTGAATTCTTCAGTGAGGCCAGCTTTTGATCACCTATCATTTATCTACAGTTCTTTTCTATATCTATTATCTATCTATTTGTCTGACATCTATCATTTATCAATATGTAGATATTCTCTCCATACAATTCTAACACAGAGACAAAACCTGTTATTTAACTGTTCAGTGCCTTGGTTAGAAGAAGAATGAATGATGATATTACATAAACACATTTCATTTCAGCTGCTTGGTACATCCTCAAACTCTGGCACTGATCCAGAACGTAACTGCAGCTCAACAGCCCATTGTATCACATCCAAACTGGAGCTACAGGTCCAGGACCAGGTGCAGCACAAACACGGCTGCCCAGGTCTCAACTCTATGGCAACAGAATCCTGGCTAAAGCCTTGCTCAAATGCACTGGGGATAAAGGGACGAGGTGATCTACATTTTATGCAGCAAGCTGGGTTTCCAAAATTTGCCTGGTAAGAATGATCTTATTGTTTCTAAACTATCTTAGATATGTTTAAAGATGGTATGTGACATGAACTACACCATTACTAAAAGGTAACAAACAGTTCTGTGTGGTTATGAATACATTCCCATCGAGGAATAGGATTTTTGTATCTAGATGGACAGAGCTTCAAATCTTATCTAGTTGCTAGTTTCATTGGTCTGGATTGCTACACCTCAGTGATTCTCATGGTACAATGTTTGCATAAAACATTGGTACAATAACATCTAACATACAAAATTAAACAAGAACTAAATATATTATAGCTTGGCATAGGTTCTGTCACAAACTTCAATGCAGCATGTGGATAAAGCAGATACATTTTATATGATTGTCAAAACATTAAGAAAATGCTCCCACCTTCCTCATGGCATCAGTATAAAACTAGCTCCAATGTATCTCTGATATAGTATATACCCAATGTATTTCCACTGAAAGAAATAGTAAAGAGAAATGGTATATCCACATTCATCAATACCTAGTCAAATTTTCTTTCTTGGCTATTGTTTGTTTGGTTGTTTGTTTGTTTGTTGGTTCGTTGGTTGTAGGTGTAAAAGGGTATTAAGGCATTTTATCAAATAGACAGTAACCCCAATATATTTCCTGCTTGGTTCATTAATCTGAATTGTGACAACTACTTAAAACGTGAGACATATTCCTCTATCATGTGAAACATTTTCATTTTACAGTATGAAGGCAGAGGCAAAATTTTATTACTCTGTAACATTTTAAAAAATGTCCTATAAGCAGAAATTTCCTTGAGAACTAGGGAATGGCAACAATGGTCTATAATTAGTTGATTCCTCAAATCTCTGAGAGACAACTCTGAGTGGGCCAACATATGTTCCCTATGTTTTTCAGAACTTCTTTGATGAGAGTAGAGAGTTTCTCTGAGAAAGGGACCCTGAGCTCTATTGACAATTGATAAATAAGATTTACTAAATAGTTTCTTCATGAATGAGCTAGAATCAGAGGTAATACCTTGCTCCTTTGACTACCTTACAAAGTGCAGTCTGTGAGCTGGAAAGAGGCAGATAGGCTCTTTTCCAACCCATTTTTAAGTGTGTGCAGCATTCATAATTTTCAAACCAAAATAGTTGTTCTGTTCATTATAAGCTCAAAGCCAGTTGAGTGTGCTCTGGTGAGCCATGTTGATATTCTGCTGTTTTCTGGTTTTCTCGTGACATGGGGAGTATATTTCTACTATGCAAATAACTATCCTTATGATGAATGGTGATTCTATCTGAAGGAATCCAGAATTAATTGCAGAATCCCCTGTGTCCTGTGAACACGTCATCTACTTTAGGTAAGATGAGCGGGCCTCAACTGCCTACCTTCTAAATGATTCTGGATCTCCACCCCATTTAAAAGGCACCTGCAGAAATGGAGGGATCTGAACCTTTCTAAAGGTTTCTGTGCCTTTAGAAATGGAAGATCAAGTCAAAAGCTTTGAATAGCCACAAATATCTCAGGATTACCAGGTTAACATAAGGCAGTTTGAGTCTAGAAGCTATTTGTTTGAGACAAGAGATTTGAAATTAAATAATATTTATAATTGGCGAAGGAAATATTCATTTTAGTTTTTGGTTTTGGGTTTTATTGTTATTGATGTTATTTTTCAAAACAGCTATTACTGTTCTCATTCAATTTAAACTGCATAACCCTCCATGGATCAGTAAACCTGCCAAGTTCAGGCTATGCTAGACTGAGCAGGGGTCTTTTACTCTTGGGCACATCTGCATTCATGCTGCACAAATGGAACCCCTCTGACTCTGATAGTATCCTCACTTGTGAACATAGTTGGAAGGAAAGTGAAGGGCACAGGGGTTCTAATTTGTTCTGGTCCACTCTCTTCCTAGGGTGTGTGTTTGTACATTTAACTGAACAACAGGGCACGTGTTTAAAATTACCAATAAGGCACTGAGCAGGGACTTAAATGTTTTTTGAAGGTCAAGTCTTTCACTGGATTGCATCTCATTTTCTATTTCATGTTTAAATCTGAATTATCCAGGAAGGTAGTCAAACTGATTAAAACTTTAAGACTGTACTAATATTGTGGGGATGTTTCCTGAGTCATTTGGGGGTCACTGCTGCCCACGGAAACAGGAAAATGTCAAGGAAACAAATAGAAAGCTACCCCTTTTGAATTCCCTATATTATCAGCCACAGCTGGATACAACTGGCTATTGCAACACAGAGATAGGGCTTTTCAAAACTGAGATATGCCAAAAATCCAAATTCTGCACTGGATAGTTAGGAGACATTTTGGGAAAAAAAAGGTACAGATGTATTATAACTGCATGTTGATTGCATGATATGAAAATGATGCTGTTTTGATCTGACATGTAAGTGTACCATTATAATTAATTTTACCCATTTCATCCACTCTCCATTACCATGATCAGTGATTGCTCCAAAGACCATGGAAAACATTCAGTGTAGGTTAAGATAGTGGAAAGGGAAGTTTCTATTCCGGAAAACAATGGGTAATGAGGAGGAAGCAAGATCTGAATGCTAACTGAGCATGGTCATGTTTACCATCACTAATTATTTAGAACAAATACATGGTGACTTTGACAGCTGGGTGACCATTTAAAATGCCCTATAACTGAGATCAATAAATCTGAGACAGTGATGTGCTAAGAAATCAAACCACAAGGCATGTGAGACTGGGAAGCAAAGATACTAGTCTCTCCACTGTCAAACTCATGCTTTTTCCTACTCCAAAGCACACCTTTCTAAAATGTATTCATTGTACCATAGCCAGTGGGCTACAGATCTGCAATTCTGATTCTGCATCTCCACTTCTTATCTCCTTTTCCCCATCGCTCACAGGACTGCAAACAGGATTTAATATTGTTATTTTATTTACTACAACCATTTCTGGCCCCTGCACTATGCTTGATGCAGTACAAAAATAGTTTGCCCTTTGGGAGGAGCAAGCTGAGTCTGTGAACCTCCATGTCTCTATCGTGTTTATAAACCAGGCAGGGTGGATGGAGATAGCAACTTGGCTAAGTATGGCTCCAGGGGGAGTAGCTTTCTGGCTGAGTTGATAATAGAAAATGGAGAACTGCACCTCCAGGTCATGGACTGAATCTAGTCCAGTCTTTCACTGTCTATTCATATGATTACTCAGAGGAGAGCAGCAGGAATTAGAAGTTTTCCTCCAAAGACTTTTCTATTTTCCAATGCATCCCCCCACTTCCTAGTTAATTTCTATGTTGTTCCTTTAGTTTGGCTTTTCTTCAAAAGCCTCAGTTCACTTCATTGATTACAAGTTAGAAGTTATTCCCAACTAATCTCCCAAGTTCCCTTACCCAAAATGAGAAAAAGAATAAGAACCAAATCGTCTAGATACATGGAAGTGTCATCTTCTGTACATTCTAATGTGTCTCTATATCATCACTATATAGTCATAATTAAATAACAGTTTCTATAATTTGTTTGAAACCTAATTTTTAATAGTATAAATACTATCTAGTTAATAGTATGAGGTTACTTGAGTATATTGTACTTAAAACACAGTATTGTCATTTTTATTATAAATAATGGATCACACTGATACACAGGAAAATAATCTATACACAGAATGAGAGCCTCACACATTCTAATTATTAAGAAATTGCCACTTCTCTGTGGTAAGCAACAGCTTACCAGTGGACTCACAGCTTACTCAACAGGCAGAAAATTATCACTGGTACTGTAGACCTAACCACTAGGGGTTAATGAGGACATGGTTTACTAAACCAACATAATTGAAAACTGTTTTCTAAATACTTACTCTTATAACCACAGGAGCATCTCTCACCCTTTGTCAGAGAAACTTGTCCTTGAAAAATATGAAGATAATTCAGGAACAAAACCATAAAGCATATGCAAAATTATCATGCCCAGCACAAGAATGATATTAAGGCCTGTGAAGACCAGGAATTTTTCCGTGAGATTGTGTCTTTGGGAACTGAAAGGTAAACTTTAACCATGATACTTCAAGATTATGGCTATCTAAACAAGACCTGAACATGGAACACACCAACACATACAATATACATGTTAATTGTAGAATGGGTAAATCTCAACATGCCCCAGCCCTAGACTAAAAATGAAAAGCAAATGAGGCATGACAAAAGCATGAAAATTGATCTCTCAGGACTGAGTGCACTAATTAGATTATCCAATATCAAATGATCAGCTCTGAAATTGTATACATAGAAGCAACATTATGTGTAGTCACTAGATTGTATTTACATATTTATGTGCACACAGACACACACACATATGACAAGAACTAATTAAAGGCAGCTATAAGTTTTAGAGAAAACAAGAGAAGGGAATGGAAGCTATAATTGGAAAGAAATGGTAGCGGGACTGATATCCTTATATTTTAATTAAAAATTAAATAAAATTGCCTTTCATTCACACTGTATAGAATTATAGTTTTCATTGTCCTACGTAAGGCCCAATTTTCTTATTCAAAAAATATAAATGCTCACCTTGAATGTTTTCGTGTTGCCATATGTCAACTGGATAAGTTCTTTCCTTGTTTACTGTGATTGGATTTTTGAAAAAAATAGACTCAAAAGCAGGCAAACCCTTCTGTTATAAAGTGAAGGATAATCTAGTGTGAGTTTTGAGATTAAAAACTCTATAATTCTATTTCTATATATTTTTCTCACCTGATGAAGTTCTTTTCTTTCAAATACATGAACACTGAATCAGCAGTGTCAGCAAAGCTGGACCCCTGAGACCTCTCCCCAAACTACCAACCAGGCTGAGAACACTAGCTGTGCTGAGACTCCAAACACATATACAGCAGAGGACTGCCTGGTCTGGCTTCAGTACAAGAAGATGCACTAACCCTTGAGAGAATTGAGGCTCCAGGGAATGTAGATGTCTGGAGTGGTGTCTGAGAGTGTAGAGGTGTGAGGGCATCCTCTTGGAGACAGGGGAGGAAGAATGGAATGAGAAAATAGTGTATGGTAGAACAGAAAGGGGTGTAACAACTGGACTGTAAAAAAAGATAAAAGATTTCTTAAAAGGGTTTCGACAATACCATTTGTTTTGGAAATGAACTTGTCTTTATGCTACTTCAAATCACTGAGAAATGAATAACAGTTAATATTCTAGGAAAATATTCACATAGATTAAAAAAATCTTCAAGAAGGTTAATATGACATTACACCTTTGAAAATATACATTTACTACTTTCCCATCTACCTAAGAAAGATTTATGCTATTAGGAGTTAGCTTTTATAACTAAAAACCTGAACAAATAAAAGAAAAATTTGAGACAAGATTATGGACAGCATGTGATGTAGACTGTGAAGTCAGCATAATGCTTGCTTGTGTTTTCTGGTAGAAAAAAAAATACAATGTTTAAAACAAGGAGGGGAACAAAACTAGGGGCTGGAACATTCACACAATGAGGAAAAAAGAGACTATAGATTACAAAAGCCAAAATGGTTAGAATTCTCAGAGATTATATGCACAGAGAAGAAAAAAAAGGAGGGCAGACTCTGGAGATCTATATGCAATTTATGGCCTATTTAGTGAATATGGTCTGTATCTGTTGTGATGACACTGACTAGGAGGACCAATGGAAGGGTTCTAACAAGGAGAAGGCTGTAATCAATTGGTAGTCTTATAGGACCAGCAGTGATACCTGCTTTTCTCAACTTATCTGTAAGAAAATAGGCCAAATCTGATAATAGTGTTGTTCAAAGTGTGTATTAAATGATCTCTTAATAAATACCACTCTGAGCCAGTCAGAATAATTTATTTTACATCAATAATCAAGAAGAACTAAATATTAAGAATGATAATATATGCCAGACAAAAAGGAGACACGTTGAAAAACTGAAATATATATATCAAACAGAATGCTCACTATCCAGTGATAAAAGTGCACAATAGCTGACACACACCTGTATCTTAGCAAAAAAGAGGTGGAGGCAAGAGAATCAGGAGTTGAAGATCAGCCTCAGATCCACAGTGTAACTGAAGCCTGCCTAAGCTCTATGAGATTTCTCAGAAACAATTAAACAGCAAAACCATAATGTCTGTCATCTAATAAACATCTAAGAAAGTTAACTACAACATATACTTGAACAAAAATGTTCTTCTGTAAAATAGTATAGTTTACAATATACTTGGAATTGTCACTTATGCAAATCGGCCAAAAGTTATGATTACAACCAGGAAAAGGAAATAAGCAGAATGAGATGTGTTAAATGGAGAATGAAAGTTTAATTCAAAGGAGTCAAAGTTACTACTGGAAATACACTTGATGTGTTCACTCTACAAAGTAAAATGAAGGAAGCAAAATTATAAATAAGAGATTTAAAAATAGGTAAATGGAAGTTACAAATATGAAAATAAAATATGTGGAATAAAAACATTGTTAGTCACTGCCAAGGAAAATTTCTAATAATGTGGACATAACGGGCAGAAGATTCTCAAGAGTGACGATTAAACGATAAGAAGGAAAATATTTCTACATGGCTAGTGAAAGCCAACAGGAGCTACAGAAGACCATGTCTTGCAAGTAAATAAATTTTAAAAAATGCATAAATAAATAACTCGATAAGAAAGAACATGTTAAATTAGCTCCAGTGTATTCTGGGACAAAAATAAACTGATAATATGTGTAAATTCATACTGTGAGGTGCAAGGTAAAGGGAAAGAAGTTTTTTTTTTTAAATAAATCAGTTATTTGTATTTCCATTTTGATAACATGTGGGAAACTAAACTATGTAAGTATATTGTTAGATTTTATTTTCCTTTAGTAATCATTGAAACAAATCGATTTAGAATTGAAGAAAAAATTTAAGAATAGAAAAAAGATTATCAACAGGCTTCAGTTAACTGACATTTTAGGAACATGGGGTAACAAGAGGCTATATATATGCTATTTCCAAGTAAAAATTAGTGTCAAGGGAGTAATGGAACATTGTAAACTGTCCAAGAAATGTAATGAACTTAAATTATGTATTCTCTGATGGAAACACAAGCAAGAGAAAAACAAAAGTGCAGTATAGTTTAAAATCCCTCATATATTTGAAGTTACTTAAGCAAGAGAGAATATACATTACTAGAACGAGTAGTTAATGAAAAATGAAAGTTTTCTTGTTCTTTCTTTCCTTTTGCTTTGTCTTCTCTTTCTGCCTTACTTTAGAAAACACCCTTATTATATACCAACTTCTCTGATGATTGGAATGTAGTATTAAACAGCAGAAATGTTCACAACTGTTTTCAGGTAAATAAAAATCAGGACACATGGAACAATTGTGGAATAAAGGAAAACCAGTCTTGAGGAAAAAATACAATGACATATATTTTTATAATAAAAAGAATAAAGGTTTCAAGCTATGTTTTAATTTCTACATATAAAATAGAATAAAGATGAGCAAATAAAATCTAACATCAGTAGAAAAAAGTTAACTATAGTATATATTAAACAGAATAGGATTAAGAAAATTGATAAAGCACAAATGTAATATTCGGAATGATGAGCAAAATATGATAAAATTCTATATAGGTTTAACAGAAAACTAAACAAAATAGTGGTCATTTCATATCCTGCTGATATTAAGTGAATACAAAACTATATCAGGAACAACTTGGTGTTGGGAAATTTGAAAACAGAGGTTGAATATAGTGAATTCTTTAAATTCTATCCAAGGAACCAGAGGTAAAGGTAAGACCTTTACTATATGTGAAAAATCCATCAAGGCATTGATGTAGAAACCATGAAGATCACTTTATGGATAAAGAACATTCAAACTACAGGATTTTATAACCCAAGGCCCCACATAAATATCTAGACAATTTGACAAGCTTTAGATTCAAGTTAGACACTGATTCAACATATGGCTTCAAAAGTGACGAAGGAAGACATACAGCATTAACATCTGGCCTCCACTACCATCCAAATACATTTCCAAAACTATGTACAGTCTAATACTAATATATATATATATATATATATATATATATATATATATATATATATATATATAATCTGTCAAGATAACTCACTTTATAATAGATTAACAAAAATGCTCATGTGATTATTTCATTCAATGAAGCAAATCATCTGCAGAAATTCAACTTATAGGCATTATAAAACCAGGGCAAAAGAAAGTTATGCAATAACATGGTAAATATGAGCTATAAATTCCTTCAGTTGTAAGTTATAATGATAAAAGACTGAATGGGTTTTTCAAAGTACCAGAAACAAGGAAAGAATGTTAGTTCTTGCTCCCCTACTGGAAATATGTGGTCTACAATAAGACAAAACCAACCAACAATTCAAAGAGAAAGGCACATAAGTTAGAAATTAAATAACAAGTAAAATTCTTCATTTCCAGAGTTTGTGACTATTAATTTATAAACTCTTCAATGGAAAAACTTATTACAAATGATTATAACTGACATATGAGGTAATTGTGATAGATAATACCAAAAAAGGGTATAAAGCATACTTTAAAGTTAAAATTAAAATATATTATCAATAGGTCACTCTGCAAACTGTCAGTTGAGCTTTATTGCTGAGAACGCCCAAGCAACTCACTGAGCATGGAGAAGTCCAGCTGGTGCCTACATCTAGCCTTCACCATTATCTTCTGGTGTCTTCGGTAGGGGAAGGTAGTCTGTAGCTACTAAAATGGAAACGTAAAGAACAGCACAGTCACAAAAACTTTGACCTATGATCTCTCTTGCTTGCAAGATATGCTACAGCAATGGTGCATAAAACTTGTGTGTCTAGGCAAAAAAAAAAAAAAAAAAAAAAAAAAATACCTATTTTAATGTAAGGCCTACTTGACAAAAAGAAACTCTTACCTGACACTGTTGTATAACCACAAACTGGAAGCCTAGGGTAAAATCAAATTCTTCTCAACAAAAAAATAAAAAAGCATAATAATAACATGACTACTAATGATAACTAATGATATTCTACTATACTCGTACATAGATCGGTGCATTATTCAGTCATAATCTGAGAAGAATTTTCCAGCAGCAGATGGGAACACCCGAAGAGCCCCAAATCTAGACATTACAAAGAAGGAAAGCTTAATTGGAAGGTTTCCATCAAATTCTTCCCCTCATAGCTCAGGAACCATGGAAGAGGAGGAGGAAAGATTGCAATGCCAGAGGGGATGGAGGACATCAATAAAACAAGACCCTTTGAATCAGTTAAGCAAGGCTCATGTGATGTCACAGAGACTGAAGCAGCAAGCACAGAGCTCACGTAGCTCTGCACCGGATCCTCTGTGTATATATTATAGGCATTAGTGTAGAGTTTTATGAGATGTATGACCATTAGAATGAGGGAGACTCTGGCTCTTCTAGTTGTTCTTTGGATTCTCTTGGTCCTCTTGGGGGTGCCCTGTCTAACTTTAACATGACATATTTTTCTTCTAATATTGCATTTTTTTGTGCTTCATTATCTCTTAGAAGCCCATTCTTTTCCAACAAGAAACAGAAAAGGAGAGGATCCCGAAGGGAGGGGTATTCAGAAAGAACTGAGAGTAGTAAAATAAGGGGAAACTATTATCACATTATAGTTTGTAACAAAATGGATATATTTTCAATAAAAAAGAGAAACTGAAACAAACTACAAAGCACTTGGAATGCTTCGTGCGATAACATTCTGCAGAAAGAAGTTTTTCAGGTTTGGATAAATAGAAAAATGAACCATAATCATGAAACCTAAGATGCAAGCACTTAATTTTTTTTTCAAGAAATCAAAGTACCAATTCATACATGTAAGATATGTGTGAAAATACAAATGACCCACAGCAAGCAAAGGTAAGTTAAAGGAGAACAAGTTTGAGAATATAAGCTCACAGTTGGAAGACACAAAAAGCGATGCAATAAGGTATCTGCACAAACTGCAGATTTCCATAGGTGTGAATAGGTTCTCCTGCCTTCTTTTGTAAAACAAGGAAGCACAAGGTCAGCATGCCACTTAGATCTATCAACAGAAGACCTGGGAAAAAGCACAACGATCCAAAAAAAAAAAAATAAATAAAATAAAATAAAATAAAATCCAGTAAGAAGTTACAGGGAATGAAGACTGGAGATTTTGTTGCAAAGGATTTCCTCAGGGTAAAGGATTTTTTTTTAAGTACTGATTATCAAGATAATGATGAGAATGCACACATTTTCCGAAAATAATGATTAAATTATATACTTTTAATAAGTTATTGCTGTATGTATTACACTTCAATAGAGGTGCATTTTAAAATGAAAATGTAGAGTATTAGAAACATGATTCAGTATTCCAGTTCCTATATAACTCTTGCAAGGGATATAATGTCTAATCCTAGCACCCATATAGAGCAGCTCACAACCATCCCTACCTTCAGCAGAGCCCTCTTTTGGATTCTACAGGCATCTGCACTCATAGCCACATACCAAACACAAAGACACATGATGAAAAATAAATCTTTAAAATATACATGGATATATTGGCCAATGGAATCTATATGGTTTACACTACAAATTTACACTGGTTATTTCTTAAGTTTGAAGGATTAGGTGGGATTCTTTTCAGACTTGTTGCTAACCCTCATTTACATACTCATGCCTTTAGGCTCTGTTTGTTAATCCCAGGCATTCTATAAAGCATTGGTAACACAGTGCTTGAAAAGGCATAATTTCTGTTATCATGATCTATATATGTTTAGGGGTAAGTTTTAAATTTGCATATTCTGAATCTTCTGTCATTCACTTGTGTTATTTTGTTGAAAAGGGAGGAACATTTGTCATAATTTTTGTAGATCACAGTATCTCTTGGTCTCTATGCTTGGCATTGGTTCTCTAAGTCTTTGGTCTCCCAGATGATGGTCAAGAGCATATACTGAGTGTACAGAAGACACTGTGTAGGTCAACATTAGCCACTGTGTACAAAAAAAGCTCTAAGATGTTTCTTAATATGTGTTAGAACAAGCACTGGTATGTTTCTAATTTTACCTAAATGACTCAATATTGGCACTTTAAAAAGTGGCATTGTTTATAAGTTATATAAGCAACATCTTAATGTTTTAAAAATTACTGTTAATTTTTTATAGTCCAGTAAATTTACCCTTCCTGGTCCACCCTCCCACAGTTTCTCATCTTATTCTTCCTCCCCATCCCAGTAGCTAAGAGGATATTCCCAGCCCCCACCACTACTCCTCTACCAGACCTCCCTGAGGCCTCAAATCTTTAGAGGATTAAGCACTTCTTTTCTCACCAAGATCAGACCAGGAAGTTCTCTGCTATACATGTTAGAGGTCTCGGACCAGCTCCAGTGTGCTACCTGGTTGGTGGCTCAATATTTGAGAGATCTCAGAATTCCAGGTTAGTTGAAACTGCTGGTCTTTCTATGGAGTCACCCTCCTCAGCTTCTTCCAGCCTTTCCCTAATTCAACCACAGGGGTACCTGACTTCAGTCTATTCTTTGGATATAAGTACCTGAATCTGTTTCAGTCAGCTGCTTGTTGGGCTTCTCGGAGAGAAACCATGCTAGCCTCCTGTCTATAAGCACAACAATAGTCAGGCCTTGGAGCCTCCTTTTGAGATTGATCCCAATTTAGGCTGGTCACTGGAATGGCTTTACCTCAGTCTCCTCTCCATCTTTATCCCTGCAGTTCTTTTAGACAGGAACAATGCTGAGTCAGGGTTTGTGACTAAGGGAGAGCAGCCTCATTCCTCTACTTGATGCCCTGTCTTTCTACTGGAAGTGGGCTCTACAATTTCTATCTCCCCTCTGTTGGGCATTTCATCAAAAATTCCTCCATTTGAGTATTGAGAGTTTCTTCTCCTATGTCTCTGGTGCATTATAAAAGCAACATCTTATTTAGAAAATGTTTCTGAGTGAATTAGAAGATAAGGAATATACGGATATATAAGGATAAATGTATTTTTATGACTGCATGCTTGTTCTAACATGATGGACATTGTAACCTACTTGTACAATGATATGTTACATTAGAATCATAAAGGCTTATCAATCATTGACTCCAAATTTTAAATGTGACCCTTTGAAGATCTTGATGGGACCTTACTCATTACAGAAAGGAGAAAAAAATAGAACCCACATATCTTATTGTTTCAAAATTCTGGTTACAGAGATGGCTAATATTTTGGAAGTCTACATTTATCAATGGCTAATATTATATAACATATAGGCTGCCATATTATTGATAGACATTATATGTTAGTCACAGTTGCTTTTGTGAAAATGAAGTCCCTTGGAGCTTCAGAATCTTTCCTCTTGCATTGAAGAGTGATTGTCAAGAGTTTAAACAGTAGAGGTGAAATCCAAGTAAGACACATACATTCACATAGATACACAGTAGTGTATTCAGCAACACATACTCTTGTCCAAACCGGCCTTTTCATTTTTTTATTTTCAATCATGTTAGACAGTTTTCTTGTGGATTTCGCTACTGATAATTTCTGATCTAGCATCTCATAAGGCAGACAAAACAAAGTATATTGAAATATTCTAGACTTTCTGTTTTTAAACAGTGGTATTTCCCCCTTTTCTATTTTCCCTTTTCCTTGAGTTTGTGCTCTTTTGATTTAAAATGAGATCAATTCTTGAACCAGAAAAACAAGCTTCAGTCTTTATTTAGGACTAAGTTATATTCAACATAATTAATGATTTGTTTTCATTTTATAGTTTTCTTTCCACCACATCTACAGTTACAAGGAATTACCAGTAACTATCAGAACTGAAAACTATGGTGTTAGAATGTAAACAATGCCATAAAGTTGAAATGAAAGTTCCTTCTTCAAGATATCCCAGCGATAGCATGTGACAAGATCAACAACGATTTTGTCCAACCACAAGATGGACAACCATCCAGGAGCATAGATAGACTTTATCCTCTAAGCTGATTATTTCTAGTATTGATGATGAACAAACAAAACAAAACAAAACTATTTGATCCTAATCATGGTTAATCATAGTGACAAAGATCTCTGAGAAAATCCCCAAAGGTTCTTTTATGCAAAGGGCTAAGTGTTTGTTGACAGTTTCCTCCTGCAGCTACCTTAAATGTTCTATGTAATGGCTATAATTCTTAGGAGGGGAGATAAGAGAAGAGTAAGTGATTTTGCAGGTAAACAACAAAAAACAAATGACACATAGTTAAATTGTGAAAAAAAGACCCCGACACAGAGGGAAATATAATAATAATGAGGAGACGGAGAAAACCAGGTGGTTTAGGAAGATGCTATTTGAGCAATTTCATGTTATCTGAATTTGTAACGTGCACACTTCCCTAAGGTTTGAAACACGATGTGTTCATGGCATCCAGAACTGGGTCAGGATAAAAAAGCTTCAGAAAGCAAAACGTTATTATTGTATTCACCTTTACATGAGAAAATATTCAAAGCAGGAAAAACTGGGGAGGAAGCAGATTCTATGTAGATCAGCTGGAGCAGAGAGGGAGGGGTGAGAGGAAGCAAAAGAAGCTAGAAGAGCCACATGGGAGTCAACTGCATCAAAGGCTGAATACTATAGTCAGGGTTCTGTGTGGAGGAAAGTTTTACCTTGTTGAACCCCAGAGAAGAAAATTATACTTACCAGAGGAAGAAAAGGAATTATTAACAAATCAGTTATCAGATGCTAGCTGCTAAAATGGTCCTTCTAAGTGAGCCTGCATGGAGCTAATTAGATCAGCATTTGCCAATAACCACAGCCCCTTTTGCCTTGACTTAAGAAAAAACTGGGCCCTAACTATTACCAGGAATCATAGGGTATGTGTTGAAATGTACACATTTAAAAAGAATAGATTTCATAAGTTAGTCTTCAAATCTAACTACTTTAAACACTAGGTACAGTTGGAAAGTTTGCTCAGGACTCGGAGAAGAGGTATCAAGAAACTGACACCTCTGAGTTCATGGACCAGTCTTGTCACTGACAGCCTGTCTGACCCTGTTCTTACCCTGTGCCTTCTTCTGCCCCCTGCATACACAAACATGGGCACAGAAAACACATCCACATTACTATACACACCACAGTTATGCACAGATAAGTTAAATTCTAAAAATTACAGTTTAACATCTGTGACTAAAATTACAATTTTACAGTGAAAGTGACATAAAATAAGTGCAGGTTCTACACCCGTGGTCTGATATATTGTAGTGAATAGCCAGATGAGTATACTGAGCACTGGGAATATAGCCAGTGTGACAAGGAATGTATAGAAATTTATAGTTCATTTTTATTTTTGTTTGTATATGTGTGATTGTCAGTATATGCATTACATGAATGAGGGTGAATGATGTGGTCTAAAGAGAGTGTTAGACCCCCTGAAAACAGAGTTACAGGTGTTTTTTTTGTCACTTGACATAAGAGAAAATGGTTCCATCAAATTGCCTGTAGACAAGTCTATGGAATATTCCTGTGATTGATGAATGATTTGGGACCGAGCTACTATAGGTATAGGATCCCTAGGCAAGATGGTCCTGATCTGTATAAGAAATCAACAAGTCACAGATGCCAGGAAAGCAATAGGCTCCCAGGACCCAACAGAGATGACATTAGCTAAACTGCCCATCAAAGGAGAGGGAGAACCTGAACCTGTAGGGTCAATATTCAGAGGTTAGCCAAGGCCCCTAGTTGGGGAATGGGGTCACTCACCCTTCTCAAAATTTTCATCAAGAGTTGTTTCTGTTTAAAGGAAATACAGAGACAAAGAGTGAAACAGAGACTGAAGGAAAGGGCATTCAGAGACTGCCCCACCTGGGGGCACAGCCCATATGCAGCCACTAAACCTAGTCATTAATGCTGATGCTAAGAAGTGTTTGCTGACAGGAGCCATTATAGGATGTCTCTTGAGGACTCTGCCAGAGCCTTTCTGATAAAGATGAGGATGCTTGCAGCTAACCATGGGCTGAGCAAAGGGACACCAATGGAGGAGTTAAAGAAAGGACTGAGGGGGCTTGCAACCCCATAAGAAAAGCAACAATATCAACCAACCAGCACCCCCAGATCTCCCAGGAACTAAAGCACCGACCAAGTAGTTCACATGGAGGGACCAATGGCTCTATCTGCATGTGTAGCAGAGTATGACATTGTCTGGCATCAATAGAAGAAGCCTTTGGTCCTGTGAAGGCTCATTTCCCCAGTATAGGGGAATGCCAGGGTGGTGAGGTGGTAGTAGGTGGGTGGGAGGGGGAGCATCCTCATAGAAGCAGAGGGAGGGGTCATGAGAGAGGGGGAACAAAAAAGGAGATAATATTTAAAATATAAATACTTAAAATATACAATAAAAATGAATGAATGAATGAATGAATGAATAGATAAATGTCAAGTGAAAAGAAAAAAAGGAATCTTGTGAAACTGAAAAAAAAAAAAAAAAAAAAAGAAATCAGGCTGAGGAAGTCATGGAGATCCAGACAAGACTGGGCTTCTGCTCCACTCACACTTTGGTTCCTGCCTCAAATTTCTCTTCTGATGAACAATAAACTGCAGGATTAAATAATTCCTTCCTTCTAAAACTTGCTTGTGCTTATAGTGTTTTATTATAGCAACAAAATCTAACTAACACAGTGAAGAAGAAGAATAAGGCAATTTTTATTTTTATTAATTTATTCTCTCATATTATTTGTGACCATGTTTCCCCTTTCCTGCTCTCTCATCAATCCCTCTCTACATGTTCTCTCCCTATCCACTCTTTCTTCATTTCCCTTAAGAAAAACGCAGATCTCCCAGAGATATCAACCAAATATGACATATCAAGATGCAGTAAGATTACACACCACCCCTCATGTTAATGCTACATGAAACATTCAAGTAGGAAGCAAAAGGTCCCAAAAGCAGGTAAAAGTGTTAAAAACAGCCCTCACTTCTTCTGTTAGTAGTCCCACAAAATCATAGCTGGCAATAATATTATTATTAATAATAATAATAATAATAATAATAATAATAATAAATTTTGTTATTGTTAATGTTTAGCTTAATCTGTGTAAATATAAATTAACACCTGGTTTTGAAGACTGTAGTGAAAGGAAGCTCCTGTATTAGTGGAGATGCCTCAGTGGGTAAAGTACTTGTCATACAAGTATGAAGATCTCACTTGAATCTTTAGAACACAAATAAAGCCAGACTCAGGAACTATTCTCATGTTCCTATGATGAAATGGAAGTCTGAAATACAACATTCTTGGACCAGCTTCTCTGCCCTATGCAGCAGAATATAGCAAAGGTATCTTCTCTGAAAGACATGAGGACTGATACTTGATTATTTTTTCTCTAACCTACACATGTACACCCTATCATTTGAGCCTTCACACATAAACACACACACACACACACACACACATGCATTTACTCATAAACACAAACTCACACATGCCTGGGGAAGGGGAGGGAAAGAGACAGAGATGAGATAGATACAAAGAGTGTAGATGTCACATCCTGGACACATAGCATAAGCCCATTCCATTCCACTAGCATGTTCATCACAAAAACAGAAGTGAATTATTTTAAAGGATGAAGCAAATCTTCCCTCAGCAAGAGGAGACATATTTTCTCCTTTTAAAGAAAACAGGTAGTTTGGAAAGGATCAAACATAACCTTTGCATAAACTGGTAAAGTCTAAAGCACACAGCTGGGATTCTACACCATCTCCAACTTGAACTTATGGAGCAATAAATGATTGTTCAAAGCAATGAGAGAAAAAGACTTTGGTCTTAAAACAGCAACTTTGACCTATAACCTGTATAGCTCTGCCATAAAGCCTCTGTTAACCCTACTTAGGCGGAAGCCTGCTTCCTTCTGCCTTCATTGCAAGGTCTAGCTAATGACTATGATGCAACAGAAGAAAGGTTTTAAAATAAATGAACATGCCACTAGGAGCAGCCCACTCAGTTTTAGCAGGTACACAGTGATTGCTTCATACATACATCTATTTTAAGTACTCAGAATATTATGACTCGAGTAAGACAGAAAATATACAATACACATGCTCATTTTTTCAAGGGTTTTATTGCTTTACATAAAAGTAAACATTTAAATTTATAAAGCAGAAAGACTTAGGCAGACTCAGACATTGCTAGGGCAGAGATTGGGAAATGGTGAACAAATATCTGGGAAACTCTCTGAGAACATATTTCCTTAAGCATTGGGTCACCTACGTCGGGACTGTAAAAAATCTGGCAATGATTAAAGATTTCTGAATGTGTAATGACCAGAATTCTTTCAAAATTGAGTGCCATTAATCAGAGGTAGTTCTTCATCCTTAGTCTCTGATCTATTGCACGACTTCATTGCATCTTTGGCTCTGAACCCCCAAGATGTGCTCTATTCCTGGTAGATGCTGACAGACTGTGACCCAATGCCAGTGAGCACTGTCTGGAACATCATGGCTCACATTTGAGACTGCTCTATGTCATCATTTGCTGTTTTAACTGTCATACAAAGTTTTCTGCTTTCACAGGAGGAAACGGAATAATTAATGGAGAATTAATACTTTTAGCATTTTCCTACTTCCATTCCCCAGCAGATAAGTATTATGTTAGTATGTCTTTGGATCCTATTGTGCTAGGATGTCTGATGTTAAAAATCACTGCTAGAGTTGCTGACTTGAATTTCATAAATAAGCAGTAAAGGACTTGTTTCATGGAACTAGAACAGAATTTCTAAGAATTTCTCAAATGGCCTTAGATACAGTTCTGCTGTTCTGTTCTATTTATTTATGCAAAGTGCCATTCTTGGTGTTGGCACTCATAAAAATAAAATATCAATCAACTGTAAAAATTATGAAGATGCTCTATGTTCTGCAGTTTCAAAAAAGATCCATGATTTAATTTTCTATGTAAAACTATATAAGCCTATTCTTTTAATTAGTATACAAACTTGCTATTTTTTAATAAATGATAAATTTTATCCATATCAAAAATTATTCTGAACATATTTTACTCTACTTTTAATATTTGGTTGGCACATTTAATTTATTAATTCTTTGCAAATATTTCTCAGTTAAAAACATATCACAAATTGAGAAGCTTAAGAAGGAAATTCTGCCTAATAGGGTACAAAAGGTCAATCTCAAGGTCTGAGAGGTGTTTCAAAGTTAGGGTGTTTGCCATCAATGATCACGTGAGTTCAATATCTGAAACCCTCAGGGTGGAAGGGAAGAATTGATCCTGCAAGTTCTCTGGTTCCCACAAGTGCACTGTACACACACAGACACACACAGAGACACATACACAGACACACACAAACAAACACACACATACACACAAACACACACACACAAACACACACAGTAGATGTGGTAAATTTTGTAAAAAGATAATTTTCAGCTCAGTTTTTTTTTTTTTTTTTTTTTTTTTTTTTTTTTTTTTTTTTATTCCTATAAACCTAAGAGTTGACTTTTCTGGAACGCAATCTTTCTGTGAGCTGGGATGAGATCAGGAAGTACACATTGAGGCTTAAAACTCAACTCTGCCCCATTTAGAGGAAGGTAAAGGGATTCTTAGAACACAGGGAAGCCCAGGAAAGGTGCTCCAATTAAATTCACTGCTAAGTGTTTCTCTAGATTCAATGGTGGGAATGAGAAGAATATAAACACACAAAGATGGAGGGACAGGGGTCTTCAGAGGTATAATTTCAAGCTTTGACATGGGGTTGCTTAGGAGGAAAGTTAAGAACTCAGAGGCTCAGGCACATCCTCAAACATATGTTTGTTTAAAAGGAAGCACAGCAGCAGGTGCCTGTCCTCTGCTGTGTAAATGGCATCCAGCATCCCTACTGCAGGCAAATTCAGATCCCAACACAATGAGTTCCAACTGTGCCCACTGGACACCTACTCACACAGAAATTTAAATAGTAATCAGTGCCTCAGCATCTGCACCCCACCAGCATGTCCTTGATTCAATTGTTACATGATTTCTAGTTCCTGAAAAATAAATCGATTTGCATGACAGCAAGGCTTGGCATAGAGAGCCCTGGGCAGGAGGCAGTGGCCCAGTTCCTCCACCCTGCTTTTGCCCATTATCAAAGTAACTTTTCCTTCAGCACACACTGGATGGTCTTTAAGTGTTTCTGGGGTTGTGGGAAGGCCCTTAGGAACCATGTTCAAGTGCAAAGTGGCCTGTTATTGCAGAGGTCATGTGTTTACTTTCTGGTTAGGGGGCAAGACAGTTAGATGCCCTACTATGGAAGAGGTCGTTGACATTCTCCAGTCTGATTTGCTTCGTGAGACAATGAGTAAGAGACGTTAGGTATTCTATGTGGTAGGACTTTTAGCCAAACCTGTTTTCTCAACCCACTTAGGTTTTGTTGTTGCTACTAAGTCTCATAAAGGTTTAGGTTTGCAGCAGACCTGTCTCATACAGTTACCCCAGCCATTGTGACTTTGGCACACTGAAATAGATGTACTCAGAACTGTGCAACCCCGTGAGTATAAAATACACACCGGATTTCAAAAGCCTGGTGTGAAAATAGAGTGACATGTCTCAATACTCAATATTGTTTTTTTATTGATTACAAAATAAAACAAGCTTTCAAATGTGTCTATTTTAAGTAAAATGTAAATATCGAATTTAGGGTGACATTTTTTTTTATTGGTTTAATGCGGCTACTAAAAAAATATATATAAAATTATAAATATCTGCAAAAGAAAAGCAAATAATCCCACCTATGAAAATGAAATATTTAAAGCCCCACAACATTTCATATATGAATCTGTTAAATTTGTAATATAATGTAAATACTGATTCAAATAAAGGGATGCCTAGTATAAGGATAGTAAAATGAAGTTACAAACTTGACTTCTGTGTTTTTATTTATGTGAATGTGTGTGTGCTTCCTCGTTGGTGTGTGTTCCACATATGTGCAGTGCCTGCGATGTCCAGCAAAGGGAGTCGAATCTCCTGGAACTGAAGTTTCAGTTAGTTGTGAAATCTCTGATGTAAGTGCTGAGAATCAAATCATTGGCCAGCCGGTGCATTAAACTGCTGAAGGGATCTCTCTAGCCTTTTTTTTTTTCTTTCTTTTTTTAATTCAATAAGGGTGGTAGAAGACACATAAGTCGGGGAGAAAAAGACAAAAATCTACCATTCCAAGATCTCAACTCATTTAACCAGACAAGGAAGAAGTATTGGAACTCAGCCCAGTAATGCTCCTGAATTCCAAGTGCTGAGCCCTTTGTGCAGAACTGCTGTGCTTTGCTCATCTTTGCCTGTATGGCTAGTTGGACACACTGAAGACTGACATTGTCTCAAATGGGGTCTATGTCAACCTGATGCCACCTTTGTGGCATGTGAGCAACTCAGTCCATGTTGATGCCAAAGTCAACCCGTGAGTTAAAAGTTCCCAGAAAGAAGTCTAGCTGACTATTCTATCAAAGCTGACCGACTGACTAGAACTTAATGACTGTAGAGAAGTTGGAATGTTGCTGATCCAGAGAAAAATAATCTTAGGCTCTCCCTTGCTAGCCATTCGTTCTCTACTCATGTCTGACCTAATGCCATTTTGATTATCATGTAAAATCTTCTGGGGTATGTTAGCATATTTCTAGCCCCTCCCAATTCCAAAGCTAAGGATGTCATCACACAGCACGGAGGGCCTACAACTGAGATCTCCCAGCTTTGCTGTGAATGGCCCCTTATAACACACTTCCACCAATGCTTTTTTTTTTTTTACATCAAAACAAACAACCCATGTTCTGTTTATTTACTAAAGATTTCAGTGAAGAGCACAAAGTTTGCAAGACCACGACAAAAGCATCTATTCAATCGGTCCAGGCTGAAGACACCCAAAACTGCCAAGCTGTCTTTCTGACTCAACAGGACCCCTGTTCCCACAGTGCGTCTGACTGTTTCCCATGTCAATATCAGCCTCCAGGGTCCAAGTCACTGTACATGTTTGTGAGCAGTGTCTAAAGTCAGAGTTTCTTAACACCACAGAGAAGAGATTTGTTCCAAGCCTGTCATTTATTCACATCCAGAAGAACTGCATCCCTGTTTACTGCCAGCAAAATGAAAGTCTGGCCCATCAGTCATAGACACAGCAATCAGCACATTTGTCGCAGATATCTGTAACAAAAGAGATGTTCTTAAACTGCCTTTTTTTTTTTTTTTCTTGCCTGAGTGTATTCATGACCTCCAGACAAAGTTGGGCAAATCTTTCTCTAGATACATGAGGCAACTCATAGTACTCCAGAGGGGCAGGGAATTCTTCCACATTCATCTTGCTCCAGTTGGTCGTTTACTGCAAAAGATCCTTCAGGATGGTTATGGAGAAGTCATTTCTGCAGAGGTTGATGTGAGAGAATTGTCTGAGGGCACGTAGGAGGGCATGGGGCACGGAGTCCTTCATTCTGCATCCCTGTGTGGGACCTTGGACCAGAAGTCTCACACAGCTCAATGGTTAGTGATGAGAGTGACCTCTGCTGCTTCTGTGGCTAGGTCCAGATTGCCACATGTGAACTTAGGGGCAAATGGAGAAGGGATAACCAGTTTGGCAGTTTCTGCTGCTGGGTTCAGCTTGCCTGGGCCAGGCTGAATCAAGCCAGTGAGAGGCTTTGGCATAGAGTGCAAGAAGCTTTGAGAGAGAAAAATCTCTTCCCAATCTGTGGTGTTAACATTTCTTAAAACAAAGGCTGTGGGATGATTCTTACACATGTTTTCTCTTGAGCAACGCCCCCCCCCATATACAGTTTTGAAATGGTTCAGAGTCTAACAACCAGTACTTCCTATTGGCTTGGACTCAGGTCTTGGGAACACCTTGTCTACATATTTGGGGGTTGTCCTGCTTTTACCTGAATGTGACCTGTGGTCACATCTACCTGCAGAGGAGTAATTGGGGTGTGGCTGATCCTATGTCACATTCAGAGGAGGGACTGGGGGAATAGCTAACGCCCCAAGGGGCAATGTGATGCTTATGGTGGCACAAAGATTCCTGATTTTTGGGAGGCTTGGAAGGTTCCTGCCATCTCAGTTGTCGTTCCAGCGGCTTCACTTTTCTCAATCAAGAACCAGGGTACTTTTCATGGCTTAAGTCCCACATTTCTTCAAATCCAGAGTCTCAAGAGTGTCTGCCTCTTTTCCTAGGAGACCTCTCAGAGGCATACTATCCAAAGCCACACCTTTCGTCTCCAGATGTTTTAGCTAAAAGAGTCTCTGACAGTGGGAGACAGAATCCAAGTCTGACTGAGAAATTTGGTAGTGAGTGATGGAGTTCTGCCAGGTTGTCTGTCTACTTATCCAAATACCTAACATAAACATTGGAGAACTCCCAGCTCAGAAATGGAATGAAAGCAGAAGTGCAGGAATGTGAGAGATTGCTCCACATCCTCACCAGCATGTGCTGATACTTGAGGTTTTTATCTTACCCAAGAGAATGTGTATAAGATGGAATGTCCTGTCAATTGGCATATGACGAGGAACGTTGGCTATTTCTTTAAGTGCTTCTGGGCCACTAGAGTTTCCTCTGTTGGAAACAACCAATGCATTTTTAAAGTGTGCTGTACTATGACTTTTGTTTTCATGTTGCAATGAAAAGCTTAATATAGAATTAGAATTGGAATATGGAATTCGCCATACTCTATATCTGTGTTTTCAGGCAATGTCCACTCATATTTGTTTAAGATTGAACTATGGCTTTTTTTCTTTGAGGTGAATGCTCTATTTTTAAGTCACTCCCATCTGTACTGGGAAGATATTAAGCACCATGACTCATAAGATCTTTTCTAGGTCTGGAATCTGATTGATGAAGTAAAAACTATTTCCTCTAACATTAGCTTTGAAACATTTTCTAATTTATTAAAAGCAATAAAGCAACATTTTTATAAATCTGTCCTCTCACCTAGAAGTGTGGTTAGTGTAAATTAGAATAATGGATAATCCTCAAAATATTTTGCTTTCAATCTTAATAGATGAATTTACAAAGGACAATAAAGGATACTTCTTCAAACTTGAGAGTTGCTGGTGTATCACCAAGGCTGCCTGGATCATCAGTTAAAATTCCTTAGGTAAACACAATTAGGATAATCCCTTCCAGATTACAAGAGAAAGCCAAAGGGCATTCTGACTCAGTCAATAAAAGGCACAGATAAAGCATATTTTGCCCCACCTACCCTATTGTAAGGAGTACTAAGAAGAAACCACCCGGGAATCCAAGATTTTTTTCCATATATAACATCATAATTGTGGAGGTCTCTGGCATTAAGAACGATCTATAAATGAAGGTAAATTATAAAATTAGGTGTGTGTGTGTGTGTGTGTGTGTGTATAAAAGAGAGAAAGAGAGAGAGAGAGAGAGAGAGAGAGAGAGAGAGAGAGAGAGAAAATGAGAAAAAGAAATTTTATCAGTGTGTGCATATTCCAAATAGGCCACATTTTAGTCAGAACATTTTTCTAGAAGGAGATTTTTTCCATTTCTATAAATACAAATGTCCTTGAAGAAGAAATACTACAGAAGATACACAAGGATGATATTCACATAGGATGCAAAGGAGAGAGTGAGGACCTATGGGGATCAAGAAACGTTAATTTTTTTTTGTTTTTGTTACCTGTACTGGCTAATTTTGTGTCAACTTGACACAGCTTGAGTTATTGTAGAGAAAGTAGCTTCAGTTGAGGAAATGCCTCCATGAGATCCAGCTGTAAGGCATTTTCTCAACTAGTAATCAAGGGGGAAGGGCCCAGCCCATTGTGGGTGGTGCTATCCATGGGCTGGTAGACCTGGGTTCTATAAGAAATCTGAGCAAGCCAGGGGAAGCAAGACAGTATGCAACATCCTTCCATGGCCTCTGCATAAGCTCCTGCTTCCTGACTTGCTTGAGTTCCAGTCCTGACTTCCATTGGTGATGAACAGCAATGTGGAAGTTTAAGCTGAATAAATGCTTTCTTCCTCAACTCTCTTCTTGGTCATGATGTTTTGTGCAGAAATAAAAACCCCAAGCCATTACCTGAACTAAATATCCTGTCTCTGATCTTTAACTATTTCCAAAACAATCATTAGATCAACTCTACATTCCTTTTTAGTGCACTGAATACACATAAAGGCTACCTGAGGTCAGGATTTTAGATTAGAACCAATTGCAATTTAGTCCCCAGTTTCTCTGATAATTCCAAGGTTAGTAACCTCTGCCATGGGCAAATCAGTATTTTCTGATGAACTAGGTGCATAATATTAGTAGCTAGGAGATCATTGTGAGAAGGGGAAGCCAAGATAGAAAGATTCATAGTACTGAAAGAATAGCTGATAAAAATAAATTAACCATAGCAGGGAGACTAGGTCCGGGGTTCTACAGCTTGGCAGAAAGATGATTAAAAACAGTATAAGTAACTCTAAAGTTTTTGAACCACAGTTTATAATGTAAAGCATAAGTAGAATTGATTATGATTTTCTTAGTGTCATTATTATATACCCCCCTCCAACTCAGAGAGTTTCCTCTCTTCTACCTCATGAATTTTTCTTTCCCTGTGTTTACCATTGTGATTTAAACAAACTGGACTGTCCTTTACCTGAATGAGATGCTCCAGGTTAATATATAAGTAATATGTGATTTACTTTTTCTATCAACAGCCAAGGCAACTCCATCATGATTCCCATTGTTTTAGCCCAATATGTGAATCCAATCATTTTAGCATAGAACACATAGATATTATTGATAAGATTTTTCAAATTTTTGATTCTAGATCTGCAGCATAATTTAACTATTTTATACATTCTGTTTCAGTTTGAGCCAAGCCAATATCTTTAATTATTTAACATTCACATGTAGCTGATAACAACACTGGACAGCAGAGATCTAAATCTTGTCACTCAGATGTAGTTTATAGTTGTGTTGTAGCCTATCACTTGAGATCTTATGAAAAAGAGGAAAAATCTTGTGCTCGATCTCAGACATAAGGGATGAGAGCCTGTAGCTTTAAAAGAGCTAGTTTGTATGCTTAGTAGAGTTTGAGCAGTCCTACACTTACTCACAGATACTACCTGGAAATATCTGGCACCATCTTCTTTCCTTACCAATTCACTGCCAAGGTCTTCTGATAATATTGAAATACTCTCCCTGAGCATAAGAGTATCCCTCTAATGCTCTGAGCATCTACTTGTGTTGTTTCCATGGAGAAATTCTCACTAGCTCTATCAGCCTCTCTGTTCCCTCCTGACAGCTTCTTACTTGAAATCCAGTTCTGAGGTCATTTTCCAGATCATATCCAGAGCCCACATTTCTTTCTTCCCCATTACACTTCTAGATTATTTGATATTCGGTACCTCTCATTTCTTCAGTACTTTAAATATTTGGTTGCATGGGATGATGCATGATCACATGAGCATTGCATGTATTGGTCATCCCTCCCTTTCATTTCAGGTATCTGGTGAATAAAGAGGCTGTGAGAGTTCCACATTGCCCTGTATAGGCAGGAGGATGGGTAAAAGGATGGGAAAGGGAAAGAAAGGGGAAAGGAAAACAAGAAGATAATCTCCTTCATGGAAAATCTCAACTCACATTGTCTGCTTAGAACATTCTCCATTAGGTGCTGGTCTATTGAAACAGAGGAAAGAATTAACATGGAGTAAAGGATATGCCTAGCATGTATGGAACAGATCTGAAGACGAATCAGATTGTATGAGTTTAAGGGCCTGTCATGTGGAAAAGGCAACTCACTTTTCCACTTTTCTGCTCCCTCCCAGAAAGTAGGATTGAATTATGTCAGCATGGCACAGCTGTCATGGAAGTTCAATGAAAAGATGCTCCCTAAAGCCTTTGTAAACTGCAAAGACATGAAACACTAAAGAAGCAGAGTCCAGTCCCAGACATCACAACCCCTCACCAGCTCCACTCCAGGTGTCGGGTTTCATTTTCCACTTGATTTTAGAAGTCAAATATTTAGCTGTGTTAATGGGGTATTGAATCTTTTTATTATGGCCTCACTACACGGTGTGAGCAGCTTTGCCGAGATAATAAAAGATGTTAGACCTAGTCTCGCCACTGTTTAATGCAGAAATGCTATGGGAACACACCTGGGGTGCGACTTTGAATAGAATCAGTGGCAAAGTCATCCATGTCCCCAGCAGAGATAAAAGCATTAATATCCTATTTCACCCTCAGCCCACACTAGCATGGTGTTGATTAAAATTATTTTCTACAGCTTGACTTCTATTTTTTAAAGGAAGTTTGTAAAGTTGTGTGTGTGTGTGTGTGTGTGTGTGTGTGTGTGTTTGTGTGTGTGTGTAGGTGTGTGTATGTCTCTCCTACAGTGGGAAAAAAAGAGAGAAGGGAAAAATATTTTTTTAAAAAAAGTTACATGTGACACCTCTGCTTGGTATCTGGCTTTAGATCTAGTTTCAGTGGCATAGATTTCATGGTCCTGTGGCTTACATGAAATCAGTGAGGTTTTGTAAAGGACCTAGGCATCCTTACCACATCATCTTCTCCACCACTGAGTGTGCCTGTTGGCTCAAGCATGTCTTACCCAAGGTAAAAGGCAAAGCCTCTGCCAGCATGCCTTTGTGTTTAATGAGTAAATGAACAGCTAAGGGGTCTAGGCCTCTGGGATGGTTAAAATATCTGTAGAGGAGGTGTGGGAGGAGAATGAACACAAATGGAAACTGCTAAACCTTACTTGTTGGGGGAAAGCAAGGATGTATTATATGGTAGGAATTGTATGCCTAGAGAATGTGTTTTCAACTGAAAATTATGGTCTTTGGGTCATAGATCTTCTACCAAAAAAGGGAAAGCATGCAAACCATAGCTGACATGTGTTTATATATAATGTGTGTCTGTGTAAGATGTATGTGTGTAAGTACATTTGATTCAACATATAATACTTAAGTATTACCTATGTGTTTTTCATATGGGGAGGGGTACAAGATTATGTAGGAGATTATCAAGTATTTTCCAATATAAAATTCAGAGTCTGTGGCAAAACTTTGCAAATGTGACATTGGCAATTGAACATTGTGACTTTTTTTTTTTTTTAATTACAGGGAGTGTCACCCTGCTGGGGGAAAAACAATCGAGGATTTCCCTGATTTGTCCACCTAGTTACAGTGTCTTCTGATTATGCCAACAAAATATATCAATAGTCATTTTTTAATGTCCATAGTTAAAAAAACCATATGCTGGCATTTATTAACCTGGCCAGACGTATGGATATCAAATAAAACGCTTAAAATTTGGTTATATTTATGTCTATGTACTGTGTGACAGCCAGGCCAAGAGCTTAGTGAACTAATGAGTTTGTCTGACTGTTAAGGATGAAGCATTAGAAAAGATTTCTAGGATGGACTGTAAAATGGAACAGGAAGGGTAGGAAAGTCTTAGCTTGACAAAGAAACTGAAAAAAAAATAGTCTAGAGACAGAAACACACAAACACACACACAGGCACACACAAAGATATCTTCAGTTACAATTTGTCAATCAGCTAGGAAAAGCATAAGCCACACTCACATCTTTCACCAGTGGTATTCCCGAGCTCCTTTCTTCAATCTAGAAGAGGAAATGAAAATTCAGAGACTTGAAAAGACCTGCATGCAATCCTAGAATTATATCACAACAAAATGAAGATTTAAATTTTTGTCTGGGTGATCCCTAAGCTCTTCTTCATCCTTAGGGAATAAATAAAGGATTACCTTCTGTGGCCAAGCCAGTCCTCTCTCCAAAACTGCCACTGCTCCATAGAACTTTGCCAGGGTCCTTGCCATGGTGGTTCCATC
This sequence comes from Micromys minutus, assembly GCF_963924665.1. Lineage (NCBI taxonomy): Eukaryota > Metazoa > Chordata > Mammalia > Rodentia > Muridae > Micromys > Micromys minutus. The sequence continues at coordinate 10,694,254 of NC_137963.1, read as the reverse complement.
ACTGACTCAGCTGTCACACCAATCTTGTCTGTCATTTTCATGATTGAAACTAAACTCTTAGATGGCATTCAGATTCCTCAAGTTTCTTACAAAGACAACTTTATCATCCCTGCAGCTTCACCACTATCTACAAAATGCATTTTGCTCTGCCAGTGGAGCCAAATAAGACACTGAAAGAAAGCTAGCTTTTGATCGCGGTTTTAAATTGTGATCTGTGTGTGAACACTGCTTTAATCTACCATTCATGAATTGAGCCACATATCTAATATTGCCACTTTTGGCTAAGCATTGAGCATACCAATATAACCAAGCACAATCTATACAGCTCCAAATAAAATCTAACTGTGAAAGGAAGAGCAAACATAGACCTTTTGGGATAGCACAGGACACAGTGACTTTAGAAACTGATAAACATACTAGGTGAAGCTATACCATATGACTATATGTGAGGATGAAGAAAGCTTTAACAGAAGACTTACCTAAGCTAAATTGATTTTCAAAAATAAGCTATTAAGATGTGCTCTGTGGGTCAGGCATCTTGTTTCACACATTACATCACCGGAGAACTGAATGCTTACTATACTAGTGGAAAGTATGGGAAGAATTAAAACTGGTCAACATCTACAGAAGGTAAGTAAGAAACTAATGTTGAATATGTGAAATTGCCTGGGTCAGATAAATAGATCCAAAAGAAGAGGAAGGCTAGGCAAAAATCACAATTTTATTAGGTACTCTGTTTTCAAGATGACCTCAATAAAATATAAAAACTTACAGGAGGGAAAGTCAATTTGACTCCTGGTTTCTAGGGATTTTAGTCCACCATGCTGTGAGTGGCACGGCAGAAGGAACATGGGGCAATTTGTTCATATCTTAGAAGCTGTGAAACATGAAGGAAGCCGAGCAATCTAGCGTTGAATATTGCTTTCATAAGCCATGCTCCCTCTGCTCTGCTCTATCTCCTGAAGGTTTCAAAGGGTCTCAAGAACAGAACCATCAGCTAGAATACAAATGTTCAAGATCTAACAGCAGACATTTCAGATTGAAGCTATGCAGTACATGGAGATAAATGTAGTTGGTAAAGATTAGATTGACTGGCGGTAAAGGCCAACTGGAGCCTTTATGTGGGGGAATGGAGCATGCAATAGAGGATGATTGATAGTTAACATTGATTGTCAGCTTGGCTGGATCTGGAACAGACTAAGAGTCAGACCACTTGGAGACAAGTTTTAGGGAAAATTAAAAAGATGAAAATTAGCAAAGAGCACCATCTTCTTGTAGTACAGAATGTAAAAGGTCTGGAAGAAAGCAATGCTATGTGCCTGATTTTGCTTCTTCCTAGTGAGTGTGCCAGCCTATGCTGTTGCATTGTCACTACTGTCCTTCTTTACTGGCATCAAACACCATTTGCTTTGAGTCTCAAGGTGTATTGAAGATTAACAAGTCTTCAGAAATCCTCTGTATTAACACGTCCAGATTAAAAGTCCCTCGACACCCAGCACTGCTGAACTGGCTATCAGTTTCTTCACCCCTCTATCATTACAGGTAGCCATTGTTGGCCTGCCTAGCCACCACATGTAATATGTTATTTTATTAAATGCCCGATATACTATGTATGCATTACATATTTTCTGCTCCATCAGAGAACTGTGCACAGTGTAGACTCCCACTCTACAGAAGGAGCCTTTTCTATAAGTCATAGTTTTCAGCAGTATTCTTGGGGGAAACAAAGAAAAATTTGAATCATGTGTATGATAAAGCCAGCTCTAAGCATGGGAAGATGGATGAGGGTAGAATGAAGGGCTTTTGAGAACCAGCTATAGAGTATTTATAGTATGTGCAACCATTTAAAGAGTGTTTGTAGTTATGGGCAAATATATTGGAAGAGTTAAATGAAACTCTCTTTGTCTACTGCCTGTCAATCTAATCTATTGAAATCAAAGTTTCTGGGTTTATTTGATATCAAAAAATGATACATTTGTTATGTTTTTCTACTTTTCTCTCTTCATTTTCCCTGTGGACCTCATATTGCATGCAATGGCCTGCAGGCTCTGTTTTCTCCATGAAATGTATGTTTGAGGTTGTTGGGTCTGTAAAACATGAAATTAACCAGTGTCATATTTTTCACACCCTCCGCTCTGCTCACCCTGGAACTCAAATTAAATTTCACACCGAACAATTTGAGCAGCTGACATGCTTCACAGACAACAGGTGCGGGATGTTGATGGCTCGAGGTCGATGTCTCTGTCATCAGACTGTGTCAACTCTGCCACCTTTGCTTGTTTCTCACATTTAGGTGACTTAAGATTTGGACTTAAGCTGCTACGAACTCCTGCAGGACCAACAAGTCCTGCTCCCAAATACATAAGTGAATATTCTTCTGTAGCTAATAACCAACATCTCTGTCAGTCTGAAGAACAGGAAATGGTAGATAAACTTAGCATATTGGGACTTCAAGATTCTTATCAGTCAACAAAGCCACACAGCGAGCTTCACAATATCCTGCAGAACAGAGATTGTTTTCAGACACATAGCAACTCCTTGGGGTTCCTTAGGATATGAGGTTTACAAAGGTAGCAAAGACACCCCTAATTAAAGTCTGTCTTTTGAGGTGATCTCTTAAAAGTATGAATTGTGTGTGTGTGTGTGTGTGTGTATGTGTGTGTGAGTGTATGTGTGTGTGAGTGTGTGGGGGGCACTAAGGAATATGTATGGAGTTTATAGGACAGAGAACGTACCAGAGTTTGTTCTTGTGCTCTACTATGTGGATTCTTATTTGCAGGCTTAATGGTGAACATGTGTCATCTTGCTTGATCACTAACTGGACTTCTTAAATCACATCTATCATAAGTTACCATGTATGCCATTTTGTACCAATGCTCCTTGAGGCCAGGAGCTGGATTTAGTTTACACTGGGTCTCTATGCAAAGTGATGCTCTGTACCCAGCAGATACGTATGCTGTGCTAAACACGGGATATCAATGGATTGTTACTGTGTTTTATCTTCCAGTGCCTTTAAAGTGATTTAAGAGTTTGCTGTTATGATAGTTATGCTGAGAGAATGCATCTGATAGGTGCTAATGAGCAACATTTCTCTCAGGAGCTGTCTACATTTTTGTTGCTCAGCACAGTAAGCTGATAAACTTTGGCGCACAGGATGTCTCCAGGGAAGAAAGGAAGAGAAGATGCCTAATGGTGAAGAATGATCACACCAAAAAGCATTTTGGCAATTACTTAGTCCACACTGTACTGTCTTCTGCATTATTCTCTCCAAAATATACTCTCCATTAATTTTTTTGTCTCTTCAGTAACAATTAAAATATAACGTTTTTGGCAGTTGTTTAAATAGGGACATTGTTATATATAGTTGATGCATAGTAAGAGATAATTTCAAAGATTATCCTTTATAATATGGGCATTATGCAGTTAATTTAGGACTTTCCTTAAGATGGAAGTTTTACTTGATATGAAGTAATAACAGACCCACTCTGAAGGTAGATAGAAAATAAAAGAATATAGTGATATAGATTATATACATATACATACATATATACATACATACATAGATACAAACATACACACATGATAATAAATAGATGATATGGTGGTTTGAATATATATGGCTTCACACAGACTTGTGAGTTTATAAGATTGTCCATAGGTGTGTCACTATAAGGGGATGTGGTCTTACTGGACTAAGTGTAACCTTGTTAGAGGAAGTATGTCATTACTAATGTGGACTTTATGGTCTTATATAAACTCAGGTATACGTAGTGTTGTACAGAATCTCCTTCTGCTGCCTTTGGATCAAGATGTAGAACTCTCAGCTTATTCAGCACATTGTCAGCCTCCACACTGTCATCCTATCTTCCATAATAAATAATAACTAAATAAATATCTAAAACTGTATGTAGGTCAAAATCAATTAAATGGTTTCCTTTGGAAGAGTTGCAATGGTTATGGTATCCCATTACAACAATGAAACCTTAACTAACACAAGTAGTTATGGATGGTATGATGGTTATGATTGTACATATGATGGTAAGTAGGTAGACAGATGTTTTATCTCTCTCTCTCTCTCTCTCTCTCTCTCTCTCTATATATATATATATATATATATATATATATATATATGTGTGTGTGTGTGTGTGTGTGTGTGTGTGTGTAGGTAGGTAGACAGATGTTTTATCTATTTATCTATATATATGTATATAGATAGATAGATAGATAGATAGATAGATAGATAGATAGGAAGACAGAGACAGATTGTTATAAAGACAAATGTATGTGTATACATGTATCTCTATGGCTGTGTTCTTCCTCTGTATTTCTCTGTGTAAGTATTTTACAAGTTCAAATTATATTTTTCAAATCTCCCTTTCTGCTTTTCCGTGTCTTCTACCCTGACAACAAAGAAGCTCTATCATAAACTTGTTTCAAAAGAATCAAACAAAGCAAAATCCTTGAAACCCTTAGACAGGACTAGAAGTAGAGGTATTTAAAAAGTGGGATCTCTGTAATATTTATGAAGTGGAATGACAGGTTGCCAACATGGAAGATATTACTATCAAGTTTTAGGCTGGGAGCTACTTCAGAACTAATGATGCCTCTGCATTCAGAGTATATGTCATTGGCTTTCCATGCCTTTGCTATAGTTTTAGAGAGAAACTAATATCTATATTCTTCACAGATAGACCTTCAGTACCTCCCCTGAACTCTAGGAGGCTGCATCTTTGAGCAGGGACAGGCCAGACCACATTTCTGCTGGAGGCAAATGAAATATATCAAATGCAGGTGACAGTTGGGTCAGACAAGCACCTGCTCTTCTGGGGCCAGAGGCTTGATGGCTAACATTGGAAGGAATTTGCTGCTAAGGTATTCTTTAAAATAGCTTGCCAAGGATTCCTTATAGACATTAAAAATTGGAGTGATTTTCAAATCCCTCCAAAACACCAATAAGTATAGAATTCACAAGGGATGAGAGTGGAGGAAAAAGAGAATAGATTGTAAAACCACCCATTACAGTTGAAAAAGAATTGAGAGGAACAATGCATATTATCACTGTGGGGTCCCTAAGACCTAATTTTGGGTTTCTACTTAATTGTACAGCTTCAGTGACAGCTTCAGTTCTCCACATAGGATACAGAGAGAGGGAGAGAGAGAGAGACAGAGAGAGACAGAGAGCGACCGAGACACACACACACACACACACACACACACACACATACACACACACACACACACACACACACACACACACACAGAGAGAGAGAGAGAGAAAGAGAGAGAGAGAGAGAGAGAGAGAGAGAGAGAGAGAGAGAGAAAGAGAGAGAGAGAGAATGAGAGAGAGAGATATATATACAGAGACAGACACAGACAGACAGAGAGGGAGACGGAGAGAGAGAAATATCAAAACTTAATATCAAATGTTCCCCTACACATGGGTGCACACATATTGGAGCATGTATACGTATATTCTTGTGAACAAGTCATTAACACAAGCATACCATAACCATTTCTTGCTGTATACATGCTAACTATATAAATGCTATTTAAGGGATTCTCTTCTGCCTTAAGATATTTGTGTGATGTAACAATCATCATGAGCCATGAGTGCACACTATTTCTCTAGCAGATAGGATTTTCATGAAGAAGAAAAGCCTGGTCACAATGAAATGCAAGAAGGACTGACACTGAGCAAGAGATTTGAGTATGGTATCAGTTCCTACGAATATGGGCATAATAAACCCAGAATGTTGATTTAATATAATAGTTATAAGAGTGAGCTCCAGAGCCCAGCTGCCAGGGTTTGAATCCCAGCTCCATTACTTGATAGCACTATGGCCTCAGATAAGTAATTTAATCTCTCTTTGCTGCAATTTCCTCATTTATAAACCAGAGATAACAATAGTGCCTATCTCCCAAGGCTGTTACAAGTATTAAATGCATTAATATGTGTAAAAGGCTTGGAGAAGTGCCTAGTACTTAGGAAAAACCTGATAAATGACAGGTGCTTTGAGTAAAGATTAGATGAGATACAGTTTTTAAAAATGTGGTGGTACCCAACAGACACACTAAAAGAATAGTGATTGTAGTCATGAGGTCTGCCTCTATTAAAAAGAAAAGCAACAGAATCTCTTGTCTCCGAAGACATAAAACACTTTTTAAAGGGCAGGTTTATTTCTGTGTATTCTAGGGGCAACTTTTGGCTGCAACTTACCTCCTTGTAACTTCTCTGTTAATTTAAGTCTGCAACTTTCCTGAAAATAAAACCTAGCCCCTAGACTTCTTAAACTCTCCTTGCTTGCATCCTTTTCACTGCCTAATGATCCTCAGGATGCAGTGCATCTCTCGGTGCACATGAGTTTATAATGACATCATAGAAGCTGGTCTGAAATGCCGCCAGCCTGGACCTAACTTCAAATTCTACAGCAGAGCCATAACAATAAAAGCAGCATGGCGTTTGTTCTTACTTGATTTACACTGTTCTGAAAAATACCATTGTCAAAAGAAAACTGGGAGATGGTAAAATAGTATTTAGGAAAGTTAGGGCAGGAACAGAGTTTCTTTCAACATATGGAAAGCATATTATATATAAGAGTATCTTTCAAAGTGATACAGTGACCATGGAGCACAACAAAGCAATGTTCTCTCTTTGTAGATTAGGTATTTAATGCTCCACCAGTTAAAATGTTGCAGTTGCTACAACACAGCAAATACATGAACTGCTCATTTGTTCGCTTGTCTCACTTCCCTGACTTGTTATTTTTGTTTTAATTTCAATTTGTAATTTATTCTTTGAATATTTCATATATAGAGTTTATCTTGATCATACCCACACATAATTTCCCAACTCCCTCTGTATGATGTATATCTCTTTCTTTTTACACCTCCCTTAGTTTATTTAATTATTCATTGACTTATATAACTCACTGAGTTCAACTAGTGTTCCATCTGTATACAGGTATGGTACCATTATCTGGGGCAGGAAGAAATGATCAGAGATCATCACCCAAAGAAAATGAACTCTCTCTCTGAGAAACTGTTAATGTACTTAAGTCATCTGCTAGTGGCAAAGCCTCACAATCTCAGAATGCATCTGTTTTGGAATTTTGAACTGTCTTTATTTTGTGTTGGCCTTGTGTACATCACCACAGATAGTCTGAGTTCCTGTGTGCAATAACAATACTTTATCCATTTTTTCTTTTATTCTCAGCTGTGTGTGTGTGTGTGTGTGTGTGTGTGTGTGTGTGTGTGTGTGTAGAGTGTGTGTGTATGAGAGAGGAGGTTCTCACAGTGAAACTCTATCTGGTGTGAAACTTGTGCATAGAACAAGGTGTCCTAAAAATTGTGGCAATCCTCCTGTTATGCTTCCTGAAGTCTGAGATTACAGGCTTTTATTTTTAAATAGTTTATTTTATTATTTAGAAAATATAAACTATTTTTGAACTGAAATCTAGACATAGGAAAGCATAAGAAAATTCTTAAGATTCATATCGATGTGCAAATGACCCTGAGTTGCCAGAGCAATGCTGATAAGCAAAGGTCCAGAGGCATCATCCCACCTTACTTCAGATTATACAGCAGAGCCATAACAATAAAAGCAGCATGGTGTTTGTTCTTACTTGATTTACATTGTTCTAAAAAATATTATTGCCAAACAAAAATTGGGAGATAGTAAAATAGTATTTAGGAAAGTTAGGGCAGGAACAAAAGCCAAAAAGCACATAGTTAAACTGTTTACTGGCGCCTGCTTTCTTGCTTATGCTCAGCTGGATTTCAGATACAGAATATGACCACCTGTCCAGGGAGCGAATTTCCCCCCATGTCCTGGGCCTTGCCCTACCAATCAACAATCAAGGCAATCCCTCTTAGACATTACTTCTTCCAGTAAATCTAAGCTCTCAACTTGAGAGTTGAAGCTAATTAATACAAACATACATCCAGTATGACTGAGTAAGATATAGAGCCGAGGAAAAAATAACTCATAAATTTAGAGCCATCCAATTTTTGAAAAAAAAATGCCAGACACATATTGGATAAAGACAGTTTCTTTGATAAATAATTCTAGTAAACCTAGCTTTTCACTTGTTGGATACTTAAACAATATGACACTCATCCAGTAAAAATAGCAACTCAAATGGATCAAAAAGTTGAAACTTTTAAACTAGGAGAATAGTTTGTAAGTTGGGATAGAAAAGGGATTTCTGAATATAGTAAGTTGGGATAGAAAATGGCCTTCTCAATATAATTCCAATAATTTAGTAGATATAGCAAGAACTGATCAATAGGATTGTGCCTAAATTTGATAGCTAAATAGTACTCCATAGTTACCTAATGGAAATAACTTCCCCCTGTCTCTCTTATTCCAGGGAATTAATAGTTAGAATACATGAAACTTTAAAAAACTGCTAAAGCAAAAATTGCCAATTCATTAAATAAATAGGCAGATGCAGTGAACATACTGTTGGCAAAGGAGATACAAATGTGATAATGAGTCCATGGAAAAGTTTTGGACATTGGTAACCATAAGGGAAATGGAAATTAAAACTACATATCCTGTTATTACAGTGAAAATTTCACATACAAACATAAGCACACAGATTCACAAACACACACACAATATGCAGAAACCAAATGCTGATATGGATATAGAAAAAATGGATGTCTTACATATTGGTAGGAATATAGATTAGCCAGACATTGTAAAAATCAGTCTATGTGCTTTCAGGAAATGAGTAATAGAATGAACACATGAACCAGTTATACCATTCCCAGGTGCATATATGAAGAATGCATGTCAGCATACATACAGATACTGCCATGCTCACGGCACCATAGTAGCATATGCCTATCAGTGGGTTAATGTAAGCAAAAATTGTGGTACACATGAACAATGATATTTCATTTAGATATAATGAAAAAAATCAAGAGATGCTTTTTGCAAAGAAATGAATTATATTAGAAATCACAATTTTTATAAGTGAAACCAGTCTTAGAAAAGGAAATTCTGCATACTTTCTCTCAAATGGATAATAAAGGCCACAAACAATAATAAATGGATACAGAAAATGTGGTTCATTTACACAATGGGATACTATTTAGCTATCAAAAAACAAGGACATCATGAATTTTGGAGGCATATAAATGGAACTAGAGAATATCCTGAGTGAAGTAATCCAGACCCAAAAGGGCATGCATGGTATATACTCAATGATAAGTCGATATTAACTAAAAAAGTAAAGAATAGCTATGATACACCACACAGACACTAAGAAGTTAAACAAGAAAGAAGGCCCAAGTAAGGATGCTTTAATCCCACTTAAAACGGGGAAGAAAATCATCAAGGGAAGCAGAGGGAGGGAGGACCCTGGGTGAGAGAGGGGAGGGGGAGGGGAATCAGGGACAGGATCAGGTATTGGGAGGAGAGAGAAGTTTATAAAGCCAGGAGAATAAATGGAAGCGTCCAGCCGCCTGAAGTGTGGAGAACCTCTAGGAAATCACAGAGATCTAGACAGAGCAAAGCTTCCAGGACTCAATGTTCAGTGGGGAAATGGAATCTGAAGAAACCACCTTCGGTAGCAAGACGGGTCTCCTCAGTTCACAATGTGGACACCACCCTTTCTTCAAAATTTTCCACCCAAAATTGTTCCTGCCTAAAAGCGATGTAGGGACAAAAATGGAGCAGAGACTGAACGAATGGCCAACCAGTGACTGACCTAACTTTCGATCCATCCCATGGGCCAGCACCAAATCCTGACACTACTACTGGTGTTATATAGTGCTTACAGACAGGCACCTACCATGGCTATTGTCTGAAGGCTCTACCAGAACTAACTGAGACAGATGCAGATACTTAAGCATTGGACTGAGGTCAGGGACCCCTATGTAAGAGTTAAGGGAAGGATGGAGAAGCTGAACTGGAATGCGACCCTATAGAAAGACCCACATTGTCAACTAACCTGGACATCTGGGATCTCCGAGAGACTAATCCATCAACTAGAACATTAACTGGCTGGTCTGAGTTCCCCAGCACATATGTGGTAGAAGACTGCCTTATCCTACTTCAGTGGGACAGGATGCATCTAAATCTGTAGAGGCAAAGTGCTCCAGGGAGGAGCGATATCTGAGGGTTAGCCTCTCAGAGGCAAAGGGAGTATGGGTGGGGAAGCTCTAAACTCTGCAGGAGGGACCAGGAGGGAGGCAACATTTGGGATGTAAATAAAATAATTAAAAGAAAATAAAATCAAGAATGATTTGCTTTTAAGTGAGAACTCAAAAGGTAGTAGAGGATAAGTAAGTACAGCAATTCATGAGACCAAAGCATGTCAGAACATGTAATGCATGAATAAGATACCATAACTAAAGTAATTATTTTTATTAAATTAAAAGAAAACACCATAGACATATGTCATCTCATGATTCACCTAATATATCATGACCACAGATTTATCTCTTGATCCATTCAAGTCATTCTTCCCTGACAATCACCTCTAATGTGATGTTTGAAACATAGGTGGAAATCTTGATGGTCGACTTTGGATTCACCATAGAAACAAATTTCTTTTTGTCTTTTTAAAATTTACTGTAGTTTTTCAAGACTGTGTTCCTTTAAGTAACAGCCCTAGGTGTCCTGGAACTCACCTAATAGAACAGGCTGCCCTGAGACTCACAGAGATCTGCCTGCCTCTGCCTCTGAAGTGCTATCATTAGTTTTTCTTACTGCTTTATTTAAAAATAGAGGAATACATATACAGATTATTAAAGATATTTTGGCATAACATTATATGAATATTTATGTCAGTACTTAATAGTTTTAGAGGTTTGAAAGCTTGCTTTGAAATCCCACTAGTTTCCATAAGCAAGAAGTATATATAGGATGGAACAAAACATGGAAAGAGATTTTTTGTTGGGTATCTATTAAGCATAATGATCTGTGAATACCAAAAATTGCCACAAGGCTATTATCTTGGATAATTAATGATTTGATGTCCAGGTGTGCCACACTCTGAGAGGGTGCTATACATATATTGTTTTCCCTAAGAAGGACTGAGGCTTTCTTTTTTTTTTTTCTTGGCCTTTGTTCTTCATGAGCTTCATATAGTCTCTGAGTTGTGGCTGAGGTGTACAGAGCTTTCCGGGGTTAGTATCCAATTATCAGTGACTGCATATTATGTCTGTTCTTTTGTGACTTGGTTACCTCATTGAAGATGATGTTCTATAGATGCATCTATTTTCTTAGGAATTTCATAAACTCATTGTTTCTGATAGCTGAATAGTACTCCATTGTGTAAGTATACCACAATTTTTGTATCCATTCATCTACTGAAGGACATCTGGGTCCTTTTCAGCTTCTGGATACTATAAAAAGAGCTGCTATGAACATTGTGGTGCATGTATCTTTGTTGTATGTTGGAGCGTCTGTGGGGTATATGCCCAGAAGTGGAATAACTGGGTCTTCAGGTAGTACTATGTCTAATTTTCTGAGGAACTGCCAGACTGATTTCCAGAGAGGTTGTACCAGTTTACAATCCCACCAACAGTGGAGAAGGCTTCCTCTTTCTCCAAATCCTTGTGAGCATCTGCTGACATCTGAATTTTTGATCTTAGCCATTCTGACTGGTATGAAGTGGAAACTCAGGGTTGTTTTGATTTCCATTTCCCTGATGACCAAGGATGTTGAACACTTCCTTAGATGCTTCTCAGCCATTTGATATTACTCAAATGAGAACTTTTTGTTTATCTCTGTACCCCATTTTTAATAGGATTGTTTGATTCTCTGGTATCTATCTTCTTGAGTTCTTTGTGTTCCTTGGATATTAAGCCTCTATCCGATCTGGGGTTGGTAAAAATCTTTTCCCAATGCCGTTTTGTTTTCTTCACAGTGTCCTTAGCATTACAGAAACTAGTGTATGTAATTGACCCCAAAAAATTCTACCAGAGAACTTGTACACCTGATAAACAAGTTCAGCAAAATGGCTGGATATAAAATTAACTCAAACAAATCAGTAGCCTTCCTCTATTCAAAGGACAAACATGTGGAGAGAGAAATTAGGGAAAAGATGCCCTTCACAATAGTCAGAAACAATATGAAATACCTCGGTTTGACTCTAATTAAGCAAGAGATGGACCTGTATGACAAGAATTTCAAATCTCTGAAGTACGAAATGGAGGAAGATCTCAGAAGATAGAAAGATCTCCCATGCTCATAGATTGGAAGGATCAACATTGTGAAAATGGCCATCTTACCAAAAGCAATCTACAGACTCAATGCAATCCCCATCAAAATTCCAACCCAATTCTTCATAGAGTTGGAAAGAGCAACATGCAACTACATATGGAATTACAAAATACCTAGAATAGCAAAATCCATCCTCAACAACAAGAAAACATCTGTGGAAATCACCATCCCTGAGGTGTCACTAATAAAATGAGGATGTTTTGCTGTTGTTGTTGTTGTTCTTGTTGTCCTTGTCATACTTAAGACAAAGGACCATCTGTTATCTCTTCCTTTGAGACCACGCCCTTTTGCTCAAGGAATCTATATGAGATCCATTACTGAAGTTTCTTTGAGATCATATATCTTGTTTCTGTAGATTATTTTACACAACATGTCTTAAAATTCAAAGATCTTTGGTTTGGTCATGTTCGACATTTTGATAGAAGTCAATGAATCAGAATATATCTACCAATAATTAACAATTAGAAAGTCTGAATTAGAAAGATGGTTATAAGCATGGTGCTTCAAAAAATAGTGCGATCCAAACTAATACCTTTTAAAGCAAATACCTTGTTCATACGTAATATTTTAAATTTATGTTGCATCAAGAATCTTAATGGGATTTTAAAAATCTATAATATGTGATTTTTCCCATCAAATTTCTCATTTTGAGACTTGAAAAATGACTTTTTATTGAGAGCACTTCCTGACATTTCATGTTGTAAGGAGATCCACTTTCTTCTTCTGGTCTCTGCAGGCACTGCCCTGCCATGTGTTGTACAAAGATACATGCACCCAAATATGCAATATGTATGCACAGACATATGAACATTATACATGTAACTGAGTAATTTTTTTTTTACAAAAAACTAATTACATTCAACATGGAAAATATATAAAAGCCAGAAAAGCTTAAAACAATCTGGGGAATGTCTTATAAAAAATGGATAGAAACTGAATGTGTATAATAAGAAAGTATAGAAAAGGTGAAGTAAAATGAGAGTGAAAAGGTTTAATTAGGGAGAAGTAGGAAGATAGAGTAGAGGATATGAAATTGCCAAATTACAAAATACTCAACAAAAACCAAAAGAATATTGTACAAAGAATACTTAATTCTTTTTTATTGGATATTCTCTGTATTTACATTTCAAGTGTTATCCCCTTTCCTCCCCCTTCCCATGCTTCAATGAAAATAAAACCACACCCAACCACCACTCCCACCTTAGTGCCTTGGCATTTCCCTATACTGGGAAAGCCTTGATTGGACCAAAGGTCTCTCCTCCCAAAGAGCCTATGGATGCCAGACAGTGCTATCCTCTGCTACATAAACAACTATAGCGATGGGTCTTTTCATGTGTACTCATTGGTTGCTGGTTTTGTTCCTGGGAGCTCTGAGGGGTTTGCTAGATTGATAATGTTTTTCCCATGGTGATGCAAACACTTTCAGATCTTTCAGTCATTTCTCTAGCTCCTGCACTGGGGTCCCCCTGCTCAGTCTGATGGCTAGCTATAAGTGTCCTCAACTGTACCTGTATGACTTTGGCAAAGCCTTTGAGGAGGCAACCATATCTGCCTCCTGCCAGTAAGCACTTCTTGGCATCAACAATAGTGCTTGGATTTGATGGCTGCAAATGGGATGGATCCCCAGGTGAGGCAGTCTCTGGATGATCTTTTCTCCAATCCCATTATTTATACCCATGAATGTTTTGTTCTCCCCTCTAAGAAGGATTGGGGCATCTACCTTCTGGCCTTCCTTCTCTTTGAGCCTCATAAAATTTGTGAATTGTTTCTTGGGTACTCAGAGCTTTCTGGGGCTATTATCTGCTTACTAGTGAGTACATACGATGAATGTTCTTTTGTGACTTGGTTAACTCTCTCAGAATAATAGCTTCTAGTTCCATCCTTTTGCCTAGGAATTTCATAACGTCAATGTTTCCAATAGCTGAGTAGTGCTCCATTGTATAAATGTACCACAATTTCTGTATCCATTTCTCTGTTGAAGGATATCTGGGTTCTTTGCAGCTTCTGGTTATTATAAAAGTGGCTTGTATAAACACAGTGGAGCCTGTGTCTTTGTTATATGGTGGAGCATCTATTGCATAACTGCCAGAAGTGGAATAGCTGTGTCTTCATGTTGTACTATGACCAATTTTCAGAGAAGCTGCCAGACTAATTTCTAGAGTGGTTGTGCCAGCCTGCAATCCCACCAACAGTGGAGCAGTGTTCCTTTCTCCACATCCTTGCCAGCAACTGCTGCCACCTGAGCTTTTGATCTTAGCCATTCTGACTGGTATAAGGTAGAATATTAGGGTTGTTTTGATTTGCATTTCCTTTATGAATAAGGATGTTGTACATTTCTTTAGGTGTTTCTCAGGCAAAAATACTTAATTCTTAAACATGTAAATCTATATTCATAAAAATTTAGCTGTGCAGTGCATTATTCTTGATGATGAGTTCAATCTCATAAGGAACTGATTTATTCTGCTCAACTGAAAGTGGGTGCGACATGGCTATTGCTATTTTCAGTTAAAAGCAGATGAAATCCTTAAGCATACGAATCCCTTCAGATCAAATTTCTTATTATTTCTTCCTGTGAGTGTGTACATTATATGATCACCAGATGCACATTATTTATCTCTAACTATATATGGGCCCCAGAAGTATCAGAACAGGCAAAAGAAAGGATGAAAACGTTAACAATTAATATATGGCAATAAGGAAATACTAACTCTATGCAGCTTTTGGGAGGCCATGATGTCTAGTGCTCCAGGACTTTTGCAGTTTAGGTTTACTCCAAGACCTATAAGATCTCACTGACAATGTTCCTTTAAGTCATCAAAAAATTCATTTGGTTACCAAGTTGAGCATAAATTGAATATTTTTGCTTTACATGTTATTGGTACCATGTATAATGTAAAGAAACATCTCTTTAGGCAAATATACACAACATTTCATTATAATCATAAATAAATAATTCTATGTTTCTCCATTTTGTGGCTTGAACTACTTGAAAGAACTTGTGTACTGCACTATGTTAATGAATGTCTCTCAGTGGAAAACTACCATCTAAAGCATGATTTTGCTTTCATACTAATTTATGGAGTTTCTTTAAGAAAATGTGAAACCTAAATCTCTCCTCTGAATCTATTCCAGCATTCTATGACTTGTTTATGTCTGGGGCTAATGATCTCCAACCCTGTCCACCACCTTTGTCTTACTGTCTCTACCAACAGAAATCTCTGGATACTGGTAAGTCCCTCTCTCTGAGATGGTTACCTTGGACTCACTATATACAATTGGCTTCTTGCACTGATAGCATTTTTGTGTGTAGTTCCTCACCCTTATACCCTCCCAATTTAGGCAGTCATTCACCATTGTGAAAAACAGCTGAGAAAAGCAACAAAGGGAGGAAATATTTATTGGGTGTAATGGTTTAAAATCTGTGGTCTCTTAGTTTCATTGTTTCTTTGTCATTGTAATGTAAATCATAAAGGGGGGAAGAATTTGTCAGAGCACAGCTACTCACTGAAAGGCAGTTAGGAAGCAGAGACAAATAGTAAGAAGCAGAAGAGGAGAAAGAGGAGAAGGATGAAGATGAGGATGACTAGGACCAGAAAAACCAAGGATAAGGACAAGGATGTGGAGGAAGAGGAGAATCAGGAGGACAAAGAGAAGGACAAGGTGGATGACTAGGGTGAGGAGTGGTGAGGACAATTCAAGATCCATATAAACTACATGTTTCAGTTCTGAGAATTTTCACCACCTCACCAAATTTCCACACAACTATTATTTTACCTCTTGTATTAATATTATCATCACGTCTGTGTCCCCTAGGAACCAGTCACCTTTCAAAGATTGGATGCTAGAGCCATTTGTTCAACAAGAGCCTTTACTGAACCAATTCATGTTCAATCCAGAACATTATCCTAAGGAAAAACCACATTAAAAGTTTCTTCATCTGAGAAAATATTAGTTCTGCTCATAGTTGTTCCCTTTCTTTTCTTGTACAGATATGTTTGATCCTTTAGTTTTTTCATCAATAATGATCCTAATATATAAAGCATAAGAGTTTCTCTTTACCTAAGAATTGTGTTATCTTTATCAAATATCAGTAGAGTTCTTGAAATGCTTAGATTCTTGGACCATTTCTTGTGTATGATAGATATTCAACACTGCAACACTAGTATAAAGGCAGATATATACATCATATCAATGAACAAGTGACTATGTTTCAATAACATTTACAAAAGCAGGCAGGTGGCCAGACTTTTCCCATGGGCCATGGTTTCCGTGCTCTTGATCAATAGTATCAATTTAGGTTGGAAAATCATACCATCAATTTACTACAATATAGAATCTGCCAAAGATTAGTTAAGATATCTCATATTTTACAGCAGAATCAAATGGCCACTTTAATTTTTCTTCATCTAACTCTCTCACATGATAGGCAAAATGCTAAGTTGATAAAGCTTCAAGATGACTTTTCTACATTGATTTTGAGAGGAAGAAATGCTTAAAGGCAAGATGGGGAGGGAGAGACTTAAGATGTTTTTGGCTTCAATAACACATCTTGACTAACTCATAGTGGCTTAATGCAAAGGCTATTTATTATTCATACAATCAGAACAGCATCGGTTGACCTGAGGATTGGTGCAGTGCCTCTGAGCTCACTTTCACAGATACAGGGCATTTATATTTCTCTACTATGCTTCCCCAGCGATGTTAGTTTCTTATATGTCATCATATAGTGCCAAAGCATTACAGTACAACCAAGAATCACACATGTTGGTTTCTTGACAAAATATCAAGGGAAGCAAATTTAAGAAAAAGTCCATCTTTTGCAATGAAATTCTCTTTTAGAAGAAAATGGAATTTTCTAAAACACTGAGTTAGGATTAGCTAGAATGAGGTCACTGCTCAACTTTAACCAATGCCCAACAAAAACAAATGAGTGTAGCACATTGACTTGGATCAGTCATGATTTATCCACAAGAACTGAAGTATATGAGCCCAAATGAACCTTGGGTACTGAGTAGCATGCAGAGTTTGGAATGAGTATTTGAATAAATGGTGATTCTGTGAATCACTAGTAGCTCTTGTTAAAATACAGTGTCTTGAAACTTTGGCCCAGAGGATAGGCTTTACAGTGCTGGAGAGAGTTATGAACACGTTCTCAGAGGAGCATTAATGCAAGAGGCCTCCTAATGACATCAAAGATACCTACTATATCAAATTTGAAATTTTAGTGAGAATGAGGCATTATAATTTCCAACTTTCAGCTTGCTTATAAGCAAAGATGCAAGTATACAAACACTGAGAGAAGAGAGCTTTTCTGTTTTCTAGGAACGCAATAGAACTGAGAAATAGTAACTACAGCTTTCTGGACAGGAGGATTTTATCTGCTAGACACATATATGGCCACAAGGCTGTATGACACCAAAGAATTTTATATAAACATTTACCTAGGTATTTCATTAGACAGTATTAAAAAGGTCCCTGGATCTGAGGAAACCTTGAATTTAATCATTAATAAAAATTTGATCATTGGTTTTAACATTTTTGCTTTGGTTTCCACATATATGAAAGGGAGTCGAAAACTTTCTATCTTATCACAAGGAGCTATTTCAAAATCACAAAGTGAATGATTTTTCCAAAGTATTTATCCTTCAACTTAGCTCCGTAAATGCTCAATAAAAGGTAGTGTGCATGGCCATCTCTGGCCTCACTGGACTAGCAGCAGAGACAGTAGCTAGTTTTCTGTTTAAAATCATTGGTCCTTATTACAAGTGCCTTGGCAATTTTTTTTTCATTTAGAAATTTGAAAATAATCTGCAGCAATACAAAATAACTGCAAACATACAAGAGTAGTTGGCTGAGTTGAGTCTTGAACTCAACTTGATTCTTGATTATCTAATCAAAGTTTTAAGCAATCTGTATAAAAATTTCATAATGATAAAATGTGACCTAATTTTGTGGCACACATTAAGAAAAACCTAGTGCTGGGGAAAGCTTCTTCCTCCATTCTATCCTGCCTTCCATCTCTCTATCCCTGCCCCCCCCTCTCTGTCTGTCTCTCTGTCTCTGTCTCTCTGTCTCTGTCTCTGTCTCTCTCTCTCTCTCTCTCTCTCTCTCTCGCTCACTCATTCTCTCTCCACAGCTAGATATGCAGAAGGACTTCTTACCAGAGTAATTAAGAAAGGAAATTAAGGTATTCATTGATAGAACCCCGAGAATACTCTGTGTCTCGGTCGGTTGGGAATTAAGTGCAATCAATTTCTCCAACTGCCTATCCAAGGCTGTAGACATAAAGCAGTCAGTGTCTAATCAATAGAGACCTTTAGTGCAGAGGAGTAAGACACAAAACTCTGGCAGCATTGTAGCCGGGGCCAGTCAGTTACCAACAGGCTTCTCTAAGCCCAGAGTCAGCAGCCTTGGAATGGCCTCTTTCACTTCCCATTTTTATACTTTCCCTACTTCCTTGGGAAAAAACTGTCAAAGCAAAAGAGGGTAGCAAAATAACAAATTAGAAACCCACGTGCAAGCTCGGGGTAAAGAGAAAACTCATTTGCAGAAGATAGTGAACATAATAGTAATCTCATATTCATCATCATCACCCTTCCAGCTGAGTCTTTAGCAATGACAGGGCACCCTACTTTATCTTCTGCTCAGTGAATGAGAGAGCACATCACTATGTCCAGTTGAAAGTCATTTAAGGACTATACTCTTACAGCAAATGAGAATCATCACATTTAATAATATGCTAATTGATACAGAGGAAATATGTCTGCTGTTTCTATGTTTGTATAATTATTCATTAGAGCAGCAGATAGCAGGGTTCATCTTCTAAAACTCCTCCCATACATTTCCCTTGGAAGAGAGTTACTATGGAATAAAATTTTATACAAGGGAGGTCTTTTCACATATAAGAATTATTGCTGTATCCTTATTATCATGTAACCAATAGGAACAATTAAATATTTTCAAAATAAGACAACCTAGTCCTTTTCTGAAAAATTAATGTTTTGTAAATAATAATACAAAGAAATGAGAAATTTTTGAAGAACACCCCAAAAAGAGAGGCCTGAGGAAGCTAAGCACAGAATACAGAAAGCATTGTCAAATCTCATTTTCAATTATTCTAACTCCAAATCAGTTGTTTTTCAAAATTAGATCATCTTAAGAAAACTCTCTGGTACTCTGGAGATAAGTGACTAAAGACAGTTTGACCAAATTGGGGTTCAATTTATTTATCTATAAAATGGGAATGAACTGCATCTCTTTTGGAGTAACTGTGAGTTGAATTTAATAATAGATGTAAGGCTTTTAACAGAATTCTTGACGTGCTGTAAGATTTTGATATATGTTAAGTGCCATTATTATTAACTTTAAATACCCTCCTCATGTTTCCTTTCTGAACATTTCTTCTGCCTTTTTTGACATTTCTTTGAATACTTTAGTACCCTGGATTAATTTGTGGCACAATGATGGAGCTTCAGAAAAGTTACTTTGATTTGGAGGGACTTTCTCTTCACTATTCTGAATATACCATCCATTTAAATATCACATTTCATATGAAGAATGGTTAAGGGAGATGAGAAAATTTTGGAGGTGTGCAAACCATTTTCATGTATTTCAAAAGTTGTCAGTCTGAGGAGAAATGAGTTCCTTACTTAACTCCAAAGCAGAACTTTAAACAATAGGTTTAAGTTTCGGGGATTTTTTTTTTTTTCATTAAAACAAAATCAAAAAACCAAAGATTTGGGATGACAGAAAATCATGTTTCAAGTTATACTGTAACAAGTTCAAATCATTAAAAAGACTGTTTCAAATTGACCTCAACTGATCAAAAATGGTCTTAGCTGGAGCTTAAACTACATGATTGACATTAACATAATGCTGCTGTGTACAAAAAAAAAAAAAAAAATGAATGAAATCAACAAAACTACTCCTGAGAAGAGGGAGTTTTAAATATGAGCTTTCGACATAGAATGGTGTAGGCATATTGAGCTCTATAGGACAAATTCAGCTTATAAGTGTGTGTGTTTTCCAGAACAGACACAAGCCATATTCCTTTCAGTTCATCCCAGTCTGCCACCCCATGCTCTTTCTCTGCAAATGGCATCTAATTATTTCAAATGCTCTACACGATTTCTAACCCCCAAAAGATGTCAAGAGGTCTGCTTTGTATTACAATTCTACCAATGACTTACTTCAGCCCTTTGAATTAAGAAATTTCCAGGACGATGCTCTTTTATTGAGTATTGGACTCAGTATCTAATATCCTTGTATTCTCTAGCATTCATGAGCATCCAGGAAGCAAGAGCAAATCTTACTCTATAACCTTTGGAAACACAGGAACTGAGCTCTCTGGAGAAGGGCAGAATCTTGTGCTACCAATTCTAAGGAATGGAATTTGTTATCGTTAAAAACAATTGACCAATCAGTCATTAGAGTTATTGACTTTTCCTGGCTTTAGAAGTCACCGCCCAAATTCTACAGAAATATCCAAATATTTCCAATATTTTCTCGGCTTATATGATGCTTAGTGCCTTTTGATTCAAAATGCTGAAAGTTCCCATTTTTTGCTTGCAGACTTAAATGACCTAAACAGTTCAATTGTGTGTGTTTGTGTGTGTGTGTGTGTGTGTGTGTGTGTGTGTGTGTGTGTGATTTCCTGGTTTAGAAAGACAGCTAAAACTTTAAGAAAGTTGACAGGGAAAGAAAAGAATTTAGCAGGCTAACAGAAGGAGAAAAGACATTGAGAAGCAACTCGTGAACTCAGTGAATGTTCTTTCTACACTCCTGTATGTGGAGAGCAGTTCAGCTGTGAAGCTCAGATGTGTTTACTAATTGTTTGACATTGGGTGCTCTTTCTGCCCCCATTATAATAAAGTTCCTCTTATCTGATAAGATCAGGATCTGTAATTGAGGGTTAATGGAAAATCAGTTAGGGCAAAAGTAGGTTGGGACACTGAAGATCAGAGTCCTAGCTAGGAGATTCTCACAATGGGCAGTAGTGATATGCCCAAGGGAAATCGAAAACATCTAGGCATCCATTAACTCAAAGGTCAAAAATGATCATATTAAAGCAATTAAAAAGACAAAAAAAATGCTATAAGTAAAACACTTCTAAATGTATTCATAGGCAATCAACATTTTGCTCTGAATATGAATAGAACAGACACACCTCTAGGCAAATGTTTTCACATGTATAATTTACATATATAGTAGAGGTAAATGTACTATGAGATGTATGCTAGTATGTTTATAAAAAGTAACACCAATGCTTGAAACACATACATATCTTTTATGTAAACATATAATCCAATTGCTTTAGCACCTGCATATGATTTACTATGTTATAAGTATCTCTTGTCATATTTCAATTTTATTAACACCCCTATTTCTTCATTTCCTATGTCTGGTTTTTCCTAAGTCAAACACTTTTTAATTTTTTTTTCAAGTTTTATATGATGACAACATATAGTGTACTAAAATAGGTGAAAATAGATAAATTGCATATACATATTGGGTATACAAAAAGATACAAAAATGAAATTAGGAGTTTACAATATGAATCTTGAACCTGAATGTACCCGAATTTAGAATGCTAATTCTGTCCCTGAGGACTATATAATTTTGGATTTGTTAAGCTATCTAAACTTCTACTACTCCATTAAAAATAGTGAAAAAAAATCCTAAGCAGGGAAAACCTTAGAACACATAGGCACAGGAGAAAATTTTCTAAACAAAACACCAATGGCTCAAGCTCTAAGGTCAAAGATTAACAAATGGGACTTAATGAGATTGCAAAGTTTCTGTAAGGCTAAGGATATTGTCAAGAAAACTAAACGACAGCCAACAGAATGGGAAAAGATCTTTACCAACTCCACATCAGATAGAGGCCTAATATCCAAGGTATACAAAGAACTCAAAAAGCTAGACACCAGAGAATCAAATAACTCTATTAAAAAATGGGGTACAGAACTAAACAAAATGTTCTCAATTGAGGAATATCGAATGTCTGAGAAACACCTGAGGAAGTGCTCAACATCCTTAGCCATCATGGAAATGCAAATCAAAACAACCCTGAGATTCTACCTCATACCAGTCAGATTGGCCAAGATCCAAAACACAGATGACAACAGATGCTGGCGAGGTTTTGGAGAAAGAGGAACACTTCTCCACTGTTGGTGGGGTTGCAAACTGATACAACCACTCTGGAAATCAGTCTAGCGATACCTCAGAAAATTGAACATAGTACTACCTGAAGACCCAGCTATTCTACTTCTGGGCATATACCCCAGAGACACTTTAATACACAACAAAGATACATGCACCACAATGTTCATAGAAGCTCTATTTATAATAGTCAGAAGCTGGAAAGAACCCA
This sequence comes from Micromys minutus, assembly GCF_963924665.1. Classification (NCBI taxonomy): domain Eukaryota; kingdom Metazoa; phylum Chordata; class Mammalia; order Rodentia; family Muridae; genus Micromys; species Micromys minutus. Next base: position 10,671,644 of record NC_137963.1, on the reverse strand, counting down.
GATGTCCTTCAGAAGATGAATGGATACAAAAATTATGGTACATTTACACAATGGAATACTACTCAGCCACCAGAAACAATGACTTGACCAAATTCTTAAGAAAATGGCTGCATCTAGAGAATATCATCCTGATTGAGATAACCCAGTCACAAAAGAACAGACATAATATGCAGTCACTGATAGTGGGATGTTAACCCCAGAGGCTTGCACTGCCCCAGAAATAACTCACAGACTGTGTGAAGTCCAAGAAAAAAAGAAAACAAACAAAACAACATAAACAAAGTTTTGCTCAATCCTTACCCACCAAGAACACATTGACAAATTCCGGGTTACACCCTTTATTACATGTACTGTTTACTCATTGTAAAAAAAAAAATCTTTACACACCAAGAAAACTTTGACTATTTCCAGGTTACATCTTGTTTTACATGTACTTTATGCTCATTGTAACTAGTAAGATCTTAATCACACTATCAAACCTTAAAAAAAAAGGTACTGACAAAAATGTATTGTATAATTTTATGCAAAAAATGCTTAAAATCTGTACATTTATCTTTGTTTTTTCAAATAAAGTTGTAAGAAAAAAAAAGAAAAAAAAAGATAAAAAAAGAAAATCCTAAGCAAAAATAAATGTTAGAACTAAGGAAGCTCTAAAGCCTAAACACGTTTTCTCCTTTGCACAGAATCAAGATACAACAATTACTCAGCAAATATATATCATCCTTATTATCTTCTTCCCTGCTCCAATTGAATCAAAATCATCTGATTTTGATAAGATATAAGTCACTGTGGCAAAATATCACAAAAAAAAGAAGCTTGTAATTTTAAGTGTTGGATGCTACAACCTAAAGGCGTTCCTTCATTTTCAGGTACTCACTTCTCCAGAAATACATCCCTTCTCCCAGTGAGAACTGTTTGGAAAATTTACTGCAGAATTCCAAATTTAAACAAATAGCTGGACACAAAGCTTTGTTGAGGGAGTGGTGAGAGAAATAGTTACCTCCATATTTTATTTTTAGTAGCATTGCTGAGAGATTATTTACATATTTCACAACTCATCTGGTTTATGAATAACACAAAGGTGTATAGACATGATCATAGTAAATTTTAAAAGTATTCATTACCTCTAAGTGGCTCCATGACTTTTAGCTGTCACTCCTTATTTACCAGTCACTTTCTGAGCAACTATCAGCCTTTTCCAGAGTGACAATGGCATTTTATGTTGGAATAGCAGCATGTGAAAATTTCATTTTTTTTCTTATCTCGGCTACCAATTTCATTATTATCTGTTATTTCTACAATAGTTAACTTTAGTGCTTGAAAAGTAGTATCTCCTTGTGCTGTTTCTATTTGTTGGATAATTAATGCCTTTGATAATCTTTTTTGTGCTTTTTTTTTTTTTGACTTCTGCTTATCTTCTTTGTGGAGCTATCATTTGAAATTCTTTACCCACTTTTTATAAGGTCATCCACTTGATTAGTTGTAAGACATCTTTATTTATTTTAAACATACAAATTTTCACGAGATATATGGCTTTCAAATACTTCTTCCTTCCTTGAGAAATCTTTTTGCATTCATCAGAATGTCCTCTGAATGATAAAATATTCAGTGCAGTGATGTGTAATTTATCTATTAGTTCATTTTTCACTTTTTTTAGTCTAAGAAATTCTGCCTGACCTAATGTCTCCAAACCTAACATTAGAATTTCTAGATGTTTCAAAATTATTTTAGTTCTTACGTGAATATTTATGGTTTGTTTTCATTTTGTCTCAATATCATTTGTAAAATAAATTACTGTTGCTCTAACTTTGCTATTTTATTACTTCTCTCAAGAATAAGAAAATGTCCTTCAATCTTCATTTCTATTTTATTCATCTCTATTTTGCTCTTTTTCGTTTCTTTCTTTCATTCCTTCCTTCCTTCCTTCCTTTTCTCTCTCTCTTTTTCTTTTAAAACACCATTCTCCTACGTTATTTGCAGTTATTATGAGTGAGGTTTTGAAATCATGAGGTACAAATTCTCTACATTTATTCCAGAACCAGTCAAATGTTTTTCTTTTTTCTTTCTTTCTTTCTTTTTCTTTTTTTTTTTTTTTGTAAATTTTTAAATGGCCATAATAGCTGTCTTTCATTTACTCCTGCTATTAGTAGAATTAATACTCTCCTCTTTAAACAATTATTTTTTAATTATTCATCAATTCAAAGAGCTAAATACTGTCTGTGTATTTTTACTATTTTTTTATTTTGTATTTCATTTGTTCTTTCTGAATCATTGCTATCTTCCTGACTCTATTACTCTGGATTACTTTCACCTATGTCTGAGGGCTTAAAGTTAAGTAAGTTAGTTTATGGTAACCAGCATAGCAATGATTATTATCATGCTAATACCACTTTTTATTAAACATCTTTTTTATTAGAAATTTACATACATTATTGCTAAATTCCTGAGATGTTTCAATGAGCTTATCTTCGATTTACATATGAGAAAACCAGGGTTCTAGGAAATTAAATTAGTCAAGGCTGCATAGAATGTACATGAATCGGATGCAGTTTTCTGTGATCAAAATTTGTGCTGTATTCTTGCAGAGAAAGGCCAAGGAAATAATATGAGATTGTGATTCACATATTTGACTAAATGAGCACACACGCTCACACACAGAGAGAGAGAGAGAGAGAGAGAGAGAGAGAGAGAGAGAGAGAGAGAGAGAGAGAGAGAGAAGAAGGAGGAGGAGGAGGAGGAGGAGGAGGAGGAGGAGTAGGAGGAGGAGGAGGAGGAGGAAAGAGGGGAGGGCAGGGGATGGGAAGAGAAGAGAACCAAGAAAGAGAGAGAGAAAGAAAGGAGAGAGAGAAAGAAAGAAAGAAAGAAGGAAAGAAGGAAGGAAGGAAGGAAGGAAGAAGAAAGGAAGGAAGGAAGGAAGGAAGGAAGGAAGGAAGGAAGTGTTCTATCTTAAACTCAGCTTCCTCATTTCAGGACAGCCAGTTCCTTCTCCTAGGGTTGGCTCTGTCACCCTAGGAGCATTTCTGATCATTCTTTAAGGGAAAACTCTTCTCATCACCTTAGCCCACAAACTCAATCAAGTCTATTTAGGTAGCATGGTTGATAATCTGCTACCATGCACTTGTATATTTATAGACAGGTTTTATATCTTGCTTGCATCATTTTTATTCTACTAAATAAAATTTAAGACCATGGAGTACAGAAGATCTGAGTGTCTTGTTCATTTTTTTACTTGTGATCCAGGTTCATAAAATGTGTTCAATAACTATTCATTAAGTAAATTAGATGGAAGATGAGAGATAGCGAATTCATACTCAAACAAATATCTTTGAAATTCTTTATATGTATTTTCAGGAATATAAATCACTACAAAATCACAAATTAATAGAAGGAAGAGATTCCAATAAAACTTAATATTTGAGTTTCATTCATCAGTCCCCACAAGCCTTACATGCTGGTCATTGTTCACTGTCTCTCTCTCTCTCTGGTATAGCCCCAAACACAATTCTGTCTACCTAGATATCCAATTCCCCTGCCCAAGATCCATTATGTTCACATTAACTGTTGTCTAGAATGATTACTTCAAATTTCTTGCTTTAGCTCTTGATAAAATTCACACATCTGGTGGTCACAGCTAACCCAGTTCTCTTCTGATATTAAGAATTTCAAATTACAGAGAAGGGTAGTTTGATTGTCTAGGAGTCCAGTTGCACTTCTGTAGACCTGGTAGAACTAATAAGGTAGAGCCATATATTACGTAGAGATGTCATTTTCCTACCCTGAGTTATCACTGTCTGGATTTCAAATAATAGGTTCATTGCATATTTCAAATTCATGTCTAAAATTTTATATGTATTCTTAAATTGTGTGAATAAAGTTTCTTATGAGTAGTAAAAGAGTAAGAAAGATTCTTTTTGGAATTATACAGAAAGGGAATTTAGGGTCTATATCCTATCCTGGAAACAGAAGTAGATGTTCTTTCATAAACTAGTTCATGTGCTTAGAATCTAGCTGTCTCCCATTTATGGAAAATTCAGGTAAGAGAAGGTCTCTTGCCTCCTGCTGTGAAGAAAATTACATTATTGGATTTTTAAATATATCATTGGCCAGAATATAGAAGAGTGTTTCTTAAAGACATGAACAGTTTTTTTTTTTTTTTCTAATTAAATTCCTACCCTGGGGTGAGCTGAAAATTTCTGATTTGTAACCATTGCTTGTGTTTCACATTCGAAATGTATGTTAAATGCTTAAAGTGACCTTGATCCTGAGCTTAAGTCAGTACATTTCTGACATGGCTGACCTTGTGTTCTTTAGGTGGATATTACCCTCTATCTTTGTTAGGGTTCCAACAAGTTACCCAGTAATAATACCTCTGTGTGAGTGTCAAATACCCACTTTTCTTTTTCATTTGATGAATGGAATCAGTCAAGCAATACCTTTTATGTCAGTGATAAAACACAAATCCCATAGGGAATTCATACTGTATAAGGCCCTTTTGGCAAAGGTTCAAATAATAGGACAGTATATGTCCATACTGTACCTATGTACTCTTAATGATATTAAGCAAAGACATTGAGAAACATCAACACCAACACAACTTTTTGAGACTATGTATAAATGAGCCGTCCAGCTAGTGCCCTGAAATACAAGAACGGTTATAATAAGAATGTGGGCCTAACAGAAAGAATAAAGACATATGGTAAGAATTTTTCACTTAAATGGTGGAATGTCATGCATGTACTTCACATACTTTCAAGAGGCAATACTTTGAGGGCTTGAACTGACAATAGTTATTTTCCACTGTGAATGAACAAAGCATAGTTTATGTATTTACTCTTTTTTATTTATCAATTCATCCTCGGTTTTACAAGGATAAATAGAGAATTCTGAAATATAATATCCATTTTTATTTTTTTCCCAGAAGAAATTCAGATTTTACATATAAGCTCAAGCAGAATGATAAAACAAGATAAAACAATTTGAAAATTTTTCTAATACCACACATATCTTTATCTTCATTGTATATATTTGAGATTTAGATACCTAGTAGAAAAGCTTATGTAAATTATTAACTGAAAACAAAACCAGATGATACTTCAATTCTCTCCTGTGTTCCCATACCACGTCTTCCTTCTATTTTGTACATCATTTTGAATTTGCAACACCCATCTCAACACAAACAAATATGACCTGCTCAGGACTGGGCTTCATGCTTGAATCTAGGCACAAATAGATTAATTAAATATGGCTCTAGACATTGAAGGTCAGGTAGAAAGACAAAACACTCATGACCTGACAAGAGTAATGGCAGTGGGATACGTTTTGAAAGAGTTATCAAGGAGTTACTTCTTGGTGAACTGCAATGCCCAAAAGTTGTTTTCTGCAAAGGATCTTTGCTACTTTTAAAGAACAGATAACTCTTGTTCTTTATAAACTGTTTTGGTAGTAAATGAGATATTTAACTACTAATATACATGGTACAAAGCATGAAAAAACTTTTTAAAAAGGAGTAACCATAGATCTACGGAACTCTTGATATTAAATGTTATATTTCTAGCCCAGTTTAACATCAAACTAGGCATTGTTATGTATAGCCAATGCATAGTTTAGCCAATTATTTGATAGACCAGCACTTACAAAGACGCTATCTATTGTGACTGGGTTACCACACTCAAAATGACATGTTATACACTCACTAATAAGTGGATATGAGCACAAAAGTTTAGAATATTCAAGATAAAATTCACAGACCATGTGAAACTTAAGAAGAAAAAGGAAGACCAAAATGTCAATGCTTCAGTCCTTTTAAAAGGGGGAACAAAATCCTCATGGGGAAACACAGGGACAAAGAGTTGAGCAGAGACTGAAGGAGAGGACACCCAGAGACTGCCCCACCTGAGGATCTCTCTATCCCATGTGCACTCACGAAACCCAGTCTCCATTGCTGATGCAAAAAAGTGCTTGCTGACAGGAGCCTGAAATGGATCTTTTCTGAAAGGCTTTGCCAGACCCTTACTGATACAGATTTATATGCTTGCAGCTAATTATTGGACTGGGGACTGGTATCTCAAAGAGGCATTACAGAAAGGACTGAAAGAGCTAAAGGGGTTGGCAACCCCATAGGAGGAACAAAAATATCAACCAACCAGACTCTCCACCAACCAAAACGTACCCATGGGGGAACCCATGGTTCTAGTAACATATATAGCAGAGTATGGCATCAATAAGAGGAGAAGCCCTTGGTCCTGTGAAGGCTTGATATCCAGTGTGAAGGAATTCTAGGGTGGTGAGGTGACAGTGAATGGATGTGAGGGGGAGCAACCTCATAAAACAAGGGGTGGAGTCAGATGGAAGGGGACACCAGAAGAGAAGATAACATTTGAAATGTAAATATGTAAAATATTCAATTAAAAAAGAATGGATAAGATTTATTCAACGGAAATAAATGTAGAAAAAAGTGGATTCCAAGCTGTGGAATTCTTCTTTTTTAAATGAAAAACTTTATTTTAAAAAACAAAGATAAATGTACAAATTTTAAGCATTTTTTGCATAAAAGTATACAAATACATTTTTGTCAGTACTTGGTTTTGCTAAAGGTTTGATAGTGTACATTTATCTTAAGATTTTCATAAAGTCATTGTTTCTGATAGCTGAGTAGTACTCCATTGTGTAAATGTACATATATATAAAGATCTTACTAGTTACAATGAGCATAAAGTACATGTTACACAAGATGTAACCTGAAAGTAGTTAAAGTTTTCTTGGTGTGTAAAGATTAAACCTAATGGTTTTTCATTTTCTTTCTTTTTTTTCTTTCTTTCTTTCTTTCTTTTTTTTTTTTTCTTGAACTTTATGTAGTCTGTGAGTAGTTTCTGGGATGTTCAGAGATTTCTGGAGTTAGTATCCAATTATCAGCGACTACATATTATGTCTGTTCTTTTGTGACTGGGATATCTTACTCAGTATGATACTCTCTAGATGCATCCACTTTCTTAAGAATTTCATAAAGTCATTGTTTCTGATAGCTCAGTAGTACTCCATTGTGTAAATGTACCACAATTTTTGTACACATTCATTTACTGAAGGACATCTGGGTTATTTCCAGCTTCTGGTTATTATAAATAGGGCTGCTATGAACATTGTGGTGCATGTGTCTTTGTTGTATGTTGGAGCTTCTCTGGGGGATATGCCCAGAAGTGGAATAACTGGGTCTTCAGGTAGTACTATGTCCATTTTTCTGAGGAACTGCCAGAATGATTTCAAGAGTGGTTGTATCAGTTTACCACCACACCAACAGTGGAGAAGTGTTCCCCTTTCTCTGCATCCTTGTCAGCATCTGCTGTCATCTGAATTTTTGATCTTAGCCATTCTGACTGGTGTGAGGTGGAATCTCAGGGTTGTTTTGATTTGCAATTTCCTGATGTCTAATGATGTCGAGCACTTCCTTAGATGGTTCTTTACCACTTGATATTCCTCAATTGAGAACTATTTGTTTAGCTTTGTACCCCATTTTTAAAAGGGTTGTTTGGTTCTCTGGTGTCTAGCTTTTTGAGATCTTTGTATACCCTGGATATTATACCTCTATCTGATGTGGGGTTGGTAAAGATGTTTTCCTACTCTGTTGGTTGCCCTTTTGTTTTCTTGACAGTGTCCTTAGCCTTACAAAAACTTTGCAATCTCATTAAGTCCCATTTGTCAATATTTGACCTTAGTGCAGAAGGCATTGGTGTTCTGTTCAGGAAATTTTCTCCTGTGCCTATGTATTCTAAGCTGTTCCCTACTTTATCTTCTAATAATTTCAGTGTACCTGGTTTAATGTGGAGATCTTTGATCCACTTGCACTTGAGCTTTGTACAAGGAGATAAGAAAGGGTCTATTTTTATTCTTCTGCCTGCTAAGTGCCAGTTGGACCAACACCATTTGTTGAAGAGGTTGTCCTTTTTCCATTGAACGCTTACAGCTCCTTTGTCAACAATCAAGTGACCATATTGTGAGGGCTCATTTCTGGATTTTATATTCTATTTCATCGATCCAAGTGCCTATCTCTGTACCAGTACCATGAAGTTTTTTAGCACAATTGCCTTGTAATATAGCTTGTTGTCAGGGAGAGTGATTTTTGTTGTTGTTGTTGTTTAGGATGGATTTCACTCTTCTAGTTCTTCTGTTAATCCAGATAAAGTTTCACATTGCTCTTTACAACTCTATGAAGAATTGGGTTGAAATTTTGATGAGGATTGCATTGAATCTGTAGATTGCTTTTGGTAGGATGTCCATTTTTACAATGTTGATCCTTCCAAACCATGAGCAATGGAGATCTTTCCATTTTCTGAGATCTTCCTCCATTTTCTTCTTTAGAGGTTTGAAGTTCTTGTCATACAGGTCCTTCACTTGTTTAGTTAGAGTCACACAAAGGAAATCTTGTCTGTAAGCCTGTTGTGGGTCAAACTGAATTCATGGCTAAGAAAGTAACACATTATTATGCTAGTTACTTTATAGATATAAATGCAGGTTCATCAGTGCTCTGCTTGAAATACATTACACACTGCTAGAAGACTCTGCCATAATTTTAATCATCACTATAATCAAAGTGTCTCCTGCTTGCCTCTGAACTACAGGTACAGATACTTGTATATAAATAAAAATACATTTGTGTTTGACTTAAAGAAAAAAAAGTTATCTATAAAGTAAGAGTGAAGGACACATGTGCATTCTTTAGCTGCTTACCAGGAAGCTTTTTCAATTATATGAATTACTTAATTCTTTGGGTTCTAGTAGTCTACTTGCTTAAACTTTTCATAGGACCACGCTCTATGGAGCTTCTGTTTTCATTATGTTGCTCTGTTGCACTATTTCCCTAGACAGACTTTCCACTACTTCAATAAGACATCTGTCCCGTGATGCATTCATAGGGTTTTGTTGTTTGACATTAAGAAAGTTATGCTCCAAGAACAATGGTCCTAGACTAAGAGACAAATGATCATTATTTGCAAAAGACATATTTTGATGTTCAGAACTTGCAAAAGGATCCACCCAGACAACTACTAAATGAATAACAAAGCTGAACAAAGAGACAAGATCCAGGATAAATACCTACAGTATGTAAAATATGATTTGAAAATGCCTTATTCAAAACAGCAATAGAAAAATAAAACACAGTTATTAATAGCCTTAGGAGAGTGTATGAAACATACTGATGAGCAAGACAAAAACTTACAATGAAGGATAAAAATGCCTGACTAAATAGAAAACTAAAAGTAGTTATCATGTAGAAGGTGTAATATTGTAAATAGAGAAACAGTCCCTAAATTAGTTTTCAGGCTTAGAATGTTTTTCCAATGAAAATACGATGGAATTGTTAGAATCTTAATAAGTTAACTGTAAAACGTATCCAAAATAATGACAGTAAAATTGCTGTTATAATTTTTGGCATTGCATTTCTTTATGAATTAAACTATTTATTTACTTTACATCCAGATTACAACATTTCCTCCTTCTTCTCCCAATCCCTCCCACCTCCCATCTTTCCTCCTTCAAAATCTGCCTGTCATCCTCTTATCAGAGAAGGGGAGGCCTCCCATGTGTATGTCAACCAGCCTTGGCATATCAAGATACAAACTCAAGGGAAATGTACACTAATTCTGGAGATGTAATCAGAGATAGCCCTTGCTCTTAAATTAGGATTATCAAATTAAGATACAGCTGCACAATTGAAACCTATGTTCAGAGGGTTTAGGTACATCCCATGCATATCTTCTTTCAATGTGAGCCCCTATGGTCATAGGTTAATGTAGATTTTCTTATTGAGTCCTCTGGCTTCTTCAATCTTTCCTTCTTATCTTCCTCAGAATTCCCCCAGCTCCACTTAATTTTCAGCTGTGGGTTTCTGTATCAATTTCCACAAATTTCTGGGTCACTGTCATTCCTTAAAAGAATTATTCAAAAGGGTTGCTCTCATCTTTCAAAGAAAAGGGAATGGATGCCTGTTTATTATTTTCATAAGGCATGCCAATGAGCAAATATACATAAAAAGTTCCACTTATCCCCCTTGGAAAGGTTAGTAATAACCGCAATCAGATCTCAAATGTGAGGATGAAATGTTATTTCCAACATGTAATCTTGAATCCTTTGTCACATCTTTAAAGTAGTCTCTGTGATGAGAACTTCGGGCTTAGTGAAGAATTAAATGTAAAATTCTAAAGGTAAAGTTAAGTGATCCTGACACCTGATCAAGACAAGGTATAAAGGGAAAGAGGTTGCTTTTTATTATAGAAAATGAAACTAGGCACACAAAGCAAATGCAGATATTACTACATGTAACTAAAAATACATTTACTTAAATATCAAAGGAAACATTGAAGGACTGAGAGTGACTACAAACTTTTCCGATAAATGTATGTTAACTGTATATGGGTGAGGCTTAAAGCTTAAAAACATATCAGTGTGAAACATTCAGATTCAAATTTATAGCTAGCTGTAAAATGTCATGAGGAAGCAATTCAGAAAAGAGAAAATATAAATGCTAAATAAACATATGCTTTAGAGGAGCAACCTCACTAGCAATTAGACAAATGCAAATTAAAGCAAAGAGCTATTATCCTCACCTCTCAAATTAGCAGAAACAGGAGGGAAGGAATTCTACTCTAAATGGGGATATGTGAGCTCAGCATTCTGCTCTGCTATGGGGTATAAATCTCTACATATTTGGAAAAAGGAGCTTAACAAATTTATCTGGAGACAAAAAATTTGAAATATCTTAAGACAGTATTTATATTTGTAAGATGTAAAAAAAGAAAATACATTTGTGATACAGAGAGAAACGCACAAAGGCACACATTGCAGAAAGGTGAAGCTTCAAGTGTATACGCTTCATTAACAGTATATTTAAAATTTATTTAAGTTTCAATTATGTGTATTGTGTGTATCTGAGTATAGTTATGCACACGTGAGTCCTGGTCCCCACAGATGCCAGATGTGTGTAATCACCCTAGGGCTGAGTAACAAGAGGTTGGGATTTGATCAACACGTGTACTGAGGTCTGAAGGCTCAGCAACAGCCGCATGCATTCTTAACTGCTTGAGCCATGTCTCCAAGACCCTGATGGCATATTTAGAAACAAAATTATAACGAATGAAGTGATGGGGAGCCTGGAGAGATGGATTAGCATGTAAAACACTGGATGCTTTTGCACAGGACCAAAACTCACTTCTGAACACCTACATGGAAACTTAAACTGACTGTAACTCCAGTTCTGTCTGGGAATCTTAATCACTTTTTTTTTTAATCCTTTACAGCTATATGCATACATGTGGTATACATATTCACACTCAGGTATACATACATACATACTTATGTACATACAAATTAAAAAAAGCAGTTTGTCTTAAAACATACTTATATTACAATATATGCCTAGGATGGTAACATATGTCACTACTATAGATGAGGCTTGGAAGCGATCTATTTCTATATCTTTAATGTTTTTAGTGAGATGTAATTTTTGTAACATGAAACCCATATACTGTAGCATAAAGTTTCATGAGTTTCCTGTTACATCTTCTCTGTATAAAGTTGGACATTTCACCTAAATAAAATTTTATGACATGCAATCTGCAAAGATTTTTTAATCTAAAACTATCTCAATCAATCTAGGTCTGAAAGTCTATAACCACGTTCTGTTTGTACTAACCATCTAAACTGAGTTAACACGAATGTGCGTGACACCCAAAGCATCATTGGTAATGGTTTGGAGAGAGAATTTAGAGGAGTTTTTTTATTTAGTGAAACATATATTTCAGCAAAGAGACCTTATGACAAGGGTACTCTTATTTTAAAAAAAGCATAAAACTTGCTCCACGTTTCAGAGGACTACTCCATTATCATCATGAAGTAGGGCATGGAAGCATGCAAGCAGGCAAAAGTGATGGTCCTGGAAAAGTAGCTGAGAGTTTTACATCCTGATCTGTATGCAGTGGTCAGAGAGAGAGCCTGGGTGATCTTAGGGGAGGCTTTGGAAAATTTGAAGTCTACCAAGAGTAGCCTCCCTATTTCAACAAGGCCACATCCCCTATATCAAGCATTTACAAGTGAGAACCCATGAGGGAGGATCTTTATTCAGGCCACCACAGGGGGTAAAGGAGCTCTTGTGAAATTAATAGAAAGGAAAAGAGCAGAAGATCATCTCTAACTTCTGTGTGTTTACTACGCACACACACTCACACATTTATGCATACATGTGTGCACATACACAGAAATATATGGATGCACACCCATGTGCATATAGACACAGAAAAGCAAAGGGACACAAACACACATGGACATGTAAAGATTCTAAATATAATGATAATACCAGTAAGAGTGGTGTTTAAAAAACTAGACTCAGAGAAAATAGTAATAAGCTTCCAGGTGCATATTGTGCCTTCACCCCTTCCAACTCTCAGCTCAGTTAATTGTACCCACATGTTAAGCTGGGCATTATCAATTTCTAGCTATTTCAATCCAGATAAGAAGAGAATCATGGGGCTGGTGAGATTTCTCAGTGGTTAAGAGAACTGACTGCTCTTCCTGAGGCCCTGAGTTCAATTCCCAACAACCACATGGTGGCTCACAACCATCTGTAATGGGATCTGATGCCATATTCTGGTGTGTCTGATGACAGCTGCAGTGTACTTATATATAATAAATAAACAAATCTTAAAAAAATGAAAGAAGAAAATCATGACCTGAAGTGTTCAGGTAAATACTAAGGAAATGATTCTCAGCAGAACACTGAACGTGAGGATGACAATGGAGGCATGATAAGAAGATGCTTTACTTCTGCCTTTGAAGTACCTCCTCTTGGAAAAAGACAATTTTAAATGGAAGTTAGCTGAGTACCCCAGCATCATGACTAGACACTCACTTAATGCACTAGAAGCCATATGCTATGATTTTCAACATGTAAAGCATTGTACTGGATCTATACAGGACACAGAAATGGACAAATAGCATGTTCCTACTTCAGTACATCTATGGCACAACTACTGAGTCTCAAATTTGAATGTACAGGTCATCCTCAAAGGAGCATTAAACATACTGAGACTCATAGTACATCTGGTGAGAACTTAATTTAATTGGTCTAGGGTATAGCCTAAGCATCATGAGTTTTAAAGCTCTCTAGGTGATTCTAACAAGCAGTCATGTTTTAAAACTACTGTCTAAAAAGAGCAAAATATGAAATATTCCATCATAAAACATCCCTGATGATATCATTTCCCAGGGTCATATTATTAATATCTTCCCCCATTCTCTGTATGAGTAAATTCAATGTATTAATTGGCACTTAGTTTTATAAAATTTAATCTTTATTGAACTTTACTCTCTAGGATGCTCCAACAGAAAGTCTACTGCCTGAGCTCCTCTGAGCTCCTCTAACTCCATTCTGGAAACGAAACTGGATGTACTTCAGCCATTTCCACTTCACTCTCGCTGCCTAACTAAAATATGTTCTAAAAGAACCTGAGACCATTACAGTTCTCAGTAGGAAATGGCTGTTGTCTTTGAACTATTGGCAAAGTCTACCATAGTAGGACTCTCCAGAAAAAACATAATTTGAGTATTAAATATTTGGCTAGCCAGCATTAGCCCTCTGCTGCCCTTATCTTCTAGTTGAGGGGTGTTCTCCAGAGAAACCTAGAAGGTACAACATGAACACTTCTCCGCAGGGAAGCCCTCTTTCTTATGTTTTATATCTTGCCTCATGAAATTCAGTTGGTCCTCTAAATTTTCATTTGACCTCTATTCCCAGCATTTTCGTTGGATCAGGGTTTGTTTCATACACATCTCACATACTTTAACTATAGAATTTGAATATTAGATTCACCTGGAAGTTTGCATAAAATCTACTTCTTACAGACATTGCTAATGCTTCTGGATACCAGACTTCCACAACAATGGTCTCTTTAAAATACCCTAGTAGGCTTGTTGTAAATTAATCTTTATGTATTCCTCTTAGCAATAACCCAAACATAGTATGTTCTTAATTTTTTTGTAGCTTTAAATCCCAGCAATTCAAGACAGATATGATAAGTGAGAAATGATATCTGCAGACACAGGATGAAAGAAGTCGTGCTGGTTTGAGGTGATAAAAATATATCTTAGATGACAAATTACATTTGAGACAGAAGAGATATAAAGACGATTCCTGGCTCACAGTCTGGAACTGGGGTCACAGAGAAGAGGACAAGTTTTAGAAAGATGTTAGACCGGTAACCTGGAGACACACAGTTATTGTCTTTGTCTGTCTCAGGCAAGCAGGTTCTAAATGGCCTGTGGATTTCTACAGGAAAGAGCTTTGAAGAGTTATAAATATTGAAAGGAACAAAATGGGTACCAATGGAAGAAGAGAGCAGCAAGTGAAGGAGCTCCTACAAGAACTTCCATGGGTATCTATCAAAATATGTACTCATTGCCCTTCTTGAAATCTACCCCAAGACTTATGAGGTACATACATAAACTGTTCTAAGATAGATAACATGGCACATGTAGAAAAATTTTCAGCACTGACCAACCAGCTGAGGTCTAGAAGCCATTTCTGCGATTGTTGGAGGCTTTCAAATGTGTCTGGCAGATTGATAGGGTGCTGTGAAATATGTCGATTCATAGCCAATCAAAATGTAAATTCCAGGTAAATTTAATACATAAAACAACTTGTCTTCCTTAAGCCATTTTGAAAGTCATGAAAAGTAATTTGACTTTTTTTTCTCATGACTGTCATATTAGAGATTCAGTTCAGCCAGGGTTAAGTATTTATTTGGCCTCAAAACTCTTTATAGGACCAGTCGAGGCAATGAGATACAGAGTTTTATGAGTTTCTCATCTTATCATTCATGTGCAACAAAGAGAGTTAGAACGCTGATGTTTTGGGCACCTTTTTTTTTTTTTTGGAAATAACAATGGTGAATATGAAATCCCATGTTGTCTGTGGACACATAGCACATCTGCTACCTGGATATGTGATTATAAAGTCACAAAATCTACATCCATGCTCGCACATGCTGTTCATTTTTCTAACACATGTACTGCATGTCAGCATGCATGATTCTATGTGTGCATGCTGCAACCCATCTTTTTCAGCAAAAAAAAAAAAAAAAAAAAAAAAATGTAAATCTTAACCCTGAAAAGAAAGATTTACAGCCGAGCCAGATGGCTCCAGGCATCAGAGAAAAATATGGTTTAGAAACATGCTCTAATCTCTCACAGTCAAAAAAAAATCCATAATGGGAAATGTGTGTAGACAAGAAGTAAAAAAGCTTTAAACTCAGGAATGTCCACATGGGGCTTTCCCATTTAGTGATTATTTTTCTTTTGTTTTTCTTTGCATAATCAAGAATCTTTGTTTTGAAAAAAATATTGTAAAAATGTCTTTAAATTTAGCTAATCGATGTAGAAATCTAAAAGATTTTTTTCATAGTCATTATATGACACATGCTTTAACTCCTACATCATCAGAAAAGAAGGAAGCTATGGTGAGAGGGACTGTGTGAGTGGGGAACTGGGAACAGAGGCAGCGAGAAGGATGTCAAGTGAGTGAATAAATAAATGGAAAAATGTAAACTTTTATGTCCACGATGCTGTCTAATCTGGTCAACTGTGTGTTGGTGATGGTAGAAAGACACAGGCAGGGAAACAATGCTCTAAACAACACATAGCAAAGTTGGAGGCATGACTTGGACAGTAAGCAGTAAGTTGTACTTTCTGATATGGTTTTTAATTATTCTCTTCAGCTCCATATTTCCACATATTATTTTGTTTGAGATCCTGTGTTATGATGTCCTAAGTAAATTTTTCAAAACTTAACAACAAAATCATGCTTGGCAGCTGCAAAAATTGACTTCCTTCTGGATTTTCCAGAAGAGAATACTTTCTCTGATGTGATCTTCAGCTTTGGGCTGATACCCATTTCTGCATCCTGACTGCTAGATGAAGCAAAGAAAGGGTGTGACCTGTGATGTATCGGTGAGAGGCTGTCAGTCTGATGCTCATAGCTAGCCTACAGTTTCTGTCAAGTCTAGACAATGACAAAACATGAAGAATCTATTTCAATCCACCTAGCAACACATTTTTGACTTTGTTCTTTTTATTGTCAAGTCATTATATTAACTAATTTTGTTATATATTTCTGATAATTTAATACATGATTGTATCATGTTTAGGTCATATTCATTCTCTTTTGCCACTCCAGATCTTTTTATAGGACCCTACCACACCTCTTTTCTAATGTCCTCTTTCTTCTGCTCATTTTCTGTATCCTTCGGGTGCATCTTCCATTTTTATTACTTCTCATCCTCTCTTTTTCTTCTATGGCCAGCATCAAAATTAGTGATATTCATATGAGTACAGATGTAGAACCTACCATTGGTCACAGGGACAGAAAAAAAAGCAATAACTTGGCTCTCTCTACTTCAGGAGTCATCACCTGCCAAAACCTTCCTCTGTTATGGGAAGTGATTCTTGAATCTCTCCTCCACAATTTGAGAGTATTAACTCACTTGATTTTTGTGCAAGTCAGGTGATCATATCCAGAATTATCCAAAGTTCATCAGTGCAACAGCCTTGTAATGTCTAGAAACTCTTCTCTTACACTAATACTCCCAAACCTCTGGCCTTTAATGTCTTCTCTCGATGTTCATGCAGCCATGTAGGTGACATGCTAAAAATGTCAAAGTTAGGGATGAGTACCCAAAGGCCATTTTTTCACTTTAAATGGATATGAGTCTCTGTATTAGCTGTCATTTACAACATTAAAATGATTTTAAGATGAAGAATGAGAAGCACACATAAGAATCATTATCTATCTATCTCTATTTATCTATACTTACATACACACATACATGTGTTTGTTGTGTGGTTGTGTGTGTGTTATGTGTGGCATTTGTTGCTTGCCAAGACCTGCCTTCACTGAGGATGGAAAGCAACCTCTTTCACATTTAAGTATCCTCCTGACCCAGCAAGTTACTAACAGTGAAATGACATGCATAGTGACAGAATAATAAAAGACAAAGTTAAGATCCACTGAAAGCTTTCAGTGCTCCCTGTCCAAAATAGAATCATGGTCATATTATAGACAAGAAAGTTGTTTTCCTCTAAAGCTATGTATTGTATTATATCAGCCAGAAAATAGTGGATGCATTTGTTTTTATAAGAGAGAGAGGGGAGGCAACATGATTCCTTAGTAGTTAGAAAGCTGAGTGATACTATATATCTTTAACACAACAATAATGATAGGGTTCATGGCCACAAAGCCATTGCTTCTTGGCCATACTTAAAGGACTGGGCATGGTTTCCCACTTAGCCAGCCTTATGTTTAATTCAAAAGCTACTGGTTACCCCCATAATATCCATACAACTACTATGCTCTTGGATATTCCTTATGTGACGAGTCTTTATTATAGCTTGCATTTTCATCTCTGGCTAAGACTGTTAATTGTCATATAACTAGACATTTCTGAAAGTATTGATTATTAATATCTTGGTATCATTGAAGAGCTTGTCTTCTGCCCACAGCTTCGATAATAGTCCTGACTTCTAATGAGTCCAGCCCATAAGTAGCAGAATCTCTCCTTCACTGTTCTTGACTTCTTGAAGTCATATTTTGTACTAGAGGCTATGGCTGTTAGACTGTTACAACAGCTGTGACTTTCTTAGAGTTTCAGTAACCATTCCTTTCTCCATGCCATGAGGCCTGGGATGGCAACAGTTGCTTTTTGTCATATACAATAAACTTAATTTTCTGTTGGCTCTTTACCCATTCTTTATTTGTAGTCCTTTCAGCAAAATACCTTTAACTGCTCTGTTGTGTGTATAGCATTAATTGTTTGCTAGGGCCCTTCTTCATGAATGGATAAAAGAACATCTATATCTAGGTATCATCCTTATATGACAGGTGGCTAACAGTGGACTGACATTCACAGTGACAAAATAATCAAAGACAAAGTTAAGATCCACAAAAAAATATTTTTTCTGTGCAATATAAAAGGCCAGTTGGTACACCATTTGATGTACCAACCTTCTACCTTCATTTGATGAAAGGAGCCTCCCCTTGGGAAGCAGGAACAAGCATTCCTCCAGATACAAAGTGGCTCAATTAGCAATGGGGAAAGTTTAGTTTCTTTTAAGTCTATTGGATTAAAACTGAGAACAAGAATCATGCACTCTGCTTATTGTGGCTTCATTTCACTTTACTCTGTAGCTGGCTGTATGATGCCTAATCAAAACCAGCATCCTTACTGTGCACTTACATTCTCTCTTTCTAAAGTTACTCTTTATTATATTTTCTGTACAATCTACTACTGCAAGAGAAAGATTTCACACAAGGCTTCTGTTCCCATGATTAAGACCTCAAGAACTTTTGTATGTATCTCAGGAGAGTGGTCATTCTTTCTCCCTCTGGGAGTGTCAGCTATAATGTCACCTGATAATTAGATATTTCGGAGCAACTTAAACAACACTTTACTATATGTACCACACTATTTATCTTTAGAACACACAATATAACTTCTAATTCATTTAAATACTCAGTTTTTATTTGTTTTTTTGCTTTCCAAAATAGAATATACATTCACAGTATCTCAGGTGTCTAGAATTGTGCCTGTAAAGCAAAGTTATTATGTTAACTTTAATGTAATCTTGTTAGCTAAGATTTATTAAAAATTTATTAGGGAACACATTCAACTTTCACTGTATTATGCTCATGCACTCATTTTCTTTCTCCATAGAAATACAACAAACATTATATAATTGTGACCTCTATGCCATAGACAAGAAAGTAAAGACTCCAAAAGTATGTGTTTGATCAGACTAAGATATAGAGGATGTATTTGGTAAATAAAAGAAGAGGGTTCTGGACACAGATAGTTATAGTTTTCTTCTCAATGAATACATTACACGCTGGGTCCTTTACACAAGGAGGTGTCCTGGCTGATTCATGCATGGTGTTCTGTATCTTACCCTTTCTGTTCAACTTGCAAACAAATTGAATGTGATTCCATATCATCATCTTTGATTTGGCTCCAGACATAATTCTTATGTCCCTATGTGTGTGCATGTGTGTGTGTGTGTGTGTGTGTCTGTGTGTGTGTGTGTGTGTAGACATGTACCTTGAACCAAGAATTTGAGCATTTTTGGCCAAAATGTAAATCACTCTTACATTGTGGCATGATGTTGTCATCTATAAATAATTTGGGGAAACAGTGTTCATATCTTTGTCTGCATATATTTGTCTGGATCTTATCTCAGTGTCCATACTGAAATTGGGAGTTTGGGAAAAATAACCACAGAAAAGCAGTTTATTGTGGAACCATTAAGTGAAAAACTACAATCTGTGTAATGAAAATTACTTGTTAAAAAAGATACAAGGTACTTCTAGAAATTCAGTAGTGCATTCAACCTAGGTGGACATCCCAACTCAGTGTAACACATTTTGACCCTTTAATATGGCCTTTCTCCTTGGGGCCCTATTCTAAGAACCTTGGCTTATTTCAAGGTATTTTCTTCACTTAGGTCCACTGTTTAGAAGAGATAAACCAAAAGCAGTCTTTTATTTTACAGAGTTTTTATAAAGGAAATGTAATGGACTAGTGTTTAATAGAGAACATAGTTTTCAAACAAGGAATTGGTGGGCCCAAGGAGATAACAATTCAAGACAATAAGAATAGGAAATGAAGCCACTGAATAGAATGAGGAGAATGGCTTGGTGATTGGGTTATTCTTTGTTACAGAAATACAGAAAAAGCTCATCAGTTTACCAAGACAAGGAGAGGCAAGCTACAAGAAGAGGCTCCTTAGGAAGGCTTGGAGCTTGAGGTGGTGCTAGAAAAAGGTTGGAAGGAATAAAATGAGCATTTGCCCTGTGATATTTATGTTTTGCTCATTATAAAACCATGCCAGCAATCTTAATAAAAATGACAAGCAGACTGCATTATCGAAAAGATTGCAAAGAAAATAGTTCTTATTGTCGGAATTCAGCAAAGAAGTCCTAGGAAGGAACTACCCCATCAATAACAATAAGTGGTGCCTACTTGAAACTGGGAGGATCTAGTATCCTTGTTTTTGCAGGTCAGGCCATGGGCTTCATTTCTCACTGTCAGGCTTAAAATCTTCATCTATCTCAGCAGTTACTACTCTTCTTGATTGCTTTCCCACAGCTTGGTAGAAACATCTTTGTCATCAAACATTTCAATTAATTCTTTGGAATATTTTATCAATATTCTTGTGGGATTCTTTTTGACAAGAAGACCATGAACTGAAAGATAGGTGGTACTTTACTTGATCTTTGCTTCATTTTCAGCAGAGGAAGATTAACAGTGAAAATAGGTGTAACCTTCATTGGGTGTAAATTAAGTTATGTTAGCATAAAATTGCCCATATTTTATAGAATGTTGACAAATATGCAGTAGGGAAGGAGAAACTGATCTTTCAAAATAATCTAGAAAACAAAATGTTAAATAGCCTTTAATAATTTCTTTTCCTACAGCTCACTTTATTCTCTTCCATATGTAAAATGCATCTAGTTCCCAAGAACAGAATTTCCTGAGCAGAATTTGTAAATTATGTTGCCACAAAAGCTTTAAAAAAAAAAAAAAAAACTTGTCCAGTTGTTGTTTTGTGTTTTTCTGAATTGGAATCTAGTTCAATACAAGGAGAAAAAAATCATCCACTTTTACTATACTGTGGTCAACCTGTGGTTTTAAATCGAATAATGTTTCTTTTTTGAAATTTGGTGATTTGTGCTTGTAACATATGTTAGGAGGGAAATATGCTGTTGTAATTTTTCTTTAATGACTATAAACTATTTCCATTATCACTGATGATTATATTTGATTTGAACACCATTTTGTCAGATATTGGAATAATATTCTTGCTTGTTTCATAGTTCCTTTTGGTTAGAATACAGTTATACATTCTTTTACCCCAAAATTTTACATATTCTTCACTGTAAACTGTGATTTTTAGAGTAAGCAGAAAGGTGGATTTTGTTTTCTGACACTTTCCATTGCAGAGTTAAGACCATTAATGTTCTTATATGTTAAATTATAGAAATATTTCTCAAAAGAACTTAGCTTTGGTACTTTACTAAACACACTTGTATCTCATTATGTAAAATACAGATGGAGAAGACACCTTTCAGATAGCTTTGTTAATCTTCTTTATTCATATAAAAAGCATGAGAAATAACAGAATCCACCGTAAAATTTTATTTTGAAACTGACATAAATAGGCATACTTAAAGGAAACAGTTCACTCTTACACATTCATTGTTGTTGTTTCATAGATATAATGGTAAGTTTCTACTGAATAAGGTTTAGATATTCAGTGTCAAAATATGAGAAGAAGGTTAAGATCAATCTAACCTCAATGATGCAACCTCAGTTGCATAATTCTTTACTTTTCACTCCATATAACTACGGGGCTGAAGACAACCACTTTCAGAGATTCCTCTGAGTAAAGGCAACCATATAGGTGAAGCATTTAAAACACTATATACTGTCTGTCCAGTAACTGTGACTGAGAGTTCCTAGTACGGATGTAGGTGTTAATAAGGGCTAATAAGATGTACGTAGGTACATCTTCAGTGAAATTTAACCAGAGAGAAAATGATGATCAAAGAAGTGAAACAACGCACTGGAGTTACATAGACAAAATACAAGGAAGATATAAATTAAATCCCACTGAGATGGAACAAAATCCACCATGCTCTGAGACTGCCAAACTGCCTCAGCTGAGTCAACCCACACTCATTGCTACACCAGTACAACGGCACTGGTTAAGCCAAGTTTCACCCCCAGCATGTTGCTGTTGCGGGGTTAAGGTTAGAATGTTTTCTCTAACTCCATACCAATGGTGGTGAAGTTGTTTTATTTATTTTTTCCTGGATACTCTCTGAATTTACATTTCAGATGTTATCCCTTTCCCTTTGTCCCCTCCTCCCTCCCCCTCCCATTGCCTCCATGAAGGTGCTTCCTTTTCCAACCACCCTATCCCATTTCAGCAACTTGGTATTCCCCTACACTGGGAAAATGAACCTTCACTTGACCAAAGGCCTCTCTACCCATGTAGATGTCAGAAAATTCTATCCTCTGCTGCATATGGAGGCTCTGCCAGAGCCAAACTGATACAGAGGAGGATGTTTGCAGCCAACCATCAAACTGAACATGAGGACCCCAGTGAAGGAGCTAGAGAAAAGGACTGAAGGAGTTGAAAGGGTCCGCAACCCCATGTGAAGAACAAAATGATCAACTAACCTGTGGAGAGTGGGTGTAGTGGGAGTCCAAAGATGGCGCTTGGGACTCTGGCCTAGTCTTGTGACTAGCACCTGACTTCCTCCTGCTCCCCCCGCCCCCAGAATAGCCACTTCCACCTTGCAAACTGCGCAGGCACACCCATGACTCGAGATCAGGCCAGATGATGCGGACCTATGAAGTGCAGCCACAAGACATGGACTGAGCAGGTGGAGTTGAATGAGGATAAAAGGGACTGCTCTTTTAGCAGAGGGGGAGAGAGGAGAGAGAGAGAAATGGAGACATAAGATTTTAACTTGCATGCTGTAATGCATCCTGAATAAACCGCTTTGAGAAGAATGCTGTGTCGTCGCTCCTTTTCTGCTGGTCGGAGATGGTAGCAACACTAACCAAACCTACCAGAGCTATCAGGGACTAAAACACCAACCAATGAGTTTACATGGAGGACCTATGGCCGCAGGTGGTGAAGTTGTGATGTGATTTATTGCCAACTTGACAGCAGTCAGAATCACTTAGGAGACAGAGCTTTGTAGGGAGGATTGTGAAGATATTTCTATAGCTTAATAACTGAAGGAGACCTTGTGGACTATCCTTGACACTATCCTGTCGTCTGATGTCCTGGAGTGAAGAACATGGAAAATGGGAGGAATGAGCTATCACCTTTACTTTTCTCTCCTTTTTGTATTGCTCAGATATGAACAGAACGTCTGGTGCCACCTCATATTTCTTTAACACCCTTTCTGTCAGGTAGTTTCTCAATGCCAAAAAGAAAAGCAACTGATACAGTAGTTTTTGCTTCAAGAGATCAGTATATAAAGTAAGGTCAAATTTATCATATAACAGCAATCTTTAAGATGGCTTTGTATAATCTTCTCTGTTCACATAAAAAAGCATGAGAAATAATACAACCTGCTGTAAAATCCAACATGTTATCTTGAAACTGAAATAGTAGGTATATTTAAGGGATATAATACACTATTACACATTCACTGTTATTCTTTCTCAATAGAGAAAAAAAAAAAAGAAAACTGATAATCTCCATCTCCTACCTTCACAATCCCATGTAACTGATAGAGCATTAATGGAAAAGGTCTGTGGTGGTTACGTGACTTATAAAGTGTCACAACCTTCTAATATGATAAAATCACATTTCTTGTGGACTTTAGCTGGAGCCTGGTTTCTTTCCTTTTGGAAGTGAACTCTTATTTAATAAACTCTATTTGTGCTACTATCCAGCTGTGCCCATCATTTCTTTGTAACGCCACATATAACCTAGAAATCCAAATAGATCCCCACCAAGCTCTAGTATCAACCCACAAAATCTGTGGTTGAGATTTGTCTCAGGTCCAGGAAACTCAGCTGTTTTCTCAGACACATGGTAATACATCTAAATGCTAGTGTGTATAGGGTCCCTATCTTCATATGGTAGCCATATAGAGTCATAATAAATAGCCAGGCAGACCCCATGGCTCTCTTGAACTATTCAGGGACACACTAAGGGTAAGGGAACTTTGGAACAGTTTTTCCTTTTTTCTGTACCTTCTCAGAGATTATTGAGAACCAGGACATTCAAGAAATCAATTTAACTCCTATAATCTTTTTGTGATCATGGAGATAGCAAGTTGCTAAGGAAAGATTTGAATTCTAGTTATATTGAACCACAAAGAAGAAAAAAAAATCTTTGTATGTGTTCAGAAAAGGGTAGTAAAGAGGCTCACAGGCAGATCGAACCCCACCCAGAGAGAGCTTTTACCTATAGCTGTGTTGCAGTCTCAGTATATATAACACATGGGAGCTCAGAGATGCACAAGGGAAGCAACTGTAACTATAACCACTTCCTCCAAGAGTTATGAGCTCAGATTAAGACCTTCACCTTCTTTTCTCCCAGGATGCCTCCTAGAGGTAATTACGGTCATGTCAGCCTTTGAGGAAACATATTTATGAAACACTTATTTCAGGCTAGGCCATGCCAGTGAGTCCAAAGGAGGGCTGGATCAGGTCTCTGCAGCATACCTGATCTCAGTTGGGTGTTTTGAAGAAAGGGAGGAGAAGAGTGATGTGGGCAGGACAGAAGGCTTAAATACTGAACTGGTTTAGGCTGAGTTGTGGGCTACATTCCTCACAGAAATAATCGTGTCCAGACTCCAAACATATCCCAGAGAATTAGCACTGAACCCTAGTTGTACAGGTAAGAGTCTAAAATGATTTGTTGGTCTTCTTATGGGGTTGCCCTCTTTCTCATCTTTTTCCAGGATTTCCCTATGTCAACCACAGGGGTCAACAGCGTTTGTGCATGGATTGTGTGTAAATATTTACGCATTACTCTTTCAGCTGCTTGTTGGGTCTTTCACAGGGCAGTAATGATAGACTCATTTTGTGAAAAAAATGGAAGAAGCTGAAGAGGGTGACCATATAAGAAAACCAAAAGTTTCAATTAACCTGGACCTTGGAGATTGTTCAAACAGTAGTCATTTTTTTTTGAAAAACTTTATTTTAAAAAACAAAGATAAATGTACAAATTTTAAGGATTTTTGCATAAAAGTATAAGAATACATTTTTGTCAATGTTTGGCTTTTTTTATCAAAGGTTTGATAGTGTGCATTAAGGTCTCACTAGTTACAATGAGCATAAAGTACACGTAAATCAGGATGTAACCCGGAATTAGTCAATGTTTTCTTGGTGTGTAAGGATTGAGCATAATGATTTTCTTTTCTTTTCTTTCTTTTCTATCTTTTTTTTTTTTTTTTTTTGAGCTTCACACAGTCTGTGAGTTGTTTCTGGAGTGTTCAGTGCTTTCTGGGGTTAGTATCCCATTATCAGTGACTGCACATTATGTCTGTTCTTTTGTAACTGGGTTATCTCACTCAGGATGATATTCTCTAGATGTATCAATTTTCTTAAGAATTTAGTTAAGTCATTGTTTCTCCTAGCTGAGTAGTACTCCATTGTGTAAATGTACCACAAATTTTGTATCCATTCACCTTCAGAAGGATATCTGAATTCTTTCCAACTTCTGGCTATTATAAATAGTGCTGCTATGAACATTATGGTGCAAATATCTTCGTTGTGTACTAAAGTGCCTCTGGGGTATATGCCCAGAAGTGGAAAAGCTGGGTCTTCAGGTAGTACTATGTCCAATTTTCTGAGGTATCGCCACACTGATTTCCAGAGTGGTTGTATCAGTTTGCAACCCCACCAACAGTGGAGAAGTGTTCCTCTTTCTCCGTGACCTTGCCAGCATCTATTGTCATCTGAGTTTTGGATCTTGACCAATCTGACTGGTGTGAGGTGGAATCACAGGGTTGTTTTGATTTAGATTTCCCTGATGGCTAAGGATGTAGAGAACTTCCTCAGATATTTCTCAGCCATTCGATATTCCTCAGCTGAGAACGTTTTGTTTAGCTCTGTACCCCATTTTTAATAGGGTTATTTGATTCTCTGGTGTCTAGCTTTTTGAGTTTTTTGTATACCTTGGATATTAGGCCTCTATGTGATGTGGAGTTGGTAAAGATCTTTTCCCATTCTGTTGGCTGCCGTTTTGTTTTCTTGACAATGTCCTTAGCCTTACAGAATCTTTGCAATCTCATTAAGTCCCATTTGTTAATCTTTGATCTTAGAGCTTGAGCCATTGGTGTTTTGTTCAGAAAATTTTCTCCTGTGCCTATATGTTCTAAAGTTTACCCTACTTTCTCATCTAATAGTTTCAGTGTATCTGGTTTAATGTGGAGATCTTTGATCCACTTACACTTGAGCTTTGTACAAAGAGATAAGAAAGGGTCTATTTTCATTTTTTTTTTTTTTTTTTTTTTTTTTTTTTTTTTGCATGCTGAGTGCCAGTTGGACCAGCACCATTTGTTGAATAGGCTGTCCTTTTTCCATTGAATGTTTAAAGCTCCTTTTTCAAAAATCAGGTGACCATATACATGAGGGCTCATGTCTGGAACTTCTCTTCTATTCCATTGATCCACATGCCTATTTCTGTACCAGTACCATGCAGTTTTCAACACAATTGCTTTGTAATATAGCTTGAGGTTAGGGATAGTGATTCCCGCAGATGTTTTCTTGTTGTTGAGGATGGATTTCGCTATTCTAGGTCTTTTGTTATTCCATATGAAATTGCACATTGATCTTTCCAATTCCATGAAGAACTTGGTTGGAATTTTGATGGGGATTGCATTGAATCTGTAGATTGCTTTTGGTAGGATGGCCATTTTTAAAATGTTGATCTTTCCAATCCATGTGCATGGGAGATCTTTCCATTTTCTGAGATCCTCCTCAATTTTCTTCTTTAGAGGTTTGAAGTTTTTGTCATACAGGTCCTTCACTTGCTTAGTTAGAGTCACACCAAGGTATTTCATAGTTTTTGTGACGATTGTGAAGGGTATTTTTTCCCTAATTTCTTTCTCCACATGTTTGCCCTTTGAGTATAAAAAGGCTACTGATTTGTTTGAGTTAATTTTGTATTCAGCCACTTTGCTGAACTTGTTTTTCAGGTGTAGAAGTTCTCTGGTGGAATTTTTGGGGTCACTTAAGTACACTATCATTTCATCGGCAAAGAGTGATGTTTTTATCTCTTCCTTTCCGATTTGTATCCCCTTGGTCTTCTTTTGCTGTCTAATTGCTCCAGCCAGGACTTCCAGTACTATGTTGAATAGGTAGGGGGAGAGTGGGCAGCCTTTTTGGGTCCCTGATTTTAGCGGGATTGCTTCAAGTTTCTCACCATTAAGTTTGATTTTGGCTGTTGGTTTCCTGTATATTGCCTTTATCATGTTTAAGTATGGAACTTGGATTCCAGTTCTTTCCAGGACCTTTAACCTGAAGGTGTGTTGAATTTTGTCAAATGCTTTCTCAGTATCTAGTGAGACACTAGTCTTTTAACCAGGCAGCATACACTACTTGACATGAGACCCCCAACACATACTACAGCAAAAGACTGCTGGGTCTAAACTCAGAGAAGAGGTACCTAACACTCAAGATACTAGAGACCTTAGGGCATGGGGAGGTCTGGTGGTGTGGGTGTGGGGACATCCTAGTGAGACAGGAAAGGGATGTGTGGGACAGTTGTAGTGGGGGGCGAGTAATGGGTTGTGGAACAGTCAGAAGGTGGATGGGGGGATAAATTCTGGGGTTTAAAATAAGATTAAATAAAATATATATGTATAAAAATAAAAATAAAAAGACCATAATATTTTATTAATATGATTTTTCATCGGTGCAATTTTCAAATATTTCTGACTATTAATATTCATCCCTTTTGCCACAGACAATTTATATACTTCATGCCATTCAGAATATCTCTATGCAACTCTGAACATGTTCTAATCTCTTGTGATAATAAATTTTATTATGTATAAATTAAGATGTAGGAACTTTATATCATATAGACACTTGCGCACTTTAGCTCATAAAGTCTATTAAGAAAACAACAACCAAAATCAATCAATCAAACAAACAAACAAACAAAAACGATGCACTGAAGTACTTAGTTTGTCATGTGTGCAACCACTGAATACAAACCTCTCTGGTTTCAAGTCTTATTCTGTTTGCCCTGTTTCTCAAGCTCTGGTGTTTTATGGCCAATCCTAGATGCTCTCATCTTACTTAGAGAAGGCCTGCACCTTACCCTTTTTCAGCTTCAGAACTTCTCAGATCTGATACCTTAGAACAGTGACTGTGTTCCTTACTGTGGGGCCTGGAAAGAAGACAGAGATTTCAAAACACTTTCATGGATTTTACATTCAGTGGACAGCATTTTAGAAGTCAAAAAAAAAAAAAAAAACAAAACAAAAAACTAAAAAACATCAAAAATTGGAGCTGGGAGTGGTACTTTTGTTAGTAAAATTCTTAGTTCCTAAGCTTGAGGATTTGTATTCACAACCTAGCAACCACATTAAAAAAAAAACCAAAAAAAAAAAAAAAAAACCAAAAAAACAAAAACAAAAAAAACCTCCATATATGGTGCTGTGTACGTGTGTTCTAGCCCCAAGATTCCAGAGCAAATCCATCCTTTGGATATCTATTTTGTGAGCAACAGGTTCAGTAAAAGATCAGGTCTCAGAAAATAAGGCTGAAAGCAAAAGAGAAAGATACCAGATGTTGAACTCTGTCCTCCATACCCAAGCAAGACACCTACACACAAATGTTCAAGTACAAAGACACACAATAAGAAAGTTTTATTTGACCCCCTGCCTCTGTGTGTTTTTTCACACAAACATAGTCATATACTGGGTAATTATATTTCATTTGGAGGTGGGTGTCATATAGGTAATATATAATATATACTGCAGTATGTAGTAAGCTTTATTATTTTGTTTAACTCAATTACAAAAAAAATTAAATTTTATATTGAGGGATAAATATGCACAGATAAATTATGTATTATATATGTTCATATGCATATATATATAACCAATATATTGTTAAATATGAATATATTAAATATGTAGGATTATAATTATTCTTGTATTTATATAATATTGGCACAGCTCTTCCTTCAATGAGGTCATTAGTAAGCCATCCTATACTCCGTGTGCCCTTTTCTGAAACACGTATTCTCCTTGAGCTTGATTATTTGGGGGAACAGTATATAGTTATAAACAACTGAATACTTTGCTTGGGTATGCTTATAAAATTCCTTCTTAAGTCCCCAGTCTACAACTCTAATAGTAAATGACAGGTTTACATGGGGCTATGTGAAATCTGGGGTGTCTCATGTTTTTGTAAATTATTTCTTCCCTTGTCATGATTAACGCATCAGAAGTTTGGTGACCACAGTAAGAATGTGGCCAGTATATGTAGCCTGCATTGAAATCTATTTTTGCTGCCTTCTACCTTTCTTGGACACTTCACTTATATTTCTCTATATAAACAACTCAACAATATTAGCACTTAGTTCCTAAGTAACCAAAAGAGTTTATTTGCCTTTGGTAACACGCAGAAAGGGTCTGTGTCACCATTTATGATTATAGAAAAATTGCTCACAAATCCTTGAAACACATGGCTCATCAGTTTGTGGAATTGTATTATTCATATTTATCCTTAAGTATAATATAAACTCTGAGTCTGTTCCACATACTGAATGCAACTGAGTAGACTGATCTTTCCCAAGTTCTACAGGTGGAACAGTTGAATCATTTCTGGTCTGCTGGGAAGTAAAGTAGATGACACTTAGCAGCAAACCTAAATAAATGCCATCTCATCCAGTCCCAGTCTTAAATATCTCAACAAGGAAAATAATCCAGTATGTTGTAGCCTAGCCACTATTAAACAGAGTATTACATTAGCAAGGACCCAAGGCATCAAAACTCTATAGTAACATGGAAGGATTAAGAATGACTTCCCAGTGTACCCCAATTCTCACTGCATACAATCAAGCAGGACCCAGGCAATAAAGCAGATGTGAACAATAGATTGAAGAGAACAGAGATGACATGATTTGTCAATTTCTTTTCCAAATGTCCCCTGATATATTAATATTACACTTATTCAGAAAACATAGTTGCAATTAAAAACAGATACTACTTCTTGCACACACACACACACACACACACACACACACACACACACACATATATATATATATAAACTGAAATAAAAATGGTATTCTGAGAACTTTTCTGACACAGAAACTCTAGGTTCCAGTTAGAGTGGGCTTTTTTATGGGCAAACTGGGCAGTGGATATGCATATGTGGATGAAGACAAATCTCTCACAAATGAAATGCAAAGTCTCAAGGGAAACATTTTATTTTGATTTAACGGTCAATAATCCAAACCAAATGCCATCTGATTTGGAGAAATATGTTGCGGAGGCCTCCCAACTCTGTATTATTAGTCACACATCCCTGACAAAGTTGCTAAACTTCCATAAATTTGTTTTTAATGATCAGATTATATTTATCTAATGCATGCTATCTCTCACATTAAGAAGAAATTAAATGCACTGTTTACTGTGTCATGTGCGTTCATGACTTCAGCAATCCTCTCCTTGCTTCTCTTCCAAGCTCAGATAGCAATTTTAAATGCAGCTGTGTAACATCTGGGAGTCGAAAATATGTTTCTGGAGAGGTGTTCAGTTGTAGAGTTTGGTGGCTCCTGGTACATAACTGGTATATCGTTCTCCTCAACATTTTTCAAATACCAAAATGCACCTTGAAAGGAATAGCTTGGGTAAATATCATTTGTGAGCACCAGTGTTATCATCTCCAAGCAGAGGAACGTCCCCATACATAATGTGCTGCATAGTTTATGTCAAATGAGGTTACCTTGGTGGAGACTCTACTGAAGAATTGTTTGTTTTGTTCTGTTTTCAGACTACCTTAGGGACCTGCCTTTGAAGAATTGTCATGATTGATAACTGGTATAGAGATGTCAAACCCATTCTGGGTGATGTCATCACTAGGAAAGAGGTTGTTCATTGTATAAGAATGAAAGATAGTGAATTAGTAATGAGGAATAAGCCAGTAAGCATATTTCCTTCATGCTTCCTGCCTCTGCTGTTTCTTGTGTTACTGGCTTGACTTCTCTTATTGAGGGACTGTGACCTAGACCCATAAGCCAACTTCTCTCTCCAGTTACATGTGATCATGGTGTTTAGCACAGTAACGAAAAAAAAAAAAACTATTTTTGTTTTGTTTGTTTAGTTTTTTCTTTTAAGTGTAATAGTAACAATTTGATCCCAAAATGACTAAACAAAGATATTCATCACTGTTCATTTGTAGAGTCTATTTACTTATGGTTGATAGATAATCATGTAGTGCTCTCTTGATTGTTCAATTATAAGATTTATTGCTGATACAAAAAGATCTTCTTGGGAAGGAGGAGAGCATTATATTTATGCATGTAAGACATCTAACATTAGTAATGTTGAGAAAATAACATATTTATTATAAATAAAGTAGAAACAAGTATTGATGTATTTTCACATTTCTACTTATTCACTTATTTTAAAGCAAAACAGTGCCCTAGTTGTTTTGAGTTATTTTCTTGTTGATAAGGAAATTTACCCTTAGTTTTGGAGGTTAATGGACTTCCTTGAATTACTAGAAGTAGGTTTCAAAATAACTCTTCTCAACCATGATTTCATATTAAATATGTAAAAGCTTATTTTCCCATCTTAAATGCTCTGGAAAAAATGTAACAACTTTGATTTGAAGGTGAATTGAGATGTTTTATCACAATTAATTAAGGATGGATTAAAATCTGGCTAGCATTAATCTGTAGTTATCAACAGACAATAATATAGAGTTAATGTCAGCTTTTTACAAGTTCTAATAAATTACAAAAATAAACATATTTATATACTATTTCTAATTTATTTATAATAAACACAATTTCTTGTTTATTCATAATAAATATTTTATTTTCTCAACATTATTGATACTAGATTTTTTTTACAGTAGACATGTGCACACATATAATGCTTCCCCTCCAGCTGTTTAGCTTTTTAGACAATTATAAACTTTCACCACACATCAGGGATCTTATAGTAGTCTGAATAAGAATGACCCTCTTGGGCTTATATATTTGAATGCTTGGTCATTAAGGTCATTACAGCATAGCAAAGACGCAATAAGACTAGGCACAAACACCCATCTTATATCAAAACAAATCAACCCAGTCGGAGGAAGTGTCCCCAAAAGAGCAAGCAGAACAGTAAGAGACATCCCCATTTCTACTGTTAGGAATCACACAAAACACCCAAGCTAAAAATCCTCTAGCATAGACCCATGCAGAACACTTATGAGTCCTGCTGATGTCATTCTCTGGACCATGTTGTTATGATGTCATCAACTCTTTTGGGTGCTTCAGTGCTTTCTCCTGCTCTTCTGCAGTCCTAAGGTTTGGCTGCATCTACTCTCATAACCTCTTAGAGTAATTCTCTCTTATGGTCACTGAGCTAGACAATAACCTATGAGTCTAGCAGAATATAACTAGGAATCATTTCATTGATTTTAATTAATTAATTCATTCATTTGTTTATATATTTTTAACAGATATGCTTGGTTTTATTCTAGGTCTGTGGGCCATCCAACTTCCAAATCCTGGACATGTGCTCCCACTTACAGCATGGGACTTATGTGGGACTAGTTATTACACATTCACTCTTACAAACTCTTAGTGTCTCAGTGCAAACACTGGTAGCCTTGTTTGGTGACAGAAGATGGCTAGTTTGCATTGCATATCCTCTATTATTAGGAACCCTTACTAGGGTCACCTTCTTATGTTTCAGGAAGTTTCTACCTCACTAGCTTTTTACATCATTCCCCAACATGAGTTTCTTCTCCTATACACCCTTCTACCATATCTCCCTCTCCCACCCGACTTCTCTTATTTCTGTCCCCACTTGTCCCTAGTGACCATTCAAAATGAATTTTATTCCTTCTTCCCAGAGAGATCCCTGTGTTTCCCCGACAGATCACTTTTTGTTTTTAAGCCTTTATGAGGCTGTGAATTGTAGCCTGACTATCCTTTACTTAACAGCCCATGTCCAACCATAAGTGAGTGAATACATGTTTGTCTTTCTGGATATATTATGTCATGTTTGCTTGTCTTACTTCTGAGATCTGTTCTTTTTTTCAGGGAAACAGGAACAGTGGCTATTGTAAAGAAAGGAGGTAGGGACAAGGCCTGGAGAGAGAACAGAGGGTAGAATATTGTTGAGATATATTGTGTGAGAAGAACATAAATAAAGAGTGAAAGTGGGAAAGGGGAAATGCAGTGACACCATTTAAAAGAATGAGGAGGTGTTGTCTTGTTCGAGAAACTGTGTCACTGGGGGTGGACTTTGGGGTTTTAGTAGTCCAAGTGTGACTCAGTAGTGTTTCTCTTTCTGATGCCTGTGGACACAGATGTAGAACTTTCAAGTACTTTTCCAGTAGCATGTATCTCCTTGTGTTACCATATTGCCCACTATGATCATAATATATTACACCTTTGAAATTGTAAACAAGTCCCAATTAGATGTTTTTCTTTGTAGTAGTGGCTGTGGTCATGCTGTCTCTTCACAACAGCAGAACACTAAGACACAAATCCAATGTTCTGTGTACTTATGCTTCACATTATCACATTAACTTCTAGTCACAGATGCTCTGTTGGGTGAATAAATTGTGGTATAGATGAGGAAATGTGTCGCAGAATAGAGAAACCTGATCAAAGCCCACATATCAAACCTAGACATTTTTGATTCTAGAATAGAGTTTGTAAAAGCCATATTTTAATTTTTCTTTAGGTGTGTGTGTGTGTGTGTGTGTGTGTGTGTGTGTGTGTGTGTGTGTGTGTAGTGACAGAGATATTTATAAAGATATAGACAGACAGACAGATAGGTAGAACTTGTATATATCCCACATGTGGAAGTACCTTTGAACTCCATACAACATAGTAGGAGGTCAGATCAACTGCAGTGTTTCTGTGCTGCCTAGCACTAATGCTGGGAACCAATCTCAGGTCCTTTGGAGGAGCAGCTTTTTCTCTGAATCACAGAGTATCCATCTCTCTGACCCACAGAGTATAGGTTTATATGACTAAATCCATCTATTTTTAGGACCTATTAAGGAAAACAAGGAAGGTTACATCTTCTTTTACATGTATGTCACGCTCATTGTAACTAGTAAGATTTTAAGGCATATTATCAAACCTTTAAAAAAATCAAGTACTGACAAAAATGTATTCATATACTTTATGCAAAAATGCTTAAAATCTGTACATTTATCTTTGCTTTTTAGAATAAAGTTGTTCAAATTAATTAAAAAAAAAGAAAAACAAGGAAGGAAACTTTTAAGCTGAAGACTTTGAAATATGCTTAGTTAAATAAAACAAAATCATACAATGAGAAGAAAATCCAAAGATCACCATCATATTTTGTAGACAAGCCACTTGAGCCTACTACTAAATTTAGTACTCTGAAGTTGAACCTTAAACTAAGGATTCATATGCCCTTATCTTACCTTCTCTCTACCTATACAATCCATTTGTCATCCTGTTTCATTTTAAAGAAGGAAAGTAGGTCTAAATGATATTCAATAACTGTCCTGAAATGAAAGGTTCATCAAACTTTGATAATGTGACTTAGTACAATGATTTATGTCTGGTGTCTGAGGATGGGCTGTGAAAACTGAAAGGCTCTCTCTCCTTTAAATCCTCATATTTTTTCTATCCTTGTCAGTTTCTGACTGGTATTCACTCACTCTTGATCATAAATATTTCCTGCCACTTTTATGACTATTGGTGGTTATATATGATGAATTCTGATACTAGTCAACTGTGGAAGAGACATTAAATACATTAGCCAATTTCCCCCTTAATGCCTCATCTAATATAAATCAATATTGACTTAATAATTAACATGTTTAAACATTTTATGTATTTTTCATGATAAGATGATCTATATTTATTTTATTAAGATGAAATATTTAGCTCTCTACCACCAATGGTAGACAGTTTTCTCTTTAGACTGTTCTAGGGTTTTCTTTCAAAGTACTAGGGGCTGATTACTTCTCATTGACTGAAACCCTGTGAAAGGTTTCAGAGAGTGAGCTCATAATAAGTTGACAGGATCTGCAACTTGATAGAGAAAATTATAAATTCTGAATAATTAGTTTTTCTAGAAGCTTTCTGGAATGGTGATACCAGTTAGCACCCTATTCTGGCTCTGATTCACTCCTAGTAAATTTTCATGTTAGTAGTCAAACATCTGAGTTTGTTTTAAGAGTCAACTTCCTCGGTACATAGACAATCCTGAGAAGTAATTGGAAGTATGGCTTAGAGCAGTACTTCTTGACAAGGGATGAACTGAGTCTTCTCTCATAAGGAGGTATATGACAATGTTGGTCATAGGTTTGTTTTTTGTGAACTAGGACTTTGGTCTTTGGCATCTAGTAGGCAATGTTGTTGTTGTTGTTCGCCATACTTTGATGAACAAGGCAGATCCAAACAGCACATACACACTGGGTTCAGTGGTTATTAACATTGAGACACTGCTTGACACTCAGGCATCTCCATACTTGCCTGTCTAGTTCTGTGGTTCATTTTTGAATGAAGTTAGGAAATTTTTAGTATTTATATTCTATATCTTTGAGCTGGGGATAAGCAACATAAAAGCAATGTACTCATGAAACTTTCTTAAAATTAAGTGAAAGGATTAATGTTAACAGCCCAGTGCTGTTATCTATAGTCATGATTACAGATGAAATTTGGATTTCCCGTGATAAAAAATGGTGAGACTTCCTCAGTGTAGAGATAGAAGACTTAGGATATGATTGACTTTTGAGCAAAATTTATGCCTAGACATTCTGGTAGTCAGTGTGACTGGATTTAGAATCACGGTGGAAATAATATGTAGAATATGTTGATTAGGTTAAATGAGGTTGGAAGACGACACTGGAAGTAAGCTGTACCTTTCCATGAGATAAATCCTCAGAGTGAATGACAAGGAGAAAATGAGCTAAATATTTCACTCTCTGCTTTCTGATTGTAGGAACCATGTGACTAGGTGGTTCATACTCCTTCTCCCATGCCTTCTCAGGCACAAAATAAACTATTTTTCTTTAGGATATTTTTGTTAGGTGTTTGTCTTGTAACAATCAAAGAAAGTCTGTACACTAACGGATTCAATGCCTTTATCAAGGGGGTTCCAGAGAACTATTGTGACAATTCTTTGCCATATAATAGTACATAAAGATAACCAGCTGCAATGCAGCAGAGGGTCCTCAGCCAAACTGCTCTATAGACACTATGACTTTAAGCTTCAGAT
Source organism: Micromys minutus (assembly GCF_963924665.1). Classification (NCBI taxonomy): domain Eukaryota; kingdom Metazoa; phylum Chordata; class Mammalia; order Rodentia; family Muridae; genus Micromys; species Micromys minutus. The sequence goes on along the minus strand of NC_137963.1, from coordinate 10,635,625 downwards.
ACTAAACAGCTCTGAGAAATCAATTGCTCCTGGTTGTAAGACATGCAGTTGACAATACTTTTTTTTTTTTTTTTTTTTTAGAACTCAGCACTGAAGAAGATTGGTATTGTCATAGTCAGGGTTTCTATTCCTGCATAAAATATCATGACCAAGAAGCAAGATGGGGAGAAAAGAGTTTACTCAGCTTATTCTTCCACATTGCTGTTCATCACCAGAGGAAGGCAGTACTGGAAATCAAGCAGGTCAGGAAGCAGAAGCTGATGCATAAGCCATGGAGGGATTTTACTTCCTGGCTTGCTTCCCCTGCCTTACTCAGCTTGCTTTCTTATAGAACCCAGTCTACCAGCCCAAGGATGGCACCACCCACAATTGACAGGGCCCTCCTCTATTGATAGCTAGTTAAAACAAGCCTTACAAATAGATCTCATGGAGGCGTTTTCTGGCTCCTTTCTTTATAACTCCAGCTTGTGTCAAGTTGACATGGAACTAGCCAGCACAGGTATAAAAGGAAAACTGCATTTTACATTAAACTGGGCTAGTGTTAGATAGAATGAAAAACTATCCATACATAAAGACATCATAAATTTTGCACACAAATCAATAAAACTAAAAAATATCCTGAGTGAGGTTACTCAGAACGAAAAAGGATGTGTTTGGTATGCACTCACTAATATGCTGTATTAGTCAGAGGAAATGTCTCTTATAAAACTCTTAATAAAACAAGAATTCAGAGGGGCCTAGAAACAGAAAGAACACACAACACACTCAGATGGGTCACAGAAGGAGAGACACAATTTCCTGTGCAGGTTGAAGGGTGTCCAAGTAGCACAAGTTAAGAAACCCAAGTCAGTCCCTTAAGCTGAACAAGGCAGGAAAGCAATGAAATATTCTGAGTATCAGAATAACAGCTATGGTTCATATTCTTCCAAAAGTCTTTAAACAGCTTGATTGGGTTCCTGGGAAAGAATAGACTGAGGAAGTAGGACTGATAACAGCAAGACAGTGGGCAAGCTATAGTTGCTGTCCCAGAGACATGATGCAAACAGCAGAAGTCTCGAGGAATAGTCATGTCCTTGATATATTTTGAAGTGTAGTCAGTGGGATTTGAGAAGCATTGAATATGGCATGTGAAAACAGGAAAAGAGTCATCACCATGATGGAGGTGCTGGTCTTAAAACAGGAAGCACACAGCCACTTAACAGAACAGAGAAGGTCTCCAAGGACTTGGGGTCTAGGGAAACTTCACTTAGTTGACTATTATATTTTTGTGATAATTTGGATTATTTAGAGGGAAAGCGCTTATGGTTCAGAGAATCTGGAGTGGTTTTCACCTTGCCAAAGCAAAGAGGACAAAGAGGCAAAAAGTTAGAAATGGAATCTAAAGGTAGAAAACATCAATGATTTCCTAGTCATAAGAGGAAAAATAAGTTGTGTATGCCCGAATTCTAGAGGTCAGATAATAGAGATGAGCTGGGGAATATTCCTATAGCTCTTCTAAGAAATTTAATAAAATATTTAAAGAAAAATGAAATCTAGAAAGTAGACAGTAAATATTGGATGAAATCATGGTGAGTTGGATATAAAACTGTTGTCGAATGAAAACTTGGGTTCTTTGCTCTCCAGAATTAGCAAAACACCTTAAATGGCCTGAAGATTACTCTGCAAGTTATATATGAGATTCCAACTTGACTTGCTATAAGAAGAAAATGAAAAAAAATGAAATTACAAGCTAATTATAATATTTCATTCTTCCCTTTACTCCCTGCAAAAGCTCCATATATCTCCCTGTCTCCCTGTCAAATTAATAGGCTCTTTCTTTAAAATTAATTCTTACTGCAGAACATTTTAACAGGTCATGGAGCCCAAGACTATGTCGTGAGTTATTTGCCAAACCAGATTTCTAGAAAACTCTGAGACAAGTAATTCCCAACTTCCTAGAGTCTTCTCTGTTGCTTCTGTATGCTAGTAAACTTAAGGGCAGAGAAGTGCAGGGACAGAGAAGGAATGGAATTTGCCTGGATTGCAGTAGTAGAATCTAATTATCATCCATTTCTTTGAGGTAGAAAGACAAGTATTTGTTTTGGGTCTTAAAATGGGAAGACACACCTTTAATCTGGCCCATACGGTCTCCTGCAGGTTTACATAAGGATATAAAAGAAGGAACCTTCTGATTTCTAACAGCTTACCTTTACCTTTATAGCCCAGTTATCCCTTCACTGACAATGGAGACTACTTTCTTTGGACTCCTGAATAGACTAAAGAACTGGAAAAGCATCCTGCATTGTGGGTTGAACAGCTAGAAGATCTTGGAATTTGCATTCAGACAACTACTTTTAGATTAGCTGGACAGCAATAGGAAGCCATTCCAAAGAGAGAGAGAGGTTTAGTAAATATCTCCTTTTACTCTAGAGATTAATACATACTATATGCCATAGAATCTTTCCACACAGAATGATGGTATGCATGGAGATTTTCTACAACATACGTTTCTCAACTGTTTAGATTCCTAGTTTTTGTACCTTATCTCTTATGACTTTTTATTCATTTTGCTTTCATGTTCTTTTTGATCAAGTGGAAGACAGAACTTTTGCCCAGATTTAACACAACACTGTCAGTGAGAGACATATCCTATGGAATCACTGTAAGGGGAACATTTGAAGAAAGATGAGTTTTCCATTTGAGGTTAGACTAGCATAGGACCTCGGCTCTCTGGATGAGGATAGCACTTGCTACTGAAGCATGGGTATCATAGCTTGAATTGCCACTACTCACAAAACCCAGGCATTAGGAGGTTGAAGACAGGGAGAGCTTTGAAACTTTCTACCCAGCCAGTGAAGCAAGAACAATGAGCTTCCAGTTCAGCAAAAGACCACATCTCAGGGCAATGAGACAAAGAGCAATATAGAAGAACATTGCACATAAATTCACATCCTCTTGGGCACGCACCACAATACATCCTCATCTCCATCCACCCCTACACTCAAAGAGCAAGTCCTCTTGTATTTTCCTTAAATTGAATTTCTTTACCACATGAGATATAAATCTCGGCAAATTGTACCACCTCAGGGGAAGCAGAGTATCCCAATGGTTTTCTTAACTCTCAATATTTTTCCCCCTGAGGAGAAAAGAACCCTGTAAAACATCACACTCACAACTTCCTTGCACAAATGAAAAATTTTAGGCTCAGAAAAAGGATATATTTAAAAATCATGATTCTTTTAGTCTTACTGAAGGATGAAGGAAAGTTCTAGAAGGTTTTTGTAGGCTTTCTCAAACTTTGGAGGAGATAACTGAACATGAAAAAGAATTCACAGTTTCCCATCCAGACTCCTCACCCCTAAAATGACATTTGCAAACAGCATTAGAAAAAAAAATCACTTATTTTTGATTATCTAATGTTTAAACTTTCTTTAAAGGTTGTATTCTAAAAAGGCTGAGTTCATGGAGATGCAGTGACACAGAACAGACTTTAGGACTATTTAAAGCTACCCCGTGACTTTCACTTTTAAACCACAAAAGGGAGTGGTAAAACCAGTGTAAATGGTCTACAGTGGAGATAAAGGAAAGTTGCTATCCTCCTCTTACTTGAAGATGCTTCTCCACTTCCCACTTTCCCTTCGACTCCACTCTCAGTCTGCAATATCTCAGGCTATATTTCTCTCAGAAAGCATCCCATCTCTAAGATGCCTCACTTCCTTACATTACTTCTCTCTTCCTTTCAGTTTACAAGCTACCCGGTAGCGAATTAGCTACCTCTAACAAACCATGTGGCCCAAGAAAGGATTACCTGATATTCTACGGCCACATGATCCCTCCTTGCATCATATCTAGCTCTCCCTGCAGAACTTTTAAACTTGGAGTGGGGATTTGCACGACTGTTCTGGTATTCATCCTCTTTGCTGGAGGGTTGAATGGTAGAGTCTAACAAGGGTACACAAGAACTGCACACAAGAAGAATTTTTCTTGACTCTACTTAAACCTTTTCTCTGGACTTCAATGCCTCCTTCTACCTAAGTTATAGCTTTATGATTCCTGATTGATCTTTAAACATCATCCTTCTCCTGTAACAAAGGTCTTCATATATATATATATACATACATACATACATACATACACATATGTGTGTGTGTGTGTGTGTGTGTGTGTGTGTGTGCATGAACACTGAGCTTACTAAGATCAGCATCTTTCACACAAATGCATCACACAGGCAAAGATAAACAGTTACACTGAGTATCTGTTATAACAACATACTGGAGACAAACAAAATTTTAAGGAAGTGTGTCTATTACTTCCACCTCTGGGATGTTTTTCCTATTCTTATGGGACCAAGAAACCATGAGAGGAACCTTTTGGTACTATAATCAGATAAGGGAGTAGGGTGTGGGATATGCTGCAAATGTGTTAGGGTAGACTTTGACAAATTCTTTCCTTGTTCCATGTTGCCTCATGACAGATTATAATTATAGAAGATTGTGCAGAAAGAATCAGTAATGTCTTCTTGCAAGGAGACAGAGGGAAAGAGGAAGAGGCCAGTCTTTCTCCTTTTAAAACAAAGCTTATAATGAGTACTAACCAGGCTTTCATAAGAAATTGTCCTCATCCCCTTTAAGAACCAAGTCCTTAACCTTATTTGTGTTTTAAATGAATGTCATGCAAGATGTGTTCTCCCTAGGGTCCATAGCATCTCTCAAAACCACTTGTTTGGAACAGAGCCTCTAGCACATGGTTCTTTGTGGGACACCCAAGGCATATCAAACCATGCAGAAAACGAACTGTAATAAATATTGATATTTATTATAAATCATTTCTAAATAAGACCACAAGGATAGCTGTAGTAGATTGCAATCATGGAATTATAACGGGAGAAGGGAACAAACACTGCAGTGCTTAAACATTAATGTCTAAAAAGGTTCTGCAAATGATGGGCACTGCTTGCTGCCAGTAGCACTTCCATTAATCAAACTGCCCACATACCCATAAGATTATAGAACTCCTTTCTCGGCATTTTCGTCATCTCCCCCCTCTCAATTTCAGCTCAGGTCTTACAATTTTGCAAAAAATAAATTACCTGCCACTACAGCATATAATTTTCGAAACTACCCGTTCACCACAGCAAAGCAGTAATGCCCAGCTCCCAAAGGAGCCATAAGCCCTTCTCTCCTCCCCTCCTTTCCAGCTTCATTGTGTTGGAAAGAACAAACGCACTAGGATCCAGGCAGCACATACGTTTATGGCCTGCCCCAAATAATTGCTATTTGAATATCTGTGTGCAATTCTTTTCTTTCTCCCATTTTATGCTTTCTTAGATTGTCTTGCTAAGACATATGGTTTCTTTCAGGTACTAATGACAGAACTTGGAATAATTACATTTCCACATACTGCATCTAAACAAAGTGTTCTCCACACCTCTACACCACTCCCTTCATCTGCTCTGAATTAGTGTGATAATTAAAGATACAATTGCAAACAAAGCTGAGGGTTTGGAATTAAGCTTCTCAAATACTGTTCTACAGTCAGGCCAACAACCTTATTTTGTCTCAACAGTAATTGATTCAAATGTTATATATGGATAGTTAGAGTAACACTTGGTACTTTGGAGGAGGCTTAGAAGAGAAGTAATGGATAAAAATCTTTCTGCTAACGCACATATCCTTCTTCTTTATCTCTCCCCCTTAGTATTTGTTTCAGGGTTTCAGGTATTCCAGGATGGTTTGCAGCTCTTAAATATATGAAGATGGTCCTGCTTGTATGATTCTCCTGCTTCTACCTTCTGAATGCTAGGATTATATGGTATGTTTGTATTCCTGGTATATAAAATGGCTATTCAACTCAAGAATTTCAACATGTTGTGCAGCTGAGTATACCAACTGAGGTATACCCCTGCCTCCTAAACTCTAAGACATCCTATGTGAATGTGTTCTTGGTATTATGATCTATATTTTGTATTATGCTTTAAAGGCTCAAATTTAGAAAGTAACTTTATTTGTTCACTATTCTTTTTCCAGAATGAAAATTATAATAAAGATTCTCAAAATGTATCTCACTGTTTAGTCAACAAGTGTGATTTTTCCTCTTTCTATAATTTTTATGCACACTGCAACCCAGTCTCAGCCTCCCTTTCTCCTTTATTTTCAGTTCTGCTCTTACAAATCTCTTTCCCCATGACCCACTCTCACCTTTCTATCAGAGAAGGGCAAGACCATCAAGTATGACACTCCACCTTGAGACATCTATTCCCTGCAAGACTAAGCACATATTTTTCCATTGAGGACAAATAGGTACAGGTAGGGGAAAGGGATCCACTAGCAGACAACACAGAGAGAGAGACAGCCTATGTTCCAATTTTGAGGGAAGCCATATTAAGACCAAGGTGTAAAACTGCTAAAATATGTAAGGAACCTAATTCCAGTCCTTGCATAATCTTTGGTTTGCCAGGTCTCTGTGAACTTCCTTGTCCAAGGTTAGTTGACTCTGTAGGCATTCTTGTGGTATCTTTGATTCTGCTGGCTTGCTCAGTTTTATCCCCTACTCTTTCTCAAGACTTCCTGAGCGATTCCTAATGTTTGGCTGTGGAACTCTTTCTCTATTTTCATCTGAAGCTGGATGAAGTCTTTCAGGAGACTGTTATGCTTTGTTCCTGTTCTTAAGCATAGAAGAGTATCATTAATAGTACCAAGGGTTGGCCGTCTCCCATGGGATGGGTATCAAGTTGGACCAGTCATGTCTTGGCACTTCCCTCAGTTTCTGTTCCATCTTTGTCCCTATACATCTCGTAGGCAGGATAAATTTTGTGTGGAGGGACATTAGGAGTCCACTTATAGTTTTAATAAATCAATCATATTTATGACACATGACAACTAATTTAGAATGCTATTATTTCTATACTCAACAAATAACAAATGTGCTTAGAGAATATCTAGGTTGAGCTACTTGACTTTACACACTGTATTTACAATACCCTCTCTAAAAGTTTCCACATGAATGTTTTGGTATTCATCCCTGTGTGCTGGTTCAAAATGGGGAGGTGAGACTAAAGCTGCTTCCAAGAGGGAGTTTTAATTTTTAGAACGTTTCCCTTCATGGCCTGCTCATCTGTGTCTTCCTGAAGTTCTCCCATCATTTAGATTATTCTAATGGTCACTGGTTTTCTCTACAGATGTTGAGATAGTCCCAGATTGCTACCAAGCTACTTCTTCCCACCCTTTCCTTCTCCAAACTAAGAACGAGACCCAACCTTACCAGCACTCTGTCTAATTTATAACCTCTTTCTTAACTGGCCTCACTTACATTTATTATTATTAGGATTATACTAAGATTGTACTCAAATTTTCAGATCTGGTTAAATCATAGTAACCTGTAAAAATCACTGTGCTCCCTCTAACAAGCACCAAATTATATGTAGGGTCAACTTGTAAAACATTAGCATTTTTTTGCTGCAATCAAAGCTTATTGTTGACTTATATCAAAGCTACTCGTCATTAGAAGTGTAGTCAAAGAGGTGTATTTTTCTCACAAGCCAACCTACTTTCACCCTGTATTTAGAGCACTGGAGTTGGGACCCAACAGGACACTTACTACTGGCTCATATTCAATTTCTTCTTTCTAGATTTGACTCTGTTCTCAGGAGCCAAGAAGTTAGGTCTGGTTATTATTCTGAGTCTTGTTTTTTCCTCGGCTCTTTTCTACTCCTGTGGAATGCTCTAATCAAGAAATCTTCCATATATTCATACAGTTGCATAACACACTGCAGATTGAAGTTTATATATAACATAATTAAACCCCGTTTATCCTTCTTTAGAAATTTGTTAGAAGTCACTACCAGCTATAAGATAAAAATTTCTTTTAGTCATAAAAGAACATCATAGGTGCTCACCAAATATCTTTTATAGAAATGAAACTAACAGATCTGTTGGCTTACTAGCTGGCTTTGTGGGTCAACTTGACACAACCTGGAATTATTACAGAAAAAAAGTGCCTCTCTTGAGGAAATGCCTACATGAGATTCAGGTGTAAGGTATTTTCTCAATTAGCAATCAAGTGGGGGAAGTCCCAGCCCATTGTGGCTGGTAGACCTGGGTTCTATAAGAAAACAAGCTGAGCAAGCCAGGAAAAGCTAGTTAGTAAGCAGCACCCTTCATGGCCTCTGCATCAGTTCCTGCTTCCAAGTTACTACCCTGTATGACTTCCTGTCATGTCTTCCTTTGGTGATGAACAAGAATGTGGAATTCTAAGCTGAATAAACCCTTTCCTCCACATCTTGCTTCTGGGTTGTGATGTTCTCTGCAGGAATACAAACCCTGACTAAGACATTAGCTAAGAATGATTTCTTTTTTAATTCAAAGAAAATGTACATAGAAGAAAAGAAAAAAGGTCCACTGAGTGGCTGATGAGGACTAAGCAAATTCTTAATTAGAATTGGGTCAAATTGGAATTAATTTTCAAATATGGTGCCTCTCAAAAATCTTCAATGTGGAAATAGCTGCTGTTGCTGATAAGCTGTGATAGCTCTCAGACCATGTGTTTACAAACAGTAGGAAAATAAAACTATTTGTTACACATACACATACAAACACACATATGAATGCACACATGTGCCCCCACACACACTCAAAGACAGTGCAGAAAGCCGCTACTCCACATCATTAAGATATGATCATATTCTCTGCATAAAATGGGAAAACAAAAATTAATATTTGGCCTGTCATTTCTATCAATTTGAACACGGTTGTGCAAGCACAGTTATTTTCTACTCATCCAGAGCACATTTCAAAGCAGTAGCTACTGTTACTCCATAGTTAGTAACAAGAAGGAGGCCCTGTGAGATCATGAATCAAAGTACTCTCCCATAAAAGCAAGTAAAAGTAGTTTTGTGGGCTTGTTGCATTTGGTATCATCTGGTGTCTTCAAAGAGCCCCTTCTGGATTTTCTGCTTAATGTTTTCAGCCCCCTTGCTACGTTTCCTCCATCATAGCTTCCAGTTCTAACATTGTATTGTATTGTCCACATTTGCTAACTTTTGGACTGTAAAGCTAATATTAATTTCATCCAACATACGGCCTTGGATCGCTGCTGAATGCATATCACTCCAACTTTCTGTCATCTTACATGAGCCATTTCTAACATTCTACGTCACTGTCTTACATGAATCACCTTACTTTCCCTTGGCTTCTTAGGATACTCAGGCTTAAGGCTAATGTAAAGTTTACAGAAATTATACTGGTAATGGCAGGAGATTTCCATGTCAAGCCAAAACTTGGGGTGTACTCATACTGAAAATCAAATACCAGAAAGGAGGACTCAGAGTCTAGACACTGATACCGAGCACCATACAAAAAGGAAGTGATAGCCTTCCAGAAGGATGTTGCTCATACTCTAGATTCTTCTTTAGGGAATTTTGGAAGACATACTAAATGCTTTGGTAGCAACTGAGTGTATATCACATATCCATGAGTTCCCTGACAACTATGAAACAACTAATGACTAATCGAACAACTGACATAGTAAAATCTTCCAATTATCTTAGTTTCCAAACCATCTTCGTGAAATGACTCACCATGTAATTTACTCTCTCAGTGCATAGGACTCTGACAAAGAGTTGCTGGGCATCTGGGCATCGTACCCACTTAAAGCACTAACACCCCTTTTAGGGCATGTTGACAGTGCATATGTCTTTCTGAAACATTCAGGATCTATGCCTAACTGGTCAGTGGTTACTTCAAGTCTCCTAATTATGGAGGGGAGAGGTAGGACAACTGATAGGAAATGTCTTTTCTATTTTCAAACTAGAGTCATGTTCTCTTTCTTCAGGGTCCTGAATCTTGTAACATTTATTCCTTCAATTCTATCCCTAGTGCACTTTTATCCCAAAATGTTTGTCTATTAAATTAAGAGTTTTGCAGAAGTAGGAAGCATTTTTTTTTTTAATGGCTGTAAATCACCTGGCAGGATAAACTCTCTGCTCCCACCTCCACTGCACCAAATTGCACTTAGACTGCCACCGTCTTCCCTTGGGCCTTGTTCTCAGATAGACAGCTCCTGAGTGCCTGGAACCTGGACAGACTTGTCTATTCATCAACATTCACCTGTCTCTGGAGCCAGCTTATCCTGAGGGTTGACAGTGAAGAATTTACATAAGTCCTTGATTAACCCTAAGGAACTCCAAGAGCAACTTGTCTCTCTGGTTCTCCCTCCCTCTTCTGCCCCAGTGCTTTTGTGAATATACATTTTGCTTGATGTTTCTATTGGGAAGGGTAACCTTAGCCTACCCCTAGGAAGCTGCTTTCCTAGATCGGCTTAGATATTACATTCTAAAAGCATGTTAAAGCCCCTCAGTGCTCTTCCTTTTTCCTCTTTATAATGGAGAATATCCAGGGTCACAAAAGCTATTGCTGCTGAAAATTACACAAAGATATACATATGTGTATATACATATGTGATATAAAATACTATATTATATGTATTACATTATATAATATGATCACATATATAATATAGTATATATATATATATATATATATATATATATATATAATACATAACATAATTTTTATACCTACAATATTATATTAATAACACAGGACCCAAAATCAGAAGACTAGGTTTAGATTCTAGTATCAATTGTCATCATTAATATAGATCAGAACCAATATACTCTCCAGAAACTTTGTATATATTAAATGGGTCTATTGGCAACTCTGGTGACTCATTAGGTCACTCAGAAGGTGAAGTAAAATAGGCATTAGAGGTGAATGCATGGAGGGAACTTGGTAAGAGAGGGGGTAAAACGAGAAAGGGAATTGGGGATCAGAAATAAAAAAAGCTGTTGGGAGAGGGATAAGAGAGAGTGGAAAAATCAGTGAGGGTGTATCTCTAGGATTTGCCTGGAACCTGTGACAAAGGAGGATCAGGAAGTCTTTGACTGTGATCCTAGCCAAGACTCCTAGTATTAGGGGATATGGTAACTGAAATGGCCACCTCCTGTGACCAAGCAGGAGTTCCAGTGAAAGTGGGGGGGGGGCAAATACTCACCCACAAAACCTTCAACCAAAAATTTGATTTTCCTACAAGACACACAAGATAAAGGTGGTACAGAGACTAAGGGAATGGCCAGTCAATCACCACCATCCAACTTGAGACTTGTCCCATGTGATAGAACCAACTTTTGGCATTATTAATAACATTCTACTCTGCTTGCTTACAGGAACCTAATATGACCGTCTCATAAGACTTACACTAGCCCCAATGGAAACAGATGCAGAGACCCACAGCCAAGCATCAATCAGTTTTTACAGAGTCCTGTGGAAGAATACTGCACAGGATTGAGGAAGCAGGAGAGGACAGGGACACCTCAAGAAGACCTATAGAGTCAACTAACCTGGGCTCATACATGCTCACAGAAATTGACCCACCAATCAAAAAGCATGCAAGGGTTCAATTTAGTTACCTATACATTTTTAGTAGAAGGACAACTTTGTATTCAAGTAGGTCCCCGAACAATTAGAGATGGATTTGTCTTTGGATCTGTTGCTTGACATTGGATGTCCATCACCTAACTGTGCTGCCTGGTTCGACCTCAGTGGGAAAAGATGCATTTAGTTTGACTGCAACTGGACATCCCAGGGTGGGCTAGTACCCAAGTGGTCTTCTTCATCTGTGGAGAAATGGGGAGAACAGTGGGAGGAGGTATTTGTGAGGGTGAGACTGGTAGGAGAGGGGAACTGGTGCAGGGCTGTTACTGGCATGTGAAGTGAGTATGAATCAATAAATAAGTAATTAAGTAAGTAAATAAGTAAGTAAATAATAAATAAATAAATAAATAAATAAATAAATAAATGGAGAGGGGAAATAAAGAATATTTCCTTCTTACATATTTCCAATTAGTTTGCACCACAAGAGAGATTCTTAGTTTGGGAAGATGAACAAACACCTATTTAATAGCTCACACACATTGCTGTTAGTCTGCTAACTAACCTTAGTGGTTTGAAGCAGCCGTTTGGTTTATGCTCCAACTGAATTCTCAGTTGGACACCCAGTATCTCTGTGACAAAACATAAATTTGGATTGCTCCTACAGGCCATCAGTGTCAGGAGGAACAAAAGCCAAGAGTGATTTATCCAGTTTGTACAAAGTTCCAGCTTATTTTTGTGATTTGTATTGCGATCCCCATTTTTACATCTCTCTTCTGTTCTTGATTTTTAGCCCTTTGAGTTTTGAGCTTCTGTGGGCAGAAGCAAAAGCCTTACAAAGATGTACAACCGGTTTCATCAAATAAAGCCAAAGATTCATAACAAATAAGATATATACATATATAGTTTTTTTAATATATAAAATGAGCATGTACTTGTGTGCATACATATGTATATCTAGTAGTCTCGCTTCCCTGGTTGAGACACAGCCAATAAATAAAAAGCATAACTTGTTAGTAGCATAAAAACTAATCACCATGTTTAACTCATGGATCGTTAGAACATGTGAGAGGACTCATCTTCATGAAAAGTTATCTGTAGTGACTCTGTCCTGACTTGGGTTCATTTTAGATCTTAGAATAGTAGCTACTTGAATATTACTCAGGTGAATACAGATGTTCAAGAGGAAATGCCCCACAGCGAAGGCACTTCAAACATTAGCTCTGTCATATTTATAAACAACCCCTCAGCCAAAGAGAAATCACATGGGCAAAGTTCACCTGGCCAATGGGCAGTGTTATGTGAAGGGAATATTTTCAAATTCATGTGGGACCATGTGTCATTGTGGAATAAGGGGTTGTAACCACAATATTTAAACAAAGAAGTTCATAGTTTTAGAAACTGGCTTCTGCTTCTCAGATGTGGTTCTAGATGAAGTGAAGGCAGATCTTTCAGTGTAGATTATGTTTCTGAATAGCTATTGAGACATGGACAATGAGCAATTTATAAGTGTTTGTCTAAATGTGGGGATCAAAACTCTTATCTCTGTAGCATGAAATCAGGTTAGAGCTTTTATGAATGTAGAAAAAACAGAGCCATTATTTCTTCAAATTCTGAAAGTAAAAGTAAATCTTTATTTTGTCTTTTAAGGTTGCTTTTTAAATCTCTGATAATATATTTTATATACAAGAAAACATGTTTAGGTGAAAGTGAACTATTTTCATTAAAATTATGTTCAATTTAATGAGCAACACTAGTCTCAATGGAAAAAAAAGTCAAAGTTGTATTAATATCCTCAGATCCATTATGACTATGTATGTATATATTTTATCTGTCTCTGTCTGTCTGTCTTTTTCTTACACACACACACACACACACACACACACACACACACACACACACACGGAAAAGAGAGAGAGATTATAATATTCAGAGCATAATTTCCCCTTGTTTTTACTCCTTTAAAACCATTGTATATACCCATATTTCCCTGTTCTTTCAAATCAATGGCCCCTTCTTCCTTATCTTTGTTTATTAATGTTTGACACACACACACACACACACACACACACACACACACACACACACACAGAGAGACCCACAAATTGACCATTTGATATTTGACAACCAAAGGGAACTGTCTATATTCCTTAATATTGTCATTTGCTGTATGATTTGATATATGTTGGCCACCAGTTTAATTAACATTTTGGACATACATTTTATTTATTTAAGCATCTATTATTCCCAGTGTGAATTTTCCAGATTGTATTTAAGATCTATTTTAATGATCACTGAAATCCTTCCAGATGTGTTTCTCTTATCTGTTGTTGAATAGAAGCTCCTTTTGCTTGTTTTTGTGTAATAAATTATTTTCTTTAGAATTGACACCCAAGAAATATCTGGGCTGAAAAGAATTAACATTATTTGGTGAATTGGGAATAACACCCATATTTCCACTATTTATTATTCAATTTACAATTCATTTTTTCCACATCTGTATCACAAAACATTATCATGTTTAAAGTTTTATTTGTATACTATGTGCTGTGGTTTGTGTCGTTAGAGTTCTAATGAATGGAAGTAAATATATAGAGGCAGAAGATATGTTTCTAATATTGGCAAAGAATATAAAACTTAATTGTTGGACCTAATGAAGGCTTATAGTGTTCTTCCTATTGATGAGGCATCATTTGTTTTTCTTAAAGCCTGAAGCAAGAAATAGTTTTGCTGGTAATTTCTTTCATGTTAAAAATTCTACCAAGTGTGAAGGAAACTAGGTTGAGATAGGCAGAAAATGATTCACATCCATGTTCTAAGATCCTGTCAATATGTCCTTACTTGAGAAGAAAAAGAATACATTTAGTAGTGATAATTAGTAATCCTGAGAAAATGGAGTTCTGCAGTTTGTCTGTGGATACAGTCTAAACTGAGAATAATGAGTTGTTAAGAATAAACTCTTGCAAGAGGTGATTAGGCAGAGAGATACCTAAAGAAGAACAATCATGAAGATGAATGTCATTGGCTCAGAGGTTTGGAAAGTTGGTTTTGAGCCAATACAAGGACAATTATAATATCCCAGAACTTCCAGAATTGTGTGTGACTCTGGCAAACTCCACATTTCAGATTTTTAAATTAAAGAAGCACAACAGATGTGTGTTGTTTAAGGCAGTAAGTTTGGAATAAATTGTTATCTAAGAATATAAAACCCATAAAAAAAACATCATTGCCTGTATGTTGAGCTGAAAACAAATCTGTATCTCCTCTTTGCTTCTTCATGAAGAGATATAAACTATTCTTCTGCATGCTTACTAAACAGAAGAAGGAGCAGGACAAACCAAAGAATACTTGCTGTATTAACATGAAGTCAATTTATACCTTTTTAAGAAGTATCATCTTTTTTACAGGACCAGATTAATATAAATACTACTTAACTTAATGAAAAATAGTATATTCATTGTGTTTCAATCTTCGTTACTTAATTGTGAAGGTGGGTGAATAATTTTTCATATATTAATTAGCATCTTCATTTTCTAGCTTACAGCTTTGACTAATTAATCAAATGAGATGTTTGCAGTGTACCAATAATTTGTTAACACTATATATATATTTTCTTAACCTTTTATCTGTTGCACCTTTCCAAATGTTTCTGCCTTTAAATTTCAGGTGTATATAACCGCTTGAAGAAACACACACATATAGAAAATATGACTTTAAAATTCCTGGGCAAATGGATATAACTAAAGAATATCATCCAGAGTGAGGTAAGCTGTTCATCTTTGTGAAGATTGTATGATGTTCTATTCAAAAAGAGTCACAAAGAACCTATGAAGCTATTAACAAGAACAAGAAAATTTGACAAGTTAACACATAAAGTGTTTTGTTTGAAATAACAGCTATAACCAGCAACTACCTATGAAAATAGGGGAAAAAATACACACTGTTCGCATCAAATCCCAGGAAGAATATGTAGAAGAAGGAACACTCATTCACTGATGCTGGAACTACAATATAACAGTCACTTTTGTTCATTAGTGATTTCTTGCAAGCTTAACAGTCTGGCAAGGTAGGTTGCTATGTATTTTCCCTGGTTCATAATTGTGTTCGTAATAAAATTAGTCCATGAGTGTTTACAGCAGCTTTTCAAAGATAGTTTCAGACATCAGAGCAACAGAGTAATTTTTCAGTAGGTGAATGGGTAAATAAATTTTGATATATATGTACACACACACACACACACACACACACACAAACACACACACGCACACAATGTATTTTGGACAGAGGTCAAATCAAATGAGCTATTGATCCATGAAATGCATGAAAGAAATTTAAATGTGTATTACTATGTGAAAGAAGGAAATTAGAAATGGGAGTTTCATTCTGGTAGATATTCTAGAAATTTCGAAACTCTAAAGAAGTAAAAACCTCAATGAATGAAAGGTTGGATGATGCACAGAGCATATGGAATTTTAGAAAAATGAAAATGTACTATATGGTATTGTTGCTGTGAGTTGTGTGTCCTTACACACATTTATTAAAGCTCACAAAATGTATGACATCAAGTATGAACCATAGAACCGGCCCTACAATGTTTTTTATAGTGACTTTTTCAGTAAAATTCTGTCAACTGCCACAAGTACCTTCCATTTTGGTCCTGGATATCGATGGGGAAAGACTCAGTGAGAATAGTGTGGGCTGTGGTGAAAAAGCTGTGAGAAGTCTTGCTAGTTTCTCAAATTTGCTGTGAATCTAAGACTAGTCCAAAAGCACAAAGATGATTAAAAATTAATTTATATCTCCCAAACACTCGTGATGTACACTTATGCCACTTGGAGTTTTCATACAGATGGCATCCTTTATTTAAAATATCAAGTGTATTATGCATACGATGGTGCTTTAGAGAGAAAATGGAATCAAAAGAAATTGGTCTTATAATTGCAAAAACTGGTAAAATACAAATAATGTACCAGTATATGTGCATGAACTCAGCCTTAAAACCACAAAATAGTTGATAACAAAAACAAATAGGCTTGAATTATCCAGACCCTTGTGCATTAGGAATGGGATTGTCCAGTATATTAATACAATAGAGGACCTAGAAAAAGGACAGTAACTAATATGCCATTTGCTTAAATTTTAGTAAAATATCAGAGACATACAAACTTTTAAGAAAATATATTTGAGATGGGTCATGAACTGAAGCATGCAAGTGGAAATTATATAGTGTCTTGAAAACAACTAAAAGATTATCTTCATGACTGAACATGAACAAGGGTTTCTGAAATAGTCATCAGAGAATAACTACATTAAAAAATACTATAAGGTTTCTTCCAAACTAAACTTTTCATCAAAAGATCATGTTAAGAATAGCATAGACTATGAGGAAATATCCAGTAACTGATAGCTTCATTTTTGAGATTATAATTAATTACAATTATTTTTCCTCTTTTCTCCCTTCAAATTCTCTCACATATTCCTCCTGGCTCCCCTTCAGATTCATGCCCTATTTTTGGACTGTTACTGCATTCGTGTGTGTGTGTGTGTGTGTGTGTGTGTGTGTGTGTGTGTGTGTGTGTGTCAAGGTCTAGGTCTAGATCTTCCAAAATAAAACCTATTCACTCTGTATGTATGTTTTGTAGGCTGACATCTCAGCATTGGACTACCAGTTCTTGTGCTCCTTTTCAGGGAATGCCACTACCTCTATTCTCAGCTTTATGGACCCACAGACACAGTTTTAAAGATTACAAGAGGCACGCAAATATTTTTGGGGCTTGCTAGACAGTAAGCTTGTCTACACACACACACACACACACAAACACACACACTCACATGAGAGACAGAGAGTGAAGGGAGAAGGGGAGGAGGGAGGGAGAGGGGGAGGGGAGAAGAGGAGGAAGAGAGGGAGAGGGATTGTGAGAGGGAGAGAGACAGGGAGTGTGAGAGGGAGAGGGAGAGGGGAAGGGAAAGAGGGAGAGGGAGAAGGGAAGGGAGAGAGGGAGAGGGAGAAGGGAAGGGAGAGAGGGAGAGGGAGAGGGAGAGAGAATATGAGAGGGAGAGAGGGAGAGGTAGAAGGAGAAGGGGAGGGAGAGACAGACTGAACTTAACTTTCTCTGAGTTTTTTTTTGCCCCAGCAAATAAGGAGAGAAATAAAAGTCACCCAATGCTTATACCTGAACTCTGAAGGCACACAGAAAAACATTTACAGACTTATGCATACATAGGTGTGCAAAAGAAAGCACAAGAACAAAGACAAACATATATACAAACAAAGTATACAATCTCAAAGAAAAGCCCATGAGTTATTATTGATGAACTACTATAAAACTGAACAGATATCAATGCCTATCATATTATTAACAGAGAGTTAAATAGATATAATACATACAGTGGAATCCAGTGAAGTGTTTTAAAATGAATTAAATAAGAATAATTTATAACTCTTAAGATTAGTGAAATAAATCTTACTTTTGCTACTCTATATTGTTGATTTTCCAATCTCAGGCCCCATGCTTGCATGAAATTCTTTCAAAGAGTGTGCTATAGCTCCAGCCTTGATTACCAAATATTATATGCAAATGTTCATATTAGCACTATTTATAATGGCTCAAAAGGAGAATCATTTATTTTGGTGACTGTGTATGATTTCTATACTTCTGCCTATTCAAATAATAATAACTATTATTCAGCAAATAATAATTGAAAATTGTCATTTTTCCTGGCTGTAATGTATTTACAATTTTAGAGCTTTATAACTAAATCAAAGAGCCTCATGTTAGACAGGTGAGTTGTGTAGTGTGTGATCCCTATTTGAACAAACAAGTCCCTTAGTGTGAATGTTTTCAATTAAAATATCTTGGTTGTGGATCTAAAGATGTGCATCCATAAAGTTAATTTTGCTGTGTTACTTGCAAACTTTGTAAAAATAAATCAATCTTTGCAAAATCTTGGATGTAACTATCATATGTTTAGAGAAAATATAAAAGGAATTGTTTCAGTACTACAGAAACTAGACAGTTAATGCAGACTACTGACTGTAGCAACAACATCCATTTTAGCAGTATTGATACAGGTGATCTAAGGCTTCCCCTAATTAGTGTCAAAATCCACTGAACCATCCCTGATGAGTCCTAGACACTGTAAAAGTTCTTTCTTAAATACTACTGAAACAAATTTTGTACATCTCTAGCTCCCTAGAACTTGTACTTAGCTTTTGGAAACTTTTGCATTTCATCTTACAGTGTATGAAGGATTCTCCCTACTTTTGCACATATACAAGAATCTAGGACATTTCACTATCTTAGTGACTTATCTTTGAAATTTTACACTTTCTCCAGAATGTACAAGTACAATAAGAGTTGAAAAGTATTGTTCAGGTAGAGTATGGTTAGCACAGAGTAGACAGGTATGATCTCATTCTTTATCTAAGGCATTTTGTTTCCATTAATACAAGATAGAATTACAATAGCTTTTCTAGGCAACCATAACTCACTGTTATTGAACTTGAAACACGTCAGCCTCTATTTCCATGCATTAAGGTATATGTGGTGTTTCTCCTATCTTTACCTGAATTGGACTTTTTTTTTTTTTTAAATTCAAGGACATTCCTCAGCAAGTGTTTTCAGAGTGCTAAGTGTCTGGATGCTTGGTTTAGTGGCCACCTACCTCTGAAAAAGCTGTTTCTCTAGATTTGCGTCATTTTCGTGATGAATAAAGCATGGAGAATCGCTCTCAGCTGGTAACGATATTCATAGACTTCCCAGATTGGAAAAGACCTTAAAAGACCTGCTCATCCCTCCTCCTGTCACCAAGCTTGATCATAGCTACACTCATCTTCTCCAGAGAGAGGGCAGCAGCTGACACCAATCTCTCTGGATCTCCAGGCTGTCCCTCTGTGACCCAGTCTCAGGTTAGCATATTCCTGTTGATTAAGAGTTTTGAAAACCTTGGATGAATGCTGTACTGAAATTACCAGGAAGTAGTGGAAATAATTCGCCTGCACTCAGCGTCTTCTGCCTATAGCATCTGCCAAGCGAGGGGAATTGTGGGCCGGCAGAAATGTTGTGCATGCCATGGTGATGAGGGGGCCTGGAGATCCTGCACCATAGCTAGATAATTGCTTATTTTCAGCCATCCATGTGCAGAGGATGCTATGAATAGAACTCCACTTCACCTCATGCTTCCCAAAATCCCCAAAGGGACAGATCTCTCTAAGAAAAGTAGTACTGTGCAGGATCTGATAGAGGCTCATTTTCCTTAATGGCCAGACTAGTCCAAAGACCTGAAGACTTCTATTGGTGAGAGTTGGACATTCTCACTCTAGGAGCATTCTTGTGCTGTTTTGATATTATTATATATACATCTTAGTTTTGTAATGCTTTTGTAAGAAACCATATTTTAGAACTAGCTCCAAGATATAAGTTTTTAGACTCCCATAGTGGCCGTTATAAATCCAGAAACTATTAACCACCCAAAATGCATATTAACTACAGTAGCTTTTAAAACATACATTGTCAGAATTTGTTCATTTTTGTGACCTCTACCTCTAAGAAATTGAGTTTGGCTGTCCTCCACTTGAGTTTTCATAGCATTTACTAACTTCTTTATAACAGAGAGATTGTAGCAAGGATAACCTACTGAGATTCTAATTTTTACAAAGGAGGCAGACACAGCCTTCACCAAGGAATCAGGTCAAGAGAAATTAAAATCTATATTATAGCTACCTATTAGTGGCTTCATATATTGCAATCTGTGCATGCTTACATCCCACACATGTTTATTTCATTTTCATGTATGTGTGTGTTACGTTACTTGTAGCTGTGTTGCACATCTGTAAGTTAACAAGTATCTACAACCATGTATGTATATAGAGCCATAAGATGATGTTATCTCCTTCTATGCATTTACATCTTAAATACTTGAGAGAGAATCTCCTATTGAAGATAATCTCACATGTTTTGTTATGCTGATTCCCTACCATGCTCTCAGGAATTACCTGGTTCACTTTTACACAGACATCCTGGACTTGAACAGAGGTTTTTATACATACATAGAAACTGCTCTCATCCATTCAACTATATTTCTATCTCCCCTCTTTAATTAAATGCAAACTTAAAAAAAATCTAACTTTCAATGTCTTAAAATACTTTTCTTATTTTATTTTGTGAGTAAGTATGTTTTACATGGATGTCTATGTATGTTCTTCATGCCAGTGCCAGCAGAGGCTAAAAATGGGCACTGGATCCCCTTCATCTGGAATTATAGAGATGGTGGTGTACTGCCATGTGTGTCCTGAATCTTGGACATGGGTTCTTTAGAAAAATAGCCAGTATTTTAAACTTGTCAGATATTTCTCTAGACTCGATAACATAAGATTTGCAACAAGTTTATTGAAAGTGTTCTGTGAATAAATAGCAGGAGAAAGTATGCCACCCATTTTAGGCAGAGAAAATATGTGTAGCATTCATGTGTAAATTTCTATGTCATCTGATAATATATAGTGTTCAGGTTCCATGAGCATTGTTTCCAAGGGATCTATGGTATACTACTGAGGCATGAGATTAAAATCATTAACAAGATGAATGTGTTAACTGTGAAAAAAGAATACCAACATCCATTAGAAGCCATTTTTGTTTTGAGATTGTCTTGAAGAGAAGCAATACAGGAGTGAACTGCCAGTCATTAACACTGTCAAAACTCCTCTATCCTATTTGGGTCACATTGCCTTCTAGTTTTAATCATCTGCATATACTAAATAGAATGCCTGGGAAATCTTTTTGGCTTTATTTTATCAAATGTCTATTGTTGGTTGAATGTGTAGACATCAGAATATATACTAAAGGCAGTTGAACTTACTTGGTGTAGCATCTTTTCTGGTTAAGAACAAAGCGCATACCAGCACAAACCTCAACATATGAAGTCTACAAATTTTATGCTTCTAAATATAAGTGTTCTTGTATTTATATTTAAAAATGTCAATGATAAATAATTAAATTTATGGGAACAATTATTTTAATGGGACTTTATAACAAATAAGCACTATGACAGGCCGAGAAAGAAGTTGGTGACAGAAAGGAAATACTTACAATTTAAAAACTTTAATATTTTCTCAGATGTTTGGAAAAGGGTATTGTACAATTTCATCATGCACTGGTCCTATAAAGTTATATATCCAGTCTTGTATAACTAAGATATTACAGGAGCACTGCTTTGGTATTTTTTCAAAATAATTAATTACAATATAACCATCAATAAGTAACAAACAAATCCAGATTCATGGCTATTTTCAAGATACCTAAGAGATACTCTTCCCATTTTTAAGGTCATGGAAGTCAAGTGAATACCTTATGATTATCATAAATTGAATGTGATGCCCTAAAGAATACATAATTCAATCAGACATCAAATGTTTATATTTCTTCTGTTTACCTTCAAGTAAAGCAAGATTTATTAGGATGATCAAAACTTACCCAAAGTAAGGAAATAAGTCACTAATAAAAATGCTTTAAAATCCAATTTTCTAACAAAGGACTTTCTCCAAAATATGAGGCTAAGCTACATACGTTTTGCCTTCATGAATGATCTCATTCCATCAGACATACTGGAAGAAGAAAAGCAAAGGAAGGATTACTTTCCACTATCCTTCAGAAAGTAAATGTACTGTCTTTACTTTGGAAGATTTAAGACCTATGTCATGGTTCACTCTTTGTGGTTTCAAGGCTGACACTATCTCCATCTCCTGGAAATCTATTTGAAATATAAGGTATTGAGTCCCATCTGAGATGAACTAAATTAATAACGCCAGAGTTCTGGGCTCAGAACTCTGATAAATGAGACTTCTTGGTAATTATGCTATTTACTAGAGATGAGAAAGACTACAGCATAACAGATTCAAAGACGGAGGGGGGGGGGCAGGTAACCAATGGCAACAATCCTGCTAGCCTTCTAAGCTGCATCATTTGTATTGTTTGTTCCATTAGGCACATGGTTTGCCTTAATAGACTCACTTCCATTAGCATCTGAATTGGGAGAAACAGGTGAGAGGATCATTTCCAGCTGGAGCAGGGTCAGCTTCTTGGCTTGAGCCACTTCTAATCTATTCTTCTTTTATGGTGAGGATTGTCATATGTATTTTTAGTATGAAAAAGGTTAATTCAGAAAACACGAAGGATTTTTTATGGCTATCTGAGGTTTAGCACATCCTCAAATCATTTTTTAGTGTGTTTATGTTTTTATCCTAAAAAGTTGTTCGCTTAATGTTTTCAAATCAAATGTTTTCCAGTGATAGGTTTGTATCGACTATCTCTCTCCATTCCTTTTGTTCCTACAGGGTACTTCACTGCCCCCTCAAATGTTGATGATGTCATGATGCCTTAGATTGACCAATGGAATACTAGCGAATGTGATGATGGGTTTTAATTTATTTCTGTATTAAATCTGCTTTTATTTAGGGGAAAAGAAGAAAAATAAATACCATTTACATGATGGCTTAAGTAACATATTTCTCATATCACTTTTAGTGAGAAAGTTCAAGATCAAGGTATTGATAAAAAGCAGTTTTTGCAAGGTATTATTCTTTGCATTTAGATGGATAGCTCTCATTAAATCTATATAGCACAGAATGAGGGGGCAGGTAGGAAAAGGGAAGAAAAGTAAAGTGAATGATAAGGAAGAGAGGAGGCAAACAGTGATGGGAGAAACAGAGACAAAAGAGAAAAGAAGAGAAAGGAGGAGATGTTCCCAGTACCTCTTCCTATGAAAGCACTACTATCATTGGTAAAGTTCTAACTCTTATGACATAATGCTCTTCCAAAAGCTCTGCTCCCAAATGCTATTACATTATGGATAAAGTTTTAGCACTTGAATTGTAGTGTGACACAGAATTCTGTGCAATCTATTCTATATGCCATATTCTCACTGATGTCCTATCTCTAATTATTAGAATGTCTTGCACTAGATAGACAAAGACATGTATAGATAAACTGGATCACCCATAAATGCAACCTGTAGCCTAAATACTTTTCAAGACCATCCATCTACATCCAAACACCATAAATTCACATGTTTATGAACAGGAGAAACTAAATGTGTGTTGTAAACCTTAAAGACTTTGCTTTATTAAAATATGCAAAAATTAATTCAGGATCAAATGCAGCTAGTTTTCTCAAGACACACCAAGCATAAAACTTCCAGAGCCTCTATAAAGATATCTAGAACACACTCATAGTGATTAAAAGAGGTATTTTTGCTACTTAGGATACAGAACATAAAATATCACTGCTCCCACAATTGAAACTAAAAGAAAATTCAAATCATCTAGTACATTTTAAAGACATAAGAAACATTAATACATGTAAGCCTAGTGAACCTAACTCTGGAATGAACTGAACCCATTCTACATAAGCAGAGAAGAGATTCTTACAAGCTTTTTAAATATTGATTCAGAAGAGATTGGGATCTAATAATACAGGATACATCAGAAAAAAAAAAAAGTAGCCTCATCATGTGACCTGTCAGATGAACTGTATTGATTTTATAAAATAAATACCAATGTGTATTTGATGTTCTAATCCTTAATTGTACAAAGGATTCTGAATTTTCATTAAAATACCAGACATACTGTGATTGATTTTAATGATATTTTTACTTCCCAACTCCCTCTTTCTTTTTCTTTAAGTTTAGTTTTTTGTTATAAATGGATATATTTAATTTACATTTCAAATATTATCCCCTTTCCCAATTTCCCTTCTATTAACCTCCTATGTCACCTTCCCTGCTTCTACGAGGGGTTCCCTCAACCCATCCACACCGTTTTGCCTCTCCTCCCTAACATTCCCCTACACTGAGTTTTCACCGCCCAATGAGGAAGCCTGAGCCAGAATCATGCAGATCCACTCATGGGGGATGAACTTCAGTCCTGATATGAACTATGAAGTGCTGGCTCATTGTACTTATGACTTCAATGAGGCCCAGTGCAAATCTATGTGTGTGTGTGTGTGTGTGTGTGTGTGTGTGTGTGTGTGTGTGTGTGTAGGCAGGTGGGGTGCTATGGAGCTTACTTACAAGGACTACATGGAGGTCATTCTGGAGGTTCAGGCCAAGAAGAAAGCCAACCTGAAGTACTATGTTTACGGATACTTCTAATTTCTCCACCTGTCTCTGGGCTAAAGTTGATAGTGAAAGTAATTTTCAGTTCTTTGTCAAAAAACAAATCAACTTCCTTGTTCTTAACCACGATATTCTTTTGTGTGGCCTACCAAGCTTATTAGATTTCCCTGCACTTGATTGAATGGTAGGTGATTATTGGAGCAAGGGGAGCTTTTCAGTGGATAAACTACAAAAGAAAATGGCAGAAGTCTTACCATCCCTCTTCTATACGTGCTGAAATGTTAACAAGATATGTCTTGTGCACATATTTTCTAGCCCACCGTAGATATAGAGAGTTCATAAACGTAATGGCTATAGTATATCCAGAAGGCATCTTCTATAAGGCTTTTGTTGATTGCCCTGTCAAATTGAGGGTGATTTCAAGACAAAATGGAGAAAGAACAAGCTTTCTTTGTGTGTGTCCTATAAACCTCAAAGTCCTGCTAAAGAGAAAGCCAGTAAAATATGCGGGGCATGTCTTGACCTTCGTTATTTGAAATCACAGGTGAACTAACATCAAATAAAGCTGTAATTTAGATGGGACTTGACTCAATTCATGATTAAACTTAATTGAAGCCATTATCTTATTTTGTTAAATGACTGAGTTAGTAAAAAATTTGGCTCTTGGGTAAAATGCCAGTTATTTGAGTCTCTAGATGTCTTTAAATTATGATATGTAGAAAGTAAAAAGGCATCAGTCTGTGAAAACAAGTAAAAAAAAAACTGTTATTCATAAACAGAAAGTAAAAATAGTTGGAAACAAAGACCCGCACATGAGATATGGGAAGGAGTAGATAATATAACTTGCAAGTTATTATAAGTAGAAAAATCATTTGGGAAAAAAAAGATTTAAATGGTACCAAAATTTAATGAGAAAAAAAAAGAGTCTCTAAAACACGTTTAAATACATAGATTTAACCTTAAAGTACATCTCAAACTAAGAATTAATTGAATGGCCCTTAACTGCAGAACACACACAACAGAATAAAGGAACCGTGAGTTTAATAACAATTCATTAGGCATTATCCAACCTGAAGCACATAGTAAAAAACAAATGAAAAAGATACAGATAAAGCAAGATCAATGATGAAAGAGTAGATTCAAAAGGCAGAAATAGAATATAAGATTTTAGACGCTATATTGGCCACGGATTTTCCCAAACTGGTCAAAGATAACAAACCATAGATTCAAATATATCTTTGTAACTTTGCCAGACTGACAACCATTCTACTTAGTGTCCAGGAGCCTCTCCTCATTACTGAATCTCCTGGTTTTTATTCCCAACAGAATCCCCTCTCCTTCCACTTACATGTTTACATATTTGCCCATCATTCTGACTTCAGTGACTCAGACTCGTCCAGAAAATTTCCCTATGCTGAAGATATCCAGGAAAAAGTAAAAATAAAAATACAAAAGCTCCTTCTGCCTCTGTTAGTGTCTAACTTCAGTTAATCAGCCTTCACATAAATTCAAGGATGGAAGTGGTATATATTTAATACGTTAAGTGAAACTATCACATATTTTGAATAAAAGCTAAAGATATATATTTAAAAATGGCCAGTGTTTCTGATCAAATAGAAGTATTTTTAGTTAGCTCAATGAAACAACAGTAAGGATAACTGAAGAGATTGGTTAATAGGAAACAGCAAGAGGAAGGAAGTATTAGTTTAAAGATAAAAAACTATTATGAGGAGCCATTCTCACATTGGGTAGAAGAACCCTCTGGCTATTAATTCATCATTCTATGCTAGACAAATATTGTGTACAAGCCTCTATTACATTACCTGTACAAACCTCCAAGAGATGTTTTTATATTTGTGTTGTCTTTGTCATGACAAATCTGACCATCCATATACTCTGATCATCGCAGTGAACCTGTTGCCTACTATCCTGCTATGGTGCTTATTTGGAATGTCTCCAAAAGTTTACATGCAATGGCTTGGTCTTCATTGTGGTGTTAATATGGGGAAAAAAGAGTTTTGAGAAGTAGCATCTTGTGGAAAGTCCCTTAGGCCATTAAGAACATATCTGATAATTTGGAGGCCCTGAACACTTCCTTGTCCCATCGTGGTTCCTGGCCATGAGCGAACAGTTTGTTCAGCCACACCATGCCCCAAAGCAATAGTGCCATCCTCTAAACTATGATTTAAAATAAATATTTTTAATATAAATTTACTATCGTAAGTATTTTGTTATAGTCACAGGATGATAACCCAGGTCGCCCAACAGAAATTAATATCCCACATCTTTATCCTATTATGGTATTTTCTATCACCCAAAACTATATTTTAAATATTAAAAGTTTTGTTCCTTCCTACCCTGCCTTATAATTCACTTACCAACTCCCTGAAGACTAATGTGAACCTCAAAAGCTTTTTTGATGATATACTTGTTAGAAGTTGGTTCAAATCAAAATAACATTAACTGAATGACAATAGTGTGCAACCATAGTGGTATTTGAGGAAACAGATTACAGCTAATAAACTACTTCTGAATGAAAAAAGAAAAAGAACCAAAAAATGAAGGGTCTTTGTTCTAAAGGATTCTGAAGCCTTTCCAATGCATTACAGTAAGAGATGATGTGACTGATTATTAGCATTTGCCTGCAGCAAGGAATGAGGGAGAGGCAGCCAGCGCTGGAAATACCTGCTCTTCTAGCTAGAGGAAATATGCCAGTATATTAAGGGAGTTCTTGTCCCAAAGCATCTCTCAATCTAATGGGAAAGACAGACAGATACATAAACCACTAAGCCACAGGAAACACAGGCCCTGAGTGAAATATTAACAAGACTATAGTATAATATTTTGGAGAAAAATATATTTGGACAGTATGGATTGATTCAAGCCTTGCAGAGGTAACCATGTTTGGGCTAGGATCTGAATAGAGATAAGTCATCTGTAAGACCATGGGAGTCTGTTAGACCACAAGCTGGCTTTGGATTTGTCTGTGTCAACACTTGTTTTTACGTTTTCTAGCAGAGTATTTTATTGTGGACACCATTTTTATGCACTAGAATTATTGGGGCAGAGGATGCTAGTGTTAAGCCTTGTCTCCAAATCCCCTCGAACCAATTCTTTTAGAATGATACTTCATCTCCCCGAATACTGTGCTTCGTATTATCTTACTTTCAACCCATCATCTTTTACATCAAGGAACTGAGTTGCCTGTCCAGGAAACATGGACATGAGAGGATTGTCACTGGACTACAGTCAATGAATTGGCACTACTCTGTATCAATTGACTTCTGTAAAATAAGATTTCTACCTCCAAATTATACAGAATACCTTTGAAGCCAAGGAATATTTATAAATTTGTTACTTATTTTGCACCAGACAGTGTCTGATGAGATACAGGTGCTGAATTCAAAAGAAATTAAATACCCTATTATGAACTTGGCATCCAGACAGTAGCTGATCAGAGAAAAGAGGGGGTGTCTGTTCTGATACTGCCTGTGCTTTGGTCTGAGTTGAAGAGAGACTCTTATTACTTCTGAGTCATCATGTTATCATATGTCAGGTAGAGAGGGATGGAGATGATGATCTCTCTGTGGTACTCAGACATCAAAGTTTGATAGCTCTCTAAAAGGTAATTCTATCCACGCATAGACTTATGGTGGGACAAAAGATTAGAAACAGACTGAGAAGATGCCTCAAGCTACCTCCTTTACACCAAGTGGGGATTCTGTTATTCCTGTTAGAAATATGGCAACCCTAAGAAGTTCTTCCTTTTTCATTATAAAAGAAAACAGGATCTACAAAGCATTTCCCTGTTTTAATCATTTACCTAGCAGAAGGCAGAAAAGAGAAGAAATGGGATGAGTCAAGGCCAGATCAATTCAGAAGTCATTTGATGTGGAAATCATGGAAAATAAGTTTGTGATTGAACATAGAGCAAAAGAAACGACCATGCTGGAGGTTTGGATATTGACCCTACTCTTTCCTTCCAGTGAAAAATCATTGTAATGAGTGTTCTCAAAAAATCTAGGAAAGGAATGAACAGATGGGCAGAAGCATAGGAAGATAAGTATCTCTCAGTAAGAGTAAGTTTTAAATAGTCTTCAAGAATTCCAAGAGATCTAGCCAGTTACTTACTAAGAACTTGGCATATTGGGGCTGCATCCAGCAGTCCTTTTTCTTTTGAAAGTAAGAAACAAGAAAACAGCAATAATGGTGGTCAAAAAGTACTGTGGGATTAGTTACTTACAAAAATTACTTACGAGTAATTTTTTAGTAATTAGAAATGTATGTGAAATGCAGAGATGATAGGTCAAATGAACCCAATGGAGTTGGATTTTGAATTTTCTTGAGACACAGTTAGTGCTGCTATTCCCAAATGCAGAAATAAGGTTATAAATGAAGACGAAGATAATTGGATATGACTACCCATGTGCATTTAAATTAAGAGACAAGTTAGTGAAAGCAAGCAAAGGATAGAAGGGAGTGCACTACACAGCTAGCTTAGGGATGAGAACGATAATTCTGAATTGGATGATGTGCACGATGTACTGGGACATATCTGATTGGATAAAATAGGGAATGACACTGAAAGGCTTTCAAATCAGACAGTAATGTGTAGGCTTCCTTCAAAGCCTGATGCATAGTCATTGAGTGCAATAGAGAAGAGGAAGAACATCATGGAAACATGATTCTTATTCCTCATTGAAACAGAAGTGTTACTGGGGGATGATAGTAGATTAGTATTAAAATCCTCTGCTACAAATGTGGCTGGAGACAGGTGTTCCTCCATGTGTACTCTTTGGTTGGTGGTTTATTCTCTGGGAGTTTTGGGCAGTCTAGTTTGATGTTGTTGTTCTTCCTATGGAGTTGAAAACCCCCTCAGCTCATTCAGTCCCTTTTCTAACTCCTCCATTGGGGACCCCCATTCTCAGACCAATGGTTGGTTGAGAACATCTGCCTCTGTATTTGTCAGGTCCTGGCAGAGCCTCTTAGGAGACAGCTATATTAGGCTCCTGTCAGCAGGCACTTCTTGGCATCCACTATATTGTCTGGGTTTGGTGCTATAAATGAGATGGATCTCCAGGTTGGTTCATCTCTGGATGACCTTTCCTTCGGTCTGTGCTCCATACTACTTTGAGTATTCTGTTACCCTGTTACCCCACCTTTGAAGAACTGTAGCATCCACTCCTTGGTCCTCCAACTTCTTGAGCTTCATGGGGTCTGTGAATTATATCTTGGGTATACAGAGCTTTTGGGCTAATATCCACTTCACAGTGAGTGCATACCATATGTGTTCTTTTAAATCTCGCAGGATGATATTTTCTAGTTTCAACCATTTGCATAAAATTTTCCTTAAATTATTGTTTTTAATAGATGAGTAAGTACTACTTCATTGTGTAAATGTACCACATTTTCTATCCTTACAATATTTTTCAGCCTGTATATATATACATATATACATATAAATACATGTATATATACATATATATCTACATATATATATATATATATATATATATACATATAAATATATATATAATGGAAGACTACCTGCTCAGGAATAGAACCACTCACAGAGAGCTGAGTCATCTCACAACAACTATTAATCAAGAAAATATCCCAAGGTCTTTCTACATGCCAAACTGATGGGGGCAATTCCTCATCTGAGGTTCTCTTCTCCCACATTACCCTAGGGATCAAGATAAAAGAATGATAAAAGGAACCTAGAAAAGGTTTGGGTTAAGATTCTAAGTTTCATTCTTCCATGAATATTCTTGGTTTGACGTAGCAAATCACGCTAGATAGAGACTAGCACAAATATGTGAACACATGAGTAGAAATATAGCATACTTATTTAATGGAGTTTGAGCTATGGGAACATCTGCAGAGGGGTGCTGAGTTAGCCTGGAGGATGAGTACCACTGTAGGCAAGAGGGATAACATTTGTGCATATACTGAGAAGTAACTGGGTGTGTTCTAAACTAGTTCTAATACCAATCTGTGAAATGAGGTCAGTGTAGTGGGCAATGTATGGTACAATCTGGAACTGGAGAAGTGGGTGTTAATACATTTAGGCAGGATATTATGAACTACACTGAGCAATTTGACAATGGGTGATGGGGAAAAAACACTCTGAACTCTGTTAGCTGAGTGCCATTTGTGGCTTTCATGAAATGGTAGAGTTAACTGTGTGGTGCGTCTTTATTATATGTAAATACACAGAATTATGAAAGTTTACAAGTGGATAATCGGAGCCTTGTAAGTTCTGTAGACATGAACTTATTACCTTGTTAACAAGTGTGGGTGGCTGGGGTAAAGAGGAAGTTTTTATTTAGAATCTTTTATGTATCAGGGACTGTGAAAAAAGTTTAGCAATTCTCTTTTCATTTAATCTTTATAGCATTTTTATGGCATTAAGGTAGGAACTTGGAATGGGTTAAAATGCTTCCTTTAAGAAGATGTTCCCTTGTATTTACCTATTCTCTCAGCTGTGCATTTAATCCTTCTCCACAATTCAGTCATTAGCTCATTTATACTCATCCACCAAATATTTTATGAACATCTACAGTGAAGGAATCCTATAAGATGTTGGGATTCTGTTAGTGAGCTAGTTGTGGTCTATATCCTGAAAGAATTCATGGTTTAGTAAAACTGCAAGTTATTAAGCCCAGAAGACAGTTCACAGGAGGATAATGTTTGGAAAAGCAAGGAGAAATCCCAGATTTACAGAATGTTAGGTGAGAAATGTTATCCAAATTTTCTCCAGAGTATTCTTTTGCATAGATATAACTGTGAAACACACATGGTTTTCATTTTAACATATTATGCAAATAATTATGTTGAAGTTTTAGTAAAGTCCACGAAAGCATGTGACCCCTCATGACTGAATCTGACTGATCTTTGCATTGAAAACATGGCAAATAATTGCACCAAGGCTCCCGGGTATCAACCACCAATACCTACAGCATAGCCCAGGCTGGCGACAGGCTGATGTGGAAGCAATGTGCTCTTGGGCCTTTGTAAGGTCTGCCTAAGACACGGCTGCATTTAGCGAGCTCTGCAGTGGCAAAGGGGCACTTGGCACTTCAGTTGATAGAAATGGCCCCTCAGGCCACACTAAAAATGAAGTGCACAGAGTGCACAGGCTGCCAGCACTTCAGAGCATGAGAGAAAGAATTCTGGAGTGAATGAGGAAAAGCTATTAATTACAATCTCAGCTCAGGCTTAAGACGGTGAGAAGTGCTTCTCCCAAAATCACTTATCGAAGGGAAGGAAAGAATGCTACCACCTTCTATTCCATCTCAGGGACTGACAGGGAGACTGCATGAGAGCACATGTGTGTGCTTACACACACACACACACACACACACACACACACACACACACACACCATTTGCACATAATACAGACATACATGGTCAAGCAATAATAGCCACCTATACCATGAAGTATTTATTTTCAAATCCTTCTTTTCCATTTATTCCTACAACATCTTACTTTATTGTATCAATATACAGAGATTCTTCCACTTCATCCTACCCTTATTTTCTCCAGACTCTTTGCTGACTTTTAGCAAGTCTAGGCAAAAGGGCAAGTTACTTATAAAAGATACTATTTTGCATTGACATATTTTTTCTCCGACTGTGATCCCAGGAAAGGAGCCAGTATTCCTGACTTGCCCTTTGAGGGAAATTATTATATATCATTCATGTTGGAAAATTACAAAAAGGAGGAAAGTTCTATGGCTTTTGCTGCTGAGTTCTTTGTTTTTAGTTAAGAGAGATGAAAATAGTTTCACAAGGCTACAGGAGGATGTGGTCCCCTGCATACACTTAAGCTGAGCCTAGGCGGTAGACTCTGCCCTAGTGACCAAAAGAAACTTTGAACATGGGAAGAAGAATGAGCTTCCCATCTCTGTTCAGACTTTAAAAAATGATTATGCCAGTGATCCCCAAGCTCTGTAAAAAATGTATGTCACACAAAGGAAGACCAGGTGCTTGCTTCAGCAGCACATATACTAAAACTGGTACAATACGGAGAAGATTTGCATGAGCCCTGCATGAGGATCTCATAGAAATTCATCAAGAATTTCATATAAAGCAACACAAAGCCAGCCTGTAGCCAAAATCAAACTAAATGCAGAGAAACTTGAAGCAATCCCAATAAATCACGGACAAGGCAATGCTGTCCCGTCTTTCCTTAGCTACTCAATATAGTACTTAATGTTCAATCTAGAGAAATAAGACAAGAAAAGGAGATAGACAGCATAGAAATTTGAAAGGAGGAAGTCAAGATATCACTATTTGAGGGTGAAATGATAGCATAAATAAGAGATCTCCAAAATTCAGCCAGAAAATTCCTACAGCTAACAAACAACTTCAGCAAATGGCTGAATATGAAATTAACTCATAGAAACCACTAGCCCTCCTTTATGCAAATAATAAATGGGATGAGAAAGAAATTAGAAAACAAAAACCCTTTGAAATAACAATGAATACTATAAAATATCTTGATGTAACTTCAACCAATTAAGTGAAGGATCTGTATAACAAGAAATTTAAGTCCCTAAAGAAAAAGAAAATGAAGAAGATATCAGAAGATGGAAAGATTTCCCATGCTCGCAGATAGCTAGAATTAACACAGTGAGCATGGCTATCTCACCAAAAGTAATCTAGAGATTGAATGTAATTCTCACAAAACTTTCAACACAATGTTTTACCGACATAAACGAGCAATTCTCAACTTTCTATGGAAAAGCAAAAAGCCCAGGATAGCCCGAACGAGCCTCAACAACAAAAGAATCTCTGGAGTAGTCTCCACCCCTGACCTGAAGCTGTATTACAAAGTAAAAGTGATAATAGTTTACCTAGCAAAGCTGCATGGTATTGGAACTGAAACGACAGGTTGATTAGAAGCATAGTATCAAAGTCCCAAAATAGACTCATACACCTATAGACACTTGACTTTTGACAAAGAAGCCAAAATTTTTCAATGATTTAAAATAATTATCTTCAAGAAATGGTGCTGGTCTAACTGGCTGTGTGTTAGAATGGCTGCATGGAGAAGAATGAAAATAAATTCATATTTATCAACCTGCACAAAACTCAGTTACAAATGAATTAAAGCCCTTACCTTAAAACTGGATTAACTCAATCTACAAACAGAGAAAGTGGGAAATAGTCTTGAAAGCATTGTTGCAGGAGGAATTTTCCTGAACTAAACACCAGTAGCTCAGGCTCTCGGATAAATATTGATAAATGGGACCTAATAAAACAGCAAAAGTACTGTAAGGCAAAGGGCACTATCTATCTATAGCACAGGGGCAGCCTAAAGACCAGAATAAGGTCTTTACCTACCCTATAACTGACAAAGGGTTAATATGCAAACTATATAAAGAACTCAAGAAGTTAGACTCCAAAAAATATTCAATTTAAAAATGGAATATAGATCTAAATGGAGGATTCTCAAAAGAGGAATCTCTGATGACCTAGTAGCACTTAAAGAAATGTTCAACATCTTTTTAGTCATCACGAAGATGCAAATCAAAACAGCCCTGAGATTCCACCTTACAGCAAT
This sequence comes from Micromys minutus, assembly GCF_963924665.1. Lineage (NCBI taxonomy): Eukaryota > Metazoa > Chordata > Mammalia > Rodentia > Muridae > Micromys > Micromys minutus. The sequence goes on along the minus strand of NC_137963.1, from coordinate 10,601,540 downwards.
CAGCATGGCTAAGATCAAAACAAAATAACAACAACAACAAAAACAAAAACAATAACAACTCAAGTGACAGGACATGGAAACCAGAATGTGGAGAAAGAGGAATACTTCTCCATTGTTGGAGGAATGGCAATAAACTTGTAGATTCAATATGAAAACCAAACTGAGAGCTTCTTAGAAAATTGGAAATAGTTCTATCTGAAAACCCAGTTATACTTCTCCTAGTCATATACAAAAATGATGCTTCACCATACCCAAAAGAACAAATGCTCCATTATGGACATAACAAATTTATTCATAATTTCCAGAAATGTAGAAGCAATGTAGATGCCCCTTAACTGAAGAATGGATACAAAAATGTTGTTCATTTAGACAAATGGATACAATTAAGCTATTAAAAGGCAAGGGCATCATGAGTTTTGAAGACAAATGGATAGAACTAAAACATCAACCACTGAGCGTACATTGAGAGAACTATGGCTTCAGTTGCATAAGTAGCAGAAGATTACAGTGTCTGGTATCAGTGTGAGAAGAGGATTTTGGTCCAGGGAGGGCAAATTTTCCCAATGTAGGGGAATGCCAAGGCAATGGGGTGGAGAGGGTGATAAGGAGAGAGTGCTCCTTTGTGAAGGCAAATGGAGGGGGAGGGGGGATGAGAGCAGGGTGGGAAAAATGGGATAACATTTCAAATGTAAATACAGAAAGCATTTAATAAAATGTGTACATGAAAGTAATGGACTTATTAGAAGTCCAAATTAAGCATTGTTGAGTAATATAGAAAAAACTGAGTAAGAGGTGAGGGAAGAAGTCAGCTAGAAAGCAGAACTTCCTCATTAAGATCCAGGATGTCTTTTACCACAGGCAGCCTCAAGGCCAACATCAGATTGGGTGGCTGCCTACAAAGCATATTGGAAATCTCCCCACTCCAAAGCCTTCCTTTAAAGCTGTTCTTTAGCATCCTGGATCTCCTCCCACATGTCACTCTTTGGGTTGAAACAAACTGCTTATGTTTAGAAAATGGTAGGAGGGAAAATGTTTATGTATTAACTCTTTATACAGACAGGGAGTTACTTACGTCTTCTGCCTAGAGATGAGGTTTAATTTTATTTGATCCCAGACCATTCTAGTCAGTCTATAAATATATTTACCCCTCCCTTTTTGGCTTCCCATTACTTGATTATAAAATGCTATTGCTAGGTTTAGCTCAGTAGGAATTTTTTGTTCTCACTTTGCACATATGTCTGTATATAAAACATACAGTGTTTACATAGGCACTATACACTCTATAGACCATGATATGGTGAAGAGGATTAAGGAGTGTTGTGAGTCACTGATCAGTTGATTCCATTAGTATCATTACTACTATCAGCACCTTCATGTCATCACACATTACAGGTCCTTTATTATTATAAATAAATACTGCCTCTCTGGGGGCTTCATGTGTGCCTAAATATTGTGTCTGGGGGCTTCATGACTTTCTAAATAAAATCATGTAAGATGAGACATCAGATAAATGCATGTTCATGGGAAAGGAACAGTAGAAAACTTCCAAAGTCCAAACAATCTTCATCAGAAAAAGCAGAGCTGAGTACAGTCCTGAGTGAAAGGGGATGGCAATGCCTAGCCTCACCTCTTCATGGCTGTGGAGATATAGACCTCTTGTAGTAGTGATGATTCCTTCAGATTTTTAGGTTAGAATAAAGGAGGTATTGTCCACTTGCATTTATTACCTCATTTGTTTTATTCTAAGTTGTAACTAGAGTCTTCCCGTCTTGCCATCTGGCTCACACCAATTTCAACCATAGGCAGGATCGCTTTTCTCAAGATCTGGATGGAAGCCATGCTCATCATAGATGGAGGGATCTTAGACACGTTCACACAGATGAGCAGCTCCAGAATTATTACTGGGATGTGGTTTGCTGGATTCATAGTGTAGAGATTATTAAATTGTCACACTTTTACAAAGCAAATTTCACGTCTGGCCTGTGGCAGAGTTATCCATCATCTCCTGTTCTCTCACAGCTTGTCTTAACTCTGATTCTGTTTCCCAGTTAATTGGGGTCCAAAGAGGCACCTTCTTCTCCTTTTTGCATACATTAGGTGACTGGTCTGCACTGTTCCTAAGGAGCCTGTGGTTTTAATGATCTGTGCTCCCCCAGATCGTGTGTTATAGAAGCTGTCAGATGTCCGAGTAGGAGGAGGACACAGCGTGACAGGTGGTGTCCCTGACTCCAGTAGGGAACTTGGCAGGGTTCGCTCCCCTAATGGGGACAGGGAGGGTGGGGGCTGACAGGAGGATCTGCCCACTTTGGTCATAGCTATGTGATTCATCAAGAAAAAGAAGAGAAGGAGGGCACATCAAGTCAGTGCCATGGGAGTACACAAAAGCTGTCTGTGTTCTTCTGAGCCCAGGAACCCCAGGGCCTCAGCATGCACAAAAAGCCTGGAGATGACTCAGGCAAGCCCCAACTGTAAACCAATATTCTCACTGAGATTCAAGAAGGACACCATTTTTGAGATAAAAATACATTGGAATTATTCAGAGTTTTAATGATTCAAGTTCTTTGTGCCCCAGCCAAAGGAATCTTCCTAAAATTAAAAAGAAAAATGGGTCATGGCATTTTATTCCTTAAAATCTTTCACAACCCCCAATGTTGCATCAGGACTTGGGTAAATGTAGACTGTGCTGGCCCCCTATCCTCCTCTCACTCTTTTCCTTTTATTTAAGATAACCCCTTTATTTCTCGAGAGACTTAGCTCGTTCTCGCATATACTGTTCTCCTTCCTCCTTTGTCACTTCACACTGGTCTCCATTCGGAGATATTATTAGAGATGATGTAGTCAGAACAGCTCTTCTTGACCTTCCTTTGTCACCATGGTGACTGTCTCTAATATTCTTTCTTATGAAAACATCATATTTTTTTCTCTAAGGATGTAGCTAAGTTCATATGTTCCTTTGGGCTTATACGTTTTTCTAAACTCAAATTATCACCCAGACTCGTAAAAACAAGATTTACCTTTATTCTTCACTTCACTATAGTACAATTCCCAAGGGAGTGCCTGAAAGACACTGAAGGCTGAGTCAGAAATAGTTTCTTGTTTTAGGAGAGCCATGTGAACCACAGGATTTCTACATTAAGAAGTACTGCTTAATGTACATTGTTAACATTTCTTTAGTGAGTGCTTTTCTTGGGACATACATTTATATAACACGGGTGGATTCTGTCCAAAGGAGAAGGTCTTCAGCTAGATAAAAAGTAGAAGGTAGCAGAAATGATGGATAATGAATATGGCAAGATCAACTTTTTTTTTAGTCAGAAGTGAGTCTAATTTATAGGCAAAACTCTGTTAAAATCTAGCATGAAATCCATGTGAAACCAGTGGTTTCTGAATATGTTGGAATGACAATATCCACAAAGCAAGGAATTTCTAGAGTCATCATTCTGTTCTAGTAAGATATGTAAAACAGTGCAATAGAAATGGCTCATTTTGGATATAGGCAACGGGGCAGGGTATGTGTTTGTAGTGAATTTGTAAATACATAATAAACAACACATAAGTTTAATTTCTGTTATTAATTACACAGTTCTAAAAAGTACTCTATATAATGCCAATGGTACAATGTTCTCTACCAGGATGTAGCTTTTATCCCTTTTAAAGACATGTCTTTATTCATGAATGCTCATCCAATGTTATTATTAAAGCAGCTAAGCTGATCAGGCTCTGAGAGTGACTATGTCATTCAACTTCAGAATGAGGGCATGCAAATTAACCTATAGGGAAAATGAGCTCAGGGGCCTAAGAGTTACCTGACTGGGTATGTTTAAGACAGGATTTTGTGTGACAGAAACAGCACATTGGATATGGATGAAAGACAAAATGGCAGCTTAGACAACCCATGTTCAAATCTCAGCTTTGTATATTTTAAGTTTATTAAGCTTGGATAACTAGCTTGACCTTTTTAAGCCTAAATCCTAGTAGATATACCGAACATAACAAAATGCCTGAGCTTAGAGAATTGCTTTGAAGATCAGAAAGTACACTAATGTAACCCTAGAATAATCACCAGCACATGCACATTAACTTCTCTGCTTTGGGTTGTATATATTTCATGTCTTTTCTCTCTTGACACATTGTAGCCAGTTAAGTAAAACCTGGATAATACTTGAATATATTTGACTGCATTATTTTAAGTTACCACTTTCCAGATTAAAAAAAAAAAAGCTCTTTGAAAGGTTGTAAACCTATGAAATGTTCAGACCCAGTGGATTCCCAGAGGTATTTTGTAGTACCCTTAGAAGAAAATGCAAAAAGCTTCATATTTATATATTTGGGATCTAAATACATATGATGAAATCTGAGGGGATCTATCACTGCTTCTGGAGAGGAATAAAAAGCCCATATTGACAAATATATTAGTGAAAACAAGCCTTCTTAGAGATAAGCTTAAGCTTAGACTTAAGTTTCTTCTGATTCACGAATCAGGAGTCCACCAGACTAGAATAAATGTTTCTCTCTTTGTGGAATTTTTTTAGTAATGAAATTCTCTTAGTCTCTCAGAGATTAGGCTATATTTGAATGTCAAGATCTACCTGCCTCTGTTTTCCAATGTGTTAGGATTAAAGGCATGTTACAACTTTCCCTTATAGACTTTTCGCTTCCTTATAAGTATAAGGCCTATAGTAAGGTCTGGGCAAATTCTAACTAATAGAGGCAAAAGTATGTTTTATTACATACTATATCTTGCTGACATGTTCAGGCGCTCACATGTGTAAGCAAACATGTCAGGCAGGCAGAAGCAACAGGACTACCAGAACATGTTACTGTAAATCATATCTTATAGAACATGTTATTTAATTCTTGCAATAATCCTGCAAGATATTTTTTTCTTACAACTTTATTTAAAGAAGAGAGATATATGTACAGATTTTTAAAAGCATTTTGGAAATTCTTTTAGAGGTTTTATAGCATGCATTGAAATTCTACTAGTTACCATAAACATAAAGTACATGTAGAACAAAATGGAACATGGAAACAGTCAGAGGTTTCTTGGCGTGTATAGATTAAACATAATGATCTTTGAATACCAAAAATTACCACAAGGCTATATTCCTAGCTCTTGGATTATGAGTGATTTAAGATCCAGGTGTACCACACTCTGAGAGGGTGCTATACACTTACTTTCTTCCAAAGAAGGACTGAGGTTTTCACTTTTTGACCTTTGTTTTTCTTGAGCTTCATATGGCCTGTGAGTTGTTTCTGGGGTATTCAGAGCTTTCTGTGGTTAGTATCCAATTATCAGTGATTGCATATTATTCCTTCTCTTTTGTGACTGGGCTACCTCACTCAGGATATTTCATTTTGAAGAGCTGAAACTATGATAAAGCCACTTGTGCACATCCCACACATCTTACTGGAAAAGCAACAAGTATTAGAACCCAGGTCCAAAGAAGTATGGAAGGCACAGTCCGGGTTCCTATATCCATGTACTTATTAAAATAGCCATGGCTATATGGAACATGATGAGCATCTTAGAGCAGGAAACAATTCAAAGAGATAATAGAGATTCATTGACACACAACAGTGTGGGGGATACAGGTTAGTCCAAATTTCAGTGCATTGGACTGGTTACCAAGTTGATTGTACAAAGGAACACCCTGGATCTTGTGTAATTCTCAAGAACTCTGGGGGAAATTTAAGCTAGGTAAGCAATTTCTCATTGAACAAAGCACTCTCCATGATGTATCATCTACAAGACTTCTTTAATGAGCCCTGATCAAACTTTTCAAATACAAAAGTCTTACTCTGGATTCTTAGGGTATCAGTTCTCTGTGAGAGTGGAATTTTCCAGTGACTGCATAATCTGATTTCTGAGTGACAATATCCTCCCACTCAGCACCTGGATTGGGCTCAGGATTCATGCTCTAAACATTGCCAAGCAATTCCTCACTCCTAGTGTCTGGAGGCTGGGCAGGCATTCTTTATGTAGGCAGGTGAATGTGCTGAAGCCCATCCCTGAGAACTGTGGTACATTCTGCTCTAATAGCAGAGAAGAACACAGGGAGACACCCACTCTATCCTGCAGACCCTTACTAAACAGGAATGTTCTAGCCCTGACACACTTTAGTCATGATGATGATGACTCCTACTGACTTGAAGCAATGTAGTATTTTGCCCATAACAGTGAGGAGGAGGTCCCTGGCCATGATCCATGCCAGTCTTCATAGGTTTCTGATAATGAAAACATGGTCTAGAGGAAGCCAGTGACATCTAGAGGTTTGCAAGGCCCCTGGAACTTTCACAGGTGTCTACAGAACAAAAAACCCAATTCTACACCTACCCATCCTATTTGACTCCTGGCCACTGTAAATATATGTTTTCATGAATTCAGTAGGATAGTCTACTAAAAATATCTACACATGAAAGCCCTGACCTAGAATCAGTGATATGATAGAAAGTAAGATATTTTATATCATGGTGTCTACCTTTCAAGTCTTTTACAAATGTAAACTCCTTATTGAAGCATCCACAAGTTACCCCAAGCTTACATATTCATCTTCCTGATATATATATATTCAAGAACATATTAATGCAATTTTCCTCATTGTTTTATTAACTCAAACAACAATCTACAAAGACTTATTAACAATGTGTTACATACAATGCTTATTTTAGTTTTTAAACCTGAATCAATTAGAATTAAGTGTCTCTGCATAACTACAAACACAGGAACAGGAGCACACACACACACACACACACATACACACACACACACACACACACACACACACACACACACTTGTCTTATATAATTTCAAATCTAGTTTAAGATCTATTATGGTAATGGGGATTACATGTGACAGACCATTCTGGTTTGATGGCCTTAAAAGTCTTACAAACCATGAGCTGAACTTTGATTGGGTGGAGATATCAGGGTCAGATACATCATAATAGATGATAGAAAAGAAGGGACATAGGTGGGAAAAAGAAATGTATGAAGGCAGGACAATCTTAGTCAAGATTTCACTTCTCACTCATCTTAGAGAGCTTTCCTGTTCCTCCCCTTGGCCACCACACTCCATATATGCTAGATCCTGTTGCTCCATCTTAGTTCTTTGTTCATTTTTCTAGTGCATACTCATTGTACTCCAGGTTTCCTGTCCTTCACATTGTTCCTTGAGCTTATAATGGTGTCTAAGTGTCAGGAACTTTGTACTTGCTTTTTTTCTGCCTGTATAGAGATATGCAAAAAACCCCACCCTAAATTTAAATTGTCTTACATTTACTATGGATACTTAACTACCAAACGTCATATAAGAACAAAATGGGCAAGGAAATATCAATTGCTTAAGCGTTTGTTGCTGTGTGGCTTATTTGACTGGAAGCCTGGGCTCATTGCCACTCTCTAGTAGCATAAGACTACTTGCCATATATCAATAATATCATATCATATAATATCATATCAAACCATATCTTATCATATCATATCATATCACAAGCCTGAGAGTAGGTCAAATGTTATAGCAAAAGTATATCATATATTCACTCTGCTCTTGAAGTCCAAAAATTGCAAGCTAAACTATCAAAGTTTGGCATCCATCCATATTATTACAGCTAAGATCTCCAAACAGCAGTTTCTTATTTCACTCAGGTCTTACCCAGATGTCACACATTTATATCAGATGACCTACAGTCATTTTTAATCCTTTCCTCTTCTTTTAATTTTATTCATAAAACTTACACTACCTGTCATTATGACATATCTTTATTTATTTATATCATAATTATATGCCTTTTTGAAGATAGGGAACTATCCTTCAAGTGTGTCAGTGTCCTTAGTATTTACCCATCAATTTTAAGCACCTTGGTACATAATCTGCTCAATTAAAGATGAAATGACTAGCCTTCCTTTATCCCTAAATAATATTTATTTATCATCAACTATCTTTTGGGGGATGGGGAGAGAGGAACAGAGACAAGAAGCTGCTTTTATCCTTGAGAAGTTTTCAAACTAATCTGCTAAATTTCTGTACCTATCTAGGTTCAGAGATCTTACATCTAAAAGGAAATGCTTGGGTGTGATAAAAATATCCACTTATAGCCAGAGCTTCTCAGAGCCAAAGAAAAGTTTTGGATGCTACTTGAAGACCAAAAAGAGATTAGCATATTACAGAAACATTGCATGCATTCAATAAACTTTTGACTTACAGAGTAAATGGTATGTTTTGTTTATTTCTTTTCAAAATTTACTTACCTATCTTTACTAACTGGTTAGAATGCAGGATGAAATACTGACTAGGAGGGCGAAACAGAGCTGGGAGCATGCAGGGAAGAAATAAACAAGCACAAACTTTTATTTATGAAACCCCATATGGACCATTTTCCTATCACGGTGAATAGTTTTTATACTATGTGACATTACAAATTCTGGAACAACAATACCTTGTCTTTATGGAGTGGCTGGCTCTTGTGGGGGCTCAGGCCATTTTATAGACATGTTTTTAGTCATTCTGTTTGAGGTCTTCTATTCAATTACCAAATGGCCCATTGTTCCAAAGGATGCATTCTTCAAATTATTCATTATCCTGTTATAGGTACAAAGATTTACAAATCACCACAAATGACTCTGAAAATGTTGCTGCAGGAAAGAAGGTGAGTGGAAATAGAATTTCTTTGCATTTGTAATATATGAGCTCTTCAGATGATAGGAAGCCATTCTTTAAATATCAACCTGAGAATGAAGGAAAGCATATACAGTGACTTAGCTGCAGTCATTTCATGGGGAAATAAAGGTAGGAAAAAGAGCATTAATTCTCCACAACATTAGTTAAGACTGTAAAAGTAACAGCTAGCCAGAGTGACTTGAGATGTAAGGTAGTCACTTCAGGAACAGGCTTGAAAACAAAAGGTGACTTGAACATCTTCCTGAGTTGAGACACACAATGACTGGGTTCTTCATTTGCTTTATATGTACACAATTTTATTTCCTCAGACATACTGCTAGCTTTTTTCTACCTTGGCTGTCTTACCTGACCACAGGATGGTTGGAGAAGGCAATCTCCATGTTCTTTACACAAGCAAGATTTTATATATCAGTGGCTTTGCTATGACAACACAATTGTCATAATTGTCATGGGTCATGCCTGGGCTAGTATTAGGCAATAAGTACTCCATGTTTTTATGTTTTACAAATGAATATAGCTAGTGTTCATCAGATTTCAAATTGGTTTTGATTTGATGAATATTTGTCAATATCTATATATATATATTTGACATAGAAGTAGTGCTAGAGAATTTGAAAATGTGATATTCTCTAATTATGCATGTAATACAATCATCATAAAAATTATATGTGAGTCCCAACTATATTTAAAACATTAAGAAGCCCCAAATGACTGACGCAAGAAAAGAAAGGACATTCTGGAAGACCTGCCATGATCTATACGTGAACTGATTACTAATAAAATTAGCCAGACATGCTAAGCAAAGTGATGGTAACACAAGTAAAGGCATTCTGGGCAAAGAAGAAGCATGTGTAAATCCATGGAGGCACATGGGAGATTTAGGAGATCTGAGAAAATGTGGGCAAAAGAGATGTAATCATAATATATCTTCTAAGCATTGGTGCTATTAAATTCATAGGAACTAGATATAAAGGCACTGCACCCAAACAAGTAAGGTTTACCTAACAGTCCTATGCATGCACAAGAGGGTCACAGACCTCTACGAATTAGTACTGTTCATATAAATCTGTTTTGTACTCCTTAGATAATCCACATTTTAATTGTTTAAATTAAAATACAATGACATTTTCTTCTTCCTTTTTTCTTCTTACCTCTTTTCAAACATTCTTACCCCCTCTGCTCCATTTCAGATTCAGGGCCTTTTATTCTTTGATTATTTTACCACATTTATAAACTCATAAATATATGAAGATAACTGCTGAGTCCATCGACTTTTGTTTGTACATAAATCTTCAAGGCTTTTAATAGATGCTTTAATAGATGTCTATTAAAACCTATTTCCTTGTGCCTTACGTAATTTAAACTATTACTTATCTTCTACATCGGAAGCATATTAAAGCCAATACATCACTTACCTATGCAAATGTCTTTTTAGATTTTTATATCCACACTAGTCTTTTAACTTAAGATGGAGACCTACACTTTTCTGAAGGTAAATGCAAAAGGAGTGGATGTAGGGGAAGTGGAAGGTGGGGAAAGGGAACTAGGAAATATTAAAGGAAAGAAAACAGCAGTTGGGATGCATTCTATGAGAGAAGACAAAAATTATGAATGGAAACATAAGAAGAGGAATTGTGAAATAAGAGAAAATGTGGCAGAGGTGAAGGTTGAGAAAAAAAGATGAGGAGGAGGAGGAGGAAGAGGAGGAGGAGGAGGAGGAGGAGGAGGAGGAGGAAGAAGGAGAAGAAGAAGAAGAAGAAGAAGAAGAAGAAGAAGAAGAAGAAGAAGAAGAAGAAGAAGAAGAAGAAGAAGAAGAAGAAGAAGAAGAAGAAGAAGAAACTTTATTCTTTACACCAGCTCCAGTAAAGCTTTTCTTGTCTTCTAGCTTCCATAAGCAATCACAACAATACCACCACTGTTATGATATATACCAAATATCCTATATGTTTCCATCCATTCCACCCTTTCAAGATGTGGACACATAACCACAATATATTAACCAAGACAGGCAGTTGTAAGAGACACAGAGTTTATCCTGACATATTTTTAGTCCAGTTTCAGGACTACTGTAGAATGAATTTATTTTTCTCTTAAAAAATTCATCCTTGGTAACTTGATTCTCACTATGATCAAAATAAGAGATATGACCACACATAACTTAAGTACTCTGGAACCAGCTCCCTCATAGAAGAAACATGTAAGTACTAGTTTACATGTACTTACTTTATAACTATCTATATATCTTTATCTGTATGTATATCTGTATCTGTATCTATATCTAATCTATATCTATCTGTATCTGTGTCTCTGTCTGTATCTATAACTAATCTATCCATATCCATACCTATATCTACATCTACTTCTACTCTATTTTTTTAACAGAGAACATTTTTTATTCAAAAAAATAGACTTCAGTAACAATGAAATACTAAAATTGGTGATTACAATAGAAAAAGGGCGATAAGGGTTTGCTTTAGTCTTTCACCTGAAGACACAAAATTACAATACCATAAAATATGTTGTCAATTCTCATATTTGAATTAGTCCTTCTATGAATTTACTGATTGTTTTATTTTAATAAACACATTCTCTAGAAAATTTAGGGAAGGTAAGCGTTTGCTTACTTGAAAGACCTCTTATGCTTAGGAATCATGTTCAATTTTTACACATGAAAACGAAGTCTCTTCAAAAAAGTCCTGGTATTTCAAAGTAACAAATTAGAAAAGATGTTAAGTAAATTACGTTTAATCCCCAATTTAGTGGCTACTCTAATTTTAACACTTTATTTTCAGCATATCCTCCTCACTAATCAATCTCTAGATTATTTGTTACTAAATTGATGGAAAAATGTCAAATATCAGTGCTGCCACAATGATATATTTTCTTTAACTTTTTTTTTAATGTATACCACAACTCTAACCAAGCACTTTAATGGGTTAGCCTTTGCTTTCATTCTTTGGGTAGACTGTAAAATTTATATCTTAAAAAAAAAAAAAAAAAAAAAAAGCCTTTAACATGTAAAGGGAGTTCTTTTTCTCCAAGATATATTTGATGAAAAGTCTCTGAACAAAGAAAACTAATCCAGAAAATAAGGACAGGGTGACAAGACAAAAATGTCCAGAAAATGCTGTTAGTGTTTCAGCTGTGTTTATCTTATCTGCCCCCCTAGCTTGAGACCCCCCTCCCAAGCTGATTCCACACTTAGCCCCCTCTTCTAAGTTCAGCCATCACTGGCAATCCAGGGCACATATTTCCTGCTCAAAAAATGTATGTAGATCCCTGTCAAATGTAGATTGTGACAATCATTTTATGTGACCTAAGCAGGGAAACAATTTTAAAATGTAAAATTTGAAGATCTTAGCTCTGGATTCAGTAATGTCTGCAGATAATATCTCATCTTGCTATAAAGAATCTCATAACATAGGAAAACTTCCTGGGATATGTATGCATATGAAATGGGAGAGGACTTCTTCTTCTTCTTCTTCTTCTTCTTCTTCTTCTTCTTCTTCTTCTTCTTCTTCTTCTTCTTCTTCTTCTTCTTCTTCTTCTTCTTCTTCTTCTTCTTCTTCTTCTTCTTCTTCTTCTTCTTCTTCTTCTTCTTCTTCTTCTTCTTCTTCTTCTTCTTCTTCTTCTTTTTCTTCTTCTTCTTCTTCTTCTTCTTCATCTTCTTATTTTTTCTATAATTTCTCAGGGTCAGATTTTCTCCAGTACAGTAGAGAGGCTTGTGTCCTGAAAATGCATTTGAACTATCAACAATTAGGTGGTGGTTACTTATATAGATATTCTCCTGAAAATTCACACAGTAATGTATGGTGCCTTGAAGCAAGAATGACCTTTGTGAAAATGTCTTTTCGTTTGTTTGTTTGTTTTTGGGTTTTTTTGTAGTTTTTCAATAGGTTTGAGGGATTATATTTAGGTAGTATTTCTAGGTTTTTCTAAGGTGACTCATCTGGAAATTACACTTTGATAATAACCACAGTAAATTTAGTCTCTGAAAATCCATGGTGTTTGAAATCTAATTTCTTCCTTAGCTGTAAGACTAGAAAGTTAAATTTTAAGCCCAATAGATGATTTCTTTTTGCTGTTGCTGTTATTTTTTTGGTTGTTTTTTTCCCATCACTTGGCTGTAAAGGGTTCCAGAAGAACCACCTAACATCTACAAAGTTCTCTATCACTGTTCAAGTTAGAACATTTAGTTTGTTTGTTGGTTCATTGATTGCTTACCTCTCCGGCTTGGAATGCTAAGGCAAGTGAAACATACAGGAAACCACAATGATTTGCTGGGCTAAACTTTACTATGGAGACATGAAACAAACATCTATCCATTCACCATGGGGTGAGGAAGGTACCAAAGTAAGGATGTATACTGAGTTCAGCTCGTAGAACCAATGAATTTATTGGGCTTACAAAGCATGAATGCAGATCTTGGGTGATACCCTAAAACATTGGTTAATTGTTAAATACCATCACAAGTTATCTAATAGAACCTGCAAAGTAATAAAACATTCAGGAAGCCTTTTAATTATTTTATTGTCTTGCATAATCTACAGTAAATTCCAGCTTAGACACTTTTAGGGTAGACAAAATTGTATAATTGTTAGAATTCCAGAAAAGAGTCATTACCTTCTTTTTTTGCCCCTATTACTAGAGTGTTAACAGCTGTATTATAATTACTATATTCCTTGTTATAACTCTATTGGTTTGCTTAATTAGTTGCCATGACTACCAAGGTCATCTTTATTTCAAGGTGGCCATGTGATTCTGACAGAAAAATCTATCCTAACTCATAGGTCATCCTTTATTATAACTGAGGAGACCAGCAGTGAGATGTACAGATACAGTTCCTCAAACTCTTGTTTGATGTTTCCTGTCCTTCTTCAAATGTGCTTTATCCTATAGAGAAACTGAAGAGTCTGTGATGCAGTTTCTGTCTAAACTAGTTGACCAGATAGAATGAGCATGGTAATTAGGAAATAAAGGCAAGTAAGTGCTGCCTAGCTTTAATGACTACCAGTTACTCTATGTAATTACTTTCTTATATTCTAGTTTCACTAACAGAGTAAACCTCAGAGGCAAAATTACAATACTGAGTCTAAAAACAACCTTGCTTTAAAAAATACCCAGTAGAGGGGAGTATAGGGGGAGGGAAAAATATGACTCAAGAAGTCTAATTTCAGAAGCTACTAACTCTGGTCTGAGAATGGGCCAAAAAGAAATAAGATTAATATATGAAAGGCGTTACTTGACATATTGACTGGTAACTGCTTCAGACCAGAGCTACAAAGAACAAACAAATCAAGAGTAGGGAAAATCCTTTAATCTCTGATTCTGGGAGAAGGTGGGAAGCATGTAAATAAACTAACATGGATCCTGGCTACAGAAACCCAGAACTTTTTACCCTCAGGTTTATCCTGCCTATCTAACCCAACTGGATTCTTCAAAATACATTTGTTTTCTTCATGTATGGTCTCTATTTAAACCACTAGAATACAAGGACTGCAGACATTGAGAAGGTACCCTCTGGAGTCAGATTCATACCTAATAATATGAGGTTGAAATTGTTGACTTTCTAGTTTAGAATGAGACCATATTATTTTGAGGATAGAAAGATGGTGCTTGGTATAGCATCTTGGTACATTAAGAAAGGTAATGTAGTCTCTTAGTCAAGCAGGAATAAATAAACCCAATTTAACTTTGTCTCTGATGATTAAAAGACCCTCTCAATGCTCCCTTCACAGTAGAAGACAAGTATTTCTTTCTTTTTTTTTTTTTTTTTTTTTTTTTGCATCTTCTAAATATCTAGAAGCAGCTGTCCCTGTGTATCCAACAGACTGTCTACCCTGAACATGCTTGAGTACCAGCTTTATGGATCCCTGATTTTATGAGATGGTGCCTATGAATCCTCATCTGTACTAACCCTTCAACAGTTCACTTGTTCAAATCATTAGGATATATTAAAACCTGACCAATCTCTGGTCTAGTCTATCTAATCAGAATTCGCAGCTAGCCCTAAGTGCTTATGCCTAAAGCAGAATTTTAGTGACACCAAGCAAGCGATATCTATTACATAGTGTATGAGTATTCCCATCTCAAAGAAAAATGCACTCAACTGAGTTATTATAGGAACTTCTTTGTTGTTTTTTAAGGTGGGTTTTCAGTCATGTTCACTGTGTTCTAAGGCTCCCCTGGTTCTTCCACTGTTCTGTTCTTTCAATTTGTTTGTAATTGTCCAAGAGTAACATTCCATGCTTGTGTTCTTTTCTTTGTACACTGTATATGGGGCCTGGTAAGTTTGGAGATAGGATTGTGTGATTAATCCATTATTATATGCCTGTAACTCACTACCTGTGCTGGTTAAGTTTTTCTCAACTTTAGACATTCTAGTCATCTGGGAAGGGGAAACCTTAATTGGGATATTGTCTTCTAAAGATTAGCTTATTAAAAAGTATGTGGGATCATTCATCCCTACCCTAAGCTGTGTTCTGCCTGACTGTAGTGCTGCCATTTTAAAGAGAAAGAACCCTTTAGATAATTAGGTAAAAAATTGGTGTGGGCTCACACTTGCTGTAACATCAATAGTTCTTCTTGGTTTTTTTCTGCCATTGCACTTCTGTATTTTTAACCTTGTAGCCACCTCTTAAGGAAAAAATGCATCACATGAGGAATATCCCATCTCTGGTCCATCTGCCTAGATCCTTCTTTCTTGGTTCTAGCCTCAGAACCTCTGCTATTATCCATCCTTCAAGCTCCATACAAAAGCTTCCCTTGTCTATAACATATCCTTAGCTCTTCTTGGCTAAAGAAAATATCTATCTGCTTTGGACTTCTACAGCATAATTTTATTGCTCCTACCTTCCAGCTTCCAGCCCTGTCCCTATTATAACCTCTGCTATTCATAGATTAAAGTCTTATCTCCCCCAGAAGTCTATAAGAATTTTGAATGGTTTGTCACTCATCCATGTGTTGTTGCACATTGAACTTGGCGTGGTACATCTCACACATTAGAAGCACACATGTATAATAAACAAAGAATGCAAAATGGATCTGGGATGAGATCTTAACCCAAATCATTATTTTTTATTATTCTGCCTTATTAATTTAAGTCTCAAAGTATAAGTTTAATTTCATAGGTTGGCATCAAGTAATGTCATGAGAATGTGTCAGTATATCACACTTAATGAGAAATATCTCCAGTGATAGAGGCAATGATGAGATATTTCTGGTCAGTCCAAACCTACCCTGAAGCTATGTACTCATAGCAGTATTTTAATATAAGTTATATTACAAAATTCATATATGATCTTAAATTAAATATCATAAGGTGTAAATATTTAATTTAACATAAATAGACCCCTTCAAAATTAAGTAGAGCTATATAAGAGGCATTTATCTGTAACAGATAGATTATTCTGCTCTGAATGTGTTATGACTCCTTTATCATAGATGAAAGTCAGTGAGCCCAGCATTAAAAGACTTTAGTGTTTATTATATATGCATGCATTAGTGATTCATCATTCTTTAGCTGGAGCTAAAGGTAACACAATATGAGAAATAGGAAACTATATCGAAGCCACAACTAGTATTAGGTTTCCTTGGGTGTGAGAGAGAATAGGTCTTGGGGAGGCAGACAGATAGAATACTTTTGTTACTTGAAACTAATAAAGGTGTCCTGGAAGAAGAGTAGAAAGCACCCGATGTGGTAAATAGCTTCCAGAGTGCTGTCCATCTTTGGTTCCCTCATCCATAAAAATGGGAGACATGATCTGAGGATGCCATCTACTCATTTTCTTATTGGAAGCTGAGATAGCTTACCAGAGCATTGGGCCTGTCAGCATAGGATTGTTAATGAATATGTTTCCTGTAGATAATTATAGGAAAGGGACTATTGAAGGCACTTAAAACATTTCATTCTTTGTAATTCATTAATTATATTGCAATTATCCTATGCTCAGGAGCTGTTCAGGAGGCTGCATTCCAGCTATTCCTGTGAGACTTCATGGGCAGAAATGAGGGCTGAGGGGTTGGCAAGAGAGAACCTGAAGAGGAAACCTCAGAAAAGGTTAACTATGCAGATACAAGAAGCTAATTGGAAAGCTCTTAAACAAAATCCAGGTTAATAAGAGTTGAAAAGAACAACACATCTTTTTCATAATGATTATTGTGATTATCACTGGTTTTTCAGCCCACATTAAGGTTGCTTACGCTTTGACAGGCCTGTCATAGGTAACATGAATGTTTATATAAACACCTGTCATTAAACTTGAGCTGAATGATTCCATACATTTAGAGGTGAGTGCATTTTGTGGGCGATTGTCAAATGGTGGGGACAGAGGAAACCTGAATTGTGCTGTCATACATAGACAGAATGCTTTTTGTGTTTGTTTGTTGTATTTGTTTATAAACATTCTGCACGTGTTAGAGAGAATTGAATGTAAACTGAATCAGTAAAGATCTGTAGAGCATCCAACCCTGGAATGTAATAGAGTAGCAATTAAACAAATAAAGCTGCTACTCTTACATAACGATTCATGGAAAATATTGTAAATTAAGATAAGATAGATAATAAGATAGGTAAGCAAAATAAGGATAATGTGCTAAGTCCTAGGACCATAAGACTTGGTAACAGGGTCATGAAGAGGGGTGCTCAGAAGGCTGCCTCTGTGTTCTCTATTTCTTGCATATGGAATATCAGTAGAAATGCCATACATTTCCATATGTTTAGACCTAACCTTAATGGCTTTGAAGACATTGTTTTTTTCCACAGGAATCACATTAAGGAAGTCTTGGAAGAGACTGAATAGTGATAAAAAGTTGTCCTAACTTATGATGGGAAGGGCAGCCTAATGTTCTTCCATTGATTCACTAACCATCCATCCTCTACTCTGTCCTTTTGCTTTTCATTGAATCCTTCTTTTTCCCAAGGCAAACTGCTAACCTCCCTGCCATGTGTTACTTTTGATTGCAAGTGCTGACATCAAGAGATCTGAATCTCTATGGTTGTGGGAATTAATGATTCCCATCTCTCATAGCCAAGGGCAAAAGGAAGACAATGTGTGTTGTGAAAGACTGCATAGGAGTCATCTAACACTGTCTTTACGTGAAACATAGCAGGTTCATACAGACAGAGTTTTTGGTATCTGAAAGTAGATGCTAAGCAACTAGTTTAAGCCTCCACACAGATCTCTGACTCTTTTATATAGAATAGCTCATGAATGCATCGTGAAAAGTGAGAGACCACACACACTAGAGACAAATCAATGTAGCTGTCGTAGTGGAGGACTCCATGGTGTTATAAAGGCTGTCCAAAATTAACAAAACTACTTGTAGCAGATTTATTGCTAGCCACAAACACATGAGAGAAACCCAGATAAACTTATGCTAAATGATTAATTTGTATAATTATGGCGTAAAAATATCTACTGTCTAGAGCATTATGTTTTCAATGGATTATTATGCTGCAATAGTTAATAGATAAAATATTAAGCTATATTACAGATTACTCCAGTAAAGTCAAGCAATTTTAAATGAGTTTAGGTCACCTTGGATATGAGATACCATCCCCTATCCTATTCATAAATCTAATGAGCTAATACTTCATAAATATAACAAAACAATTATAAATGAGAGTTTAATTATTCACTTCTGAAATACTAGTAGAATGTAAGTTTTTAGGTTTCCATGAACAATATGGATTCCTTGTTATATACATTATGATTTTAAATGACTTATGCTCATTTTTTTTGAAACACATTTTCTCACGTTTCATCCTGTTCTTGAAGGGATCAATGGCATGGAAGATAGGCAGAACTTTCAAATGATAAATTCTATGTAAATCTGTTTATATTTTATATGCGAGTTCATTATATAACTAAATCATCTAATTAAGATATCTCTGCCACGTGCTTTTCACTGAGTCACTGAGGTGTGTGTGTTAGAAGATCAGAGCACTTTGTTATCTTAAAAAAATAATTTCAGTGGATAATACCATGCTCTCTTGTCACATAGATTAGAACTGTTGCATGACCCAAAGGACGTTTTCTTTGAAAAATGACTTCTCTCTTTTACTCTCACCTACCCGGAGGTTGGTAAATCTTTCCCTGGGGCAATGATACAAGTCATATCCTTTTGGCAACAAAAGCCTCTTACTTTAACCAATAGCATGTGATATCCATGCCAAGCATTCATATTTGAGGACTTTGTTGAATGTGTCTAAGATTCAGATTTATATCAGCCCTTTGCAAGATGTTGAATGTTTATGGCAGCCATAAAATAAACAGACTCATTCTCCTTCTCTTAGAATTATTGATATTCCTTATTAAAGATTAAATAGAATAAATCAACTTGAAAAGGAAAAAATTGTCATGACTAATGAAAAGCATACCTTTTTATTCTCACTTTCTCATGATCTTGCTTAGTTCTTTAACTAAAGGTACCATCTCTCTGATCAGGGGATTCTTATCTGTAAAACTGAAACTCTAACTGCTATTCTGGCCACTCGTAGATGTAAGCCTGCACAGTTTGAGCAAAAAATATGTGTGAAGAGGCTAAACAACACAAAGAACAACCAAACCACAGGGTTTTTTTTTTCTTTTTTGTTTCATTTTGTCTTGCGTTTCTGTAACTAGAAGTCACTACTGCTTCCATATAAATCTATCCTTTTGTCATTTCTAGATTTAATAATATCCCACGTCACTCAAACCTATTTTCCTGTATCCTCATGTTTTGCTAAAATTGGGGCCCAGACTTGATCTCCCAATTTTTTGTGCTCCCTTTTTATTGTCATACTATTATCACCAGCTATATATATATATACATAAAGATAGGATAATTTAATGTTGAAATGAGTGATCTTAATAAAAAGACACAGCATGTTAACAAAATCCCTTAATAGGCACTTTCTAGCTGCTTAAATATGTCTAGATTATTTGCCCTCCGTGGCTCAGTTTTTCTCATAGGAAAAAAAGTATAGAAAATAAGATTGATATCTCACATGATTTGGGTAAGATAAAATGAGTCAAGTATATAAAAATATTTAGCATGGCTCTTATCAAACGTTTAATAGAAAATATCAAAAACTAAACAGATGTCAACTAATATTAGCTCTGTATATAAGCTTACTTACTAGCACCTACCTAGAGAGATGATTACAGTAAGATATTTGATTCTCATTGCCATATGTTCAATATCTACTGCTTGATAGAGACTCACCAAAAAATAAACACACACATATATAATAGATACATTGATGATACCTGTGACTCTAAAGGCAATATAGAATTTTGATTCTAGCTTGGGCTCTAACCCCACAGGATGCCTCTGCAACATTATGTCTTTAATACCTATGATTCCCTCCCTCATCTGTTCAATAAAATCAGGAAAAAACCTTAAAACTCTATATAAAGTATCTTGTTAAACTTTCCCAATGCACCATGTTGTATATAAAATTAATCTTGTCCTGTGAAAACAGAAACTGTTGAGTTTCAGAAAGTTTAGGCAACTTATCTTTAAGATTATAGTCATAAGGTGAAAAACAGATACAGTTTTGACTTAGATTTTGGGTTAGTAATCTCCACTATTCTGCTCCAAAGCAAAACATAATAGGAAAAGATGAGATGTATATAACCCATATCAATAACTCCTCCCATCAAAGAGAACCATTGGCAGTAAGGAGTGGGTATCACTTGACAGACACATTTAAATACATTAGCATGTATATAGGGATCTAATTGAGGAGAAATTAAGCAGGGAAGATACTGACAACTAACATAGTATCCTTGAGTTAAATGCTATTTTTGTGTTCATATGGAATGGAATATCCACTGTGCAAATGTACACCAAATGGAATTTATAACAACTTCTTTGACTTGGGAACCACTTGTCCTGTCCTCCGTAAAGTTATTGCAATGTCTATATTTAACCCAGTGGGATTGATGGCTTTATATTTGGATGATTATTTTTAGATATTCTCATGCACTGTCTGCTTAAAAGCCACAGAAAGTCTGTCAAGCCAGGTGGAGTAGCTCCAGATGTGAGATTGCATGTGAGTCTTTGCCTGATCCTTAGTTGGGCAAGTATGTCTGCAAGCCTAAGCATTCATGAGATCTCAAGTGACGTCACTCTTAATTTTTATTCTTAGTTCCCAATGTTAATGTCCTTATCTGAAAATGAATCATAACAGTTTATATTTGGAAAGAAATTAATATTACAAATCTAATCTCTAATGAGATGTTTGGATCTTCTTTGTGCTATTGTCATTCAACTTAACTCTGTTGTTCATCTTGTTAACAAATATTGAGACCTTACACTGAGATAATCTTTAAGATTTTAAGTATGATTAAACGTGGCTTTATTTTTCACATCCAAATGTCAAATCGGGAGGATGCAAGGTAGATGGAGATTTATATGATACACAATCAACAAGACAAATATTGTAGTTTATAGAGAATCACAGAACATGGTGTAATGGCCTGGCATAACATATCTGGCACAGATAAGAGCTTTGTTAATGGTGTCCATGATGATCATTTCAGTTTTATTGATAGTGTTAGAGAAAGTGTCGTAGATGTGTCCTGAATAATAAGGTGGATTTCTCAAGGCACATAGGTTAATAAGGCACCATACAAGATTGAAACAGTAGAACATCTTCAGAGACTGTGAGAGGACCAGGGACTTATATCCATCTTTCATTTGAAAATTTGATATGGCTCAAATTTAAGACCATTTACTTCCTTCCATACTAATTATCATGAAACTGTCCACTTTGATGAGCAAGTGAATGATAAGACTTTCTTCTTTTAAATTATGTGTGTGGGGTGGGGAGAGAGAGAGTGAGAATGAGAGAGAGAGAGAGAGAGAGAGAGAGAGAGAGAGAGAGAGAGACAGAGAGACAGAGAGACAGAGAGAGACAGAGACAGAGAGACAGAGAGAAACAGAGAGACAAGGAGGCACAGCTAGAGACAGAAAGTGACAGACAGAGGCAGATAAAGATTGAAGACTGAAGATATATACTTTTGAATAGAGTCATATATTAATCCTCTCCTCTATTTTCCACAGAAACTGAAAAAAAAAGCAGACTTGTACACGTGTGTGTGCCTGGGTGTGTGGTATGTGTGGGTGGGTTTGTGTGTTTAACCTGTTATTATACTTCAAACTTTAAAAATTTTGGATTGATAAATTAAATATCAATCATCTCTAAGATTTTTTACCTGTACTCTAATTAGTGTTTGATTTATCTCAAGAAACAAATAGTCTAGAGTAGACACAATATGAGCATAATATATAACAAGTTATAAATAATGTGGCTAGGTGCTCTCAGGATTTTGTTTTTCTGGTATATTAGTTACAGAGTATGATTATGAATGACATGACTATTATTAATCACTGCTTTTATTGATTTTGTGATATGAAATATGCTTATACATATTGTTTGTAAGACTTCATCTTCAATTTAATTTTAACACTACCTTTATTAAGTAAGTTTATGTGTAATTACTAAGTAAGTATAATTCTCCCTATACTAAGGAGAACAAGTTGAAAAATACAATTGAATTGTCAAAGATTTATGTATGTGAATACACCGCCTCTGTCTTCAGACACACCAAAAGTGGGCATCAGACCTCATTACAGATGATTGTAAGCGACTGTGTGGTCTGGGGATTGAACTCAGAACCTCTCTCTGGAAGAGCAGTTAAGTTTCTTAACCCATGAACCATCTCTTGGTTCAACTCACAGTCAGCGTGTAGAATGTAAATTGACCCATTTTTATCTTCTTGTACAAAGATAATTCCAAGAGAATCAAATACCTTTATGTAAAACCAAATACACTGAAACCAATAGAGAAGAAAGTGGGAAAAAGCATAGAAATCATAGGCACCGGGTAAAATTTCCCAAACAGAACATCAATGCTTTAAGATCAATAATTGAGAAATGGGACCTCATAAAATTGCAAAGTTTCTGTAAGGCAAAGGACAATATCAATGGTACAAAATGACAACCACCAGATTTGATAAAGATTTTATCAACTCTACATCTGATAGAGGGCTTGTATCCAATATAAACAAAAACTCAAGAAGTTAGACTCCAGAAAATCAAATAATCCTATTAAAAATGTGGAACAGATTAAGCAAGAATTCTCAAATGAAGAATATGGAATGGCAACAAAGCACCTAAAGAAATGTTCAACATTCTTTGTTATCAGGGAAATCAAATCTAAGCAACCCTGAGATTCTATCTCATGCCAGTCAGAATGGCTAAGATCAAAAACTCAGGTGACAGCAAATGCTGGCAAGGCTGTGGAGAAAGAAGAACACTCCTTCATTGCTGTTGGTACTGCAAACTGGAACAACCACTCTGAAAATCAGTCTGGCAGTTTCTCAGAAAATTGGACGTAGTACTACTTGAGGACTGAACTCCTAGGCATATACCCAAAAGGAGCGCCAACATCCAAAAAGGACACATGTTCTTCCATGTTTATAGCAGCCTTATTTAAATATTTATATCATAAATTTATAATATAATAACCCAGATGTTCTTTAGCAGAGGAATGCATACAAAATATGGTACATGTATACCATGGAATACTACTCAGCAATTAAAAACAGTGGCTACATGAAATTGTTAAACAAATGGATGGAACTAGAAAATACCATTCTAAGTGAGGTAACCCAGTCACAAAAGAACACACAAGATATGAACTCACTGATAAGCAAATACTTGCCCAAAATCTTGGAATACACAAGAAAATGTTAACAGACCATATGAAGTTCAAAAAGAAGGAAGACGAAAATGTACATGCTTCAGTCCTTAGAAGGGAGAATAAAATACTCACTGAGGGAAATACTGGGACAAAGAGTAGAACAGGGACTGAAGAAAAGGTCATCCAGAGACTGCCTTACCTGGGGATATATTCTATTTGCAGCCACCAAACCCAGTCACTAATGCTGATGCCAAGAAGTGCTTGCTGACAGAAGTCTTACAAGGATGTCTCCTGTGAGGTTCTGCTAGAGCCGTACTGATAGAGATTAACATGCTTGCAGCTAAATATTATTCTGAGCATTGGGACCCCAGTGGAAGAGCTAGAGAAAGAACTGAAGAAGCTGAAGGGGTTTGCAAACCCATGGGAAAAATAACCATAGCAACCAACCAACTCTACTAGAACTTCCAGGGACTAAAACACAGACCAATGAGTAAACAGAGAGGGACACATGGCTCCAGCCACATATGTAGCAGAAGATGGCATTCTTTGGCATCATTAGGAGTAAAAAGTACTTGCTTATGTGAACGCTTGTTTCCCCAGTGTAGGTGAATGCAGGGTGATGAGGTGAGAGTGGGTGGGAGGGAGTGGGAGCATATTCAGGGAAGCAAGGGGAGGGGGGAAAGGAGATAACACTTGAAATGTAAATACATAAAATATAGAATAAAAATTATTAAAAAGAATTGCCTAAAGTTCATAGAAAAGAGAAACACAGGTACTTTAGATTCTAAAATCAGCTCTTGTCACCTGTCGTTAGTGAAGTATATTATGCCTGTGAAGAATACAAGAATATTTTGTGTTTGGTATACAGGTTAAGGAAGCTCATGTGTATGGTTTTCTTTCTATATTGCTGGTTTGGCTCTATTATTTCTTCAGTTCTCCTTTAGCCTACATTCCTGACAATCCAGAAACCAAAACACTGTGATCTCCTATAGACCTCCATTCACACTGATCATGGCATATGAGTTTTCCAGATTGATTGTACAGTTATAAAAAAAATGTATACAGAACGAATTAATTTGAGAGTGAAGATTATTTTAATGATATAGACTTAGCATAGTTTATCATAAAGTTGCCTCTACATAAGTTACTTTGTATGAGTATCTAAGGCACATGTTTATTATGTTTCTACACCATCTTCAACTAGTTTGCAGACAGAGCTAAAGCATTATGAATTCTAAAATCACTAGGATTTACATTTAATTTTTAATTAGTATCCATTTTCATTTGTATTATACATTCTAGTCTAGGATTAGGTGTTAGGAAGTCTGAGGATTTAGATAAAGTATTCTAACTCCACATTGAATATACAATCTTCAGAAATAACACAAATCTCTCTGAGTTAATACACTTCATGTTTAGATCTTCTTTAGGCTGCCATTTTGTTGATATTTCATAATTGTAAATTTCCTGGCATATATAGAAGACACAATTACACAGAAGACATCCTAGCCCTCTGATTCTTACAATCTTTTCACCTCCTTTTCCATGATGTTTTCTGGCTCCTAGTTATAATTTTGGTGGTAGGTGTAATAGGTCATTCTCAGCACATTGTGTATAGCTGCTCTCTGCATATTGACCAATTATTACTTTTTGTAATGGTCTCTGCCGGTGTCAAAATAAAACTTCTTGTTTTAGAAGCTGAAAGCTACATTTATTCCTGTAAATTTAAATCTATACATCATAAGGTTTACGACTTATATTCCAGTCAGAACTTACACCAGCTTAGCAAATTAAGAATAGTAATTCCAGTCACCAGAATTTAATTATGCTAATAAAGAAGAGGAAATATATGTATATATATGTATATATACATATATATACACATATGTGTGTGTGTGTGTGTGTGTGTGTGTGGAGAGAGAGAGAGAGAGAGAGAGAGAGAGAGAGAGAGAGAGAGAGAGAGAGACAGAGAGACAGAGAGAGAGAGAAAGACAGAGATAGATAGAAAGATAAGTAGGTAGATAGGTAGGTATA
Organism: Micromys minutus; assembly: GCF_963924665.1. Classification (NCBI taxonomy): domain Eukaryota; kingdom Metazoa; phylum Chordata; class Mammalia; order Rodentia; family Muridae; genus Micromys; species Micromys minutus. The sequence continues at coordinate 10,576,130 of NC_137963.1, read as the reverse complement.
AGTGATTCTATATTATAAAAAGCAAAAATTAAAATTGCAAAAGAAAATTTTAACACATTTGCTAGCTTTACGATGGTATTTGAAAACCATTTTGTTAGATCTTTTTTATACTTTCTGGCAAAAAGAAAAAATTACAGCTCCTCAGATTTGTCCTAAATGTTCATTAGGTTCCAATGACAACATTATAAATGAACTTCTAGTGACAGCCTTGTCACCTATTAATAGATTACAATTTCAGACAGATGGAATTCTGGGGTTTATGCTAATAGAAGGTAGGATTCTCTTTTATACTTTCTTGGTAAGCTTCCAGTGTGCTGACTTAATAGCTATAGTGTACAGAGAGAAAAATGGAAGACATTCCAATACGCCATAAGGGAGATAACAAATTATTCTTTCAAAAGTAGGCTTGTTACACTTATGTGCATATAATGCTTAATTTTTAACAAACGTTTGATTTCAATACATGAAAAAGTGATAAAAATCTATCAACCTATGCTAATATTTACTTTCAATTGAAAATATATTGCTGCCCTTTGATTCTAGGATTTATTATAAAATCACTCAAAACTATCAATTGTAAAATATTATTAAATAAAAATACTATTGAAAATATCCATATGTTTTGGATTAAAATATTTTATCTAAGAATACTAATTAAAAAATAGCTCCTCTGAGGCTCAGACATCAAAAATAATGCATGCACAGACACACAGCTCAATAGATAAGACAGCAGAGGACCAGGGATATCTGACATGAAGATTAATGTATTTGTACTAGCACCATTGCTTAAAAAAACTTGGAATTTTTGTTTCTAAATAAATATAACTATTGTTTGATTATCTTTTAAACTATTTGTAGACCACTTGGCACTGAAATATATATTGAGTACTTATTAAGGTGGGAGAGACTACCAGAAGAAAAACAAAACAAAACAAAAACAAAAGAAAATTCAGGTCTTTAAGATAGTGTTCCATTAATTACTTTCATTCAGCTACCAACTTTAGGATATCTATTCTTTATGGAATATGGTATTTCTTTACAAATTTACCTCAAGTCAACCACTGGTTGCATAGATCACTCTTACAAGAGAACATTAGACTAGACAGTCAATCATAAACCAGAAATCCTTGGTTTAATTCAAAGACAATGGGAAAAATAATAAAAACACACCTCTTAGTGAAATTTTAATAAGAAGATCTTACTTATGAAGGTTGGTTTTAGCAGAAGAATCTGCTCTGCTCTTGTGGAGGTGGGGACTGGGAAGATGTTCATTTTGGTATTTTTTTTTAAATCATGGAGAAGCAAGGAGCTTAGTGTAGCTTTCTTTGGCTAATTTATGGGTTCTTCTTTCTTTGACCCTTCTTCAGCTTCTTTCTTCCACCCTTTTAACCCTCTAACAAGAGGCAAGGGAGAGAGGAGAAAGAAAAGAGATTCCTGAATAAGTCAGGGAATAGAAAGTAGGCAACAGTATCATTAGACCATTTCTGCTGATTAGAATTATAGTTTCTTGAGGCAGCTTTGATCCTTGCTGTCAGGATATCTAATTTGTTCTTGTGTTTCTTCTTCGAAGACAACTACTTACCAAAGACTGACCAATGTCAGCTAACAAAGACCAACAGCAAGCAACAACCAACCAACAACCCAAATGCCTCTCAGGGCTCAAGGGTTTATAAACCCTATAAAAATATCCCAGCATTCCAAACATTACATACTTGCAGATACTGTCTGCAGCCGTCAAAATCACAAATCCTGACAGAGCTGGAAGTAAACCATAATCAGTTGCTGTGGATGATCTAAAGCAGACCCATACCTGGGTTAAAATAAAATCATATTTCTATAATATTTCTGTGTTTTGTTTTTAAGAATCCAAAACTCTAAGAAATGTCACTACAGATTAGCAAATGTAAGAAGTATGAAAGATGTTAACAACCAACTAAGATTTCTCTTTCCTTAACATTTAAACATAATTTAGAAGAAAATGGACTTTTTCAGTATCTTTGGAGAACTGTCTCTTTGCCATTACCTACAGGTGTATCCTTGGTGAGCATCTTATATTTTGGAAAGAGCTAGTCTAGACAAAGGCATTTTTGTTACTTAGGGTGGCACGTATCTGAGGAAAGAACCATATAGCAGAAATCTAAAAGAAATTTCAGCAATCATGTAAGAAAAACAATAGACTGGTGAATGTAGGAACAGTAGCTTAGTTTGTACCTTGACATTTAAATATAAAGAAAATGAATTAACAAATTTGAGCCACAGTTTTCTTATCTATAAAACAGCATAAATACAAGACCTCATCTAGAAAAGGTGTTATAACATTTAAAAAAAATTTAATAGAAATTTGAAGTATCCACTGAGATTTTAAATGTCAATGTTTAAATTAATAATATGCTAAATCTTGCAATATTCTATACAAATATATATTTTTTGTATCTTTGGATTCAAAGTAAGGGAGTTTTATTTTATTCATGTAGTTTTGGATTCTTAAAAAATTAAAATATTTATACAAATAAATATACACTAGAGTATAATCAACCCATGCTGATCATCAGATGGACAGAATTTAAGCCTGTGTTAATTTATATCAAGTATGTACCTCTTTAATATATTTTATATATGCAATTACAATGACTAAGGAAAATAATATCTCAGAAGAATTGGAAATTCCAAATATTTCTCACAGACAGAAATCTATAGAAATATTGGTAAGTTATTCAGTTTAATTTTTCTACCAGCCCAATATTGTTATACACATGGTATGACCAAAACCATTCCAGAACTCATTGGCTCCCAGCAACAGCTCGGGCTTCACAAAAGTATACAGCTAATTCCAAAGAAGGGCAGAAAACCATGCTGTATACTCAAGGGGAAAACCAATAAACGGTTGCTATAACTTGATGTACTTTGTCAGCATTATGGTCTGAGAATCTACCGAAGCGGAAATGGGGAGTCCCAAGAAGACAGATTGGAACGTGGTGTTGAACACCATACATTCTAACCCATAAATGTAGTTAAGTGATGTCACAGACTTGTTAAATAAGAAACTTGAATCGCAACTATTTCTTTGTAGCTTGTCTGTTAACCAGCTTAAAGGTCCGAGTTAGTGAGCAGTATTAAATAACCCTGACTTCAGACACATCATCATGGCTGTCAAAGCCTTTGGCACGAATATCAAATATAGGGAAATGGTAAAAACTTACAGCAGATATTTAGGGAATGAATAATAATGAAGATATTCTTCAAACTTCATGACTATCTGCATACCCAGTTGGATATCTATAGAGGAGTAAGACAATGGGGAACTATGCAATATATATATATTGCATATGGCCATCTAAAATTTTGTAGTTTTGCACCATGAGTATGTATTGCTTAATAAAGATGAGGTTATTGTGGTTTCCAGAAATACAACCATTAAAAAAGAAATAACCACCCTAGGAAAGAGTAAATATATGTTCAATCTGTGTTGTGGTTTGAATATGAAATATCTTCTCTAGGCTCGTGCATTTGAGCATTTAATACTGTGTTGATTGTGCTGTATTGGAAAATGGTAGGGCATTGTGGAGGTCTGGCCTTGATGAGGATGTATATCAGTAGGGTTGTGGCTTGATATGACTTTTCTTGTCTTTTACGTTATAACCGATTGTAGAGGAAACATGCTTAATTCCTGCACACCCTTGTTGCCATGTTTCCACAGTATTAATTGGCTGTGTCCTTTTGAACCTCAAGCTAAAATAAATCTTTTCACTTTTAAGTTGCTTTGCCTCGGGAATGCTGTTAAGGTAAAACTACCTAATGTAATCTGCTTTGTTTATTTGTTGTAGGTCAGTTGCAGGAACAGGGGAAAAAAATTTGCTTCCCTCTGTCCCGTAGAAAGGGAGATAGGATATTTTCATTTCATTGATCATGGTAGATTTCCCTTTTAGATAAGATGATTGTTCTGAAAATAAAATATCTATGACAGATTTTGTAAATGACCCTACCATTTACTTTCTGCTGCATTCATAGTTTTTTCTGGGACAATGAATTAAGTGTATGGTAGCTCGGATTAAGAGTCTACTCAGGTTCCTATCTGATTTCAGGTGCCTCTTTAAGATCCACGAGGAGAACACCACTGGCTAAATTATTGATTTAAGTTGGACAAGAAATTTATGGCGGGAATGTAATTGTGCCTGCAACTTGGGTACACTTAACTGGGACTAGACCACACATACACTCGGATATGTAAATCTATTAAGCAATCACTGATAGTTATGGTTGTGTATTTTTATTGACTATGTTATTTTTTCACTTCACAGCCTAATTACAATTTTCCCTTCCTCTTATTCTACCACCCTTACCTTACCTTCTCTGTCCCCAACTCCTCCCCTTCTCATGGATATCAACCAGCCCCAGAATATCAAGCTGCAGCAAGACTAGGCACATTCTCATCCATTGAGGCTAGACAAAGCAGCCAAAGCTAGGGGAAAGGAATCCAAAGACAGACAGTGTGGTCAGAGATAGACCCTGTTCCTGCTTTAGGAGTCCTACATAAAAACCCAGCTGCAGAACTGCTAAATACTTGAGGAGGCCTAGGCTCATGCCATTTATGTTTCCTGGTTGGTAGTTCAGCCTGTATGAGCCGAGATTAGTCATCTTTTTCTCTATGGCTCTTAGTGTTCTTTTGTTGTTGTTCTATAATCTTAGTGTTTTGATCATTATGTGGCAGGAGAATTTTAGGTTTGGACCTATGTATTTGGTGTTCTGGAAGCTTCTTTTATGTATACAGGCATCTCTTTCTCTAGGTTAAATTTTTTTTTCTTTTATGATGCTATTGAAAATAAGTTTTAGAACTTTGAGCTAGGAATCTTCTCTTTCTTTTATTCCTATGTTCTTAGCTTTTGGCCTTTCCAATATATTCCCAGATTTTCTAGATGTTTTGTGTGAGAAACTTCTTAGATTTAGCATTTTTTTTTGACAGACATATCAATTTGTTTTGGATTGGATCTTCTGCTCCTAAGATTGTCTCTTTCATCTCTTGTATTCTGTTGATGCTTGCATTTGTAGCTTGTGTTCTCTTACCTATGTTTTCTGTCTCCAGGGTTTCCATCATGTGTTTTCCTTATTGCTTCTATTTCCATGTTATGTCTTGAACAGTTTTATTCATTTCCCTTGCCTGGTTGATTGTATTTTCCTGTATTTCTTTAAGGGATTTACTAATTACCTCTTGAAAGGTCTCTATTATTTACATAAGATTAGATTTAAGATAATTTTCTTGTGCTTTAACAGTGTTAGAATAGCCAGGGCTTCCTCTACAAAGATGACTGTGCTCTAGTAGTGTCATTTGCCCTGGCTCTTGTTGACTATATTCTTACTTACACTGGCCTTTAACCATCTTGCTGTCTTCAGTGGAGTCAGGCCTCCAGGAAAGCAGGCAGCTTTGTGGCTGGTTGTTCTTTGTTACACAACAAAATGTGATTGGTACAGCACAAACTGAGAATTATTGAATAGAAGAATGCAGGAGTCACTTTATTCATCCTGGGAGGTAAAAGTTTCTTCTCTTTTCTTTTAACTTTTTGATATAACTCTTTGACACTCATTAGGATATTATCTTGTCAAGAAGTATGTAAGTTAACTTTACAAGTTCAAATGGACAATACAAAATGGAATTTGGAAGCTTCATGTTTGTATTTCTTATCCTTCTTCTTTGCATATTTAAATACTGGAGATGCTTTGTCTCCTGTCAGAGCCTGTTGGCCACATATCATGTGGTGGACACTAGGTAGTTTTAGGACATAGACAAAGGTAGAATTGCCAGAGGAATGTCAGAATACAGAGTTTTCATATTCCTCTCCAGAGTTATTTCTTTAGAAGTGTAAACACTACTTTCTAGAAAGATGGATTCTTGGCACCCTGCAAAGGTCTGGGCTCAGAGAAGCCTCAGGTAATAAATCATGGGTCAGACAATAGCCAGAGGTATCAAGTTAGTCTAGGCCCAATTTTGCCATCTCTGGAAAAAAAAAAATGCACTCTGCACTGTATGCTGAGATCTGGGAACAATTTGTTATTTTCAAGTATGAAGTTTCTTGTGTCACCCTTTATTTCTGTGTCAACTAAATTTCTGGTAGCAAACTTATTCAGGAGAGGAGCAGATGATTCTGGATCTGTCTCTGTCTCTCTGTCTCTGTCCCTGTATCTCTATGTGTTTCCCTGTGTCTCTGTCTCTCCCCTCTCTCTTTGTCATTCTTTCTCTTTCTCTCTAGATTCTTTCTCTTCACTATAACCTAAGAAAGTTTACTTCCTTCTAAGGGGTGGTCTACCATTTTCTAAGTGGTAATACTCAAATTCTAAACAATGCAAATATGGGGAATAAAGAATATATGTTCTCATATGGCACAGCACAGTATGAGAGCTACTCCACTGACAAAAATACTTTGACTTTAAAATGGAACACACACATCACACACACACACACACACACACACACACACACACACACACACACACACACTCATCTTAGCCATATAATACAAAATGAATCCATTTCAATTCGCTCCTAATTCTCATTACAATGAGCTAGAAGAATAATTTTGTCAGTGTTATGCTTTCAGTCTATCACTTGTAAGCACTTTTTTTTTTTTTGTTTTCTCAACTCTCTCCTTCTCCTTCTCTTCTTTCTTCCTATATCTCCCTTTGTCTCTGTCCCTGACTCTCTCCCTATCCCTGTTTCCACAAATGCTCTATGCCTGCCTGCTAGAAATAGCTAAGGAGAAGTATAGTTTATGACACATACTTGAGTTAATGACTAACTCACTGATTAAAAATATTATCGGTTCCTTTCTCCAGAAATTTCATAGGAAAAAACAGATTCTAATAGCACAAAAAAATGCATATTTGGGCTTTATGCTACATTGAACAAACCAAGGTGTGAAAGGCTGACCTTGGAAACCAAGTCTAAGATTTGCTTCTGAGAATGGGCCACATGATCTTCCTAAGCATGAGCTGACATCATGGAGTACACTGCTTCAGAGATAAGCATTCCCATCTTCTAAGAATTCTCATTAAAAAATAAAAGTTATTTGCTAAGTCATTGAATAAACCATTTATAATTTTGTCTGGTGGGTCATTGATTACACAAAGGCATATAACAGGATTTTGACTCATTGGCACTTGGATTTGTCACTATAGAGTTTGAAACATACTTCTCAAAGCTGTGTGGTGTACTTAGAATGTAAATTTGTATTTTTACATCACAAAACAACTTGCTCTTACATAAGCAAAGTATCATTAGTAAGAGTTTGTAACTCATTTACAAAACTCCATCAACCCCTAGGTATCTTCCCCTGGGGTTCTCTCCCTATACAAAAGAGACAATGCCAGCTCCTTCTCACTTCTCAGATAAAACCTACACATCTCTTAGGACAAAGTGCCATAAGTGGAATGAAGTAGAACTGAGTGGCTAGTCATTGTCGAGAAGCCACACCTTTCACTTTTAAAGGAGATTCCACAAAATCCATTACTTTTAATCTACATCATTGTTTCTCAGTCTGTGTTACAACTCTTTTGGGAGTTGATTGACCCAGGAGTAACATCAGATATTCTGCATATCAGACATCTACGTTATGATTCAAATCAGTAGCAAAATTATAGTTATGGAAAAACAATAGAAACAATTTCATGGTTGAATATCACTACAACATAAAACTTCACCCTCATCTGAGGATTTATTGACATTTGATAGCTTTTCCATAAGGGGTCATATTCTCTTTATTATTAATTTTATTTTATGATTATAATCATATTCTCTTTATTTTTTCCAAACCTTCCCAAACAGCCTTCCTACATTATTTCAAGTTTATGCTTCTCTTTCCTCCAGATATCTTTCAGCTCTTGATAGTTCTCTTAATTTGAGGTCTCTTGAGCTTTTCTTCCTACCATGAGAGCATGTCTACTTAGTGGCATTGTCCTTTTTCCTGTCATGTTTAGACAAATATGTCAGTGAGATTTTATGGGGATAGACCTTGGCATTTATAGAAGATACAACTTCCTGGCAAACTCCCTGAGCTCATACAATTTTCCATACTCTCTTTGTCTATTATTCCTGAGATTTGGGTTAGATAATTGCTTGATAAATGTAGCCATTGAGGTTGGACTTCACAATTTTGTGATTTTATTGGTTGTATATTTCTGTAATGGTATATTTCATTTATTGCAAAGAGAAGTTTCATTGATGACGGGTAAGGACTGCACTTGCTGACTGGCACAGTGACAAACATTGAGGATATAGTTAGGGATTATGCAGCTTTACTAAAGTATAGTTGTAGTTTCTCCTCAAAGATCCATGATATCATTACCAAAGGATCAAAGCATTTATGAAATGTAAATTATTCATAAATATACATCTATAGCTTAAATTAAAATTTCAAATAGTCTGAAAATTCTATATCCAAGAACCAATGATATCTTATGAAAAACAAAGCAGAAAACATAAAACCCCAAAAACAAAACAAAGGCAGCAGGCATGAAAAACCCACCTGCAGAATAGATTCCTGAAATATTACAGGTAATTTTTGTTACCCCTGGTTATCTATCAAAGGTAAAAGATGAGCCCTTCCTCAAGACACCATCCATTTTAGATATAGGGTCCATATCCTCTGTGATACAAAAATATCCCAATGCCTTCCTCACTAAAAACTACCTTTCTTGATACCACAAAACACAATTCCAAAGGCAGAGAAGCTGTTAAAATAAACTTTGGAAAATTTATAATGCTATCTTTGTAGTGTGGCTAGTTTCATAGTAATCTGGATGTATGGATTCGTGTGTAGAATTCTCACTGTACAAATCCACTTCTCAAAATCTCTACATACTTCATGTAAAAGCTAAGGCACATGGGCTAGATTAATATTTCCAAATGTTAAATGAAATACTTGTGCTTCATAGTATAAAATATTTCTGTATCTGACTTGTTTTGATTTATTAAGCAATAAATATCAATTTCATGTTAAGTAGTTTTCTGAGTGATGGGATGTATATTATTAGTAGTTGGGATTCATGGAATTTACTGTGGGATAAAAAAAATACATGGTCTCATTATTGTACATGAACTATTTTAGTATAGAATCTTATTTGTGTGTTCTACACAAGCATTCCCCAATCTTGACTAATGAGGCTTTGCAGTTTTGATAAATGGTTGCCATAGTTACTTAGGACATCAATAGGTAAAATGAACAGACATGAATGAATTACGGGATATTTTACACAGCAAAATTTTTAGAAATTTTTGGATTTGTTCTAATACTTTTTCTGTATTAGTGCTTTGCCTGCATATTTGTATATGTACCAAATCTATTCCTGCTTTGCACAAAAAACTGAAAAGAGGATGGGTATTAGATGCTTGAAATTTACTCATGGCTATAAGCCACATGTGGGTGTTTCAGATTAAACTGGGTCATCTGTAAGAGCAACAATTCTTAACTCTAAGGTAACTGTCTTGCCAAAACATTAACATGCTTAATAGTACAAGTTAATCATACAAAATTTTTACTGGGATCATTTCACGGTGATTTAAAAATTAATAACTTATCTTACCTTTGGCTACATCAAACATTGATCATTAGAAGAAACATAATTATCATTTTATAAGAAAAGGTATTACAACAATCCTAAATTGGACATTTTATAATTTACTTAAAATTAACTGTTTATCTGTATGTGGGAAACACTAACTGAAATTACTAGATTTCAAAGCCCAAGGCATCAAATAAGAAAACATGTCCTGAAAGTACAGGAGCAGAATTCCTGGGAGGAAGTAGGATTTAGATATTATCATATTTCCTTCACAGAAGCATGGAGTTCTAAAACTTAATGATACTTTTAAAGTAAGTAAATAAAGGGTCACATGATTTTCAAGAGTCTCATGAAGTCCTAGTTGCTTAAACATGTTTTTCTTGTTGATTCTTTGTGAGTTGCACATCATGTATCGCAATCCCATTCATCTCTTTGTCCTACTATATCTGCCCTCTACTCTGGTGTCCTTACCCTAAACAAAAGAGATCAAAACAAAAGAAATCTCACTATGGAAGCTGCCATGTACCACAGTGTGTCAAACAAAATACACTTTTCTCCAAACAGCTTCACTTGCAAATGTCATTGAAACTACTTATTGGTCATATTCAAAGCCCCTGGCCTCTATTATGCTTTTTTTTTTAATTATTAGATATTCTCTGTATTTACAATTCAGGTGTTATCCCCTTCCCAACAATCCCATCCCTCCCCCTCCCATTGCCTCCATGAAGATGTTTGCTCTTCCAACCTCCTACCTACCTCCTCACTCTCCTACCCCAGCACCTTGGCATTCCCCTGCACTGGGAAAACAAGCCTTCCCTGAATCAAAGTCTTCTCTTCTCAATGATGCCAGACAATGCTATTCTCTGCTGCATTCTTATGGAGAAAGCCATGGCTCTATCACACTTTCAATACTAGGTCCTCATCAGGACTCCTCTTTGCCTTGTATCATGGAAACCCTGCAGACTTACTTCTGCAGAACTGGCCTTTTTATGTGCTTACCAGTTCATAGATGTGTTTGGTGTTGGTTGTTCTAACTCTTAGTCCAGGATCTGGGCCTGGATATAGCTGATGTGGTCTGTACTTCCAGCTCTCCTGATCCCATGCTGCCAAAGGCAGCTCTCCTATCTGTGAGCTGGAGACCATCCCTCAACAGTCTACCACACTCTAGAGAGTGGGACCACACCCTACCTGGGCATACAGAAGAGCTATCCCTGGTGGAGGGGGTACAATTGAGCTGGCCAGCTCCTTGCCACCTATCTCAGATTGGAGTGCTGCCCCAGCAACTTACCTGGGCATTATAGTAAAAAAAAAAAAAAAAATCAATGATTTTATAAAATATTGTAGAAAATAAAGTTGAATTCAACATGCTTGCATCTTCTCATTTCCTATTGGGAGTCATCTCCAAGATGTTGATATGTTAATATTTATTGTGCACATTAGATTAAAATAGGGTAGTTTAAAGCTGATTTTGTTAACCAAATTTTCTTGGAACTTCTTGGACCAGTTGCAGGACTCCAAACCTCTTACCTGCCTATAACTAAAAGGGGTCAGTGGTAATTAGGGACCGAGAGTGGAACAGAACAGAGTATGGTCAGATAACCTGATTTTCTTGACATTTATTAGGTAACTGCTCTAATCCAGGTGAGGTATTACAATTTTTCTTGTCTCTGTTTTGATTCTTCTATGTGTCAAATAAGTAACATTGGAAAAGAAAGGAGATTCAATCTACTTATTTGATTTTTTGTGTTTGTTTTTTTATTGTGTCTGTACTGTTAGATTGGGTTATATTTATTTTCAGGATTGGGAGCAGGGTTTGCTGAGACCCATGGGAGCAGGGTTTACCTCCGTCCCCTATCCCCACTTTAGGGATACCTTTCCTCAAGAGGTTCAGTAATCAACACTTTCAAGATATCCACTGTATCATCAAGATCATGTTCATAGATCTTGTAATGTCCTATCCAACATGCTGAAGATTATAAAGTGTACCAAATATTATTCTCATGCTAAAGGCTACAGAATAACCTAACTTGCCTCCCGAGAATTTTCTCATCACTTAGCTTATGGGGATTTCTAATTTTGATATTTTCTAAAGTGTAAAATTAAAGATGCTCCTTTTTGTTAACTATGAGGCCAGAAAGCAAAAATATGACACAACACCATGCAATACTCAACATCTTCTATGGCTTAAAAAATAAATATGCCAACGAAGTAGAAATAGAATCTATAATGATGGTAAGCACATGTAACTGAATTCTCATATGTTTATGTGATTTACATGTGACTTTCTCTCTGAAGTTTGGCACACAGAACCACACACAGATACACAGAAACATACACACGTTATGCCAAAAAACTTTAAGATATATATACACTGAAATTTTTTATAAAGTAATTCACTAAACTCTGGAAATATGAAATGATCTCACAAGCATAAGAAATATTAGAATCATAATGAATTATCATGTGATCAAATCTTTATAGAGGATAATAGAGAAGTTTCCTTGTTGATATAAAGGATAATAAAATCTAACAATAATTATAATTACTGATTCAATGATTACTGCAATTATTTATACAATTATAGACAATGCACTGATCTTGGATACAACGATGAAAAAGATATAATGTCTAGAGCAGGAGCTGGGCCATCCTCATAAAGACTGACAAGCTTCCTGAAGACTGTTGAGCACCCAGAAGAGCCTGAGGAGTGCTCTCCCACCTGAGCCCATGGAATCCCCCAATTCCTCTCCAATGTCTGGGGAGTGACCACTGGTAGTACAGTTCTGCCTAGGAACATACTATCCCAGCACTCATTTGTGCCCAGAACCAGAGCCAGTCCACTGCCACTGAACTCATGGCCTGTCCACTTAGAACTGAACACCCAAGAGCAATCTTTCTCCTGTGCCAATGGTTCCACAGACCCACAGGAGAGACAAGCTCCAGTCAGAGGCAACAAGGTCACCTAGTATCACAGATAACAGGGTGGCAAGAGGCAAGTCCAAAAACCAAAGCAATGTAAACCAAGACAACCTGACAACATCAGGAACCAGTTCCACCATAACAAGTAGTGGATATCTCAACACACCAGAAAAACAAGATTTGGATGTAAAAGCATACCTCATGATGATGGTGGAGGTCCTCGGGAAACTTGTGAAAAACTCCCTTAATTCAATATCTGCTAGAGAGATAATATCCAACATATACAAAGACCTCAAGAAATTAGACTCTAGAGAATCAAATAATCCTATTAAAGTTTGGGGTAAAGAGCTAAACAAAAAATTGTCAACTGAGGAATACCAAATGGCTGAGAAGCACCTAAAGAAATGCTCAACATCCCTAGTCATCAGGGAAATGCAAATCAAAACAAACCTGAGATTCTACCACACACCAGTCAGAATGGCTAAGGTCAAACACTCAGGTGACAGCAGATGCTGCATAGGAAGTGGAGAAAGAGGAACACTCCTCCACTGTTGGTGGGAATGTAAACTGTTACCACTACTCTTGAAATCAGTCTGGTGATTTCAGAATCTTGAAATCCTCAGAAAAATGAATGTAGTACTTCCTGAAGATCCAGATATTCCACTCCTAGGCATATACCCTAAAGAACCTCCAACATATAACAAGTACACATGTTCTGCCATGTTTATAGCAGCTTAATTTATAATAGCCAGAAGCTAAAAGTAACCCAGATGTCCTTCAACAGAGGAATGGATACAGAAATTGTGCTACATTCACATAATGGAGTACTACTCAGCTATTATAAATAATGACTTTATGAAATTCCACGGCAAATGGATGAAACTAGAAGCTGTCAGCCTGAGGGAGGTAACCCATTCCAAAAAGAACATACATGATATTAACTCACTGATAAGTGGATACTAGCCCAAAAAGTTCTAAATTTCCAAGAAAGAAGTTTATGAAGCTCAAAAAGAAGGAATAACAGAATTTGGATGAGTCAGTCCTTTTTAGAAATGAGGAAAAAAAACGTGTATGGGAGGACATACAGAGACAAATAGAGGAGCAGGGATTGAAGAAGAGATCATTCAGGGCCTGCCTCACTTGTGGATCTACCGCAATGCAGCCACCAAAGTTAACTATTGCAGATGCTAAGAAGCACTTACTGGCAGGAGCCAGATATGGATGTCTCCTCAGAGGCTTTGCCAGAATCAAACAGATGTAGTAGAGGGTACTCGCACCTAACCATTGGACTGAATACATGGATCCCAATGAAAGAGCTAGAAAAACCACTGAAGGAGCTGAGTTTGTAACCCCATGGGAAGAAGAACATTATCAATGAACCAAACCCTTCCAGAAACTAAAACACCAACCAATGATCACACTTGGAGCAACCCATGGCTCCAGGTGCATATGTAGCAGAAGACAGCATTGTCTGGCCTCAATCAAAGAAGAGGCCTTTGGTCCAGTGAAGGCAGATTTTTACCGTGTAGAAGAATGGGAAGGCACTGAGGTGGAGAGGGTGATTAAGAGGGGGAGTACTTTCATGGAAGCAAGTGGAGGGGGGGGAGGGATAACATTTGAAATGTAAATACAGATTATAGAATATTTTTAAGTAAAAAATAAATAATATATATTTTGATGAAGTACAATAACTGTATATGTGTGAATAGAAAGAAGTGTGTATACATGTTTGAATAAGTGCCAATAGATACAACTCAGACAAATTAATGAGAATTTAAACTAGTTGTATCATACTGGTAAGGATACAATTTTGAGTATGAAAAGAGAAACCTCAAACGACATTCTTACACAAGATAAATGACTTTTTAAAAAATCATATAACAGCTTAGACCAAAGGAAGTTCATGTGTCAGGAAAACCAGACCCTCTTTTCTCCTTGCTCTGTCATTTTGAGAGCATTACTTTTGTCTGCTTAGTTAAGGATATAATCATCCTTTCCAGCTTCTAGGCAATACAAATGACAGAGGGCACGTTTGTCTGCATGAATGTGGCTCTAACGTAACAAACTTCACTTCTGTTCACATCTCATCTGCCAGAGTTTGCCTCACAGTTATATCACCTGCTAGCAGCCTGAAGATTGTATTCTTTGCTTTCTGTAGGCATTCACTAGCAGGGAAAGTTTCTTTAGTGTAGAAGAAAGAAATATCAAGTATAAAAAAACAACTAATGGTTATTTCTATATATAATATGTAAGCATAACTATTATATAAAATAAATATATTTATGTAAAATATAAAATATGTATCACTCAGACTGTGCTTGGTTGTACTACATTAACAGATAATTTTCATCATAAACCTTTTAAGATTTAGTGTTACTTTAAGTAAATGACAGATCAGGAAAACAAGTTAATCCTTTGTAATAAAGGTCCCTTAGAAGTCCATGTCCCTTACTGCTAGTTTCCATCCTGCTAGGACTGTGATGTCTTTGACATCTTGCATTTGGAATTAAATACTAAATATGATTAATATAATTATGTCTCAAAACTCATTGGGTAGAATTATACATATAATACCACCTACACATAAGGAGGAAAAGCATTTAGCCATTAAGTTCAAATACCCATTTTGTCTATGGAAGTAAGCAAATCTTCTGCTTAGCTGATTTAGGTTTTGTTGATTTCATATAAATAAGACTACCAAAAGCCATAGACACATTTCAGAGAGGTATGTAATACCTTGTCTTCATAAAAAATTTCTAGAAGCTTTCTCTTAAAATGTTGGTCCAGGGAAGCAGGCGTCCAATCACACATGCACACTTGCTGTGGAGACAATGTGTGTAAATGTTTCAGTGTGAGTAGTGTCTGAAGTATGGGATGTGCGAGAAGAACAGAAGAACAGAGCCCGAGAGATTGTTTGGAACCTTATTTACACACCAGTAGCAATGAAGAAACTTCATCACTTTTTCAATATTTTCAAACATTATTGCTTCTTACTTCACCATAGTAAGGCCATCTCTCTGAGTGCTTGTAGAGATCATCAGTGAAAAAGAAGTAATACTGACTCACTGGGGCAGATAGGACATCCACAGGGACAAATTTTAGCTAAAGTAGAATCTGCATCAATCTAAGGAAAAGAGATAAAACATGACCAGTAGTACAACATAGGTTATGATAGACATACAATATAACAGTCAACCTTAAGTATCTTTACTGCTGACTCAGAAAAATAGTCCACTGTAGGTCTCAGCCAGCTTTATGGTTGATGAGCAACATTTCTGTGGGGCCATCTTGACTCCATGTATATATTTTTCCAGGAGGGTGTTCAGCATCAGAGTGATTTGGCAGCGCATCAACAGAAATGAAGATTCTAACACGTTTTACTGGACTCCAAGGCTGTGTTGTAGATTCTGAAGTGGAAATGTCTGTTTCCTTTGGAGACTCTGTTTTGTCCTGTGATGCTTATCTGGGAAGTGTCTGATGAGAGGTTGGTTTGCTGAAGCAAAAGTGTGAGAGGATGTTTCTCTAAGAATAGACACTTTGGTTGTTGTTGTTGTTGTTGTTGTTGTTTGTTTTTTCTTGTTGTGGTTTGGTTGGTTGATTTTCTGGAGGCTGTCTTACAAGAGGCTCGTTTGCTGAAACATTTGAGAGGGCATGGGACGTTTAGTCAATGAAGGGATGCTCTTACGTTTATGACTTTCAACACTTTGCTGATCTTC
This sequence comes from Micromys minutus, assembly GCF_963924665.1. NCBI lineage: Eukaryota > Metazoa > Chordata > Mammalia > Rodentia > Muridae > Micromys > Micromys minutus. The sequence goes on along the minus strand of NC_137963.1, from coordinate 10,559,946 downwards.
ACTTGTAGAGACTTTATTCAGAAAAATGTACAAAAGAACTTGCCTTGGAATTCTGCCTGCTTCTTCCTGCTGCTTTGTCTATCTGCCCACTGTTAGGGATTCATTTTTTAAAACCACCCTAAAGAACTACCCCTAAACAGGTACACGCTCCTTGTTTCTTATTTACAGTTGTTTTTGACTACCTTTGTTCAGTGGAATAGAAAGGAGGCTGAAGCTTTGAAAAACCCTTATTAAAGTAGGTCTTGAAAAATCTAAGCCTGCAGATTCAGTGCAACAGCTGTCTGACTTCATTTCATACCTCTCTCTTTTGCTTATGCCATCTTTCTTTGATCTAAGCTTTTCAATTCTTCCCACAAGTTGTATCTCAATATTCTACCACTGTCTTTGGAGAATTTTTTTTTTTTTATTGTTCTAAGTTAGGCAATAGACTCATTTTTCCATCATATCAATTTCTGTTGAAATTCTGTCACCCATTACTTTCAATGGTATTTCCAATGGAAATGAACACTACTTATGAACTTTCTTGCTATTATATTGCACAATTCATTGGATATTCTCTTGTTTTTTTATGTATGATTGTCTGTTCATGGGGTACAGTCTGTATAAATTTTATCTATTGTACTAGTGTATCTGTAGAATTTAGAACAGTACCCCACACATAAGCAGTGTTTATTAAACATTCAATACATATGAATGATTAGAATCAAGTGGCAGAAACAAGTATTAAAAGCAGGGCTTCATGAAAGAGCATAACAGTCAGCCCAGTTACAGGTAATAATGGAAATAGAAAATATTCCAGTTACATATGACACTACTCAGATGTTAGCCTAAAGTCCCTGCATGGATTTTACAATGGGCTCAGTGCATAGCCAAGCTCTGAGGTAGAGGCTTTTGTCCTAGGAATTAGAGGTATTTAAGTCTAAGGTAGGAATCTAACCAACTTTTTTTTTTTTTTTTTTTTTTTTGTCATGGTTGTCCCTCCTGGATGTAATTCAATTGCATTTGTAACTAGATTAAGGTAATGAGAAACTGTCATCAGCCTTACCTCCAATGTACCTTCTATCTGATCCTAAATGGTTTTCATGTATGCTTTTAGGGCATGGTGGCAAGCTATGGCTGTGATAATAAATGTTGGAGGAATAAGGAGCCACAGACACTGGCAGGATGCCTCTAGGTGTCATTGTGGTTTGCTAAGAATCTGAGAGCTGGTTTACCACTTCTATGGCAGGGCCAATTATCTTTGGATCACAAGCAGCAAGAATCCGGACCACATACCTTGACCAGTGCCACCGCTCATTAGGATGATTACACACTCCAAAGGCTCTACCCATTGGAGGCTCTCATCTGTGAAATGACTGGAATCTTTCTCTCTTTAGAGAAGACTCCACTCTCATGACTTCTGTCTGTCACCCTGCTCCACACATTCCACATGAAAATCTACTTCAATTGTAAAAGTCACAAGCCTAATAAAGAATTCTTTGGGTCCAGGGTCAAGATTTGGTTCACTTCTCTCTATACATGTTCTTTGTGACACAAGGTCTTAGACTCAATTGTCTGATGAGGTCAATGGTGCCACCTGCTTTGTCTCTGGAATGTATGAGACTTACCTTGGATATTTTTGAAATGTTGAATATCTTCAATCTAAAAATAGCAAATAAAAAGCTACAACTTTTTTTAAAAAAATTTGAAAATGGTACAATCATGACATCAGTAGTAAATTCCATGTCTAAAATCATAGGACTGGTTGAATTGAAAATGCAAATGCATTAAAAATAATTTATTAAATTTTCCTTGTGCATAAGGCATATTGAAATACGAATAAATCTTGATTTTAAGATCCACTAGTAATGTGTTACTATACATTTTCAAATATTTTAAAATGTAAAAAAATATCCAAAAATAAAAATAATTAGAAACCTAAACCACTAACACGCCTAAACGTAAAATTTTAGATAAGGGACATTCTACTTATCCATTTTATTGCTTATCAATTGTCATTATATTATATGATGTTCTGAGAATTACATTTAATCTTACTATTTAGACCTATTTTTTTAGAGATTACATATAGGTTTATATTCATGGTTAAATAAACTTTTATCATTTAAAAATATCCATTGGATCTAGATCCAGCATTTGTTTTTCAAATCATGATTCTTTGAAGCCCCTCCACAAGTCTTTATTCTAGTGTCAGACAGTCAATAGGATAAGAGCGTAATACTAATATCTGTCTTTTAGATATGCTACTGTCCCAGCTAGAACTTCAATAGGGAATTAAAATTTGTCAATTAATGATACTAGCAACAAATGCTTAGAAATAGTGATTTTATAATGGGGAATTAAAAGAGAAAAGTCAGCTACCTGGATGCCATCTTTACTGTTCAAATATACTGTGTTTTCATAAAAGACGGTCTTAATGAATTTATTTTCTCTCACTTTTCACTAATTTCAGAGCATAGGTTCCATTTCTCTGTATGTTCCTCCCAGATGCCAGATATGATGCCCCTTGGAAATGCAAACTCAAAGGAGAAAGAACAAGGTTGGGTATGCATTAGATTATTAAGATAACATGCTTATTCATTCCATGGGGTTCTCTTCGTGTCCTGAATTGTATTGAATCTTGGCCTACTTTTCAAAAATTCAACTTCACACCCCACAAAACCTGGCCATAATATAGCACAGCGACAAAGATGTTGGCCTTGAAGCCTGGCTCTGTCTTTCTGGAATTTATCAGAGAAATGGACCGTCCCTCTTATCCTGTTGCCTTTAGCTACACTTTAGTCTCTTACTCTATAGCAAGTAGGGTCAGGGAAGCAATGTCCAAACATCTTGCAGCACCATAATTCAATACAATCTCCATTGATTTCATTTCAATTAATCTTGATTCAATCCAATTTGCTATATTTCAATTCAATTATTTCCATTTAGTTTAGTAATTCCATTTCATTCAGCTTGAGTCAATTCAAATAAACTAAATTCCACTGACTCCAATCACATCTATGCTTTCTTGGTGTCTTGAGCAATTTGTAGAGCTTGAGAATCCGGGATTGTGATGGGGAAGGCAAAGAGCAGGCAGGACCTTCTACAAAGTCCTTACCTTAAACATAATAAATTCACCATAAGATCTCCAGGGTCTTTGGAGAAGCCATTAGATATTGGAAAGACCATATGGCCTGCAATAAAGTATGACCTCAGAGATGGAGAACACACAATAGACATTGAATACTGTGAATGGATGAATGTAAACAATTGAATTATGTCAATAACTAGTGAGTGATTACATTTAAAAGAACTCATACCTGAAGATGGTCATCATCCCACAAAGCAGCTTTCTCTTTGCCAAATCGTATCACATTCTGATTCTTCTGAAATAATTTAAGGTGCTGAACTAAGTAGCAAGATCTAAACCGCAATTTTGGAATCCTGTGGGTCCTCCCTTGCTCCCACACTTGATATCCTGGTAAGCTTTCCTCACATTGCTTCACTAAGGAGAAGAGCTGGGTGAACAATGCCCTATGATTGACCCTGGCAGCTTCCCCCAAGGGCTGAGCAGCAGGTGAGCAGGTGAAGCTCTGATTGTGAGTTCTATGATGAGCTGAGAGAGATTGATTAGTTTGGGCCTCTTATGTTGAGTGGCTCCAAAATTCCCCAAGAGAACACTTCCTTCCCCTTGTCTTCTATCCCCAGAGCTTGTGTTCTGCTTTCCACAGTAGCAGCCTCTTTCATCTGATGATCCCCATTTTTATTCCCTTATACTGATTAAAATTTAAGGAATTAAAAAAAAAAAAAAAGAAAAAGCATATGTCGCTCTTACTATATACCTTAGAGGATGCTCAGATATTCATTGCATCCCCATGATACTTCCCTTTTGAAATGGTTGTTTTCACCAGCCTTAGTTGATTAGTGTCTCATTGCTTCAAAGTCACACAGTAAATAACTGTGAAAGTTTTCAAAGCTAGAGACATGGTGTACACACAATAAGGTGACAGCCACTATGTATGTCAGCTTTCTCTCCAATATTCCTCTGGTCCTAAAATATCATATCAGATATATGTCTACGATTGATGACCTTTGAGTATTTGCTAGGCTAACAGGTAATTTTTTTTTCTATCTAAGCAATTGATTCTCTGTTATGAGCTCAGAAGTATTTCAGATCAAAAAGCAAGATACAATGCTGAACTCCTATCTATTCTGATGGACAGTTTACCCAGTTTGGCAGAGAGTGGTTCAAGACTAATGGAGTTAGACCCAAGCATATTAATCATGGATCTAAGTAACCAGAATGTAGAACCTATAAAATGGCTTCTGTCTCACAAATTCCCAGAATGCACAAATTCCAGTAACCACCTACCTGTAAACAAACAATGCCCAAGAGGTTCTCAGATTTATTTCATCAATCTTCATCTATCAAAGCCTTCCTCTTTCCCTTTTACAGCAGCTGGTACATTCAGACAGGTTCATCAAATATATTTATGTATTTTTCCCTATTTTTCCAGTATTGTGGGTGTTTTAGGTTAGTTAAACAATAAAACAAAAATGTAAACAAATAGAAATAGAATAGAATGGGGTTCAATTAGGTAGAAGGTAAAAGTAAAGGAATGTAGTATACAGCACCTAGAATGTTCTTAGTAATATTGTATTATTTAATGAAGAACTATTTCGATAGTAGATTGTTGTTGTTATTACCGTATGTGAGCATACTGAAAGAAACAAAGAGATAAATGTTTATAATTTCTTATGACTTTGTTGAATAAATCTATGTCAACTTGAAAAAAAAAACTAAGGTCAGCTGAGAGAAAGAAATGCCAATTGTGAATTTTTTTGTAAGATAATCTTGTAGGCAAGTTTATAGGGTATTTTTAAATTAGTAATTTGGAAAAGATGTCTCCTAACCATACATCTGATAGATGGCTAATATCCAAAATGTAAAATAAACTGAAGAAGTTAGACTCTAAAAAAACAAATGACTCAATAAAAAATGGGCTACAGAACCTAACAGAATTTTCAACTGAGGAATTTCAAATGGCAGAGAAGCACCTAAAGAAATGCGCAAAATCCTTAGTCATTAGGGAAGTACAAATCAAAATGACCCTGAGATTCTACCTTACACAAATCACAATGGCTAAGATGAAAACCTTAGGTGACAGCAGATGCTGGCAAAAATGTGGAGAAAGAGGAATACTTCTTCTTTGCTCGCCTGATTGCAAAGTGGTATAACCACTCTTGAAATCAATCTGGAAGATCCTCAGAAAATTGGAAATAGTTCTACCTAAAGACCTAGCTATAACACTCCCGGGCATATAACCAAATTATATTCCCACATATCACAGCCCTAGCTTTTAAAATATGGTTTCACTCAAAGAATAAAACTCAGATCATCAAGAAGCCAGAATATAATTTTCTTCCCCTAGCCTTTGTTCTACCTGTTTTTTTTTTGTTTTTGTTTTTTTTTTTTTTTTTTTTTTCTCATCACTCTCTCTTGATGACAGTGTTATCATATAGTGGTGTACAGTGATACCAACATAATGTCATCTCATGTCTGCATGATGCTAAAACTCCATGCCTCCAATGGTAAATTGATACCCTCAGACATGTTCAGATCTGGGTACAGAAAAATAATTCTTAGAGGACATGGAAGATAGAGAATACTTTACATAACAAAACATAAGAATACACAAGAAAACTCCAAAGGAAATGGAAGTAATATGATGATTTACAATTTTCTCCTTTTATTTCAACATTTAAAGAGATCCAAGCAGCAATATAATAAAGAGAACTTCAGACCAATCTTCCTCATGAATATTGATGCAAAAATACTCAACAAAATCAAAGCAATCATCCAGCATGATCAAGTAGGCTTCATCCCTGAGAATGCAGGGATGGTTTAATATACAGAAAACCATCAACATAATCCACCATATAAACAAACTCAAAAAATAAACTAAAATAAAATAACAAACCACATATCATCTCACTAGATGCTGAGAAAGTATTTGACAAAATTAAACATCCCTTCAAGTTAAAAGTCTTGGAAAGATCAGGAATCCAAGGCAAATACCTAAACATAGTAAAAGGAATATACAGTAAACCAGCAGCCAAAATCAAACTAAACAGTGATAAACTTAAAGGGATTACACTAAAATCAGGGATTAGACAAGGCTGCTCATTCTCCTACTATCTATTCAATATAGTACTGGAAGTCCTGGCCAGAGCAATTAGACAACAAAAGGAAGTCAAAGGAATACAAATCAGAAAGGAAGAAGTAAAAATATCACTATTTGCAGATTGCGTGATAGTATAAGTAAGTGACCCCAAAAATTCCACCAGAGAACTTTTACAGCTGATAAACAATTTCAGCAAAGTGGCTGGATACAAAATTAACTCAAACAAATCAATAGCCTTTCTCTAAACAAAAGATAAACATGTTGAGAAAGAACACAGGGAAAAGATAGCCTTCACAATACTCACAAAAAATATAAAATACCTCCGTGTGACCATAACTAAGCAAGTGAAATATCTTTATGATAGGAACTTCAAATCTCTGAAGAAGGGAATTAAAGAAGATCTCAGAAGATGGAGCTATCTCCCATGCTCATGAGACTGAAAGGATCAGCATTGAAAAATGGCCATCTTACCAAAAGAAATCTACAGACTCAATGCAATCCCCATCAAAATTCCAACTCAATTCTTCATGGAGTTGGAAAGAGCAATTTGCTAATTCATGTTGAATAAAAAAAAAATAGTGAAATTTATTTTCAACAAGAAAGTTTCTGCAGGAATCACCATCCCTGACCTCAAGCTATATTATAAAGCAAGTGGGTTAAAAACTGCAAGGTATTTGTTCAGAGATAGGAAGGTAGATCAATGGAACAGAATAGAAGATCCAGAAATGAATTCTCACATATATGGTCACTTTTTCTTTGACAAAAGATCTGATAACATTTCATGGAAAAATGACAGCCTCCTCAACAAATGATGTTGGTTCAACTGGCAGTAATGCAGAAGAATAAAAATCAATATTTTCTCTTCTCCTTGTACAAAGCTCAAGTGCATGTGGATCAAAGATCTCCACATTAAACCAGGTATATGGAGACAATTAGAAGGGAAAATGGGGAAAAGCTTAGAACACATAGGCACAGGGAAATTTTTTCTGAATGGACCACTAATGCCTTATGCTCTAAGATCAAGGATCATTAATTGGAGCTTCATGAATTTTCAAAGTTTCTATAAGGCTAAGTACACTGTCAAAAAAAACAAAATGACAGCCAACAGACTTGGAAAGGATCTTTACCAATCCCACATCTGATAGAGATCTAATATACAATATATACAAAGAACTCAAAAAGATAGAGTCCAGAGAATCAAACAATCCTATTACATAATTGGGTGCAGAGATAAATAAAGAATTCTCAATTGAGGAGCATCAAATGGCTGAGAAACACCTAAAGAAATGCTCACCATCCCTATACATCAGGAAAATGCAAATCTAAACATTCCGGTGATTCCACAATTCACTATTCAGAATAGCTAAGATCAAAATCTCGGATGATAGCAGATGCTGGCTCGGATGAGAAAGAGAAACACTCCTCCACTGTTGGTGGGGTTGTAAGCTGGTACACCCACTCTGGAAATCAGTCTGATGGTTCCTCAGAAAATTGGACATAGTCCTACCTGAAGACCCAGTTATTCCAATTCTGGGTATATACGCCAAAGATGCTCTGACATATAATAAAGACACATGCTCCACCATGTTCATAGCAGCCTTATTTATAATAGCCAGAAGCTGAATAGAACCCAGATGTGCTTCAGTGGAGGAATGGATACAGAAATTGTGGTATATTTACTCAATGGAGTACTACTTAGCTATTACAAACAATGGATTTATGAAATTCCTAGGCAAATGGATGGAACTAGAGAATATCATCCTGAATGAGGTAATCCAGTCACAAAAGAACAGACATAATATGCAGTCACTGATAATTGGGATACTTGCCCCAGAAACAACTCACAGATCATATGAATCTCAAAAAGAAGGTACCCCAAAACATGGAAGCCTCAGTTCTTTTTAGAAAAAAAAAATAAGTGTATAGTACCCTCTCAGGTTTATGCAAAAATACTTAATAAATTTCTGGCTAATCCGAATTCAAGAACACATCATAACCATCATTAACCACAACCATGTAGGCTTTATCTAAGGGATACAGGGATGGTTCAATATATGAAAATCTACTAATGTATCCCAGTATATAAACAAACTCAAAAAAAAAAATCATATCTAATTAGATGCCAAAAAGGATTCGAAAAATCCAACACTCCTTTATGTTAAAAGGTTTAGAAAAAATCAAGGATAGAATATACTTGCATAAACACAATAAAAGCAAACCAAGGGCCAATATTAAATTAAATGGAGAGATACTTGAAGCAATCCTACTAAAATAAGAGATAAGATAAGACTGTCTACTCTCTCCATACCTATTCAATATAGTACTTGAAGTTCTAGCTAGAGCTATAAGACAATAAAAGGAGATCAAGGGGATACAAGTTGAAAAGGAGAAGTTATCACTATTTGCAGATGATCTGATAGTATATATGAAGGACACCAAAAAAAATCTATCAGAGAACTGCTACAGCTGACAAATAACTTAGAAAATTTGCTGAATATAAATTTAACTCAAATCAGTAGTCTTCCTTTAAAAAATGTTAAACATGTTGAGAAAGAAATTAGTGAAACAACACTTTTCACATTAGCCACAAACAGTATAAAATGTCTTGGTGTAACTTTTGCCAAGAAAAGATCTGTATGGCAAGAACTTCAAATCCCTAAAAAAAAAAAAAAAAAAAAAAAAAAAAAAAAAAAAAAAAAAAGGGAAAGGAAAGACCTCAGAAAATAAAAAAGACCTTCAGAAAATGGAAAGATCTCCCATGTTCCTGGTAGGATTAACACAGTAAAAAAAAAAAAGTGGCAATTTTACCAAGATTAATCTACTTATTCAATGTAATGCAATCCCAGTCAAGATTCCAGCACCATTTCACTGATATAGAAAGAACCATTTTCATTTCATATTGAAAACCAAAAACCCTAGGAAAGTGGTAACAACTCTTTTTTCCCCCCCATTGGAAAGTTTATCTATTTACATTTGAAATGTTTTACCTGGTTTCCTCTTCTCCCATTTCCCCTCCCCCTGCTTCTTTGAGGATGCTCTGTTTCCTACCCAGGCAAGATGACCTCACTGCCTTGGAATTCCCCAACACTGGGGAAACCAGCCTTCACAGGACCAAAAACTTCTCCTATGATTGATGCCAGACTATGCCATCTTCTGCTACAAATGAAGCTGCAGCCCCAGGTCCCTCCATGTGTATTCTTTGGTTAGTGCTTTAGTGCCTGGGATCTCTGGGAGGGTGTCTGATTGCTTGACATTGTTCTTTTTATGAGGGGTGATAACAATTCTTAACAATAAAAGAGCTTCTGGGATAATCACCATTCCTGATTTCAAGCTGCACTACAGAGCAGCAGTGTTTAAAAACAAAACAAACAAAACAAACAAACAAACAAAAAAAAACATGGTATTGGTACACAGACAGATATTTTCATCAATGGAATATTAGCATCTTCAACAGATGGTGCTGGTTCAACTGGCAGTCTATATGTAGAAAAATTAAAATAGATCAATATTTATCACCTTGCACAAAGCACAAGTACAAGTGTATCAAGATCTGCAACCTCAAACTAGATACACTAAATAGATTAGAAGAGAAAGTGGGGAAGAGCCTCAAACTCATTGAAACACGGGCATATTTCCTAAATAGAACTCTAATAACTCAGGCTATTAAACCAACAATTGATAAATTGGACCTCATGAATCTAAAAAGCTTCTGTAAGGTAAAAGACACAGTCAATAGTACAAATTGGTAACCTATAGATTGGGAAGAATTTTCAGCAACCCCATATCTGATAGAGAGATAAATTCTAAAATATACATACAAGTCATAAATTATATTCCAGAAAACCAATAACTAAATTTAAAAATGAGGTACAGAAGTAACCGAAATATTTTCGACTGAGGAATCCTAAATGACCAAAAAGCTTCTAAAGGAATGTTCAACATCCTCAGGTATCTGAGAAATGCACATCAAAACTACTCAGATTCCACATTACAACAATTAGAATGGCTATGATGAAAAACTCAATTGACAACAGATGATGGCGAGGATATGGAGAGATGAAGACGCCTCCCTTGCTGGTGGGATTGAAAACTGATATAACTACTCTGGAAAACAATCTGGCAGTTCCTCAGAAAATTGGAAATAGTTTGACCTGAAGACCCAGCTATATCACTCTTGGACATATACCCAAAAAATGCTCCACCATACCAAAGGGGCCTGTGCTCCATGATGTTCACAGCAGCCTTATTTGTAATAGCCAGAAGCTAGAAACAACCCAGATGTCTCACAACAGAAGGATGTGGAAAAGGTGGTACAATTACACAAGGGAATACTACTGAGCTATTAAAAATGAGAACTTCATAAATTTTGAAGGCAAATGGCTAAAACTAGAGAATATTATCCTGAGTAAGGTAACCCAGACCCAAAATGACATACATGGTATGTACTCATTGATCAGTGGATATTAGCTCCGTAGCTCAGAATATCCATGATACAAGTAACAGATCATATTAAGCTTAACAAGACCTAAGGCAAAGTGTAGATGTATAAATCCCACATAGAAGGGAGACCAAAACAATCACAGGAGGTAGAGACAGGTAGGGGTTCTGGTTGGGAGAGAGTAGAGGGTGAGGAAAAGGGGGGTGGGTACAGATTTGTGAAGAAATGGGAGAAAAGTCCAGAGGGTTAGGAGAATAAATAGAAATATGTAGTAGTGTGAGGCGAGGGATGTGCATGGATGGGGTGGGAATGGAGAGGACCCCTAGTAAATGCCAGAGGCTAGTGATGTGAAATTCTCTCAGGACACATTAGGGATTACATTAGCTGAAATATACTACCTCCAGTAGATAAGGATGGCCCTAAGTTGAGGCAAATGCTCACTCGCCCATCTCAAAATTTTAAACCATGATTGGTCTTGTCTAAAAGAAACACCGGGACAACAACAACAACAACAACAAATGGAGCAGAGACTGAAGGAAAGGTAATCCAGAGACCAGTCTACCTTGGGATTCATCCTATCTGTGACACAAAAGACTGTCACTATTTCTGATGCAGACTAGAGCCTAAAACGGTTGTCCTCTGCAAGGCTCTGCCAGGACTTGAGTAAGACAGATGCAGATACAAATAACCATTGAACTGAGCACAGGGACTCCAATGGAGGAGTTAAGGAAGTGCTGAAAGAGCTAAAGGGGACTGAAATCCCATGGGAAGAACAACAATATCAACCAACCAGAACCTCAGAGCTCCCAGGGACAAAACCACAAACCAAAGAGTACACATGGGTGGGTCCATGGTTCCTCATATGTTTGTAACAGAGTATTGCCTTTTTCTGGCATCAATGAGTGGGTGGGCTATTGGTCCTGTGGAAGCTTGTTTCCTCAGGGAAGGGAGATGCTGGAGGGGTATTGTGGGAGTAGATGTGTAGGTGGGGGAGTACCCACTTAGAGTCAAAGGTAGTATGGGATGGGATAGAATACAGGAGGGGTTTGGATAAAGAAGTCCAGAAAGAGGAAGACAATATTTGATATGTAAATAAATAAAATAATTAAAAAGTATTCTTGCAAATGGAATCCAAGAATATATAAAGATACCATTTACCATGACAAGTAGGATTCATTCCAGAGATGCAGGGTTGATTCAACATACAACAATCAATGAATAAAATCCATTATACAAAGAAAAATAAAGAAATAAAAAGATTATGGTCATCCTTTTACATGCAAAAAAAAAAAAAAAAAAAAAGAGGCTGTGTAAAAAGACAACACCTCATCATGACAAAATTTCTGGAGATCCTAGAAATATAAGAAGCATATCTAGGAATAATAAAAGTAATTCATCAAGCTTATAGCTGACAACATCAAAATACATGGAGACAATCTCAAAGCAATTCCATTAAACGCAGGAACAAGGCAAGTTTGTCTGCTCTATGTATGTATGTTCAATATCATACTTGAAGCTTTAACTACTGCAGTAAGACAAATGAAGAAGATCAAGTAGATACAGATTGAAAGGGAATATGTCCAAATATTATTTTTGCAGGTGATATGAAAGTGTACAAAATAGACTCTAAAAATCATCCAGGGAACTTTCACAGTTGATAAATAGTTTTCTGTGAATTGGTTGGATACAGAAGTTACAAAAAGCAAGCAAGCAAGCAAACATTTTTTTTTTTTTTTTAAAAAGCTCTTATATATACAAATGACAAACGAAGAAATAAATGAGAAAAATAGCCTCAAATAATTGAAAATTCCTTTTGGTGACTTTAACCAAGTAAGCAAAAGACTTGTATAATAAAAACTCCAAGTATTCAAATAAAAAGAGTTAAAGAAGATATCAAAAGATGAAAAGATCTACCATGCAAATGAATTAGGATTAACTTGAGGAAAATGGCTCTCCTACAAAAAACCATCAATAGATTCAATGCAACCCCCATCAAAATATCAACAAAATTCTTTATAAACCTGAAAAAGACAAATTTCAACTTCCTATGGAAAAACAAAAACTCATTGTAGCTAAAACAATCTTGGACAACACAAGAACTGTTGGAGGTATCACCATCCATGATTTCAACTGTGCTATAGAACAATAGTAAAACCAAACAAACAAACACAAAATAATTGTATGATATTGGTGCATAAACAGACACATTGATCAATGAAATTTAATCAAAGACGCAGGACATAAAACCATAAGCCTCTGGACTCTTGATTTTTGATAAAGTCACCAAAAAAAAAAAAAAAAAAAAAAAAAAAAAAAAAAAAAAAAAAGCCACAGCATGTCTTTTTGACATATGGAGCTTGTCAAACTTTAAATCTACATGTAGAAGAATGTAAATACATTTACATTATCACCCTACACATTAACATAAAAGAAAATACACTATACCTGATAGAAAAGAAAGTGGAGAATATCATTTAACACGTTGGTATAGGATACTAAGTTTTGATCAGAAAACAGATAGTATAGGTTCTAAGATCAATTAATTAATGGGACCTTATGAAACAGTAAAGCTTAAATAAGAGAAAGGACATTGTAAATTGGAAAAATCAGCAGCCTCCACAATAGAAAAGGTTTTATTCAACTCATATCCAATAGAGAACTAATATCTGAAGTATATAAAAAACTCAAGGTACTACATCTAAAATACAAATAATTGCTTTTTAAAGGTCCTCAATAGAGGGAACTCACATGCCTGAGAAACACTTTTAAAAATAGTAAGCATCCTTTTGAGATTTTACACCTATCACAGTGGCTAAGATCATTAAAATAGTGTCACCTCATAATTGTAAGTATGTAGAAAAAAAGAAGCACCCCCCATTGCTGGGTAAACAACAACTATGAAAATAAATATGGAGATTTTCCAGAAAACTGGGAATTGATCTACCTCAGGACCTATACTTGACTAGGTCATATACTCAAAGGACACTTCACCACACCACAAAGATACCTACTTAACTGTGCTCAAAACATATTCTCTATTCATAATAGCCACAAACTAGAAATAATCTAGATGCTGCTCAACCAAAGAATGAATAAAGAAAATGTGATATATTTATACATTTGGAATACTACTCCAGTGTTTTAAAAGTGACATTATGAAAATTGCTGGCAAATGGATAGAATTAAAGGGGAAAATTCAGTCAGCCAGAAGCAATGCAGCCACAGAAATACAAGTATGGTATATATTCAATTATAACTAAATATCAGCCATTAAATAAATATTAACCAACATAAAATCTGTAGTGCAAGAACAGTTAGATGAAAAGGAGGGATATAGGTGAGCCAAGACAAAATCTGTAATCCAAGAGAATTTAGGTTAAAAGGAAGAATCTAGGTGAAGATGCATGGATTCATGCAGGGAAGGGAAAAATAATAGATTTTGATGGTGAACTTGGGTAGGCATGGACAACAGCAGGATGCGATAGAAAGAGCAAGTGCAGTGAGAGACAGCTGGGATTGATTAGGATTTGAGGAGTGCTAAAGAAACCTAGTGCACTGAAACTTTCTAGAATATATGAGGGTGATCTTCGTGAGGACTCTTAGTAATAGAAAATATAGAATCTCAATGGGTTATCTCTTATAGCCAGGCAAATCTTCCAGTGTTAGGATAGCATTAATTGGATTGAGTGGTTGACCATAGAGTTCCCAGAGAGATTCCCAAACAATTCAAGCTGATGTTATAATAGGGGATTGTTTTCCAAAACTGACAACTGGAACATGTTGTCAAAAACAATATCTACAGAGCTAATTGAACATAGAGAAGCTGAGCTGGTGCTTACATGGAGCTTTTACCACTAAATTATAAACTCTTTGGTGTGGCAATTTATTCTTCAGGACACAAAAGGAAAAATTGGGAAAAAAAAAAAAAACTCAACCACAAAACCTTTGACCAACAATCTGTCCTGCCTGTCAGAGTGGCCAGCCAATGTCTGATTTAACTAAAGACCTACTTCAGGAGAAGTAGTTCATGCCAGCAGCTAAGAATATCATAGATATCTAGGGTAGAATAAAATATGACTAGTCAGAAACAACAACAAGTACAAAAACCAATGATATGATTCCTAATACTATTTTGCTGTACTCATATATGGGTGCTTGTCAAGTCATCACAGAGTGGCTTCTTCTGGTAGTAAATGGAAGGAGACATAAAGACACAAAGTAGACATTATGCAGAGAATGAATCTATATTTGTGGTCTCCATTGGATGCCTCCACTTGGAGCTTGGGAAACCCCACAAAAGAGGGAGCTAAAAGATCGTAAGAGTCAGGAAGATTAGAGGATCCCAGGAGAACAAGGACCACTGAATTAACTAGGCAGGGAGTATGTGAACTCACAGAGATAAAAGCAGCAAACATTAGTCTTTAATGGGTCTACACTATGTGTTTTGTACATTTTATGGCTATTAAATTGGTGTTTTTTTGTGGGAATCCTAACTGTGGAAGTGGATATGCTTCTTAATATTTTGCCTGCTGTTGGGACTTCTTCCCTTCTGCTTCATTGCTTCATGCAGCTTTGGTATAAGGGTATTTGCCTTGTATCAGTGAATTCTGTTATTCTGTGTTTGGTTAATGTCTTTTGGAGGCCTGCTCTTTTCTTATAGGAGATGGCAGGGAAATGTATCCACATGGGAAATAAAGGTGGCAGTTAAGGCTGGGAGGAGTTGAGGAAGGGGAAAAAGTTGAATGTAATAGAAGAATCTATTTTCAATAGAGAAAAGGAAGGGGGTCATTTTTACAAAAACAAATGAGGGTACAACTGTCTAATCATGATGACAAGAGGTGAGGTTGATTGGTATATCATAAGTGTGTCTGCAGCTAAAAAGCGTAGAAGAATGAACACTGATAATCGCTAACTTTCTCTATTTCATTCAGGCTAACATTCTCCCTGGGATGTTGCTGCTCTGATACAGAGAGAATATTCCTCTTCTTACACTATCATAGACTCACCAAGAGATGTGTTTCCATAGTGACCATAAATCTAGACAAATTGACAATATTATCCATCAAAATATTATATAATACTCACATCATTATAAATGTATTAACATTTTGGACATTATAATTGAAACCTGCATTTCTCCATTATAATTTCCACTTTTCTAGAGAGAGCCTTGTAGTAGAAATTGTCCTATTCCCATGATATCCAGGTCAATAAAATATACAGAAAGATTCAAGTTCTTAGAATCAGAACTTGTTTGCCTTTTGGGAGACCCACTTAAACATTTAGGCAGAGGGTTATCCAGGTAAATTGTAAAATCACTCCTAAGGTAGCTACATGAACCGAGTTTGAAAGGTCTGGACATCTAATTCATTAGGATAACTTTGTAATCAAGGGTAGCACTAGAGCCTGAAATAGATCCTGAGATGATATCCGAAGTGCAAAACATAGGAACCCTGGTCCTAGAAAGCCAGAGAGCACTGCCTAACATCTTTGAAATGTACTACTAGACAAGTGTACACTATGATATCTGAAGCTGTATACCAAATGGACACTCTCACTGGAAGTGACTCTGGTGGTAGCCTACACATTCCCTTGGAAGATATGCTAAGTTCCTGCCATTTTAAACTTCCTGCAGTCTCTACTACAGCTTTGGTTTCCTTCTCAGAGTTTCAGGTGTGTCTTATCAAGAAGTACTTACAGGATCTCTAACAATGGCACATAGTGTGAGGCCTTCCAGGCTTTCTTTTGCAAAACTCTGTTCCATAACTTAAATCCCTAGTGCCTTCAATTCAAGGATCACAATACTGAAGTTAAAGCTCTGTTTTTGAATAATGCTGCATCAGGACCATGTGAAACCACAGCTATTATATGTTCTAAGTACTTTAATTGCTGAACAGGTATCAACATATAAAATGTAGGTTTATAACAGTATGTGTAGTGAGACTTCTTTTTATTTCTTTAGAAACACAGAAAAGAAGAATATTTTTTGGTTTAATTCCAGGTCTGGGGTTGCTTCAGACTGTCCATAAAAGCAGATTATTACTGTCGTCATGTTCTTGCAGAGGAGCACTTTTGACAGCTGAATAAAGCTTCTGTTAGTGTATGACATTTTGAATTCTGGGGCCCTTCAGAGTATATGTAAATGCTAGAGGCCCAGTAGAAGGAACTGAGTGGTAAGCTAGTGGCTGCTAGTTGTTGGTTGCAGCTTATTCTGGTTTGCTAAGGAGTTGTGTACATAGAGAGAAGAATAAATTAGATATCCTTATGGTGAATATCAAGCTTGTCTGAAGGAACTCAACAGGAAGTAGACTAATGATGCCATTGCTTCATTTCCCCTCTATCTTTTCTTCTGTCCTACCTAGTGCTGGTGGTTGAAAGAATGGGAAAACAGCAGTGCTAAGAGATTGAAGAGAAAGAATCTACAAAATAGTCACATGTTCGACTACAAATGGAAAATCTGATTTCCAATGCCATAGAGGAAATGACAGGGTAGGAAGGAATGGATGTTTCTTTTCATGTTACTAGCAAAAACTTTTATTGTGGCTGCTTACACTTTAATATCTCCTGCTTTGCTTCCAGAAGAGATTTTCTGTTTGTTTGTTTGTTTGTTTTCTTGTTTGTTTGTCTGTTTTTTTTTTATTTCCTCCCAATGTTCTCCCTCAAGAAAGGATGGGGGAATAGCCAATCAACTGTAAAATTTTCAGGTGGAAATGGAGTAACATTAGCAACAAAAAGTAGCTGAAGTGGGAAAACAAAAGGGTTCACACTTCTCTCTCTTTTCTGAAAGGTTTGCAGAGTTGGCTGTACAAATGGAAGAACTAGAAGTGGAAATGGAAGAGATAAGGGAGTGGTTAGTGCTTGAAGGGGCCTGGGAATTCCTACCTGGAAGTTTGCAAAAAGAGGAAATAGGGAAACTAATTGTGCCACCACAGAGTGACCAGGTTAAAGAAAAAGCCCAAAAACTCATTTTGAAAAAACTGTGCTCCCAGATGAGGGGTGACCACTAAAATTATGAGCTTCTTCAGACAAGAGCCCCCAAGACTCACCAGGCCATATAAGGCAGGGTGTGGGTGACTGGTATTAAATTGGCTGGGGTGCTATAAAGGAGTTTGAGCATCAAAATGGAAACCTGAAAAATTTAGTGTTAGGGATGTGGCTTTCTCTTTGTTTCCACAAAGGAAATACTGAGGATACCATCAAAATTGATAAAGATTAAAACTGAGAAGTACATATCTCTCCTGACAACCTTAACCACTGATGTGAAAAACATTTAGTTCTTAGATAATGTCTCTGTTTATAATTTCCCATAAACAGCTCACTTTATGGTTTAACACCACATGGGGAAGGTAGTAGAATATGCTTTCTTTAGAAACACAGATATACATGGAAGGTTTTGTTTTATTTCCAGGTATTGAATATGGGGCTTACTTTAGATTGTCCACAGGAACTGACTATGACTTGCCTAATGCTCTAGCAGGGGAGTAGGTAACCATTCTAGAGAGTTTCTATGAATATGTGATGTCTGGAATTCTGAGGACTCTGTAGAGGGCATATAGATGCTAGATGCCGGACAGAAGGGGATGATAGGCCAATTTGGTAATTGGTTGATGTTATTTTCAGTTTGTCACATAGTTGTATGTGAAGAGATGAGAAGAAGAAATACAATATCCTGACTGTGAAGATCAAACTTGCCCAAGGAACAGGACACCTCAAATCAGCAGGAACCCTTCTAATGATTCTGTCACCCCTTTTCCTCTCTAAGGTTTTTTTCTCCTCTCTTACCTAGTGTTAGGGCATTGAGAGTGAAAAGGAAGAGGAGTGGTAAAGGGTAGAAGTAAAATTTACCCACAAAACAGTCAAAATTCTAGCTACACTTATGATTGTATTTGACTCATATAACAAGGTTGTCATTTCCTGCTCTAGGAGATGAGCTGCAATATAGGACATCTCAGGGCTTGCTAAGGCACTGGTCTTCTTTAGACAGGGGAAAGACAAAGGGTTTAGATGGGAATTCAAAGCCAGGTTTACATTTGAAAAAATACTATAAGGAGTGGATTGGGATTGACAGGGAAGAGAAAGTTTAAGTTGACAGCTAATTAGGAAATTACTATCATTACAATGGATGTGATATTTGTACAGAGCAGATATTGATGAGGATGCTGGAGCTATTTAAGGGCAAAATTAGCATAACTGGTGGTCTGGATTGAGGTTGTAAGAGGAAAAGTTCAGCAGAACACTCAATGTAACTGCTTATCTAATGACAGATTGACATCTTATCTTGGAACAAGGGAGTGCCCTGTCCCTAGGAACATTCAAAAAGAGTACAGACTCCTGACTGACAGGTATTGCTTAGCCAGAAATCAGTGAAGATTGGAGCAGATAAAGTCTCCCAGCTCTGCAGGCCCATGATCTTTATGTTTCTCTGATTGTCTTTATCCCTAAAGGGAGCAAATTATTTGTTTAGTCAAGGAATAATATAGACAAACTTCACCTCTCAATACAAATCACCTGTATTTTGCAGAAAAGTATCTACTTTTATAGCCCTGCCATCCGGAACCTTTCTAAAAGGCTGACAAAGGACTGAAACCTAGAACAGAGAAAAAGAAAAAAAAAATCGTCTTTTTGTTTCTTTTTTTTTTTTTTTAACAATTCTTTCATACATTTCTATGTTAGGTTTTTCTTATTTTTACCCCAACTGTCTCTCTCAGCCCTACTCACAACTAGCACACTTTTTGTTCTTTTTTCTTTCTTTCTTTCTTTCTTTCTTTTTTTTTTTTTTTTGAAACAGTATTTTCTGGTCACAAGTAAATGGCCAGATGAAATGACAGGGATCATAATATCATGCAGACCTGTATGGGCTTGGGCCAGGCAAAAATCCCCGCGTGGATTAGATTGTCATGAAGTCCCACTCTCAGCAGAGCGGCTATTAGCATTTGATACCTACCTGGAAAGCAGTCAGTTTTCTTTTGGGGTGTGACTTTAATGGTAGGTTGGCTACTTTCTAAAGTAACATGAATTGGATACAACTTCCCCCCACTTCTGCATTAATGTCTCCTAATTTTTTTTTCAATGCCCAGTGAGTTTAACTAGCTACTTTTCCAGAGCATAGGTAAGAAGTTATTTAGTGAACAGCCTATTTGTGGCCTTAGAATTAAAGAAAATGACATACTTACCTCCCTGTAGTTAATTGTTGGTAGTCCCTTTGGGAGGCTTAGGGCTTCATGGGCTCTTCCTTCATCCGTGATAAAATAAATGTCAGTGGTCTAAATCTTTTACAGACAACCATTGCTACAATGGTGTCCTGACTGCAGTGTCCCTGCCATGCCTAGAGGACATTTTTATTCTGCACGACTCCCTAATCCTATGGTTCTTAATGTACTTACTTTGAAAATAAGATTTCTCTCCCCTATTTCAAATATACTTTCATCATATTGATTTTGGCGTAGTGATTGATTACTTCTCTACTTCTCCTGCCTTTTAGGTACTCCTGTTGAGGCTGTTCTTCCAGCTTAGAATGCATTTCCCCTATGTAGCCTTTCTCAGCCTACACTCAGCTCATTGCGGCAGTAATAACTCCATTAGGAATAAGAAGACCGTTCACTTAATGTGACTTGGGCAGCAGGTACTGGTCATGCCTTTTTAGCAGCCATACTCCATTATGCCTCTAAGAGCTCAATAGATGCCAATGTTGCACATGTAGAAATGAGGGGAAGTTAGGCACCTGCTGGATTGTTCAGTCTCTTGTGTCTCTGAATAAAGAATTGGACCCAAGACCAGTGATAGAAATAGAGCCGATTTGTTATCAGGAGGAGGAGGAGGAGGAGGAGGAGGAGGAGGAGGAGGAGGAGGAGGAGGAGGAGGAGGAGGAGGAGGAGGAGGATAGAATCTGGCTTTCAAATTTTAGACTAGTTTTTATTTTCTCCATTACACACAGATAGGGGGGTTGTATATATTTTTTCGCCAAGGGAACAACTGGGCCTGGTCTGTGAGTCAGGACTTGTAAAGAAGACGTTTACCATAAGTGCCTCTGAGACTGAGTGGTCTAGACAGATTTTCAGGGTCCCCAGACTCCAGTCTCCAATGCGTCTCCCAACCAGCAGAGGGCAGTTGCAGGAAGCAGTCCAAAGACAATCCCCCTCCTCCCCATTAGAGCTAATTAGGCTGCGTGAGACAAGAGGCAAATGCTTTTCTGCAGCGTGAAAGCAAACAGAAATACCCCTGGGCTGAGGGAGGCCGGGATCCGCCAGGAGAGACGATTATCAGTTTCCAAGAAACCAGCTGGATGGAGCCGCGGTGGCGGCTAGTGGACCCAGTCCCATGGGTGACTGTCCTGGGGGCTTCTTCTGAGTCCCTCTGCTTGCAACAGGCCCACGAAGGGAAAGTCTGGCCCAGAGATGAAGATGCTGTGGAGCCGACTGACTGGCTAGAGCCAAAAGAGCAGATGATTTGGAGTAGAAAACCTAGCTCAGACTCACCAACAAAGTCATAGGATTTCTGTATAGCTCCTGTATACTAAATGATGAAAACTCAGTGCATTTGTGTGGAAACCCAGCAAATTCAAGGAAATCATATACTGGCCTATTTGTCCACTAAACATACATACAGGTAATATTCACACACCAGCACACACACATACACACACACACACACAAACACAGGGTTACGGGAGGGGAGTGTGGAGAAATGAAAGGTTCATCTACCACTTCATATGCATAGTGAGATCACATGCCCTGCTGGTTTTGCTTCAGAAGACCTGATTTTCTTTTCCATTTACAGCATCAATCTGTGCAACCTTGATCAAGTTAAGGGACCATGTTGAGAGTTTGCTCATGTGTAAGATGGAAGAACCAGCACAGTCTGGTTTCTTGAACTCCTACAATCTGGAAACATTCAGTTCTCAGTTGAAAGTTAGGTGACTTAGGTGACCACGTTAAGTTTCAAAGGACACCCAGATAGTTCCCCACTTCTACACTTATACGGCATATTTCCAACCTTAGTAGCTGGGCTACCATTGTTTTTTCATTCCCAGATCATCATTTTCTTTATGTCTAAGGGTCTCTAGACCTATATGGCAGCCTGAAATCTACAACAACAGATCTTTAACATTTTCACCGTGAGCAGAATCAGACTGAAAATGAGAGCTCTTTTGTCTGTCTTCTCTTTTCTCTTAACTAGCACAGAGCATAAGAATTTCATACACATCTCTTTA
This sequence comes from Micromys minutus, assembly GCF_963924665.1. Taxonomy (NCBI): domain Eukaryota; kingdom Metazoa; phylum Chordata; class Mammalia; order Rodentia; family Muridae; genus Micromys; species Micromys minutus. The sequence goes on along the minus strand of NC_137963.1, from coordinate 10,538,135 downwards.
AATAGCCTTGGACTGTTTCCTGACATGCATATATGTGCACTTTCAGTTTTCTATTTGTATGTCTCACGCACATACATTCTGATCTACCAAAAATAATTCTCAAGATAAAAAAAATTTCCAATCTATATATATTTTCTCTATTTTGGGACGTAAAAAAATTCTAAAATTAAATTGCTAAAAATTAAATCATATTTTAAGATCTGTTGCTCACAATGCCAAACTGTTTTCCAAAGCAGTTCCCCTGGTTCATGGGCCTGCCATAAATACATGAGTTTTGACATCACTGCATGTTTAAAGCTTTGGCTAGGCTCAGCCCTCTAGTATTTTTTTATTTCTTAACTTTCAGGTTGCCACCTCAGTAGGCAAAAATTTTATTTAGTGATATTAATAAGCTTTTTTTATTAGAGAGTGAACCTTATTTATTTATTTATTTGTCTATTTATTCATTTATTTATTTTGCTTGTTAACTGGTCATATGTATTTCCTCTTTGGGGACCTGTCTGCTAATGTTCTCTGTTCATTTATCTGCTGGGGTCTTATTGAATTTCATTGATTTTCATGGGCTCTTTACATAATAATATAGTACTCCTTTGTTCTGTTTGCTGCACAGTTTTCGATTGCTTTATGTTGTTTCCTTTGTACATTCTCTAATCAATTCTAAGCTTATGCAGCCACCCATCGCCCAGAGGCATGATAAACATTCATTTCCAACTCCATTTTTTTTTCCTCTCTGGGTGGTTTGATTACATAAGCTCAAGATTCCACAAGACTATTACAGAATTTTAATTTGGGGCTTTAAAGATGAGCATCCCCGGCACTGGGTTATGTTCCATGCTATCGACCCCTGAGATGCTTTAGATTTCTTTGGTACTTTCCCTCCTCCCTTAGTCTGCAACTTCCTCGAAGGTATGAACTAGATATGTCTCACTTCCCATGTACACTGGGACCTAACCAAAGTGCTAGGCATATAGGTTGCAAAAGTGCTGAATATTTACTTGCCAGTTATCTCCGTGATCCAGACCTGGGAAAAAATACTATAATAGCTTGTGTTCAAGATTGGATGATCAGGGGCATGAAGCCACCTCGACAGCAGACAAAATAAACAGTGCAAAAGTAGATGCATGGATGATCATGATATGTAGAAAGTGATACCAAGAATACATAATATGTATAATCATAAGCGTGTGCTAGCTATGGAAATCTTACTAGACTGCTGAAAGGCTCAAAAGTTATTCAGCCACAAAAATTCTGTTCTCCACTGTGCAAACAAAGTGATCTTTTCTAAAGGCAATATCAGAGCATGTCATTTTGCCCTCTATTCTGCATAAGATTCCTTTGCAAGTAGGATAAAGTCCATACCCATGATAGCCTTTCTTGTTCATTTCCCAAGCTTCCTGACACTTTCCTTTTCTCATATCCTAATTCTTCCTGTTCAGCAGTCAATCACCCTGCACAACCATGGCTGCCAGGTGTAGCAGATGATGACTAACTTGGCCAGAACACATTAAGTCCATGAACTTATAAGCAACGGGAATCCCAGGGATGAGATGTCAGTAGATCAGGCATGTGTTTCAGAAAACTAATTTAGCTGACTCAGATCAGCATCCTTTCAATCAGAAAAAAAGGATGTAGCATGGAAGTGACCAAGATGAGAAGCTCTTCTGGGAAGAGGGTTTGAGCCACAGAATCTAGAGCTGGAAGGGTGATATGTTGGTATTGGGAGTTAAGGAAAATAAAAGAACAGGCATGGAAGAAAATACAGCAAGAAGAAAATGTAGCTCTCTGCAAGAAAAGCCTGCTTCTTTTTGCAGCGGAGAAAGACTAGACACTCACACTGATAAAAATTAAGAGAAGAACTGAATGTAAGGTACCTCTTCTCAATTCATATATCTATAGCACAAACTCTATACCTAAGCTTAGGAATCATCACAAAAGAAGATGTGGAGAAACTATAAGAGCCAGGGGACTAGAATATCCCCTGTATAGCTGTGTCTTCCACATCTGAAAAGGAAGCTGCACCCATTAAATCTCAGAACTATGGTTGCTTAACAAGGCTCACACACTGACAACATGGTTCATGTCTATTACAGGGATAGGGCATACCTCAACAGTCTTCTCAAGCTCCACATGAAGAGTTATAGAAAATTAATGGCTACTTAGAGGAAGATAATCAATCTTCTATAGGGATGAATGAGCCTTCTGTTAGGTTATCCAATCTTAAGCAGTCAGCTCTAAAAATATATACCCTAACAATACTCAGTGGATTCAGCAAGTTTCATTTTGGTGGTGGTGGTGGTGGTGTATGTGTGTGTTTGTGTGATCCTTAAGTCATGAATACGAGTGGTGATCTGGGGAAGGAGGAAGGAATGGCAATTATTTAATTACAGTACTTGCTTAAGAATAATAACAGGTGTTCTATTTATGTTAATGGCTTCCAAAGGCTTAGACAGAATCTATGATACTCTTGCTCCCATCATGCCAAGAAAGATAGGAAAAAAGTCTCCATTTACTCCAAGGGAAAAAAGTCAAAAACAAAACGAGGCTCTGGAGTTAGCTGAGCATCTTCCAACATGTGAGCCACATATGCAAATGAGAACTGAGGTCCTTGCCTAGAATCTGCAGGTAAATGTTCTGTGTCACCATTTCCGACTGCAGATGCCTTGCTTAGACTATTGCAGTGGGTGAAATCATGCCTTTAGGGTTAATGATCCAGGTGAATAATTTTCACTGACCTTTGTTCCAAAGAAGAGAATTACAGTATCTTGTTCTTCCTTAAGAGAGTTAAAATATCCAAGTCAGCGAAGAGGTCATTTGCTGCCACATTAACTGTAAATGCCATTTGCTTGCGGTGATATCGCCACATCTGACTTTTTCTTCCTTTCCCCATGGCTAAAATTACAACAAAATAGGACAAGGGAAGGAAGAGCTAAACAAGTGTCAGAATGAGACAAAGAATGACAAATGATACCTCTTATCAACAGGCAGATGGACTGGGAGACCTCTAAGTCCTTATTTCCTCCTTCAGAGAGAAATATTAGCAATCAAAGGCTTTGCAGGACACAAGACAACACCAGGACCATAGTCTTGGAATCCATGAGTTACAAAAGTAGAGTGACAGGTCTAGGATGTTTCACAACTCTCTTTAATGGAGTAGCTCCTCACCTCCTAACTCGGCAAGTTCTCGGCTTATCCATGTTTCGATGCCAGCTGCTTAAGGAGTTTAAAGAAGTTATACACATGTGTCATGATTTCTTGACAGAGAAAGAAGAGGACATCCATGGAGCACCCAGATGTTCAGCTTTCTCCGAACCTCGGAGCAAAAGTAGAATGTAATCATGGCACAGAAAAGGTTCCCATATGGAAGAGTCCAAAAAGTATTTCAGCCATTCATATTTTCAGCTCTTGTAGCTGGATGCTTCCAAATAAAAGGGAGACATCCATTTGAAAAGACATCTCTAGTCACAAAAATATATCTGCACTAAAAACAAAGTAGTTCAAGAAAATCTTAGATATATCAATACAATTTTTAAACAGATATACATCCTGTATCCCACCCTTGAAGACAGCTCGCCAAACAATGGATATATTCTATCAGCAAATCTATTTCTCTCTCTCTCCTTTCTACCTTTCTTTTTCCTGTCTTATCTTTCTTGTCTTCATTTTTCTTCTCCCAATCTTTATTTCACCTTTCTTTTCTCAATCCTTATCCTTCTTATCAACCACAATCCTGGTTTAAATGGTTTCTTGATTTAAGGAAAACTGAGCTCTACTGACACTCAATCGAAGACATACTGTCTAAAAATCATTATAGTAAAATTTAGAACATTACTTGGGTTGTTCAGATTATATTTACACATATATAGACATAATTTTAAAGTAATAAAGAGTGAGTGTGTGAGAATGTCACAGGGTGTGTGTGTGTGTGTGTGTGTTCATATAAGTGTACAACCAAAGACTACTAAAAAGAAAAGAGAAAAGTGACAGTGATCATAAGTTATATTTATTCATTTAGTGATGCAACTAATAAAAAACAATAAAGATATATTTGTTATAAGCTCAGTGAAAGTACTTGTAATCTTAATCTTTTTCCCAAACATAACCAGTGTTTGAAGTATTAGAATGCAATTATAACAACCTTGTAACAAAAGTCATCTAAGGACTTCAGGAAGATGGACACAGTAGAATCAGTAACTTTAAGATCATCTCTCAGAACACTTCAACTGCTTTAGTAATGACTATATACGTTCAGGTAAATCTAAAAGTAAGAGAGAGGAAATAGTTCAAGATGCTCAAGTCTCTTAGGATCAATGAAATAGACATATGGTGCAGGAGTTAAAAGCATCAGTGATAAAGATAATAAAGGGCATATCTGCACATATATGTGTATTTATGTCTTTAACTGGAAAGCAAAGGTATGAACTATTGAAAATCTACAAGAAGACATTATTTTCTGATTCTACAAGAAGTGAGAACCCAAGGATGCATGTAGCTCTGATTAATCTGAACAAAAGTTTTCAAAATAGACTTTTTTCTTAAAATTAACACATGGAGATGATGTACTAGAGGACAGTTACCAATGAAGAATGAGTTCTTTTTTTTTTCACACATTTGAAGGAGAAAAGGCACTGAGAAAAACACTAGTAACAACTTGCATTGAGGACCTGTTGGAAGGTTTGGACATGGTTTTATGATTAGCTAGCTTATTCATTTCCTTGTGCTCCATTACATATGGGCTGCCCTTATAGTCTACTGTAGAACAGAAAATATTGTACTCCAGCTAGGGTAAATAGCTCAGTGGAGGGTATCATGGGAGGAACTTAGTGGTATTTTTCAGCAGCGGCAAAACTAAAGTAAGAATTAAAAGACTGATATCATAAAAGAAGTAGAATTTTTCTAAAAAAATAATTAAGGAAACTTGGAAGGAGGATTCAGGACAAAAATACAAAATAATGAAATGACACTAATTTAAAATGAATTGATTAGCATAGTAACAATAGTCTTGAACACTGGCAATAAACAGATATCTATCTTCACTAAATAATAGTTATATGATATAATGTACTCGTTTATGGGTTGTATATAATAATTTACATAAGAATATCATATTGTACCTGAAAAAAATAATTTTACTTCTTGATTTAAAAAGTATGAGTATCTGGGAGACACATGTAAATAGAATTTCTTACTTAATTTTATAAGATATATGCCATGAAACCCAAAGCATTATAATCAGGATAGAACCAGAAAATGTTTTTACTGTAACATTTAATTGGCAGTGATGGTTTAGCATGTAAAAATATTATAGATTTTTAATCCTTATTTCCCAAAGGAAGTAAGCATATCATATTGGTTTGGCATCAATATGACCTCCTTAACTCTGTCTCTAAAGTGTATGAAAGAGAAAAGTGTTGCTGATGGTTATGAGTTGCCTTTTTGGCAGAATCTTTAAAGAGATTGTGACCAATACACATAGATATTTACAAGCAGACTAATTGATTAAATGAATGACAATGGCTAAAGTATATTCCAAGATATTCTAACCCTGAGAACCAACTATGGTAAGTCAAAAAATACTAATTCTTTTGACCAGAAGAACATCTGAAGTTAAGATTCCATTATCACACAATTTTGATATACTGGAGCCATTCAAACGAAGACAGATTTTCTGTAAGGAAGTTGGAGAGAGAAAAGGGGCAAGGTTAGATGTAGGGTTAATGTGGAGCCCAGCTTGTGCCTTCACAAGGCTGCCAGCTCTCTAAGCACTCAATTGAAAGAACTTTGCTAAAATATTAACAGGTCACAGGCAATTGCTGCTTCTCAAGTTAATTAGAACCTGACTGGCAGAGCTGTGCTTTTTCTCAAAAGGTTTGTTAGCCAAATGCCACCTCATCCTCAATTCTGCAATTCAGGAAAGATGAATTGATGCAATGTGTAGATATTTGGTTGATGCCCTGTGAGAAAAGATAGATATATTGAGGTAGATGGGAGCATAAATCACTTTCCAGTTGGGCTCATCTTTGGGTATACTCACATGAAAGCCTTAAGGACATATTCAGAATACCACATTCCATCCAATCATGCTACACAGCATTCAAGAAGTCCTTAGTCTTCTTAAGTCTAAGCAACTGCTCAATTTAGGCATTCCCTCTATGAAGACCTTAAGCATTAGCACAGACAGCCATAAAAGGCACTTACATTTTAATCTCAGACAGTGATTCATTTGACATGCTTTCCTGACCTCTGTATTCACCACCAAGCAAAGCATGCCCTATAGACTCAAATGGTGAAACATTTAAATGGAGAACAAATAAAAATATTTTATAAGAAAAATTATAAAGGCAATGACAAGCTAAAAATAAATTAAAAAACTGACAGGGTAGTCAAATAATATGGTGGACAGATAAACTTTTAGAAGCACTTACGTTGTAAGTCACTTGGGAACCTAATTATTCTATCTGAAATCAACTGCTTTTCTGATCAATTGGATATGCTTGGGTACAAACAATTAATTCATTGTCACGCCATTTAAAAATATCATTTGATTATTTAATTGATTCTTTCAATTGCTACATTGAAATCCACAGTGTTAAAATTCATACCCACTTACACGAAGAGAAATAAAACTAGGAAATTGGCAAATTATTGGCTAAAGTACTTTATTGCAACAGTGGAAATTCCTGTTGGATTCTTACTGTGTTTGAAAAAATGAGCCAAGCTGTTTTTAGCCTGCTATCTTGTCCCATTGTCATACCACACCTCAGAATCAAACTTAAAGGTAGTAGGAAAATGTTCCACATTGAAAGTTATATGGCACAATGGTTTGGGATTATAACTTATTTAGACTTGAGATTGGATTTACACACATAACCAAGTGGAATATTTAAGTGGAATGTGCAGCTTAAAAGATGCTCAATAAGCATCCCCATTCTTAGGATGCTGATTTTTTAAAGTTATTTATATTATTACATTCTAATCATTGCCCCCACTTGGTCTCCTCCCTCTTGCCTCCAGGGTGGGGGTGCTCTCCCACACTAGGCCTCTCCTTTCCCTAGAGCCTCAAGTCTTTCAAGAATTAGGCATATCTTCTCCCACTGAGGCCAGACCAGGCAGACCTCTGCTATTATGTGTCAGGGGCCTCAGATCAGGCCATGTATGCTCCGGGTGGGTGGCTCAGTCTCTGGGAGCTTCCTGGGGTCTCGATTAGTTGAGTCTGTTGATGCTTCTATGGAGTCACTTTCCCTTTGAGCATCTTAAGTCCTTTTCCTAATCCAACCATAGGAATCCGTGACTTCTGTCCAATGTTTGTGTGTATCTGTGTATGTCTCAGTCAGCTGCAGGTATGGCCTCTCAGAAGACAGCCATACCAGGCTTCCATCTGTAAGCACATCATATGCAGCACCTTCATTCTTCCTCATCAAAGTTATAAAAAGAAATTGATAAAAATTATTATTTTTATAGGGCACAATCAAAATATTATTAAGTCACAAATGAAAACAGTATTTTTATATGTATTATTTCAATTAACTTGAATGACTCAACCTCGAAGAGAATTGCATTTCGAATCTTGACATTCTGTATACAGAACCGTAGGAGTACCCCCAAACTATTCATTATATAAACACATCTTGGCATAAAATTGCACTTAGTTTTCTTCATCAACCTTAAAAAATAATGGGATTCTACTCTGCTTTTGGCACCTTGTTTTCTGGTCCCCTAACCCACTAATTATTACAGGGAAGGGATAAGTAATATATATTAAATACTCAGAAAGTAGGAAACAGTAGCCAGACATGAAACCCTCTTATAACATTGCAACCCTGCAAGAAAGGTCATCAGCTTCTCAGTTTGATGGGAAAGGCTTGGTAATACATTACTGAAAAGCTAAATAACTTGTCCAAGGTCATACAACAGATGAATACCAGCATCCTGTTCAAAATCTCAGATTCTACCCCATACTCACAATATTGCCAGCTTCCTCCCAAAGGTGAATCACTTTGCAGTATATTCAAGGTCACCCCATGAGTCCATGTATAATTTAGGTTAAAATTGAAGCTCGAATCTTCTTGCTTTGGGGACTCTGCATTATTATGTCTTTTCACAAGAGTATTAGATGAGTTTTAATTAAATGAAGTAACCCTAAATGCACTGTCTTTTGAAATACAAACAAAATAGGAGAGTATGTCAATAACAGTTTTTTTTTTCTAAGATCATTCCAGAAAGTGGATTTGTTGACCCACCTCTGGAAACATATAATTCAGGGAACAATGAGTATGTTATTCACTGTATGGGTCTCTCGGGAACTAATTTATGTAGGGGTTGAGAAATGCCTAGAAGGTCTGCAAATAAATCAGAGCACATTCATGTAGCTAGAATTCTAGTTATTGAAGCTAACAAGCCTCCCTCTGTGTTCCTTCCCTCTCTGCTTTTTTTCCCAAGAAGATATGATAAGCTAAGACATGCAAGAATAGCCAGGAAGTAAAGGAGAAGGAGAGGAGAAAGCTTTCCTTCCAGCCAACACAATGTAATCTTGCTTCATTTTGTGTTTTGTATTGGTCATGTCCCTTCCCAGAGTTGTTACTTCTTTCTTCCTCACAATCTCACACACAAATAATCCTGTGGGCTTTTTTTCCATAGATGACACCCATAATTCCACAAACTCATTCTCTGCACTGGACCAGCAGCCAGAATAACAATGGAAATGCCAAGTTCAATATTTTCCACTCCCTTGGCTGAAAAACATCTCCATTCCCCCTTGTGCTTGGGATAAAATATGCTTTTATCTGATCCATTGGGCCCCGAATACCTAAATCTTATGTTTCTACTATATCTTTTTTTTTTTTTTTCTAATACAGTGTTCTTGTTTATCAAGCCTGAGACTAGAGTGAGACCAGTGAGACACTTGGCTTGGGAGCACAACAGAAGAGGAAGCCAAAACATTCGGTAATCAAGACAAATCATATACTAATTTAATCCTTTAAAAGAATACAATCAATTCAAGTAAGTCCATGGTGAGTAAAACATCAAAAGTTTATATAAGATTCTCTGTTCCAAGTCTTATTGGAGCCTAAGTCAAAAGAAAAATATCACTAATATTTTTTAAACATCTAATATTTTATTCATTATAAACTTTTGTCATTGATTTGGATTTCTTATATTAGCATTAAATATCAAGTTCACTCCTGGATGATATAGCTAAGATATAATAGTGTCAGATTAAAAAGTGCATGGAGGAGTATAGAAAAAGGGGAGATTTACATATTAATATCTTTATGTTCATGAAAGAGAGAAACTTAGAATGTGGAAATTGATGTATGTGGCCATTTAGTACATGACAGAAATTTCTGGAGCTGAGGCTGAATCAAGAGGACATGAGTCTGAGCTAGGCTTATGTGACATAAACAATTTGAGGCAAGCGTAGGTCAGAGCAAAGTTTTGTATAAAATGCATTAAATGAAAAGCAGAAAGAGTGATGGATAAGAGCTACATAATACATGGTCAATAGATTATTGACATATAGAAACACAAACTGGTAGATAAATATGTAGATGTTACAGATAGAAAAATGATAGATAGATTAAATAGATAGATGAAGAATAGATAATATATAAGTAGATAATTGAATATATACATATATGTATATATATTTGATTATAGACAGGAAGGGTAGAAGGAAGGAAGGAAGGAAGGAAGGATGGATGGAAGGAAAAAAGGAAGAAAAAGGTTAATTTTGAGGGTGTTAATGGGAAATGTAGGTGGTCACATAATTTTTAAACAGAGGTGGCTTAAATTCTTCCTAATTTCAGGCCATAAATTATGAGAGCCTGAGATGCATGTCATTGACCTTCTTGATGATGAGATATGGAGTAATTTTTAAAGTTAAAACAGAAGCTTGTAATGAACTGGAACTGTTAATCTGGATCTCTATATAAACATTACTTTATTTTTTTCCATTCATGTATTCATTCAATCACCAAAAATTAAGCACCTAAGGGGAGAGTGGCTTGGAAAAGTATGGATGCTCTCTTAATTTTTATTTTAGGCAACTGGAGGCTACATTTTAGTATGAAGATGTCCTAAACAATTCATGGGATACACTTATCCTATAATCTAGATTTCACTGTTGACTGGAAATATAAATATACTGTGAATCCTGTGGATATATTTTTGAATTTGATAACAATTGTATAAGTCTAATACTAGCCTTAACACTGAAGATTTCATACATAAATGTATTATTTATATCACTTGTTTCCAACTATTCTTTCTCCTATTTACCCATATTTGCCACACTTCTTCTCAAATTCATGACCTTGTCATTAATTATTATTTTATACACACCCATACACGCACGCACGTGCTCACACACACACACACACACACACACACACACATACACACACACATACAATTTACTACCACCACCACCACCAACAAAAACAACTGAGACCATTTAGTTTTTCATATATATATATATATATATATATATATATATGTGTGTGTGTGTGTGTGTGTGTCTGTGTGTGTGTGTGTGTGTGTGTGTGTGTGTGTGTGTGTGTGTGTGTGTGTGTGTGTGTGTGTATCTGCTTAGGGCTTGCCATTTTTAAACTAGAGAATATGTCATGGGATTAGGCCTGAAGAAAATCTGATTTTTCTTTCTCTCAGTAGTCAATGGTTGGCTGTAATTCATTGTCTATGAGTGGAGCCTTAGTAACTTTGCCCACCCACTTTGCTGTGTCAATTAGTATTATCAATATGCATTTTTGGCTTAAGCAGCCATATTTTGAGTATTCCATGGCTTCTCTGTCATGTCTAGAAAACAGTATCATGAAATATGAATCCTTGTGTGCTGTCTTTTATAATATTTCTTTGGGTTCCCACAAAATGCCAGAATATTACTTAGTCATGAGAACATAGTAAATGTGAAATATATTCAAATATAATTCTCATATAACAGGTTGACTGAGACAGTCATCAATTGAGAACATCACGTAAGAGATTCTAAATGTACACTTGAGACAATTTCTCCTTAAATTTATATTATCTCTATTTACATGTGTACCTGAGTAAATCTATGTACACAACATGTATGCCCAAACTCCTGGATGTCAGAAGGAATATTGGATCCTTCTAAAACTGGAGTAACAAGCATAGGTATGCTACCATGTGTGCGTGCTGGCAACTAAACCCAGGTCTTCTACAAGGGCAGTCAGTTAGTGCTGTACCTCTCCAGCTACAACTGTATTTTGAAGACATTTTACACTGGAGAAGTTTAGAGCATAGTATCAGAAGCCAACATGATAAAATTCATTAGTGAATTCTTTCTTGGGACAGAAAAAATTAAATCAAATGTTAGGATTTGTAGGATAAATAAAAGGAGGTCACTTCATATAAAATAATTGCTTTGTATTGACCAATTATAAGTCAGGAGGAATAAACTGTGCTGTAGGAGTGAGAAAAAGTTCTATCACTGGACTTTAGTGAGAGAAATATTTGGAGTATGTTAATAGGAAAGAAACAAAGGAGGTGGGCAGCTGACAGGACATTGAGACTTGATGCTCATTTTTAAAATGACAAACTTCATTCTGGACCAAAAACCAACCTGGTTTTAAGGTCTTATATAAGAATCTCAGCTGGCTAGATACAATTCTTTAAAGCATCATTTCTTCTAATCAGGGTGCATAAGAATCATCAACAACCAAGAAAATCTTTGAGGTTCCTCTAAAGGTAGCAGACTGGAGCAGACTGCAGTCACAGGACATCTGAACCCAGTGTCTTCACCAATCCCGCAGGTCATCAGCAGAGAAATAAATTCGGTGATCATGAATGTGGAGAAGAAAGGAAACGTATGGGAAACACTGTGAAAGTAAAATTGTCAGGGCTGTTTCAAAGACGAGTAGAAATTATTGTTTAATTTCTTCTGCACCAAGTGAATAAAGCACACACAGACTAAACCTGTTTAAAGATGGCTTTTCATGTTTTCCCAGCTCTATTAATGTCATCACATGTCTCCTTGTCTGACTGTGTACATGTAGCATGCCATGTAATTAATCCTGCAGGTAACAGGATGTGTAATTAAGCATCTATGCACGGTGACTTGTAATTAAGTACACATTCATTGTGATTGTGCATTCATGAATGCTTCCTATTGTGTGTAATTACGCATGTGTCAGATGGCATGAAATCATAACTCGTCAGTGAACAGGTTACAGTCTCAACTTATATCTGGAACTGTTAATCGGTATTAACCTACTTCTTTAAAAAAATACTTTGGTACTTGAACCTGTTTTGCTATAAGATATTGGCTCAAAAATTCATAGGTATTAAAAGAAATCTCCAATTTCCTTCAGTACGTTTATAATTGCTTTACGTTCAGTAGTGAGAAGAGGATATTGGGGTAAAATGAATATCATGTACCAATGTAATGAAATATTTTTATGGACATCAACATGACATACATATCTAATAGTACCCAATGACAAAGGGAGTAGTTTGTCATGACTGTGAGTTAGGATATGGCATCATCTTTGGTAATGTTTTAGAAGAGACCTTAAACCAACCTATGTACCAGTGAACTCCAACTTGACTATCTAAAAATTAGATTTAGGGCATAGACTGAACTTAGGTAAAGTCCTACACCATGATTTTTTAAGTTCAGTTCACAAATTACTTACCCTCTTGTAACATCTCGTTTGTCACTTGGAAAATATGAAAATACAGAAACACAACAACAGTGTTCTTCCAGGGATCCAGTGAGAAGGCATCAAAAGGCTTGACACAAAGATAGACTCACTTGTTGGATATTCATTTCTGTAAATTATCTCTCAATTTTTATTACAATTACATAGCATAGAAAACATTGTTTCATATTGTATATGAGGATTCCAAGTATCAGGAAAGTGAAAGTATGACACAATTCTTAGGGAGTCCTAATGCAGGTCTATTGGACTTTACCTCTTTTTTATTTTATGTTGAGGTTAATATAATTACATCTTCACCCCATTCCTTTTGCTTCTTCTAACTTCTTTACATATCCATCTACTATACTTTTTCAAGTTCAGGGCCATTTTTTTTTTAGTTGTTGAGATTACTCCATGTATACATAAATACAACCTGGTAATTCCAAATACTGTTACTCATATTTATATATTTTTAGAGATAACCACTTGGTATAGCATAACTCTTTGATATGCCCCTCCCTGAAGAAGATGTTTCTCCTGCTCTCAGAAGGAACAGGAGAGAATCTAGGTATAGATGACTTAATCTTAATCAAGAATCTGAATCCTTGAACAGAGAGGTCTGCAGTGGAATGACACATTATATTGCAGTTTATGAATTAGAGACTGCACCATATCAGAAGACATGTAGAGAATGAATCTATTGTTTAAAACAAACTCTTCCCATAGAAAAAAAGAGTGTCCTAGAAGTTTTGATTTAAGACCTATACATGATGAGGGCTTAGACTAAGGATAGTGGTTTTTGGGTCTTTTTACTTGGGTTTTCTGGTTTACCATTTGAATAGTATTTCTGTTTCACACATATTACCTTGTTGAATGTTGAAGAATGTTGAAAATATGAAATGGAATTATTTTGAGATTTCATCAATCCCCAGTCATACCAATTATAATAAAACAAACAACAGTAGAAACTTAATTGGATATGTAGAAAGAGTAACTTGTATACTTAGTGGGAATGTGAACTGGCAAAATTACTATGAAATTTGGTAATAAATTTCCTCCACAAGCCACAAGTAAAACAATCACATGACTCAGTTATATCATTGATTGAGACTTCTAGGGCTTGAAGCAGGCATAGCACTTACTCATGTTTGTTGATGTCCTGTTCAAAATAGATGAGAAATAAAATCCATCTAGACAAATACAAAAAAAAAAAATACGTGGCCCACATATGGAATACAATTTTATTCATCTATAGAAAATGAAATTACAGAATATCAAAGGCAGATAAATAGGTGACAACACATCCTCAACACTAAATATATCTATATTATACCTTCTTCTTGCCAGGGTTCAGAAAGGAGCATGAACATGAGAATGAAAAGACTGTAAAAGTCAAGGACAGGGAATATTCCTCTGAACAATGTGTCATATGAGCATGGCAGAGCCATTACACTAAAGAAATTATAGTCACTATATTGTCTGAAAACAAGTTTCATTTAATCTGTTAACATTTCAACAAGGAGAGGGAAGTTGCTTCTCTTAGTTGGAGGAGCCTCTTGGCATTTGATGGGCATTGGTGGAGAGAGTCAGTTTTCTTCACTGATGTGAGTCAATGTACATTGCCAATGCTTCTATGGGTGCTTATGTACCTATATCTATACTGTTGGGACTAACTAGAGTCATTGGATCACAGTTTTTAAAAAAAGGAAAGAAAACATATTTTGAGAAGAGATTGTGGAGGACAGTTTATGTGCAGCTGAGTAAGTGATACAAATTTATTTTATTCATGTATGACATTACCACAGAATAAATACACTAAAAATGTGCAGGGAAATGGTAAGACTAAAGAGCATTATGTTAAATGCAATAAGCCAAACTCAGACAAATACCATTTTTGCATACATCCACAGTATGTAGACTTGAATATATTTTTATATTTATGTACACAAACACATTTAGGATATCAAATTTCAAGGAGTCCTATGGGAGGGGAAGAAGAATCCTAAAGGAATAAGACGATTATTGGTCACCTGTGGCATGAAAGCAGGAAGAACTAATAAAAGGAAAAAAGGATAGGAACAAAGAATTTCAGGAATTTCAGAAAAACAGGGACGTGGGAGCAGTGAATATAAACAAAATACAATGATAATGATAAACATATGTATGAAAAGATAACTACACTCTGGTGTCTTTGGTATGGGAAGTGCTTCTGCAAGTTACCAAGAAAGAAGTGCAAGCTCTAACCCAGCCACAGAGTCTTTGATGTACAATCTATCCTGCCTGCTAGATATGCTAGGGCTGATTGCACAGTAGACAATCAATATCTGATTTGATTTAAGGCCTGCTATGTAAGATGGACTCCATACTTAACACTGCTGGGGTGAGCACAGGCTAAAAATTAGAGACCCCAGAAACTTGGGATAAAACCAAACACTACTGGTACTAACTGAAACAAAAAAAGTATCAATGAAATGATGCCTAATGATAACCTGCTATCTGTATACATCAGTGCCTTATTCAGTGGTCTAAGAAGCAGAAGGAATGGAGCACACCAGGACAATAAGGCCCTGTGAATTAACTGAGTAAGGCTAATACAAAGTCAGAAAGCTTCAAGCAGCAAGAAAATGGCCGAAATAGTTCACCAGGTCCTGTGCAGATATATTATGCCTTTCTAATAAGCACTTTTATGGGATGTATGAGTCTGTGAACAAGTAGGTGCTTGATTCTTGTCCCAGATCTCTGGACTCTTTTCCTTCTGTTGAGTTGCCTTGTTCAGCCTTGATTTGATGGGTTTTCTTTTATCTTGTTATATTGTATATTGTTATCTACTATAAACCTGTTCTTTTCTAGAGACAGAAAAAAAGTGGGTTCAGAGAAGGTGTAGTACAGAATAGTGGAGGGAGAGGAAACTATAATCAAGATATGTTACATGAGAGAGGACTCTATTTTCAATATAAGAGAAAAATAAAAATAAATAACATAATGCTAACTAAAGGCAGTTTTGAATCATACAAAAATCTGATAATTAAAAGTTAAAACAAAATAATTTTAGTGATTGGAATGTATCATAGTATTTACAAGTATCATGAAGATAGTGTATTCCATCCAGTGAATACTACATATCCTGTCTGTCTATCTATCTATCTATCTATCTATCTATCTATCTATCTATCTATCTATCTATCATCTATCTATATATGTACTTTATCTAGTATGTGTTTGTGGGCATATTGTATTATAAATACAAAGAGCTTGGCACACTGGAGAAAACAGAACATAGAAAGGAACAGTAGAAGCATGGGCCCAAAAAGAATTTTGAATAATTCAGAGCCATTATGGTATGAGCTTGGCATTACATGTTCTATCTCTGAGATATTTTTCTTAAACCAGAAACCTATTAACAGGGGCATGTTAATACTTTACTCATTGTATTATTGAGATAATTAAATGTAAATTTACAGGAACAACTGACAGACTCAGAATAAAATGAAGGTTGTCCTCCTATTTCTCATTTTTTTCTACTGGCACTCCTCCTCATTTAATCTTTGTTATCACTTTCCTTCTCTTTAGTATTTTAGCATGCTACCTAGTTGGATTATCTTAGTTGATGCATATTGAGATATTTTACTGAAAACTGTGAGGCCCATGGGTTTGTTTTATTTATTTATTTTTTAAAGCCAGAGATTCTTTAAGCAATATAATGCATTTATTTCAGAAGAGGATGTTTTTTGCTGCTTTATCAAAATTTTGGCCAGGAGATGGGCAGAAAAGGAAATCTCTCCCCAGGGTCACCCCCTTCTGGTTTCCCAGGCATAACCTGTCTCCTTCATTATAACCTGTGATTCCAGTACAAAGCCTCCTGTGCCAGACAAACACTGTCTGTCTCATATCCTCAGTTATCATGTCAGCATAGAGACATGAGCTGTCAGAGTGACAGGGGCTTGTCACAAGGCTGAAATGTTTTCTGTCTGCATGGAGACAGGTTTTGCCAGAAACAAGAAGGTGAAGATTGCTGGCACCTCATGGGGCCTGGGAGTTGATTTTTGTTTCTTTGTCATGAATGATTTTCACTCTTATGCCAAAGATGGAAGAAAGTAGGGAACTGGTGGTAAGATGTTAGCTTAAAGGTAGCAGTACCAGATCCATGGAGGAGCCAGTGTGATGCAGAAAAGCAGCCCAATTCAGTTGTTCTTACTCAACTAGTCAAAAGATGAAGAATTTCCTAGAGTACCCTACTCTGTAAAGCCTGGACTTGCCCATGAACCTGACACACTGGTCTAAATATTCCCTTAGTAAATTCTGTCTCCTTCTCTATCCACCAACTTGAACTTTCTTCTTTATTACACACATTTTACAGTTTCTATTCCACATGTCTCCAAAATTTACCTTTGATGGCTTAGTTTAACTTTTATCGGTCGAGCAACCCTGGAGTCTTCATGGAAAAAATGTAAAGTATGTCTGAATGCAAAAATCCCCTTCTTCTGTGGATTGCTATGGTACTGGATGTGTTTTCTGACCAGTCTGCTGAGAGCAAAAACCTGTTTTTGTGAACAGACTCACAGTCTTCTCAGTAGAGTACACTACTTATATCAAAAGAACAGGGATTATGTAACATTTATGACCATGAGTCTTCTATGACAGTGCCTCTGCCCAATGAGTGCATCAGTGAGAAAGAGCCATCTGGGTCTAGTTGCTTTTGATTGGAAATCTGGGTTTTATTCTCTATTTCATTCTGTTTCTTGGAAACTCAATTTTATTGCTAAATGCTTCCAGGAGAGATTAGTGATAAAACTCTAAAATCTTCCTGCAAGACATTTTAGACACACCACCTTGGCTTTGCAACCCTTGGACTCACAGAATTCATATCATGACAAATAACCTTTGCTGTAATATCATGGAGATTTTAGTAAGTTGGCAGTGTATGCAATTGTCTGTGGTGATAATCATGGTTCCGACTTACAGATAATTTACAAAGAGAACATAGGAAAATAAGATGATAATCCATAGAATCTTTATAGACTCCATAAAGGCATGTTGATATGCAAATGGACATGGAACATCAACACTCACAGAAAGAAGGTAGAGATACTGCCATCCAAAGCTTCTCTCAAACAATTTTAATGGGCAGAAAGGCAAGTTGCAATCATTAATACACATATCTCAGAAAAAATTAGTGTGAGCATAGATGGGACATGGTAGAAGGTGTGGTGACCAGGAAAGGAAATAGAAGCTATATTGTTATAGCAGAAACTCATTTCAGGTTAAAGGATTTGTTAGCATTTTAAAGGGAAGCAGTTGACATTAAAGTTGACCTGGATGTCAGCGTTTGAAAGTGAGCTATTTTCCATACTGGTTGAGGACATTGCATTTTATTTTTTCTACATTTAGATCTTCACTGTCTTTATTGGTCCATCGAGGATTAACATAGCTTATATTTTACTGTCTTTATGATGTTGGGAAAAACTATGTTAATATAAATACAATGGTAAGAATTTGGTCTTCCACAGAGTAAGGGATGAGCAAAATGGCTGAACTAAATGAACAGGAAAATAAAGGATGATAGTAAACCTTGAGACATGAAGGGAGTGTGGCTCAGATTCTAAGGGACTTGGCTGTCATAGGAATAAAACTTCATCTCTTCACACCAAGAGCTGGGAAATGTAATTGCAGGAGTGAGATAAGTCCTGTACTGTGCAGAGAAGAGTTGATGGTTAAGAAAGTGCTCAGAAAAGGTTCTTCACATGGCCTGGGGAGCCTGAGGAACTTCCACAAAATGTAGGTATGATGGAACCTTACAGGACTTGATCCATCATTGGGTCAGGAGGAGAAGAACTGTATCTTAGAGTCTGGAAGTACAAGAAATCCAGGAGTTTGGTACAGAAAAGCTTCTGAGTCATTCAGTTTTAACCTTCATTCTTAGATTAGCGTCTTTTTGCTCTCCAGGCACTTTAGAGGGCACTTTCACATATCTTCTCTTGGAATATCACTATCTTGCAATGGTATGAAATCCCATCTATAGAGGTGACTCTGTGAAGGTGATTTGCTCAAGGCCAAAAATTAAGTAGGAAAAATCTTCCCGACTTTAGTTCCTGGTCACTTGACCATCCTTTTTAGATACTCAAAACCTGCTTTGCTAAGAATGTATTCCTGCAAGACAATGGAAGGAATGTTGCAGGTACAAACCCAAGGGCAGTTTGTAAAATCAAAATCTTTTATAAAGTTTAGGTCTAATCAAACAAGGATAAGAGACAAATCAATTCTAAGTGTACTTGTCGGTATACAAATGAATGTATTTGCACACATGCTGGTATGTGTCCTTGCCTTCCCAAGGCTATAAAATGATTTTATTTGAAAAGTATACATAGATTGAAGATAAGTTGATAGACAGAGAAAAATGTTTACAAATAAGCAGATGGACTGATAAAAGGGAGACTAAGCCTTCCCATCTACCCTGGAGGTTAACTCCAATAAAATAGCTCTATTGGAATAATGCAGTGCTTGAGAGATGGGGTGTAATATGCTTAAATGATTTTACAGTTCCCCATTAAAGTAAGTGGATGGAAATTCATAAAATATTGATAGAATTTGAAATGTGTTCATTCACAGCTCTGCCCAGAATCAGGAGCAGTAGCAGACGGGTTGGCCCAGGCTAGGACACCATGCATTGGGTAGGACTACCCAAGTAAGGGATTGGTGACCCTGTAAAGGAAACACCAGATAATGCAAGTAATAAGGTAGAGAAGGGAATACATCCATTGTTGTCTCTATGTCCAGCAAGAAAAGTTCTGACAAAGGAGATATATGCACCGTGGCAAATGAAAATACTCTGTATAATAAAGTACACATTGAGCCCTGCAAATGTCTCTAGACTTTTTACTTTTCTTGAACTCTGAGTGTGAGGTAAGAAAGAGAGCACTTGACCTCACTATCCAGTCTCTGGCACAAACTGATTATCCAAAAAGTAACATTCTGACCACAGGAGGTCAATCAGAATCTTTTCCCAGAAAAATCTTAAGTGATGCTCCAAGGAACAGCAAATGGCCAGACCCATTCTATTTTCAACTTGGGAACAAAGGCTTCTACAAATCTAAAACTTTGCAAAAGACAAGCAGAAACAAAAGGAAAATATGTGTCATAACATCAAAACTATTGGCTGTCATCTCATGAAAATAATTCAAAATTTGATTTCAATAATTAGTTAATTACGTTTAATGGTTAATAAAACCTAGCTCATGTTGAATGTGCCGTCAACATTTGTAAATTGTTTTACCAGCATTTCAGGTACAACCATAGGATTGGTATTTTTGTCATTCCCATTTTATAGATGAAAAAGTTAAAATTTGGAGGAGACACTATTTCCTAGTTTTACCCATTTTATAACCAAGAATCAAATGGGGGTTTTATGGAAACCCTTAGTTTTAAAGCCATATCTTCTACTTCTACCCTAAAACAAATGGGAGCATGTTGACTGAGTGTCTGAGAATAGAAGTTAGCTTTCCAGGAAATTCAGTTCATACACTAGCATCATGTAATATCTATGGATACTGTCTCCTTTATAGTCTACTCAAGAGCTCATCACCCCTCACCACTAGAAATTCTTAGTGGACCTATCAGACCCCAGGGTTTATCACAGAAAAACTGTCAGTCCACATTGAAAATATTTTTCTGTCAGCTTTAGGCATGCTATCACTGTGTTTTCATATCTTCAGTGACAACACATTTTATACACTACCAAAATCATACTCCTCATAAGGCAGTATTTCTCACAACCTGACCCAAAGACATCTCCCAAGACTTTTAAGCAAGTCTCTCAACACTGTCTATATAATTTTATAACAAAAGGCAGCCCCATTCAATATATAGCATCATTTTCTCATAGAACACCTTGATCCCATGAAAGGGTAAGGTCTATCATAGACAGGGAAGAAAAACAAGGGAAGGAGGCAAAACTGATGCCTGAGTGCCTTTATTCTTAAAGACATAAAGGTCTGAATTTTATGAGTCAAACAACACTTTATCAAATATGTGATGAAATCAATAAGTGGATAATCATAGCTAGCAGATATAGGTATGGGTCAAGAAGCCTAGGGTTCAAGAACTCTTTTAATATAGTCCATGGAAAGCCAAATACCATCTATTCTGCTTGTAATGGTATCCTCTGTCATGCATTAGCATCTTTAAAAATTCCACAGTAATGTGAAATGTATGCGTTTTAGGTCAGAAACAAGAAGCTGAAGTTTGTAGCCATTTCTCAAACTTCAAACCTATAGGGAATGTCCCATCAAGAACTCAGAGTTGCTGTTCAAGTGCTGGGATGTGCTTATTCAGAGAGATAACAAGAAAATTGGAGGTATTTCAATAAATTTGTCTTCATGGCAATTATTCCACTAATAGAGCAACAATCAAGTTAGAAGTTGTGTGAAAGGACCTCTTTCTCTCCAGCTTAGGTCTTCTGCATACTGTATTTAACAGTTGAGAGTTCATTCTCTCCTACAACTGCTCCAACCTAGAGTTGACTATACCTGCAGACCCCCACCTCTGCAACACCACAACCAAGCAGTAAGGGTTCACTTAGTCCTACAATGCCATGAGCCAAAGCCTACTTCCAATCCCCACGAGCCGAATTCTCATTCTTTTATGTTTCAGAGACTCAGGAAAGGAGCAGGTCTTATTTTTCACAATGCTGGAATTTGTTGTAATGCAATTTTGCACCGCACAGCTCCTGAATGTTTTCATCAGAACCATGGGTTTTTCCTTCTCTGTGCACATTCTCATTTTCGGTTTCTGTCACCAAGACATTCACTCATTATTAGGGACAACTTTCTGTGGATTAATGGCCATTATGCTGCAATAATAAATATGCTGATATCTAAAAATGTGAAGCTTTGGGGGAAAGTTGTGGACTCTGAAGGTCAGTACAAAAATGTTTTGACTTTTGCAGATTAAATTGGATTTTGCCAATAGTTTATAATTCTGACAGAGACAGGGAGAACTGTTGTAAAAATCTGGATACTGACTTTGGTGGACATACTCACCAGATTCAGTCCCAGAAGGTGTGTTGTCCCCATGGGTCCAACTGCTGATATCATAACCAGCTCCAACTGAGTTAGCTGCAAGGGATGCTTTAATGCAATATACATGCAATTAAATCCTTTTTAATTTAAGGTAGGCTGTTGGCCCGAATGAAATCATAAAATAAAAACTGTCCTGTTTCTACTTAAACTCTGTTACTTTACTTATATGACATTGAGTAGCAGCTCCTGGACTCAGTTTCCTCAGGTTTCAACTTTCTTATTTGTTGACTGTAGCTGACTTGCTCTGGTGGCCTGTTAGAGGAGCCACTGATCAGATCTCCCTAGCCTTTGTCAGATTTTCCTTGCTCATATCTCAATCACATCTATGATGAATTTTCATCCTATATTTCATTATATTTCATACTAAAGGAAACTACCATTAAGTTATCCGAGGGCTTATTTCTTTCAAGATTATAAAGTCCTTAGAACCATGCCCAATTTATATTTTATTTCAACCAGCACCTTTACCATTGTCTAGCAGTCTATGAGTGCTGCACAAGTATGTACTGAAAGAATGACTCAGTATTAAACCTTATAAAAACACAAAAATAAAAATAGGAGGAACATAATATTCATCTATAAATACACATGGAAATATAATGGATGGCTTTATAAGAAAGATTATCACTACATCTTGGCAAAAACAAATGCCTGGCAGCCTCAGGTCACCTAATACTCAAGTCAAGCCAACCTAAAAGTTTCAGTGGCAGCATTTTGGGGTCCCTCTAATTTTACAGGTGTCAAAGCCTTAAAGATTGGTGAATGTATCTCTTAAGAGCTAATTTATTCAAGACAAATCGCATGATAGAATAGGAGGGAAGGAATATTTTAGTGAGTTGAATACATGCTCAAATAATCATTTTAGCTATGTTCCTCCTGGGTCAGCTATGAAATCTGAGCAGAATATTTCCAGCTAAGTTTACTTGCAGTGTTCAGGTAAGGCTTCAACTCAGCTTCAGTACCTCACACTACAACACACACATTAGTGATACTTCATCATCTTTCCTAGTCTATCCTACCTCTATGAAAGCTGTAATGTTGAACATGCTTTTGAAGGTCATTCTCAATACTATGGCTTAACTAGTTTACCCTAACCAACAGTACATATTTCAATGTAATTATATCAACCTTCCCTAAGAAATACCCTATATACCAATAAGCACTCAACTATTTTCATTTTCCTGTCCTACCTATTGGCTATGGTCTCCCCAGCCGTTTAGTTTGTATATTGTAGTTTTAACAATACAGGGAACTTAATAACCTCATCACAAGACAATAACCCCGAATTGGTGACTTTACAGAAAATTAAACTTAACATTTAACTAGTATTTGAATGATATGGTGGGTTGAAAAACAAGATAAAAAAAATCACACTCTCCATCATCAAAATAAATGCAAATAAAAATCTCAGAACTCCCTAAAGAATTTTAGTAGGAATAATAAATGGAGGCTCAAAATGATAGGTGTATCAAATGATATGATACTTCTCAGTTTTATTTTATGTGTGTGTGTGTGTGTGTGTGTGTGTGTGTGTGTGTGTGTGTGCGTTTGATCTGCTGTTATGTCTGAGCATCCTTTTGTGTGTGCTGTGCCCAAAAGGATAGAAGAGAGCATCTGATCACTTGTAGAGAGTTATAGATGTACATGAAACATTGCACAAGTACTGGAGTATTGCCTGGTTCTTCTGGAAGATTAGCCAGAAATTTTAGCCAATGAGCAATCTCCCCGTGCTTCTTTTTAATTTTGGCTGCAGTAATACTTCTCTTAAAAATAGGCTTATGCATCAAAAACTGATAAGATGTTTTGCCCCCACGGTGGTTTCTACCATTAAAGGGTTAAATTTTAAACTTTGGAATAAAATGCTGTAAGATAGAAACAAAATCCAAGGTGCTTCTAAGAGGCACAGAGGCAAAAGTATGTACATCTTTTATATACCTTACTTAAACCCTGAATATTAGGTACTGGAGGAAGATCCCAGCCTCTTTTGAAGATTATAATAGCTCTTGACTGGAAATGTCATTGTATCTTCAAAAGGATATGATGATAAATCAAATCAAAACATATCATATGATGATCACCCTGCTATGTAGATGTTAAGAATCAATTCCAGATAGTGAATTCCTGCAGTCAGTCTGATCTGTCAGGCCATGATGGCTAAGCAATCAACAAACTCTGCACAAGCATAAGTTTATCAGCACTGGGCAGGATTAATGACAATTCATAGGTGTGCCAGCGTGATATGAAGTTTCCCTTCATCAGGAATCTCACAACTGGGTTTGGAGTCAAAAGTAAAAAGTTCAAACAAATTAAGAAAGAAAGGAACAGACAGGAAGATAAACAGAAAGAGTCAAATGTAGGAGATACTAAAAAAGGAGAGGGAGAGGGTAAGGAGGGTGTGAACTCTATAGAGAGACAGAAGAAGGGAAAAGGTAGAACATGAAAGAAAGGAAATTTTAAGTAGATGGAAGAATAATATAGATAGAAGTGAATGAAGTTAGAAACAGATATTTCTGAATTTAAATGCCAGCTTTAATATTTGGTAAATCATACATGTTCTTGGATAATTTATTTAACTTTCAAAGCCTTGGTTTTCTTGTAAGTAAAATGGGAATGATCTATATATTATTACCTAAGATAGTTCCAAAGAGGTTTGCACATGATAGAGACAAATGTAAGTATAAGCCTTCAGGGAAGTGCTTTGGACAGCTGTAGCAGTTACTGAGGGTATTTGGCATCGATAGGTGTCAGACAAGTTTAATGAAATGTGATATGTTATAAGTCACACTAATGGATTGCTTCATTTTAAACATCTTTTCACTTTTGGAGTAAACTCGACCTAGAGGATTCTTAGCAGTTTTAGCACACTGCTATTAACACCCCCCCTCCCCACTTTTTTTTTAACCTAGACATCCATAGCAATATGGATCAGTATTTTTTTCCTTAGTGATGTATTGGTTAAATCTTTGATAGATTTTTAGAACCTCTTTTATGGTTTCTGCGAAACTTACCTACATTCAAGAATACGACTCGAGGCAGCCTATTGCTTCCAGCCAATAAACGTCAGACAATCATAAGCTCAACCTTATTTTTCATACTGTCATTATTCACACTTTACAAATAGACACACCACTCCTCCAGGTTCACAGTATGTGGCCTTCAAATCCTGTATTCCCCCTTCTAGCCATCATTTCTACTTAGCTGTACAGTCAGATATATATTTAATGCTTAGCAGCAGGCCTTCTGTCAACGTCTCTGCAGTCAGTTTCATTTGGTGGTGGTTTGCTTAGGGAAGGCTCCTGGGAGCAGTATTTTCTGGGTTCGTGCTTTTTGGTAGCAGTTTGTCTACAGTTCTTATACATGAAAGGAAGTTGGGCTGAGTTCATAACATATGGCTCACATTTTCTTTCTCTGAGCATCTTAAATATGTCACTCTATTGTCTTCTGACATAGAGCATAACTCTCGAACATCTGATGAGAATGGGGTTATCTTCCTATTGTGAGGGACTTGAGCAGTTTGACTCAGAGAACAAAAATGTAATTTTTAAATATTTTAGTACTTGTTTTTCTGGATCTTGTTTTAGAAGCATATGTTCTTCCCTTTTGAATATATGATTTCTGGAGTTTTGTCATTATTTTTAAATTTAATTTTTAAAATTATCCTCTTGTAAATGTTGTACTTTCGTTACCTTTGCTCTTTGTGTGAATTCATAATACAATGCAAGAAGTATAAAAAATAAATAAGAATAGTGCAACAATGTGTGCTTATTTTTACCTGGATTTGTCTTTCTCCCTCTCTTTTGAGTTTATTTTATATATTTTTCTTTTTTTTCATTTTAAATGTTTATTGCTAGGGCTAGTGAGATGACCCAGTTGTTAAGCACTCTTGTTGTTCTTCTGAAGGATCCAAGTTCAGTGAACAGCACCTGTGGGCATGAGGAAGTAGGGGCTCACAAACAGAGGTAACTCATACTCCAGACGAAACACCATTTCTTGTTGCCCTCATAAAGGCACTGTACTCACATGACATATACAGACAAACACTGGCACATAAATAAAAACAATTGGAATATGTCTTTAAAAATGTTTAATCTCCTTTATTCGTTTCCCATACGGCATTGTTGCCATATTGATTTCACTTGTGATTTTTCTAGCTTAAATACTTTGTCCTGAAATAGTTTTTTGAAATTTTCATGTCTTCAATCCAGCCTTTTCTCTTACTGATTTGGTGATTTCTTTCCTTTTCGCATTTTTATCTTAATTTATTCTACTTCCTGTTGAGCACATTTTTTTTCAATGTGTGCTTTCATTGACATCTGATAGATTGGCAACAGATGTCTCATTATTCTTATTCTTCCTTTCAGTGATTACTGAATGTGTATGGGACTCAAACTGTATTATTTCTTATCAACTCTTTGCCAGAATTAGATATTTTTGTGGTCATGGAGAAAGCAATGCGTTAGCCATACTTTTTATTTTCACAGCACTAGAATTGTCTCTTGTTTTGCACGAACATTTCAAGATACACTTCTTTTCTTCCTTGGTTTTTAACTTGACTCTTTTCCCTGCAGGTTTTCATCCAGATAGGTTCTTGTTCTGAGAGGCAGCTTACCTATATCCTTCTGCAAGCTCCCTTGAGGATTTCTGAGTTGCAATGCACATGGGGGTGGGAGAATCCCAGTAGATTAAGATGCTCCCACATGGGCTTCTGCCTGCCTCCCCGTGAATGCCTGATGGGGATGATACTTTCTGTTATTTTTTTTTTATCAGAGAATACATTACAATTCTGCCTCCTCCTCTGAAGAATCTGCTGCTGTGCAGATCCTAAGCAATCACATTTTATCCTCCTCTGTTCGTAATTTAAGGTTTTGAAAATACCTTAATATCTTCGCAGATTTTCTCTTCTGCTTCGATAGATGTGTTGTGAGAGGGCTTTGAGCTCTATCATCGTCACTCTTTTTGTTAATGAGGGACTTAGGGAGATGCAAAAATCATCTCATCAATGTCACCTATTCAGGCTTTGCTGTAGTGCCTTTTGGAGTGATCTTTAAAGACTCATTTGCAATGACATCCAACATGTACAGTTGCCACACAGCCAAGAATAATCACTGGATCTGTGTTAAAGGTCAGCTCCCACTTCTTACAAATGCTGTCACATGACAGCTAAAAACTTTAATAAACATGCACAAACAATGTGCTTTGAGGTTATTTTAGACAAATCAGTTTTATTTAAACAGTGTAATATTATTAAAACTATAGATTGAGAGTTTGCATAATGACAATATGTTAATACAGTACTTTCTCTTTTTCAGGCATGTAAGTCTTAGTTCTTAAAACTTATATTCAGGGAGTCACAGAAACTCAACATTGACACCCAAGGTTTACTGGAATATAATCTCAGAACAATCCCATTTAAGGGATGGGACAATGTAATTTCCCATAGTTAGAGAAAATAAAATATACAATATGCACATATGGGCAATGTTGTCTTGAAAAAAAATTAGACATAGAGTGTCTCAAGAATAGCCCAAATAGAATTCCAAGGCATTCATTGCACTGACTAAACTAGAAAGTAGATATATTTGATATTGACAAGATATTACCCCATGCACAAAAACATGAATGGATTTGTACAGTTAAGGGAGTTGGTTTCATGGGTATGAGATGGTCTCAAAAATCTCTGGGTCACATAGTTTGTTTTTTATATGGCTGTTGAGAAAAATCTTATGTGTACCTCAAAAATCAAGATACATTTCTAACTGCTTCCCTGTATACTACTATTAGACATATAAATTTTGAAAGAAAATTACTATGTTATAGCAGAGACAGAGTTTTGGTGGACTGTTGGCAGAGAAATATGCTGTCCCATCTCTGAAATAAGATTATTCTAAGATTATTTTCCAGTAAACCTTGGGTGTCGGTGTTGAATCCTTGTGAGTCTCTGAATATAAGTTTCAAAGGTTAGGACTTGACTGTAACTTGACCTTTGTAGGTCCAGTATACATCTCTCTCTCTCTCTCTCTCTCTCTCTCTCTCTCTCTCTCTCTCTCTCTCTCTCTCTCTCTCTCACACACACACACACACACACACACACACACACACACGTGCATGCACATGTGCACCTTGTATTCTGAATGACTGATAAGAAATATGGACTTCACTGACTCTGGGGGAAAAATCAATTATACCACATATTGTGCAACAAACCTTTATACGATGCCCTTCCATCATCTGACTTTCTCCAATTATATAGCAAGAAACACATGACACCTTCCCACACACTAGCAGAAATGCTGTATTCCTTTTTAGTCTCTGTTTCTTGATGACTTTCTGTCCTCTAACTAGGCAGGTTTTCATCCAAAGTACCTTCATCCTTTCTGACAATAATGTACATAACTACCTTTCATCTGGCTCCTCTATATTCCTTTTGTTTCTATGATGCTCCCTCTTATGCATCAACTTGGCTTTGTCAAGGATGGCCAGATAGTTACTAAAGATCTTTTATTTGTCATAAGACTATGTTCAGAAGAACAAATGGCAGCAGGCTGGTGAGCTGAGTAAAGCAAATGGTCCTTCTCCATGAATCTGGCCATTATTCAATATTGAGGAGCCTGAAAGTAGTAGGCTATATTCATTGCAAATGGCCACATTAGAGGATAATGGCTCTTCCATCCTTGGATTCCCTGATTTAGGCATTTTGACTCAAATTCAAGTCTATATCATAATCTTTCTTTCTCTGGAGACTTTAAATTATGACATCACCTGTCCTTGTTTTTTATCCTGCATTACACACATGGTAAGACTTCTTAGCCTCTATAACAGTGATCTTAGCATCACTACCTTTCTATGTATAGAGGTGTATAGGTTCCATTTCATCAAAGACTCTTCATGCCAGCTATTCTCCAATCAGCCAAAAACAGGTCTTCTCTCAAACCCAACCTCCTCATAAAAGAAGTAGATGGGACCTATCAGACTCTTGGATCTGCACTGGCTTACTTTTTTGAGCTCCTGTAGAACTAAGAGTTTACTTCAAGACACTTGTCCTTTCCTCTTTATCCAGTCAGGACAAATGACAAAACATATCCTGTGATTGCTATCATTGTGGTTGGCTTTTATATGAACTGAAGACAAGAGATAAAGTATGCTGTTAATTGTTGTCATTGGGACTTTCACAATAAAACAAGATAGGCATGGAAAAGTGAGGTACAAAAGGACATAGAAATCATGGTGTCCTTATTTGGAGTTTTAATCCTGATATCTATTTCTACCTCAAGTATATAAGAAATGGGCAGAAGTGCCACAATTATGCTTAGAAAAATAGTACTATTTTTATATGTTTAATATACATATAAACTAAAGAGAGGGAGAGAACACATAGATAAAGAGAGAATTCCGGAGAGACAGACAGAGAGAGAGAGAGACAGAGAGAGAGAGAGAGAGAGAGAGAGAGAGAGAGAGATCGAGAAACAGACAGAGAGGGAAACACACAGAAAGGAATAGAGAGAGAAACAGAGAGAAACAGAATATGAATGAAAGAAAGTAAGGACACACATTTGCTAATGGAGTCTGTGATAATGTGGAGGAGAAAAATTTATTTTGGCCACTCTAACAAAACATTATATAGTGCAGTCATATAAGTGGGAACTTAAGTGTCAGACAGAATGCCCTGATCCTGGGAAGAAGATGAACATTTAGTGAGACAAGTTCAACTGTGTCTGTAATCACTTCCTCCCAACAATTTGTCCTTATTTCCCTTTGTGCAGATGTCTAAGGAGAAAGCAGAGGATCTTCCCAAGATCTCACAGTTAATGAAACCCTTTCTGACTCTTGAACTCACAGTCCCTTCAGTTTTCTGTACGGCTTTTTCTGTCCCCTTTCTCCACTGTGATTTTCAACTCGAAATAAAGGAAATGTCTTGTGGTCTACTGTGTACAGGTGCTGATGACAACCCTCTTGTACATCTCTCCTAGACACCAATGACCATGCAGATTTTTTTCAGGGTCAGCCTCAGTGACTTAGCTTAACCAAATGGAAAAGTAGGGAGGTAGGGAGAGATAGAGAGAGACAGAGAGAGAGAGAGACAGACAGAGAAAGAGAGAGAGAGAGAGAGAGAGAGAGAGAGACAGAGAGACAGAGAGACAGAGACAGAGAGAGACAGAGAGAGGATGTACTCTCTCTAGACAAGCTCTGCAGCCTAATCCTCTCTCTCTTAATGCTGGGATTGAAACTCTCTCTTCTCCCTCACCAGCATTGCAGCTGAGGATAGCAGCACAGCTGGAAAAATAGATAGGTCTTTCTAACCCTCTCATGCGTGTGCTGTGGGACCAGGTAGCTCTATAAATATGGTAATGGATTTTCAAGCATGCCCGGACTGGAAATGAGACCAAGAGGCTGGAGAGAGGCTGTTCCCACCGATAACCATTGTGGCAGTCTTGCCAGTGGAGAGAGAGCCTCTGAGGTTCAGGTCAAATTAGATATTCCCCACCCTAGTGTAGGTCCCTTCTCCCCCTCCTTTTTCCTTCCCTATTAATCGCCCCTTCCCACCTGTTCTATGATTACATTGATGACATCCACGAAGAGAAGGAGGCAAGCAGCAGCTTATGTTTAGTCTATTACCAGGAGGCCTAGACTTGTGATAAAAAGCATACACCAGCAACAACACGGCTACATTGATGTGTACAATAGAGAACCAGCTTGACACTTTCCTGCCATGGTCATACTGAGAAAACGACAGCTATAATAAAAAGCCAAATGCCTGCTCAGCCTAAGCAGGCACAAGCTCAACGTTGCTGTTTATAAGCAGCCCATCGCCAGCTTTCCTTCATCTAAGAGCAGACACCCCCTACTTTGCACCACACACAGACACACACACACACACACACACACACACACACACACACACTTACACACCACATACCACACACATGCATACATGAAACAAATCTCCTGAAAATGTAGTCTGTACATTAGTGTCAAGCATTCTAGTGTTGTGAAACAAAACTCTTATGGTTGCTCTATGCTATAGTTTTCCCTGTTTCTGTCAGGTAAAAATGATAATGTCCGACGGTTAGGTTTTATTGTCAACTCAAACAACCCAGAGTCAAGCAGGGAGAGAAAAATCTCACCATTGAATAATTTCTTCAATCAGTTTGGCTTGGGGCCAGGTTTGTGAAATATTGTCTTGTTTGACAATTAATAGGGTAGGACCATCCCAAGGGTAGAGAATATGAGCTATAAATCTACTTGGGCATGAGTCAGTGATCCAGTAAGCAGCCTTTCTCCAAAGATCCTATCTCCAGTTTGATCTCATACTCTGATTTTCTTGGTGATGGCTGGTAACCTGGATGTGTAAACCAAATTAATCCTTTCTTCCCCATATTGCTTTTTAGTCATATGGTTTATTACAGGATCAGAAAATCAAAGTAGAATATCAGTTCACTAAAGAAATATTTTTCATTAAATAAATCAGTAATTGGGTTGTTCCACATATTTACACAATACATTCTTGTTCCTCTCTTCGATTCATTCTCTTATTTTATCTCCCGCCCTTAATCAGTTTTTACTTCTCCATACAAATGTCTTTCTCAAATTCATGACATTTGATATTTTATTATCCATTTTTTAAAATTACTTTTATCAGATATTTTGTGTATTTACATTCCAAATGTTATCCACTTATTCTAACCAGAGTCCAGTGTGAGACTACAGGATTGGTAATTCTTACTGAAACTTGATGTCATCAGGGAGCATATACTGACATCAGTGATACTTATTTGCCAACCCTATTAGCAGAAAATGCTCAGGATGGATTTATTATACTTGTGGATGTGATGGACCTATCCTTGTGCAAATCGTGAGAAGATGACTGCTATTATTGTTAATTGGTAATTGCGATGGCTGTGTCTTGACCAGAAAATGGCATTTTTTAGTCCTTGAAAAACATTTAAAGTCTTAGGTTGATTCTCTCCTTCACATTCCCCACAGATTTCTTGTTAGCATGTTCATTGCTATGAAGTAGCAGCTAAGATTCTGACATAAATTATGTCAGCAAAATAAATTATGTCAGCAAGGAGACAACCTGAAACAGAGGAAAGGCTTTTTGTTTGAAACTTAGACCCAGAGGGCACTGATGGAAAATAAATGAGAAACTGCATATTTGAGATTTTCTTTGGCTGGCCTTTTTGGCATTGGTGATGCTATGAACACTTTCTCTGAGTGATGGTGTATTTCTCTATGTGTGTAAATTATGGCCAAAACCAACTTGAAAAAGTAAAACTGTCTCATTCAAGTATCCCATGAATATATTTGAAAATTCTTATTTTATTTAGACAATCAGGAAGGAGTTGCAAACCAATTCAAAGGTGTCCTTAGAACATGTAAAAGTGCGTAAGAATTTTAGATGATTACAATAGACATGTTAGGACATAGGAAAACCACATGAAAGGAGGATGGTCACTAAGTGAAAATGTGAGGGGAGTTAGTTTCACCTCAAATGAGCAAATTTCACCTCTATGGACAGGATTTATCAGCACGGCTCCCAGGTTTCCTTGGCACAAAGACGGTGCAATAGCTCAAAGGCAGTGAAAGGTGAACCTCGCTGTGGGGACCCGATAACTACAGAATGTCCTTAAGCTTATCTAACATCTCTTTGAAATCCAGTAGATTTTACTTTTCATGTTTTTGACCATTTCAAAGTTTTGTGTTTTTCTTAATGTTTACTTATATAGGGTTCCGTGTTGACTTGTTCTCTTGTCATTCTTCACTAAAAATGTATAGTGTAATGCCTGTTTTTAAGCATTTATATTATATTAGGCACCGTGAGTGATATGGTAGTGATTTGAGATGTAATGAGATATGTGTGTCTTATGTAAAAATGCCACCTCATTTGATGTACAGGATTCAAGCACTACAGGTCCTAGAACCAAACTCTCAAAGAGACCAAGGGACTTTGTATTATTTCAAGTGTCATGACAAGAAGTCACAGTGTCCAAAAGGAGATGAAAAGGGAAGAAAGAGAGACATTTCATTTGCTTGATACGGACCATGCAGCAGACACTTTTTCAGAATGATAACATATTCAGATTCCAAACTGTTCACCACTGTGGCTGTGACTCTGAAGTCCCATACCGTTTGTCATCATAGAGCTGTAGTCCATCTTAGCAGCAAATCCCCCGGTGTGGGTGGTTGCACTCAGTGATTTTCCTTTTTAGCACTGAGAACAAAAATAAACAGCTTTCATTATATTACCTTAGGCTATGATAACACTTGTAAACCTTAATAGAATACTATAATGACCACATTCACCAGGCACCCAGAAACTTCAGCTGGGGTGTCAAATTTGGGCTTTGTGGTTGAAGCAGTTCAGATATGGCAAGTGCATTTGTGAAATGAACAATGTCAGAAACAGTTGCCAAAATTAAACCCAGCAATAAACACATGATTAGAGGTTGTAGTAGGAGACTTAAGTAGCAGGACAGAGGTAAAAAATTTTAGGCTGCTCTCATTTAGATCCAGGGCATCACTCTGAGCTCTGAAGCATGAGGAACAGCTGTTGACCACAGGTTAATTTGCAACTTTTTTTTTTTCAGACGCAGAAAACAAGATCGTGTTAAGTCCCTAGGCCAAGAAAGTGTTTGGCAAAATAAGAAAATGGAAAATCCAGGGTCATCTGGAAAAATGTGATAAATAGAAAATGTTGGCTCAGTGTCGACTCATTCCAGAAGTATTTATGATGCGGTCTTCTACTGACTGAGATCTTGTTCTTACCTCATTGAAGTTAGCCTCGCCTACTTCATATTTACCATAGTAGTATGCATTTAACCAATAACTCTAAATACCTAATTAAAAGACGAGGTAACATGGTCTGTAGATAAAGATGAAGCAAGAAATAGAGTTGTGAACTAACTTGTGTCCCTTTTCTTCAAAAAAAGTTATGTTGATGTCTATGAATATAACCAAATTTGGAAACAGATATTATGCAGATGTAATCAAGTTAAGATGAGGCCATTAAACTGGATCTTTCCTGTGATTTGAATTTGAAATGTCTCCCTTAGGCTCATATGTTTGAACACTTTGTTCCCAGTTGGTAGGACTCTTTTAGATTAGGATACAGTGTCTCACTGAAAGACATGGGTCACTAAGAAGAGGTTTTGAGATTTAATAGCTTAGGCCTCTGCCCACTCTCTACTTCTGAATGTAGATGTCTCATATCCCTGCTGCTCTACCTTCCCAATATAGTAGAAAACATCTCTTCTTAAATAATAACCTCCCCCCCCAAAACCTTCCTTGTTTAAGTTATTTATTGTCAGCTACTTAGGCATAAGAAAAAAGTAACTAATGCAGCTCCTATCTGATTTGGTTCCCATCATTATAAAAGGAGAAGGCACAAAACTGCAGACAAAAGGGGAGAAATCCATATAATGCAGGTAGAGATTAATTTACTGTATCTGCCAACTAAGAGTGTAAAAAACTACCAGAAAATCACCAAAATCCAGGAAGAAGAGGCAAGGAGTAGCTTGTCTTTACTGATGATTTTAGTTGGGACTTCTTACCTCTAGAATAGTGAGAACTGGTCTTTTGGGATCACCCATCTGAGGGTAGAGTTTATTATAAAAGCCCCAGAAAGCTAATGCAGAAGGCTTGCTGAAAGAAGTGACATCAGCGTACTATTCAGATTTCCAACTAGAATTACCAAGGCTTTAATTTGAACAACAATGTTGGGATGTCTTGACCAGAAGTGATATGAAAGCTTTCCTTTTTTTTTTTTTTTTTTTTTTTTTTCACTTCAGAGAATTCATATTCTGCAAATGTATCTCGAACTCTAACTTTCTTGCTAGATGAAAAGAACCATCTGTAGCTATAACTTTCAGTAAAGAGAAGGTGGCACCATCAGCAGGGGAATGCCATCTCAAGAAGCTCTGCTTCCATGTTCTCTGATATCGGCT
Organism: Micromys minutus; assembly: GCF_963924665.1. Classification (NCBI taxonomy): domain Eukaryota; kingdom Metazoa; phylum Chordata; class Mammalia; order Rodentia; family Muridae; genus Micromys; species Micromys minutus. The sequence goes on along the minus strand of NC_137963.1, from coordinate 10,503,443 downwards.
GCTTGTCATGCCTTTTATTTCCTGTCTGACATCTTGTGGCATAATAAATGTAGGAGTTGAATCTGAGATTTTTGCCAGAAGAAAGTTCAGACAGAAAGTCCCTGAAAATCTCGAAAGCCTCTGTGATTGACACTGATTGTCACCCATCCACCATAGCCCGGGCCACTTGCCTCTGTCAGTAGCAGCAGGGTGGAGTGGGGAGGGAAGTGAATCTTGGCTTGCTATCTTTAATTAAATCACCACTTTGCAGATATCCCCTTGGCCTGCAACTTATTACCACAGTCTAGATCTCTTGCCTTTGCTGCTGAATTCCAATGTGATGGATCTCCATTCCCATATGTCCTCAACAAATTTTTCTTTGAATGGAAACACATTTTGACTGCCCAATATGTTTCTATCATTCCCCATTCAGTAGGAAGTCAGGACCCTGTCTAGTACATATCAGTGTCAGCTAGTCTAGTCTATAGCTCTGAAATCAACAAGACACAGATTAGCTTAATTCCATATATCTAAAAGACCTTCCAGGTAAGTGTAATATGAATATGCCTACACACTAGGGAAATAAAGTCAGAAATAATGGATGTCAATTTCAGATTCACTATGTAGGAGAATCTTGACCACAGGCAAATTTCATGTTCTTTTTGGAATTTCATTTGCAGTAGTCACCTGAATCATTTACAGTATAGAATTTCTGTGATAATTAAATAATATAAGCATATATACAGTGCTTATTGCAATATTTAACATATAACAAGCACATTTTAAAGCTGGCTACTGCTATTACTGTAATTGTTATTATAATCAGTTCCTTTGCAGTTTTATTGTTATTATTATTATAGTAATATTATATTATAGCACTTGAAATTATATTTAAATACTCAGCTGGATTAAATATAGGACAATATTATTATAAGTGTTCAAGAAATAGTAGAGGAAGACCTCTGTGGAAAGAAAAAAAGTCCCTCTCATATTAGACCTAATTTCTTTACTTCATAACCAATGGACTTTCCACAATTTTTATTAGTGGTGCCTTTACTTTGCAGAGAAACTAGACCTGTTTGGCATTGGGTGAAGTCATAAGAAAAATCAAATATCATAAAAGAGCCCTCCCTGGTCAGAGAGCATTTGCAGAAGCCAAAGCTATACAAGAATTTATGATCCATGACATGAAACATAGATGATAAAAGATAATGCTAGATGGAGTATACAAAGCAATATGACAGACAGTCTACATTTGAGATGCCACATTAGGCTAATGGCAATATAAAGATTGGGACCTGAAAATAATAATGATCAACTTGACAGATACTGTCCTTCTGGAACTTCGGGTAACCCAGGCTATTTAGTTGGAAAGCAAACTAAACAAGATTTTTTAAAACATCTTTTAGAGTTGCAATTTTCTACTGGCAGACAGTAATTCATCCATGGAAAAGCTGAGGTCATCCTATCTCAAATGAGGAGTCTTAAACGTTTAGACCAACACTGCACAGCTGGAGTCATCTTTCTTGCTTAATTATGAGCCATGTAATTTCCCAAAGGAACAAGTTGTTTCATGTCACTTCTGTGATCAAGCTTCAAGACTCTCTGTCGCAGAAAGGTCAATGTCTAAATTCCTGTGGAGTCTACATGCTGCCAGAGTAGGGAAAGATGAATGTATAAGGAATAAAACAGTATTTGACAGGACCTAAATTTTATGTTTATTTGAGAGAAAATCTCCACTAACTGAGTCATACTGGCCCATAAATAGGCACCATTTTTGATTTGCCTGATTTCTTGGTCAAATATATCTATTCAGTTCTATCAAGCAGTCAACAGACACTAATGTCCTGTTACTCCAAATTGGTACTTGAACTTACCCACTCTATGCATTCCATAACTACAGGAGTTGATGAAATACAAATAATAAAAACACTTTAAAGTTGTCTTTTTCATAGTGCCACCATATTCATCTTTTAAGTGGGAGAAACTATAGCTTGTAAATTGGAAGTAGGAAATGAGAAGTTTTATCTAGAGAAGATGAAACTAAAAATAGCAACCAAGGCTTAGTGATTGACTATTACATACTAGACATATGCTAAATTCTTTATTTTTACGTTTTACTTTCATTTTATATATTTTATTTACATTTCAAATGTTATCCCATTTCCCAGTTTCCCTCCATAAGCCTCCTATCTCATCCCCCTTTCTCCTGCTTCTATGAGAGTATCTGCCTATACTGCCACCCCCTCCTACCTCCGTGCCTTGAAATTCCCTGACACTGGAGCATCGAGACGTGGCTTACCAAGGTCTTCTCTTCTCACTGATGCCCAACAAAGCCATCCTCTGCTACATATGCACTTGAAGCCATGGGTTCATCAATTTCTACTCTTTGAGTAGTTGTTTTGTCCCAGGGAGCTCTGGTTGGTTAGTATTGTTGGTCTTAAGTGGTTGCAAATCTCTTCAGCTCATCCTATCCTTTAGCTAACTCCCACAATGAGGACTCTGTTCACAATTCACTGGTTGGCTGTGAGCATCTTCCTCTGTATTTGTCATGGTCTGGCAGAGCATCTCAGGGGACAGCTATATCAGGCTTATGTCAGCACATATTTCTTGGCATCAGCAATATTGTCTGGGTTTGATGGCTGTATAGGGTCTGGATGTCATGGTGGGACAGTCTCTGGACAGCCTTTGCTTCAGTCTCTGCTCCATAATTTGTCTCCATATTTTCTCCTGTGGATATTTTTGTTCCCCGATCTGAGAAGGACTGAAACATCTCTACTTTGGTCTTCCTTTTTCTTGAGATTCTTGTGGTTTGTGTATTATATGTTGGATAGTCTGAGCTTTTGGACTAATATCCACTTTTCAGTGATTACATATCATGTGTGTTTTGTAACTGGGTTAGCTCACTCAGGATGATAATTTCTAATTCCATCCATTTGCTGAAGAATTTCATGAAGCCATTTTTAATAGCCGAGTAGTATTCCATTATGTGAATGTACCACAATTTCTGTATCCATTCTTCTGTTGAAGGACATGTGGGTTTTTTAAATCACCTTCTGGCTATTATAAATAAGGCTGCTATTATCATAGTGGAGCATGTGTCCTTGTTATATGTTGGAGCATCTTTTGTGTATATGACCAAGAAGAGCAAAGCTGGGTCATCAGGTAGTACTATGCCCAATTTTATTAAGAATTTCCAGACTGATTTCCAGAGTGGTTGTAACAGCTTTCAATCTTACCAACAATGGGGGACTGTTCCTGTTTCTACACATCCATGCAAGCTTGTGCTAACACCTGAGATTTTGATCTTAGCCATTTTGACTGGTGTGAGGTGGAATCTCATGGTTGTTTTGATTTGTATTTTCATGATGACTAAAAATGTTGAACATTTCTTTAGGTGCTTCTCAGCCATTTGGTATTCTTCAGTTGAAACTCTTTTCTTTAGCTCTGTTCCCATTTTAATGGGTTTATTTGATTTTATAGTCTAACTTCTTGGGTCTTTGTATATATTAGACATTAGCCATCTATTGGCTATAGGATTGGCAAAGATCTCTTCTCATTCTGTTTGTTTACATTTTGTCCTATTGACAGTGTCCTTTGCCTTACTGAAGCTTTGCAATTTTATGTTGTCACATAAGTCTATTATTGATCTAAAAGCATAAGTTATTGGTGTTCTTTTCTGGAAATTTTCCTGATTGCCCAAGTGTTTGAGGTTTTTCCTTGCTTTCTCTTCTATTACTTTGAGTGTATCTGGTTTTATGTGGATGTCCTTAATCCAGTTGGACTTGAGCTTTGTACAGGGTAATAAGAATCAATGGATTTGCATTCTTTGACATGTTGACTGCCATTTAGACCATCTCCATCTGTTGAAAATACATCTTTTTTCCACTGGATGATTGTAGCTCCTTTGTCAAAGATCAAGGGACTATAGATGTGTGAGTTAATTTCTGAGTCTTCAATTGATCAATCTCTCTGTCTCTGTACCAGTAGCATACAGTTTTCATCACTATTGCTCTGTAATATAACCTGAGGTACTCAGACTAACCAGAGAACACAGAGACAGTATTCAAATCAACAAAATCAGAAATGAAAAAGGAGACATATTAACAGAAACTGAAGAAAGTTTTAAAGGCTATAGTTTCCTACTTCAAAAATCTACACTTCAAAAAAGTATAAAACCTTAATGAAATAAATAATTTTCTAGATAAAGACCAGTTACTAAAGTTAAATCATGATCAGATAAGCTTTCTCAACATCTGATAAACCATAAAAAAAGAGAAGCACTCATCAACGCCTCTCAAACAAACAAAAATAATAATAATAATGCCCAGGACCAGATATGGGTTTAGTTCAGAATTATGTCAGACCTTCATAGGAGACCTAATAACAATACTCTCTAAACTATTCCAGAAAAGAATGACAGAAGAAACACTAACCAATTACTTCTTTGAAGCCACAATTATGCTCATACCTAAACCACAAAAGACCCAAAAATAAAACAAAACTTGCGACCAATTTCTCTCATAAAATTTGATACAAAAATACTCAAAATAATCATCTAACTTGATCAAGTAGGCTTCATCCCAGAGATTCAGGGATGATTCAATATATCCTGAGGAAATCCATTAACATAATCCACTATATAACAAACTCAAAGAAAAAGACCTACTTAATCATCTCAGTAGATGATGAGAAAGCATTTGACAAATTTTAATACCACTTCATGTTAAAAGTCTTGGAAAGATCAGGAATTCAAGGGCCATATCTACACATGGCAAGCCAAAAGCCAACATCTAACTAAATGGAGAGAAACTTTAAGTAATCACTCTAAAATCAGGGACTAGACAAGGATGTCCAGTCTATCAAAGCCCTAACTAGAGCACTTAGAAAACAAATGTAAATGGACGGGCTAGATATTGGAAAGAAAGAAGTCAAAACATCGCTATTTGCATATGATATGATAGTATACTTAAGTGACCCCAAAAATTTCACCAGAAAACTTCTACAGATGAGAAAGAACTTTAGCAAAGTAGCTACAAAGAAAATTCACTCAACAAAATCTGTAGCCTTACTTAAATCAAAGCATAAACAGACTGAGAATGAAATTAGGGAAGTGATGCCTTTACAATAGTCACAAACAACATAAAATACCTTGGTGTGACTCTAACTAAGGAAGTGAATTTTTTGCATGTCAGGAACATCAAGTCTCTGCAGAAAGAAATCGAAGAACATCTCAGAAGATGGAAAAATCTCCTCCTATGCTCATGGATTGGCAGGATTAATATAGTAAAAATGGCCATCTTGCCAAAAGCAATGGACAGGTTCAATGCAATCCCCTTCAAATTCCCAACTCAATTCTTCATAGTCTTAGAAAGAGTAATTTACAAATTCATTTGGAATAACAAAAATCCCAGGTTAGTGAAATATATTCTCAACAATAAAAGAACTTCTGGGGGAATCACCATCCCTGCTAAATTCTTTCTGTTCATTATCTCAATCCTCTAAAAATTCCATGGAGTAGAAATTATGGCTCAGAGAGAATGCTAAGTTAATATGTTTATAAGTTCTCTGTTGCATCTCTCATTAAGAGATGGGCTTCAATTTCCCTGTCTTGTTTCTAGGAAATGTTAATGACTTGTTCATTGGGAGTACGCAGCAAGAGTGATATATTCAGGTGTTCGAGCCTAGGTTAAGAATGTTTTCATAGAACACTTTGCTCTTGAAACTTTTAGGAACTGTATAAAACCCCTATAGTTCTTCATTCAATGGAAAAACAATGAAACCAGAAGAGGTACTTAATCATAAACTGTCCAGTGGATGTGGACCCAGAATTATAAGTGCTAATGACATAGGGAAATAAATAAAAATACCAGAACAAGTGGGCAATAAAATATGTCAAGCACCAGCTGATAAGATGTGAACTCAAGATGAGGTACACATATGATCTCTGAATTCTTGAGCAAGATAGTATTAAAATATTTAGAAATTAATAAAGACTTGTAGTAACACAGTGAATATAGCAACATATCCTCAAATCTAAGTAATGTTATTTCAGAATTTATGCTCTTCAACATGCCCCCACGTGTTGTTAAGACAGTGTTTTTTGTGATTTACAATATTTTTTCTTACAACTTTATTTAAAAAAGAGATACAAGATTCATGTACAGATTATTAAGAGCATTTTAGCATAAAGATATTTGAATATATTTTTGTCAGTACTTGATTTTTTTAAAGGGTTGTTAGTAATTCAAGACTGTGTTTTAATGTTAGAATAGCAGTATTTCTAAAGAAAGTGAAAAAAACACAGAAGGAATAGAGGTGGAAAGACTATCATCCAGATTTTTTTTTTAATTTTCTGATAGTGATAGTTTCTCTTTGTCTTATGGTCATTGACAATTTTACACATTCATTTATTTACTGAGGTTGAAGGTATTTTCCCCCAATATTTTCAAAGATACTTCAACTTAAATTATTAAAGAATAAAAACAAACTTTATTATCTGACATTGTTGTCTCTTTTATTTTCAAAATAATTCGTTTTTTAAGGAAAAGTTGGCAGACTCTAAACTATGGAATTATTAGAATTACATCTACTTCAAACATTTCAAAATTTCATTTAGTTCTTAGTGTTTGTTTATACTTGTGCATGTGGAAGTGTGTGTGTGTGTGTGTGTGTGTGTGTGTGTGTGTGTGTGTGTGTGCCTGCATGTGTGTGCATGCACAGCTGAAGGACAACCCATTGAGTGAATTCATGTGCATGTTGTGGACAGAGGAAGACTTGAGGGTATCAGTTCTCTCCTTCATGGATATGGGACTCAGGATTTGAACTCAGTTTGTCATTCCTTGTGGCAGGCAATTGTACTTGCTGAGCCATCATGCCAGCGCCAGAAGTAAATGTTAAGCTGAGTTCAAGGCACAAAGATATTATGACCAGTGCTAAATGCTGTTTACATCTAGGTAAAAGGCTTCAGCTTTGCTTCCCCCTACAAAGAAAGCATCTGAGTAACTACACAGTCTAAAGCTCTAGGGAGGGTTAGAATGGGCTAAGGTCAGAAGAGATTTATTCCAATTCTATATCAGAAGACAAAAACTTTAATTAAATGAGAGAAGAAGAAACGGTCAGAGCCTGAGCAGGGAGTCCACACCATCTGACAGTTTCAATTTTCACTTGCAGCTTACTTTCCGGATTGATATCCTTCCCAGTGCCTGCTGAAGTAAACCATTGGCTCCTATAAATCACCTTCTAAACTCAGAGGCAACTGTTGTTTTAACCCTCATTTTGACAGAAAGGTGGCCAAGGTTAATAATAACAGTTACTCACCATTGATTCCTCCCTGTGTGTCATAATCTATGCAAAATGTTAGCACCATCATTTCTCTTTAACACCAATAAGCCTCTATAAGGTGGAGAGTATCCGTGTCTTCATTTCAGATGCTGTAACAAGTCTTTGAAAAGTAGCATGGTCTAGGCAAAAATCATAAGGTAAATTACTGTCAGGGTTTAAATTAGAACTTCTGAATGACACCTGAACTGAAACTTGCCAAGTACAAATCAGACTTTCTCATTGGTTCAAGCAAAATGCTTCATATTTTTCACTGAAGATATACAATAGTACTGTATGTTATTAGCAACAGAACATAGCTGCATAATCCTAAGCCCTATTTTATAAAGATAGGGAATAAAAGAGTTTTACCCAGAACAAGTCTATCAAATAACAATAATAACTAAAGTTTATATTGTGGTTTTTGTGAACATCTCAGTTTTCTATTGTTTTGTCCATAAGATAATAAACATTATTATCACCTCCTTTTTGGAGGTGATAGAAATCAATGGACAAATGAAACAAATGTCTCTAAAATTACCTGGATATTAAACAGAAATGCAGAAATATGGCCCACTTTTCCCCCCATCTTCTAGTTGCTTGCCTTTTTTTTTCTTTGTAATTATCTTATAGCATATCTAACATCTTCATGGAAGAATGATGTAATACTACCAGGGAATGGATTATTACACTGGTTAGTTTAAGATTTGGTTTTTAAGTTCTGGCATCTTGAGTAGTTTAATTAAAAAGAAAGCACACTGGGTTCTTCTGAGGAAGCACTTATTCTCAAGGATAGCACTCATACTGCTCCTATGGTGACAATGAGTACATCCTTAAGTTTTGAATATTCACCCCCAGGAAGCCATACTCTTTACCTATTTCTACTTCTGGTTTTATAACAATTTAGCATGGGCCTCATGAGATTCCATAAAGATGCCCTGTGTGAGTTGTGATCAGAGATACTGTCAAATACACTAACTTTTGTCACTTTTATATTCTAATGTATAACACTGTAGGAGGATCTGCAGAGGGTCCTTCCATTTAGTAATTTAAAACTAAGTAATTGTGTGTCTGGTTGCTTCCTAGAATTACTGATACAAAAAAAAATGTTCTCACTTCTTCATGTAAAATTAAATGGTTCTTGCTTGCAGCCAGGACCACAATAAAGGAACTGGGAAAAAGGACTAAAGGAGGTGAAGGGGTCTGCACACCACAGGAAAAAAATAAACATTATCAACCAGCCAGACCCCTGCTCCAGAGCTCTCAGGGACTATACCAAAAAATACACATGGAGGAAGCCATGGCTCCAGCTGCATATGTAGAAGAGGTTACCTTATCTGGCATCAACTGGAGGTAGGTTGGGGTAGGGGGGTTTGTTCCTATGGAGGCTCAAAGCCATAGTGTAGAGAAATGCCAGGGTGGTGAGATGGAAGTAGGTAGATGGGGGGGTCACCCTCAGAGAAGTAGGTGTGTGGGGGGTGTGATAGGGGGTTGCAGAGGGGAAAGCTGGAAAGGGCTAACATTTGAAATGTGAATAAATAAACTGTCCAATTAAAAAGAAAGAAAAACAGGTAAAGGGTTCTTATGCATGTGTCCATCTGCATCCTTGAATATGAGAGACATTAGAAGATAGAGAAACGAGCTGTTTGGGGACCTATGCACAAGCAAACAAAGCCAAAATATATGCAACAATAACCAGGGAGACCACAGCACCAGTCATTTATCTATAGTTGCCATCCTACTCTTAACATTTAGACTTGCAATGGAAATATCTGAATGGCCTGACGAGTGAGTTGTTAACATTTAGGGTAAAAAGCAACAACAAAACAGAGAAAGTTCAATTCCATAGAGACAGTCTTGTTACTATCAGCCCCACATAAAATGTGCTAGTAAGAAAAAAAACTATGATGTCTTTCCGACAAGGTACAGCTATTACACTCATGAAATCTCTACAGCCATAGTCATCCTCACCGGACTTTTACCAGATTGGACCTGTCAATATCCCATCACGAACAGAGGAGAGGCCCGTGAGGCTCTGTTATTTTTTTACTGTCTATTTCTCATATTACTTATGAGAAGAGGGGCTGTCATTTTCTTCATTGGATTGCTACTAATAAAGTAATATCACACCTATACTTGGACAAAAAACTCTAATTAGACTCAGTGGGCTACACACAAAAAGAGGAGATGACACTATAAATGAGACTTGAAGAGAACTATTTCAGTGAGTAAGAAAAACTGAGAAAGCAAAATAAGGAGATATGAAAATTTATTATTTACATATATGAAACTATCTTACTATATTAAAAAAAAAACAAAAGATGTTAACTGGGAAAATGAACACAGAAAAGCAACTTTATTAACTTTCTAGGGTTGTCTATATACAATGCCACAAACTAGGTAGATTAAGCCTTCAAACAAATTACTCTGTCATAATTTTGAAGGGTAAATACTTGAATATGAGTTGTTGCTCAGGTCATATATCCATCAAAATGAAAACAAAGAAAACATATACCCTAGAAAAGAATTTTCACTGCCTTTTCTGTTTTCTGCTGCTTTTGGAAACTACTGGCCATTAGTGGTGTCCTGGGCAAGTGTCTTTCTATGATATTCACCCTATAGGTATGTTTTCTTTAGCTTTCTAATGGTACTAGTTTATTATGTTGGAGTCTACACTAATTCAGTATGACTTATTTTCACAACTTCTCGAATAAGGTCCTGATGTCTCAGTAAGGTTACGTTCACACAAAGTACAAGGTAGAACAGTAACGTTTCATTTTAAGGAACATGTTTAGCACCTAACAATAACGGAGCACATAAATAAATTATCCAAGACTGGGAACTTTACAAAATTGAAAGATGGAATATTGTTTAGGAACAGTGGGTAAGCTAATTGTTCAGAAGGAGGTATCTTAGGAGAAAGGGAAGGTTCTGATGCAACAGAAGTCAAACAGCATAGCGTTTTTGAAGCTCAATGGAAATTAGATTTTTCTGCAGCATGCTGTATGACATATTTCTGTTTCTTTTTATTTTTAAGTTTCATAGATTTGTTATGTGGGAAAGAAGATGAAAGATAATTTAGCAGGGGTAAGATATTCCAGGAACAGCTCCAAATCCAAGCAGATTGAAATGGACCTCTCTCCTGTTAGATCTCAAGGGCTTGCATCTAATATGCCTATTTCCTCCCTTCTGCCTCATCTGGTCAAATGTTCTTTACAATCTTCCACTGTATTCTATTCACATGTAACTTTCTTCTACCTCCTTACTGGTAACTTGGTTTCCCAGATTCATCTTCTTTTGTCTGCTCACATTAACCTTTAAAATAACACAGATTGTATTTAGTTTGATCTCTCTGGCAAATTTCTTATTCTTCTATTCACCAGTAAGCCAGTTTGCTTCTTTTAAAAATAAGCTTGACCATGAAACATCAGTTGGTCTACAGAGAATGATATCTTTGATGTTCATAACCATCAGATTGCCTTAAAATTTTACCCAGGTAGCCATACGTTTGAAGTGAAGATATTGTCTTTAATGTTCAAAAGTTGAAGACTGGAGAATAGTCAAATATATATCGAGATCTGGAAAGTCTCAGTTTATCACTAAATCTTAGAAGGACTAAGGACCCAGCATTTACAAATATTTTTTTCTTCTGTTTACAGGTGTGGAAACTGGAGCTTTCAAATTTGAAAGCTCAATCTAGGTAACACTGTGAGATCTTTGGTAAACTAAAGTTGAAATAATGGCTGCCTTTTTTCATGTGATTCCTTCAAATCCTCATCGCATACCTTCCAGCCCTGTAGAAATGAAACCCCACTCACTTCATGGAACACACACTGCTGACTAAGTGTCCCACTCGTACCTGTACACTACAAATGGTTCTATACCTTCCTTTGAGGATGTTTTCTTAACTCATACCATTGGGAAAAGCCTCTCTACTTTGGGGTGGCACTGAGTTTTATTAATACTTCCATTTTGTTGCATCAACTCCAAATTTTCCTTGCCTCAAATTGAAAAGACACAGACACCAGCATTGCAGTGAATTTTTATGAGAAAATTGGACATAGATACCTCTGATAACCTTCTCAGTTCTGAACCAGTTTTATTATTCATTTCTAAAAAAATAGATTCTAGAACCTTTTGAAGTGTTCATAAGTGTAATATAAAGGAAAAAGGTTCACTTGACCCTCAACACCAATTAAACAATGTAAATATCTCTGTCTTATTAGATCAACTCTCAAATCCCTGACCTTGGCTCAGTGTCCCAGGAAGTTCCAGGAACTCACTGTTGTTATTAGTGAAACAAGTATAAACAGTATCCTCAGCTCTATACAGAGTTTAAACTTCCCTGATGTTTATTATGGAATGTGTATTTTAAGCACCAGATTGTTTAATAACCTTAACAACCTTAATTCCTGTTTGAGTTGTGTACATGGTGCTACTAAAGTATAGAGAAGTAAAGAAATATGCTTGAGATCACACAACTGGTAATCGAGAGTAATGAAAATCAAACAGTATCAGCATGGGTCCTAAGCTCATGCTCTTAGTTAGCAGGTTAAGTTGAAACATCTCAAAGGTTTGGTGTTCTGAAGAGTATAGACAGCAGAGTATTTTTGTTTGGTTTTGTTTGGTTGGTTAGTTTTTGTTTGCTTTTTCTATGGTTGGTTTGTTTTTGTTTTAATTTTTAAATCTGAAGTCCCTTGGTAATTCACTCTGGTAGATTTTATCTACGAGCTTAGCCAGTAATTCACTAGCTTAAAATGCTGGCAGCTGTGAATCTACTATAATTGTCTAGCTTTACTCACTAATTATGAAGCTCCCTGTGTAGCCACCTACAGCACATCTCAATCCAGTCCGTGGGTTGTCGACCCAGCCACTATATTAATCTCATTTCTTGCTGAAAATTTGACTCAGCCGGATATCCAGCCTGAATTCCCCATCACCAGTCTCTTGAAGTCAAGCCTTGCCACCTCTTTAACCATGCCTGTCTCACCTGTTAGGAAAGATAGGTGTGGTTACAAGATGGGATGTCCTTGTGTCTGTTCTACGAATCTGATGTTTTGATGCTCTGCTTGTGAGAGCAGAAGACAGACTTCTCCAGCTCCAGTGGGATAGCAAGTATTTCAGAAACATTTACTGACAAATAAAGTTCCTCTCAGCTCCATCTCTGCACTTTTCCTGGCTAGCTTCTACATTTCTATAGTTGAAGCACTGGCTCTAAGACAACAAGCTGAGGAACCAGATAAAGATAGAACTAGGACTCGACCAGAGCCATACAGATACAGCTGAGCATGCTTGCAGCTAACCATCGGCCTGAACATGGAGATCCCAATGAAGGTGCTAAAGAAATGACTGAAGGAAATGAACGGGGTTGCAACTCATGGGAAGATAACATTATCAACCAACCAAATCCTCCACAACTCCCATGGACTAAAACACCAAACATTGAGCACATATTGAGAGACCTATTGCTCCAGTTGCATATGTAGCAGAAGATAGCAGTGTTTGGCATCACTGAGAGAAGAGGACTATGGTCCAGTGAGGGCATATTTTCCCAATGTAGGGGAATGCCAAGAAACTGAGGTGGAGAGGATGATCAGGAGAAACAGCATCTTTGTGGAGACAAGTGGGAAAAGAGGGAAGATGGGGGTGGGGTGGGTGAAAGAAATAACATTTCAAATATAAATACAGAGAGTATCTAATTTTAAAAAAAGATGAGGTAAGCAGTCTCATTAACTGAAGTTTTCTAACCATATATTTATCTTTGTATGTGGAATATAATGCAGTTGTTGTTTTTTTTTTTTTTTTTTTGCACACATTATTCCCTTGTACAGTGTTGTTTCTATGGCTTGTAGAAGAACTACTACTATTCAGTAAGATGAGATATCTTCATGCAAGAAGACAGGTACATTATAAAATGAGGCCTGTCACTGGACAAAAAGGAATAACAGGCAGGAATAAAGTTTTAGAAAGGGAGGAAGGAGCCAGAATATGAAGAAGGAGCTGGGAGCAACCTGGAGGCAGATGTAATAAAGCTTGTTTTCTACACATAGATGCAGGCTGTTATGAATCTTTTTAAATAGGTGTGTACAGGATTTTGTGCTGTCTAGATGGGAAAATTATATCATGTCCATTGGATCAGAGGTTATTTTACAGTGTTTGATTTCATGTGGCAACTTGGTTAAGTTCAATAGAAGGGACAGTAGCAGGACACACCAAGCCCAGCACAGAATTGGGATATGTGGGCCTGCTGTTGTAACAACCTGCCAAGGGAATTTTGAGTGGGGGCAGTTGGAAAGGTGCCAAGCTGGAACAGCTCGAGGACTGCCAGACTCAGAGAGTACCTTCGGGGCCAGCATCGAGCCTCTGAGATAAATTAGTGCAAATTCCATATGTCCCGATGGTGCCAGGGTGCCAGAACTAGTATGGGAGCAGCAGCCAAGGTCAGAGAAAACAAAAAGCGATGTGAAGAATTATGCACAGAAACTAGTTATGATCTTTTTTTAAAAAATATTTACTGCAACACTTTTCTAAGTTCATTTTGAGTATACTGGCACAGTTTGCTTCACAGTTGAACTATGCTGGTTCCCAGATTCCCAGGGAATTTTGTTTTCTTTTTTTCCTCTTTTTAAAGAAGTGTGGGTTCTGGACAATTAAAAGGAATATTTTATTGATATGGTTTATACAGTGGAAGATACTGGCTCCAAATTACAAACACGTTGCCTTTCTTTGTAGTTCTTGGTATTCTTCTGATATTTGTCTTGTGTCTTAGTCCTAACATAAATACTGAGGCCATACTGTATTCAGCATTGTACATAGGCCATTCCCAGTATGAGACATCTCCTACAATAGTGTTTAACTGACTGATTGCTGCAAGGACAAATAGATAACTGCTTAAACAACTGAATTAATTAATTAATATGAATTAATTAATATATACATTGATCAAGCCCAAGGTGGAGCACTTCTCGAAAGCTAAAATTTAAGGAAGTAGTAACTGACAATATTACCCTTCATGGACAACAGAATCTAAGTGAGTTTAATATGTTTTCCATCAGTATGGAGTGCTCCTACCTGTAAAACAAAGGTTATATCAAGTACAATTGGACTACTAAATGTGCATGTTTCATTTCTCTACAAGTTATTAAGTCCTCTTCAGATTCCTTATGTCCTTTTCCTGAAGACAGTGCATTATGGCAGGTTGGTTATGCCTGCCCTAAAGAATAAAGAATGAAGGGGTAATAAATAGAAGAGTAGCAGCTCATAGAGATTCAGGTCCTTTATAAAGAGTCAGATTGGGACTCTATGCTTTCTATCATTTGCTTTCTATCATTTGTTTCTCTGTCTGTGTTGGAGGCTCTAATGAATGTAGGATAATTCCTATACTTTTACACTATTAAGGCAAAGCTAACTTGTTTCCAGAAAGGAATCTGAAATAAGATGATGTCACTGGGCTTAAGCCCTATGGACTTTGGAAATATTTAAATATAGCTCCATGGACAGAGCTCATTTCTCACAGTGTCTCATTAGACACAACCACCAGTGCCTATAGCTGGGAGCTATCTTATCATCTACTTATACCTCCTGTTCATAAGTGACAGCCCTGCTGGCTGTTCTCTCCTACAACGGATGTCATGTTCTTGGAGATAAAAGGTAATGCTTTGTTCAACAAACTGTTGGTTGTGCTGAACCAATATTTCCTGAGAACACTGGTATGCATGTCTGGGCATTCAGAATGCTTTGGAGCAGAAGAATATAAATGGTCTTTTAAGTAAATTAATGTCTATGACGATTGCTATTGTTAGTTTCACTATTGTGATTAAGTGTTTCCTTTGATCAATAATAGTCATTATCCCAGAATTTATTAGGAACTTATTACTTCATCTTAACAATATTGATAATTATCAAACATCATTGGCAATGTCTACAAAAATGTCATGCCCCTTCAGAATTTCAAAATGTGTTCTCAGTTGAAAATACAGTATTTGCAGATGTCATGAAACTGAGTTATTACAGGAGGACCAAACGTTTCAGTAAATGACAGAACCGAGAGAGAAGCAAGGCACACATATTCCTTAGCATCCCTTGAAAGTAGTGTGGTCATACTGTGACCTTAATTTTTGAACTCCAGCTTCCATCACTACAAATAAATGAATTGCTGTTGCTTTAGGCCACTTAGCTCATGATAAAACTCTATGAAAGTGCTAAGACCTTAGTACAATTATATGTGTTGCCTGTTCTTCCTATAGAAAGCACTACAGGAACATTTAACATGATTTATTTGCTTTATTTTTCAAATCAAACCCAGAAAGTGATTATTCTAACCCCTCTCTGTTGGATGTGGGAAAAGCACAGTTAAAGGAAGGACATGACATGCCCAAGGCTTTCATTGACTAAATTGTCTTCAAGAAACCATTAAATAGTGTTTACAGTAAGCAACCCCATAAACTCAAGATTTGATGGTTGCCATCTACTCTTTCCTATCTATATATACCACACCTACCACAAAATACGTTGTGAAGTGACAGGGACAGCACACGTATTAGGTCAAAGTCAGATGCACCTTGGAAGATTGTCACAATAAGAAAGTTCTGTAATCTCTATGAACCTTTAAAGTATCTATCTTACAGTATTATAATAGCAAATGAAGTAACTTTTTGAGGTAGATTACATAACAAAATACATAATAGATATTATTATACATATTATTGTTTAACTGAAATTGAATGTATGCTACCCATAGTACCTTCCTGATATCCCCAAACTTCCTCTTTGTCTTTATTATTTGATCTAACATCATCTGCTCCTCATTTACCAATGGTCTCTTCTTCCATACATTACTTCTTAGATTCCAAAGATGACCTTCTCTGAGGCAGCGTATTTAAACATACTCCCCTTAAATGACATATGTACTTCCAATGTAATGCTGGTGTCTTAGTTTGAGTGACAAGCCAGAACATTATTATGCCCATGATTTTAAGGTAAAATATTCTCAAATCTTTCAATATTTTCACCTGGTGAACTTTTGATATCAACAGACTATAAAGAATACCTCCAACACAGCTTCTAGAATCATATTCATTAATTCTCCCCATCTCCTCTCTCTTTCTTTAGACTTTTAACTGACTTTTATCTAGACTTTGTGTCTGTGACAAAAGGAGGATTGTATCATTAATGCACAGTATTCCAGCCTCTCCTTCAATCTTTTATTTTCTGCAATTCTTCCTACTAATTATGAATGTTCCACAATTTTGTTTGAATGCTTCCTCTGAGAAGTATTTTCAAGTTTAACTTCCTCAGTGAAAGACATTAGTAGTAGAACTCTGAATGTTGATTGCATCATAGAAACACCATTCCTATGAATGAATTTGAATTTTGCCATCATCACTGTTAGTTTTAAAAAGAATGAATTTGGCTCCAATATGACTTACCTACTTTGGGAAGCATTTTACCATACTATGACTAAAATGTTCTTCATTAGGTAGCGGTGCTGTATGATTGTATTCCAAGTATCTAGTACCCAAAATCTGAAAAAAAAAAAAAAAAAAAAAAAAAAAAAAAAAAAAAAAAAAACTATTACACTCTACCCAGCCTATAATATTCTATCAGATAACAGACTAAGACACAAAGCCTTGATTTTGAGGAGACTCATCAAATGGTCCCATAAATATATTTGACTTTACACTAATATAAAATATTCAGATTTGTCAGTTTTAAACAATTTTAAAATTCATTGCTGTTTACTCTTTCAAATATCATTCAAAGCTTGAACAAAACAAAAACAGGGATTAACTGATCCAACCTTGACAGTAACCACACATCTTTCATTGCTCTTTTCTTGTAGTAGATAAAACTAACTCACTGAAATCACAGAGCTAATGCAAGGAATAACCAGAATTTTAATCCATACTTAATCATAATGCCAAGATTCTGGGAAAAAATATAGGCAGCTCATTTTGGTAAATTGGAATACATGAAACACTCTGCAAACGTGTCAAAAATGAGGAACGATGACTTTACCTGGAAAACTCAATTGTACTACAATATTAGTAGAATGATCAAAACTAAATCATCTGTCCTTTGAATTATGAATGAATTTGTCTGCTATGTTTAAGCAGCTCAAGATGACAATGATGTGAATGAAAAATAAAATATGCAATTTGTTATTAAATGTCTCCATTGACGAAGCTACTTGTAACATAGAACTACTCTCATGAAGCATATCACCTTATTAATGATAAAATACTCAGGTGACAACAGATGCTGCAAAACATGTGGAGAAAGAGGGACACTCGCCTGTTGTTGGTAGGATTTCAAGTGGATGTAAATCCACTCTGGAAATCAGTCTTGTGGTTCCTCAGAAAATTAGACATAGTACTACCTGAAGACCCAGCTACACAACTCCTAAATATCTACTTAGATAAAACACTTCAACATATATCAAGGATACATACTCCACCATGTTTCTAGCAGCCTTACTTATAATAGCCAGAAGCTGGAAAGTAACCAGATGTCTTTCAACAGAAGAATGGATACAGAAATTAGGGTATATTTATATAATGGAGTACCACTCAGCTATTACAAATATGGCTTTATGAATTGAGTAGGCAAATGCATGGAACTAAGAGTTATCATCCTAAGTGAGGCAACCCAGTCACAAAAGAACACACATGATATATACTCACTGATAAGCAGATACTAGCCCAAAAAGCTCTGAATAACCAAAAAAACAATTTGCAAACCTTATGAAGCTCAAAAAGAAGGAAGGCCAGATTGTAGAAGCCTCAGTCCTTCTTAGAAGATAGAACAAAGCAGGGGAGGAAATATAGGAATAAATAGAGGAACTGGGATTTAAGAAAAGATCATACATAGACTCCCTCAACCATGGATATACACCATATGCAGCTACCAAACCCAAGCACTATTACTGATGCCAAGAAGTGCTTACTGGTAGGAGCCAGATATGGATGCCTTCTCAGAGGCTCTGCCCTTTTCATACAGATTAAGTTGAACATGCTTGCAGCTAACCATCAGACTGAACATGGGGTCCCGAGTAAAAGAGTTAGAGAAAGAACTGAAGGAGCTGAAAGGTTCTGCAACTCCACAGGAAGAACAACATTATCAACCAACCAAAACCTCCAGAAGTCCCAGGGACTAAAACACTAAAAAATGAGCACACATGGAGGGACCCAAGGCTCCAGTTGGATATGTAGCAGAGGATAGTATTGTCTTGCATAAATGGGAGGAGAGGACTTTCATCCAATGAAGGCATGTTTTATAGTGTAGGGCAATACCAAGGTGCTGAGGTGGAGAGGGTGGTTGGGAGAGGGAGCACCTTTATGAAAATATGAAAGGGGAGGGGAGAGAGGAGTAGGGGGAAAGAAAATAACATATGAAATATAAATACAGAGAATATCCAATCAAAAGAAAAAAATGAAGCAAAAGAACTATACTTTAAGAAAGCATGTAAAGGTGACTTAAAAATACATGCAAAGTGGATTGCAGCAATGCTTGATCAACTCTACAATTCACTAAGCATTATTGATTTGAACATTTAAATGTAAAGAAAGGAAAACCATTGAAGTTTATAACATGGAAATTATACCTCAGTAGAGCTGTTAAAAACTATAGGATGGAGACAGTAAGGGAAGATAGTTACACTTCAACTCTTAGGAAGCTGAATATCATATACACAAGCACACATAAGTCCAAGCTACAAGCCTGTAAGATTTGCAAAAATCAATGAGCCTGGAGGTAGAATTTGTAATATTAGGTTCCAACCACACACAAATGAAATATACAAAGCTTATTGCCTTGTCTGGTCTCAGTGGCAAAGGATCTACCTAATCTGACAGAGACTTGATGTACCAGTATCGAGGATACCCAAAAGTGTCCACCCTCTCTGATTAGAAGGGAATTGGAGGGGGAGCAGTGTTGGAGCTGTAAATACATGAATAAGAATAATTTATTTTAAAAATTAAAAAAGTACAAGTGACAATTTCTACTCAATAGTTTAAAATGTTACATTATGGGATTTTGTAATCTATGATTCTGTATTCTCAGATTTGAAGAAATATAACTCATGTGAAATAAATGGACTTTATTTTATAAAGTTTTTCTAAACAATGATATCCAAAATACAATCGTAAAACATCATCACTTATGAGCACAAGTCTACCCAACATGAGTTCCTTGGGCAATAAGGCAAATATCTATTTTCTGCAATATGCAGATTAAGAACTCAAGGCTTTGCAGTCTTCTAGTGTTTTTGCATTTCTTTCTTTAAAAAAAAAATAGATATTTTCTTTACTTACATTTCAAGTGTTATCCGATTTCCCAGTTTCTCCTCTGGAATCTCCCATCCCATCCCCCTCTCTCCTTTTCTCTATGAGCATTCCCCCACCCACCCACACCCTCCCGTTCCCTTCTGCAACCCAACATTCCCCTACACTGGCCTATTGAGCCTTAACAGGGTCAAGGACCTCTCCTCTCATTGATACCTAATGAGGTCATCCTCTGCTACATATGTTGCTGGAACCATGGTGTTAAAGGTGTTCTCTTTGGTAGGTAGTTTAGTCTCTGGGAGCTCTGGGGGTCTTGTTAATTGATATTGTTTTTCCTATGGGGTTGCAACCAGATTTCCATAGCTAGCTAGTATGCTGATGAATAGATGGGGTTGTGACACAAAGAAACTACATTTTCTCAAGTCATAATCCTCATGAAATATGCTCCTGGAAGCCACCCACAATGGTAGTCTTGGGGTATATAAGAAATAAATTTGAGGGAGCCATTTCAGCCAACCAATAAGCAGTACTTTTTCACAGTCTTTGATCTAGTTCCTGCTCTGGATTCCTGCTTGACTTCCTGCCCTGATTTTTCTCAGTGATGGACTGTGACCAGAGAGCTAATAAAATACAATAAAACCATTGTTTCCCAAGTTGATTTTGATCATTGTCTTTATTATAGAGATATAAAGCCTGGCCACAGAATTGCTGTCCTTTAAGAGGCTGCAAAGACTTTAGGAAGTGGCATTATGCTAGAGGAAGAAGTTCATTATAGGGAAGGTCCTCGCTGGTGTATTACACATGGTGCTTTCTTTTTAAGGTATGGTAAAGAAGTTCTTCCACTATATTCTGCTGCTGCCCTTATGCAATCCCCTAGTGCAAGAGCCATGAACTGAATCCTCTAAAACACTGAGCCAAAGTAAAGCTTGCTTCCCTGAACGTGTTCATGCTTGGTCTTTGGACCACTGTGATGAAACTTAATATTAAAAAAAATTGTGAAAACCATGGGTGTTTGTGGAATCATCACTACATCTACTTGGATTATATTTTCTGTTGTTCAGATGGCTTAAGCCATGAGATTATCAGAATGAAAAAGATGCTGCTCTTAACCTTGGTTGCACATACTGCCATCAACCTTAGGCTAGTCAGAAAAATTCTGAATTTGATTCCTCTGAGGAGTCTTCAACTCTAGACCTTTTATTGTGTCCCATTTGTCATTTTATTGATACTCTCTGGAAGCTGGGGAACAGACAGCAGTGTGCTGTGTTGATTCTGTGGAAGACAAACCAACTGAGGAATTCTTTGCAGGCAATATGCAGACACAGTTTTGCAGTAAAGGAAATGTGGCTCTAAATAGATAGCCAAGGGACTTTTATTCCTATATCAAACTATTAATTTTTCATAAACTAAAAGCACAAAGGCAATTGACAAACAGTTGAATCCTAGAACTGAATTTTAAAATATTTAGACAGTTCTTTGTCCACTGTTGGCCACTTTCATGGAGTGACTTCCTTTTAAAGCAAGGATAAACCCCCTAATGTTTAGGAAACAAATGAAGAAAGAGAGAGAAATAAAGGAAGGAAGGAAGGAAGGAAGGAAGGAAGGAAGGAAGGAAAATTCAGGGCAGGGAGAACAGTATACAGTTTCAAATTGGACGTGAAGACAGAAATCTAAGTTCCGGCCTTGTAGCTACTGAGAACATTGCTTGTCAGTTTTTCCAGCGATGAACAGGTAGATACTGATGCTCTCTCAGCTCGATCATTCTCTGTCTTCCTTATATGAAGACAGAACAAGCAGTGAGGATGTGACAGGTTTCTGAGGGGCAGCTGAGAAGATCCATGTGGCTTAGCAGACCCGTGCTGATTTAGACTCTTGTTGCATTAGTTTTACAGACATGCTTTTCTAAGGCTGTGCTACCAGGCCACTCCCAGCTACTGTTTCCTCCACCATTCTTAATTGTGGTCCCCAGCTCTGCACTAACTTCCCTTTCCTACTTGCCTTTGCTCCAGAAATCAACTGCTCCTCCAGCCTACTCTAAAAACCCTTGCTTCAGGAGGGGTCACATTGCCAGCCCCACCCAAGACCTGGATAAATCCATGGATAAAGTACTTACGCTCAGCTTTTCAATTTACAGCTTGTAAACTTTCTTTGTACAGTTTCTGGGCATAGATACCACCTGCCCGGAAATGTGAGCCCCTAATCAAAACATCATCTCTGTCTCTTCTTTCACCCCCAAACTCAGTGTTCCAATCAGCCCCTGCCAAGCATCTCTGGAAACCCACCTGCAGCAGAGCCACAGGCCCTGGCTGCCCCAACACCTTACAAGATTATTTTCTTTCTACTTATTCCCAAGCATGGAAGATACAAAGGCTCCTTTCTCTTTCTCTGCATCAGTTTTTTTCCTCTTGGGACATGGAAGTCCCACCTATTGCTTCTGCCCAGCAATTGGATCCTGGCCCTCTTTATTAACTAAGCAAGAATCAATTAGGGAACTATACATATCAGCAACTTCCCTTACAGACTGTATTAATAAGTTTTGCTTCATGTAGACTTCAGTTTTGGTTCAAACAATATACCTACTAAGAGCTCTGATTTTTGGCCAAATGTAGAGCTGGAGGGCAAAGACTGAGAAACATGAAAAGTGAATATCTGAGCCCTGAGAGAGTCTTGTAATTAAGGTTTCACAAAGTCCATGCTAAATCCATTCAGAATAAAATCTTCTCTTTTCTGTTAGGTGGACTAATCATGGGCAAAGCACTTAGAGAAAGGCATGGTCTATGGCCCTCCCCCTTGATCACTAGTTGAGAAAATGCCTTACAGTTAGATCCCATGGAGACATTTTCTCAACTGAGGCTCCTTTTTCTGTGATAACTCCAACTTGTGTCAAGTTGGCACAAAACTAGCCAGTGCAGTCATCAAAATGTAAAAAGTCAGGGACATAGTTACTTATAAAATTCATGTAACTGGTTTAGAACTTAAGTCACCTCATGAAATGGCAAGAAATTTGGGATATTTGTATATATTTTCTTGCTAATTTTTGTGAAGTGGGTTCATTTCTAACCAATGTTATGTGGGGACATATGATTTAAAAGAGAAAGACATCAGGGAGATATTAGTGAGGTCAAAGGAATGGGATGTGAGGTGTTTTGCCTCTCCCCTGGACCTTTTCCTGTATTAGACATTTGATCTACCAAGTAAGGGGCTAGTGAAAAAATGAAAGGACATATCTCATACATAAATTATTAGCACAGTCAGTTTTGTCCATTGAACACCTTAAAATACTAGACAATACCACTGTACCTCTGAAAGAAAAGCACTGGTTTTTCTGAGGTACCTTGGAGAACCAAAATTGGGATCCTGGTATATGCAGTAGTAGATTTTGAGAAATAGGATGGTTTGGTCACAAAGTATATGTAACTATCCCAAGGGTGTGAACCAAGGATTCTGAGAGCAGCATGCCTTTCTCTTCCCCAAAAGAGAGATTTTTGAGATTATTGTCAATGCAGATGAAGGCTTCATAGGAGCTAATCATTTCAAAACTACTATTTTTGAAAGAAAAAAATGCTGAAGGCAAGTTGAAGGTATAAGAATAAGTTGTTGAGACATCTTTACAAGCCTTTCTAGTTCACAGTGAAGTTATTTACTCATTGTAAGTGTGATGTAGTTAATAGATTTGTTTTAAGACATGTACATGTGATGTGTGTATATCTGTCTGTTTGTATAAATAAGTGTAAATGAGTGTGTATGCTGGGACATACAAACATAGGTCAGAGGGCAGTCTGATATTAGTCCTTGCCATTCACCTTATTTGAGACATGGCTCTTTTGCAGTTTGCTGCTGTACACCTGAGTACAGCAGTACCTAACTGAGTACCTAACCTGTGAGATTCCAGGGGTTTCGCTGTCTCCTTTCTCCTTACCCTGTCTGAGCTCTGGGATTTCAAATATCTCCTAGTTTTCCTAGCTTTGCATGGGCTCTGAAGTTCACACTCAAGGCTTCACACTTATGCAATAACCACCTTTATTGCTCAGCTATCTCCACAAACCTAAGCATGATTTATTTAAATATTATTTACATGCAATGAAATTTTCCTTTCTTGGGGTACAATTTGGTGAGTTTTTACAAATAAAAAGTCATATAAAAATTAATGACTGACTTAATGTATAATATTTTCATCATTTACAGAAGTTCCCTAAGACACATCTTAATTAAGTTCCCTCCATTTTCCTTGGTACCAGGCAACCATTGATCTCACTTCTGCTCCCATAGTTTCTTCTTTTGCAGAATGTTATATAAACAGGATCTTACAATATGTAGCTTTTTGTATCTAACTTGTTTTCACTTAGCATAATGCATTGAGTTTCATTCATGTTGCTGCCTGTATTCATCCTTTGTTCATATTTCCTTGTGGAAAAGCATTCTATTGTGTAGAAGCATGATAATGGGTTTATCCATTCAGCAGTTGATGGACATTTGGGTTATTTCCAGCTTGGGATAATTATGAATAAAGACACTATAATCATTCCTTTCTGTGGCTCTGTATGAACATGTAGTTTTACATTTCTTCTAGAAAAATACTTGTGTCAGATTTTGGGGGAGAATAACGGCATAGGTTGCCATGTGCAAAATAAAGTTTTTATGTCAAAGACCTACAAACTTACTGTCTAAAAACAAGAATGTAGTGGACATACATTGAAAGAGGTGGGCATGTTAGAGACAGGCCTCAGAAGAAAAGAAAAAAAAAAAAGAAAAAAAGAAAAAAAATCAATCATGAGATTCTAGCCTGTAGAATTCTAAGAAAATAACTGTTGTGATAAATCAGGAATCAGTGTTATGCCAGCCCCAGCAACTAATACATGCAGCCAATACATATTATTCCTTTGACAAACTAATAATTGTTTTCCAAGCTGTCTACACCATTGCATACTACTACATAGAGTCAGAGACACTAATCTTGATTTAGGTAATAATAATAACATTCTTTCTTTCTCTCTCTCTCTCTCTCTTTCTCTCTCTCTCTCTCTCTCTCTCTCTCTCTCTCTCTCTCTCTCTCTCTCTCTCTCTCTCTCTCTCACACACACACACACACACACACACACACACACACACACAAACACACACACACACACCCCAGGAAAAATTATCTGTATTTATATAATATTCATGTGAATGAAGTGAAATTCTACTCAGTAGCCCAAGGAAACTATTCTACAGTAGATTACATTTTGGAACAAAACCAAATTTTAACAATTTCAGAAAATATAAAATAATTGTATGTGTTCTACCTTACCATTATGCAACAACACTTCAGATTGGCGGCAATCAACTCTGTAGAAAGTTCATAATCATACAGTAATTTTTTTACACCCTCCCAGCCAGACCCAGAACCACAGCATTCATACCAGACTGTGTTCTTCCTCTGGCCTTGGAAACTTGGAGTGAGGACTCTACCTGGAACCACATCACCTTGACCTCCCTGAACTGATGTATTAGTGTCCAGACACCACCAGAGCAGAGGCAAACTCAGCAACACAAAGGAGTAGTGAGACAGGACTTCACTATATAACCCAGGTTGCACTTAAACTGGCAATCCTGCCTCAGCCTCCTGAATGCTCAGATATAAAGGCGAGTAGCACTATGCCCAGTCTGTTTTCTTTTATTTTTTTGAACAAATTTATTTTAAAAAACAAAGATAAATGAACAAGTTTTAAGCATTTTTGCATAAAAGTATACAAATACGTTTTTGTCAGTGCTTTTTTTTTTTTTTCAAAGACTTGATAGTGTGCCTTAAGGTCTTACTAGTTACAATGAGCAAAATGTACATGTAAAACAGGATGTAACCCGGAATTAGTCAAAGTTTTCTTGGTGTGTAAGGATTGAGCATAATGTTTTTTTTTTTTTTTTCTTGAACTTCACAGAAATATGTTAAAGACCTATTGAGTTTTGAGGGCCAAAATTCTAGACAAGACTTAGCTGTTTCTATATCAATCTATGGCTCAGTTCTTATCTGTGGACACATTCGTTCCTTATACATTTTAATACAAATAGTTTCTCATTTATACCATAAGCATTGTTTCTTCACACTTCCCGATCATTTAGGGAGTCTACTTATGCTCTGGTATCTGGATCCTTCAAAGCCAGCAGAGAAGTGTGGTGGTAACCATTATGAACTTATGTCATTAACAGTCACAATACATTGTCACTCATTTTGTTATCCCAGACAACCATCTGTGCCATTTCTCAGTAGTTAGAACAAGTCATGTGTTCTGCCCACACTCAAAAGCACAGAACAAGAAAAGGTATGGATACTCCAGCAAAGCTGCCTTATTGATAACCTTACATTTTGTCTGCCACCTCCAATTTAGGCTAAGGAATGACCTGATCACACAAAAGAGGGTGAGGGACACAAATAGATGAGAACACAAGACCAACAATCAATATACTACCACAATGTCATAGTGTCAGGAGACATGGATGGCTTCATTAGGAAGGATTGTTTAAAAGTCAGTTCTGTGGATGTAATATTTGGACAGAGAGATAACCTAACAAAAAAGCCCCATGGTTTAAAAATAATAATTTCTCAAATTTGGAAACTCCCTAAAATATGGAGATACTGGAAGTGTAGGATTAAGTCTTAAAATGACTCTTGTCCAGTCTATTATCAAGTGGTAGTTTGGGCACTAGGTCTTTCCTTATCTTCCAATTAAAGTGGCTGCTTAAATTGCTATAGCAGGAAGCCTGTCTTCCAGACAAAGGGTACCAAGTGGCTAATGAGGTGAATAGAAGATCATGAGAGGAAGCACCTGGAATTTATGCTCGACAGAACTTGTCCCTGTCTGTGATGTCCAAACGGCCAGGGGAGATAATATATGAAAGGTACAGGCCTCAGAGTTTCCTGAGAGAAGGCAAAGGCCAGGGATCATATATTAGGTCATGCCGGCAAAGGAAGACACTTTGCTCAGACTGTGGTACGTAACTTGGTAGACCATGGAGGCAAGAGGTTAATTGACTGGAGATTCTGGTGGTTGCTACATCGAAGAGGCAATTTAAAAAATAAAATAAAAGTCAGAGTAGTATGTGGACAGATCCAGAGGACTGTGTGGAAGACAGGCAGCCGTGTTCTCGGTGTCTAAGAAGGCACAGTGGGAAGGGAAGCTCAATTCTGGGCTCCAGCACATGGCAACAGTAACTACCATAAATTGTTGCAGGAATACTGTTTTATTTTAACATTTCCATTAAAGATGTATTTTTCTTAGTTACACTCTCCTTTAAAACAGTTAAGATAAAAATCGATACAATATATACTGCTCTTTTTTGCCCTAATAAATGATTCTAAGCATCTTTTTCTGTTCTAAATAAAATTAGCACAGCATTTGTCACATTGGACATTTTTAATAAAGTGATAACCAGTATTAGCATTTATATTATTTCAGTTGTCTTCACAATGTTAAAACAAATAGACTTACAGAGGTACTGTATTAACATCTCATCAACCACTAATTATATAAGCAATCTGGTAAAACCTTATTAACTCACAAACAGAGATCTAGGCCTTCACACTTATATGTTATAAAACCCAAAAAGGTAGTTTTGTATGAGTAAGTAAGCATCAAGTACTTGTAAGCACTGTTTAATAGCTAATTGCTACACTTATGACTTGTATATAGAAATATATTGAAAGCCAAGCCACGTGCATTGCTGTTAATTATATTTATTAACTTTCCAAGCAGTAAATAGAGAGAATAAAAGTCATATATGTTGAGGGTCTTCATATATTCCAAATGTATGTTGTATATTCAGAAATTACATATATTCCTTACATGGACAATCTTGTCAAAATACCCATTGTGTAAAAAACCTAGAGCTGTAGAGATGCAGAGGAGGGAGAAGCTACTTCACCTCCTACACTGGTTGCTTATGTCACCTGAACAAACATACATGTGTTGGTGTGTGTGTGTGTGTGTGTGTGTGTGTGTGTGTGTGTGTTCTGTTCCTTCCAAATAAAAGGATCATGTCAGAGTTACATGAGTTTCTGAAAACTACTTACTCTGTTCCAAATTTAATTAATCAATAGGATGGAAGACTGGTCATGGGATGTATGTTTACAGTTCATCTTTATGTGCATGTGTGATACATATTTGTATATATGTGTGCACATATTTGTGTGGCAGAGTCTAGGCACCCATGTGTCACCACATTTGTGGAGAGATCAGTGTGTCTGTCTTTCATTCCTCTGAGGTAGTTTTTTGTTTGTTATTTTTTCCTGTGGAGTATACCAGGTGAAGTGGACCACAGGTTTCTTGCAATTCCTTTGTGTCTACTTCTCATATTTCTGTGGGAAACACTAAGATTATAGACATGTACTACAACACCATGCTGTTGCTGAGTCCTTAGAAGCCAAATGCAGGCCTTCACATTTGTAAGGCAAGCACTTTACCCACTGAGACAAATATCTTTCTCTCAGGATGTGTATTGTTTAAAGTGTCTATTGTGAATCTGAACCTGGTTGCTAGAAAATGTTTGATATCTTATTGTAAGCTCAGATGGGTATGACCACCTTCAAATTATTTAGTTCGGGTAAAAAAATCTGTCACACCAAATAAATCATTGTAATGAATGAATTAACGAATGGATCATGTTGCTTCAACATTCCTTGGAAAATTGGCAGTTAATTAAGAACTATGGCCTCTTGGAAATGTTTCAAAACTGTAAAAGAAACATAAAAAATTATTTAAATGGTTGAGCACAGTAGATTCACTATTTTCAAAAAGTCTCCTCCTCCAACAACAAGTTTAAATTTAAAGTCAGCATCTATCTAGGTACTTTCTTTTTGACAGAACCTACACCAGATTTTTTGAAGGTGGATAAAAAGCATCTCTTCTCTCAAGGGGTTCTCTACTGAGAAACAAAACAAGTTATACAAACCAATGAAAATGTAAAGCAAACAAAACATCTTTATTGTTAAGTAATTTTTATCCAGGAGCAAACTAAGTGCTAGCACCTTTCATGGACAAGTCTATTCAAAGTAAGGTATTTGTGAAAATCCTGGAGCTGCACAGATGTAGAGGAGTCAAGAGCTTACTTCACCCCCTCCATTGGTTGGTTAGGTCACCTGCATGAACAACTCATCTCTCTAATAGTGACAGATGAAGAGTTTGGAGTCCTCTTGGCTTCCTGAAATAATGTCTGTGAACAATAGATGTTGGGTAATGAATTTACCATAAACTTGATGCTTTGAATTTTCCAGTAAGAATTTTGTGGAATTGGTTATTAGTTATATTGCCATATTAATCTCCAGGCATAATCCATATTCCAACTCTGGACTTTATGCATATCCCTAAAATTCCACCAAGACCTTAGGAAAATGACTCTATAATTCAAATCATATTAATCTTAACATTAGCCTTCTTAATTGCATGCAGAACGAGTAGTAATCACATCTTACCTTCACCTGTTAAAGTAGGAATGAGCAAAGTCAAAGCAGGAATATCAGTTACTTTCAGGAGAGCCTTACAAGATCTCTGTTGCTGCATGGTCTCATCCTTGGTTAACTGCTACCTCTCTTCCTTCTTCCAGTTTGCAATTGGCCCTCAACATGTGGTTCAGGACTGATTCAGAGTTCCACTAACCACAAATCCACAGGGGTATAAATTCAGGCATCATGAATAGGTCAGCATGTGCAGTAGATTACACAACCACAAAAAAAAAAAAAAAAAAAAAAAAAAGAGATTATTGTGTGAACTTGGCCACTGAGAGTCAAATAGCACAAGTTACCTATTGTTTTCCTATTCTAGAAGAAGATAAAAACTTAGAAATTATCATTTTTGCCTGACAGTTTTGTAAGTATCTCTGTAAGTCTATACTTTTCATCTTTAATATTAACAATTATATTTATCATTCCAGATTTAGAAGCAGCTCTTACAACATGACATAAACAACAGCAGGAACAAAAACAAACCCTCAACAGACTGATTTAGTTACTAATGCTGTGTTTCTTGAACTACTTTTCTGGAGCCTCAAGGACTCTTGTACTTCGGACTCCTTGTGATTTCTTTTACTTCCTGATTTCTTTCTTAGTCTGTATGGTGACTCACTATCCATTTCCTGCATCCTAATGTTGCATTTTACACCTAGAAGCCTAGTATTTTTAATATCATGATCATAGTCTTCCTCCTGTCGATCTGCTGTAACCCTCATAGCCTATGGAATAAAAGACTAACTGTTAACTTTCTATACTTTTGTGTGCTATTCATGAAATTCCTTTGAAGCTCTCTAATAAATTAGAGACTTGGTGTTAATGGCCCTAAAAGCTTGCACTTCTATCAACCAAGGTGTGTTCTAATGTGTCTTCCTGCCTTAGCTCTCACTCCCTTTCATTTGTCTACATCACAGCCTGGAATACTTTTACCCACTTTAACATCACCATCATGTGCAAATCTTGCAATGCCAGTTCATCAAATGTGGAATAAACTCAGATTTCCCACTCAAATTTAAAAAAAGCCTTGCAAAACAGTGCTTAGTGTTTCTTCTCTGATTGCAAAGCATCCTCTCATAGCATGCTATGTTTTCGATTCCTTGGTCACCTGGAATGGCTATCTCTATTGTTCAGCAAATCATCTCTAAGTTTAGAGGCTGAAAACCATGAATAAGTATTTAATATCTCTTTCATTTTCTGTTGGACATGAGTTTAGAAAAGCGTAGCTGAACTGATCTATTAATAAAGTTCTCATATGAGATGTTCACAGAAGATGTTGTCATCCAATGAATTGATGGAGTCAGCATGACCATTTATAAGGAAGTCACTTACATGGCTGGAAAATTTGGTGCTGATCTGTACTTACACATTTCCCATATGGAAACTCTAAGAACATCTGTGCAACTCTGTGGTATAGTGGCTTACAAAAAGCATTAGGTGATTGAAGACTACCCTACCAATGCCTCTTACAATCTATCAGAAGTCACTTGTAACTTCTGGTATAGTAGAAGGTATCACAGACCAGCTTTGAATTTCTGTGGAAGTACATAAGTACCACTGAGCCACACTGGAGTCCAGTTATTACACCAGTTTTCAAGCTATGAATCTGGAGAAAGTATTACATCATAGGGATTGTGGTCATTCTTTCACACAGGAGTTTCTTCCTCCCCTAGAGTTATGAAATAATTGTTGCCTAGCATCATGCAATTGATTACTCAGCTTGTAACTTTAAACATTGTTCTCAGGACCATTTGATTTGAGAATTGTCTCTCTCTTGTCAGGGGATAGAAAGTATCAGTTATTCAGGCAGAATGAATTCTAGAGAGACAAGCAGTAGCATAGTATTTTTGTATAACAATACTGTATCAGTCTGGAAAGGTACCAGTAGAAAAGAGTGCTTGCTTGTCTTGATCACTGACACAGCAAATAATAATAATAATATTAACAATAGCAATAAATCAACTTACACAATTGAAATTTTCTTACAATGTGGTTATTAAATCTTGCCACCATGCTCTCAAAAAATACACTATTAATTCTATAATGTTTGCATATGAAACACAGTGGTTGGAAAGTTTTGAGACTACATGAAGTTTGCAAGAGAAGAGAGGCTTCTGAATATTAAAACTGAATACTAAATAGCACCAAATTTTATAGGCTCAAGATTTGATGTGCATTTACTTTAGCTGTGTTCATGTACATACGCATACACATGCAGCTGCCATTTGCAGAAGTAAGAATATTAAGAACATTAGGAAAATGAGGACACAGAAAGACACATATTACATAATGTGACTTGTAATTAAATTTTAAACATTGAATTAATAAAAACATACAGTGTAAGTTTGAAAGAAAGCACAGGAATAGATTTTGACCAAAGAGCATCATTTTTCATTTATAAGAGAAATATTGAGGATCTTATGAGAAATGAGGTGATAGTCCAGAGGCAGGGGCATTGTAATCGATAAGTTGCAATACTATAAAGATTATATACCTCCTGTAAAAAGGTACAGGACTGCAGAAGCATTTCACTTAAAAACAGACCAAACAATCAAGGGTTATAGGAGGAAAGCATTATGGTATGAAGGGAACTGAACCTTGGTTCATGTTAGAAAATGTAATAGGATATTCTAAGGGCTTACAGGAAATTTGAAAGTTGCATTTATAACATAAATCTTAACACTATGATACTGCATTATATCTAATGTTATATTTATTTTGTAGACTATAATATAAAATATATGCTTGGAATTACACATGAACTAGTTATATGTATACATCACTGATGTTTACATTACATTTATATAACCATATATTATTTATAGTAGACAATCCTATACTATATACTATTATTCTCCATAACTATGACTTCAAACTACTTTTAATAGTAGAAAACTGGAGAGCCTAATTTATCAATTGATTTATACTACATAATGAAAAACCATTTAACCCAGCAACAACATGCTCCTTTTCAAATCTGAAAGTCAATTACATAATTGATAAAAAATATCTAATCTAAAATAATTGCCAAACAATAGGATCATTCTATGAAATGAAGAAAAATGCATTCAAAATGTCATTACTGAAAATATTAACCTTTAAAATTATTAATTATGGGACAACATTTTAAAATAAGGAAAACAGTATCTCCTCATGGAGAAATAATAGATAGTAAACAATGAAAAACAGCTAAAGTCCCCAGTTTGCTTTAATATCTCTTGGAAAATCAAGAGCTAATATCTTACTTATGGTAATAGTGAAAGAAATGGTTTATTTAATCTTATAAATGTAATTTCACATGATATGTATACATAAAACCATCATGATTGAAAAACATGGAGTTCAGCAGCCAAGACACTTCAATATCTCATTTGAACATTGAAGAAGCTATTATAGGTTTCCCATTATAATTTTAAAAGTTATTCAAATAACCTTCAGAAATAATGTCAAGTAAGATCAGATGAAAACAAAAAAATTTACAAAAGAACATATGATAAACTTCATATATTTTTCAACGGACATAAAAGTTGAACAAATTGTTCTGTCAATTATGAAAATAAAAGATTACTTTTGTGGGAAAGAAAAGAAAGATATAATATGACAGCAAAAGACTATACAGTACCTGTCATTTAATAGTAAAAAAAAAATCCCCCAAAATAAAAACTTTCATCTTCAATGGATCATTAATCATAGAACAACTATATGGCTGGGTAAAAAGTAAACCAAATATACAAGTTTGGAATTCTTCTCAGTGGCAAAAAACATGAGAAAATCAAAGAATTAGGCTTGATCTTCATTACTAAGGAATAAAAGAAAAAGCCAGGGTGAGGATAATTAAATGTGAACACCTACTACATAATGAAAATGCATTCAATGTTATCCCCTTATACAATGTGATTGAAAATCAACAGATATTTTTTTTCTCATTATTTATTTTATTCTCTTACAACTTGATTTTAAAAAGAGAAATACATGTACAGATTTTTAAAAGAATTTTTGGCATAACACAATATGAATATATTTTTGTCAGTACTTAATTCTTCTGGAGGTTTGATAGTATGCATTGAAATCTTGTTAGTTGCCATAAGCATAAAGTACATGTAGAACAGAAGGTAACATGGAAACGGCCAGATTTCCTTGGTGTGTATAGATTAAACATAGTGTATTTTGAAAACCAAAAATTACCACAAGGCAACATTCCTAGCTTTTGTAATGATTCAAGGTCCAGGTGGATCACACTCTGAGAGGGTGCTATACACTTACTTTTTATCCTAAGAAGGACTGAGACTTTCACGTTTTGGCCTTTGTTTTCCTTGAGTTTCATTTGGCCTGTGAGTTGTTTCTGAGGTATTCAGAGCTTTCTGGGCTTAGTATCCAAATATCAGTGACGACATATTATGTTTGTTTTTTGTTACTGGGTTACTTCACTCAGGATGATATTCTCTACATACAACCACTTTCCAAGGAAATTCAGAAAGTCGATGTATCTAATAGCTGAGTAGTATTCCATTGTGTAAATATACCACAATTTTTGTATCCATTCATATACTGAAGGACATCTGGGTTATTTCCAGCTTCTGGCTATTATAAATAGGGCTGGATCTTCAGGTAGCACTATGTCCAATTTTCTGAGGAATCAACAGACTGATTTCCAGAGTGATTGTATTAGTTTACAACCCAACCAACAGTAGAGAAGTGTTCCTCTTTCTCCACAACCTCGCCAGTATCTGCTGTCATCTGAGTTTTGGAACTTAGCCAACCTGACTGGTGTGAGGTGAAAACTCAGGGTTATTTTGATTTGCATTTCCCTGATGGCTAAGGATGTAGAGCACTTCCTTAGATGTTTCTCAGCCATTCTATATTCCTCAATTGAGAATATTTTGTTTAGCTCTGTACCCCATTTCTTAATAGGGTTGTTTGATTCTCTGGTGTCTAGTTTTTTGAGTTCTTTGTATACCTTGGATACTAGGCCTCTATCTGATGTGGTGTTGGTAAAGATCTTTTCCCATTCAGTTGGCTGCCGTTTTGTTTTCTTGACAGTGTCCTTAGCCTTACAGAAAATTTGCAATCTCATTAAGTCCCATTTGTCAATCTTTGACCTTAGAGCATGAGTCATTGGTGTTCTGTTCAGGAAATTTTCTCCTTTGCCTATGTGTTCTAAGGTTTTCCCTACTTTCTCATCTATTAGTTTCAGTTTACCTGGTTTAATGTGGAGATCTTTGATCCACTTATACTTTAACTTTTTACAAGGAGATAAGAAAGGGTCTATTTTCCTGTAAGTCCAATCACACATCTGTTTTTTACCCTGATTTGTGTTACTATTTTATCTTTATTCATAATTTTTTAGGTTGATAATTGTCATGGTTCATTGATGTTATAGCTGGGTAGGATTGTTTAAAAGTACCCTTCATGCTGGTTCAGCAGACAAAATTTTTGCAGGCAAGTATGAGGACCAGAGTTCAAATCTCCTGGACACAGGGGAATAAAAGCCTGATGTGGAATCCCAAATCTGCAATCAAAAATATATAACACAAGTAGAAGATGTCATCTGTGAACAGTGAGGAGGAAACAGGAAAGACATATCAGTTACAGCCTTGACTTTGGGCTTCCTGGCTACCTGAGCTTTGAGTAATCAGGTGTAAAGTATGAAATTAGTAGATGTTTCCTACAGCAGCTTGAATGGACAGATACTGGCCTAAAAGTCATTAACTTTCATTCCTAAAGGTATTGTTCAATAGTCAATGTGGGTATCTGAAATGATTCATTAACAGAACTATATACACAATTATAATGTAAAACTGTTCAAATATGTTTAAGTATTATAACAATTTTTTTTAAATTACCCTTCCCTTGATAGTTTCCATAATCTTTTGTAGAACCAAGGAACGTAGCCAATAAAAGATAGAAATTCAGGTCAAAAAAAAAAAAAAAAAAAAAAAAGGAAAGGGTCTATTTTCATTCTTCTGCATGCTGAGTGCCAGTTGGACCAGCACCATTTGTTGAATATGCTGTCCTTTTTCCATTGAATGTTTATACCTCCTTTGTCAAAAATCATGTGACCATATATGTCAGGGCTCATTTCTGGACCTTCTATTCTATTCCATTGAACCACATGCCTATTTGTGTACCAGTACCATGCAGTTTTTAACACAATTGCCCTGTAATATAGCTTGAGGTCAGGGATAGTGATTGCCACAGATGTTTTCTTGTTGTTGAGGATGGATTTCACTATTCTAGGTCTTTTCTTATTCCAGATAAAATGCACATTGCTTTTTCCAACTCAATGAAAAATTGGTTTGGAATTTTGATGGGGATTGCATTGAATCTGTAGATTGCTTTTGGCAAGATGGCCATTTTTAAATGTTGATCCTTCCAATCCATGAGCATGGGAGATCTTTCTATTTTCTGAGATCTTCCTTAATTTCCTATTTTAAGAGGTTTGAAGTTCTTGTCATGCAGGTCTTTCACTTGCTTAGTTAGAGTCACACCAAGGTATTTCATAGTTTTTTTTTTTTTTTTGACAATTGTCAAGGGTACCTTTTCCCTAATTTCTTTCTCCACATGTTTGTCCTTTGTGTATAGGAAGGCTACTGATTTGTTTGAGTTAATTTTGTATCCAGCCACTTTGCTGAACTTGTTTATCAGGTGTAGGAGTTTTCTGGTGGAATTTGTGGGGTCGCTTAAGTACACTATCATGTCATCTGCAAATAGTGATGTTTTTACTTCTTCCTTTCCAATTTGTATCTTTTTGATTTCCTTTTGTTGTCTAATTGCTCCTGCCAGGAATTCCAGTACTATATTGAATAGGTAGGGGGAGAATGGGCAGCCTTGCCACAATGTTCATAGTTGTTCTATTTATAATAGCCAGAAGCTAGAAATAACCCAGATGACCTTCAGTATATGAATGGATACAAAAATTGTTGTACATTTATACAGTGGAATACTACTCAGCCACCAGAAACAATGACTTAATGAAATTCTTAAGAAAATGGTTGCATCTAGAGAATATCATCCTGAGTGAGATAGCCCAGTCACAAAAGAACAGACATAATATGCAGTCACTGATAATGGGATACTAACTCCAGAAAGCTCTGAACACCCCAGAAACAACTCACAGACTTCATAAAGTTCAAAAAAAAAAAAAAAAAAAAAAAAAAAAAAAAAAAAAAAAAAAAAAAACCATTATGCTCAATCCTTGCACACCAAGAAAACTTTGACTAATTCTGGGTTACATCCTGTTTTGAATGTATTTTGCTCATTGTAACTAGTAGGACCTTAATGCACACTATCAAACCTTTGAAACAAACAAACAAAAAAAAAAAGCCAAACACTGACAGAAATGTATTCATATACTTTTATGCAAAACTGCTTAAAATTTGTTCATTTATCTTTTTTAAATAGTTGTTCAATAAACAAACAAACAAACAAACAAGCAAACAAACAAACAAACAAATAAATAAATAAATAGGGCTGTTACGAACTTTGTGGTGCATGTGTTTTTATTGTACGTTGGAGCTTCTCTGGAGTATATTCCACAAGAGGAATAACTGGGTCTTCAGGTAGTACTATGTCCAATTTTCTGAGGAACTGCCAGACTGATTTCCAGAGTGGTTCTACTAGCTTACAACCCCACCAACAGTGGAGGAGTGTTGCTTTTTCTCCACAACCTCTCCTGCATCTGCTGTCATCTGAATTTTTAGTCTTAGCCATTCTGACTTGTGTGAGGTGGAATCTCAGGGTTGTTTTGACCCAGAGTGCCTTTTCCAGAGGTCCTGCCCTACTGTAGCCTGCAGGAGTTCTTTTTAAGCAAACTCCACCTAGCCCTCTCTGGGCTTTGGTTACTCCTAGCACAATCTGACCTCGCCTGTGTCCCCGGATCTCTGCTGTTCCAGGTGGCAAAGGGCCTGAGCATTTGATCAGCGCACAAGGCTTTCCAGGCAGATCCTGATTCCCTCTGCCAGAGGTCTGGCCCTACTGTGGGCGTCAGGGGAAAGTTTTGTGTGTGCTCTGCCTAGCCCTCTCTGGGCTTTGGTTACTCCCAGCACAATCTGACCTGGTCTGTGTCCCCAGATCTCTGCTGTTCCAGGTGACAAAGGGCCTGAGCAGTTCTTCTGCTTTGTTTAGGTCATGATGCTTACTGCTCACGTATGGCTGTGTGAAAATGTCTACTAAACAATTAGGTCTTTTCCATTAGGCAGTGGTTCACAAACATTCTAATGCTATGACCCTTTAATATAGTTCCTCATGTTGTGGTGACTCAAAGCCTTAAAATTATTTTTGTAGATACTTCATAACTATACCTTCACTACTGTTATGAATTGTAACGTAAATATTTCATATGCACGCTGTCTGATATGAGACCCCTATGAAACATTCACTTGATTCACAAAGAATTTATGATACACAGATTGAAAATCTCTGCATTGGGGCTTTAGCAAAGTTATGTTGTCCCCAAGTTAATTATGAGTAATAAATTTCTCCTGGGGATAGGTACTTACTGAGGGATATTTTCAGAGTTTGGATATCATTATTTTTCAAGGAATGACTTTCTAACAGCAGACCTTGAACATAGTGTCCTTGAGAAGAGGTGACAGTCATTCTTACGTCTCTTTCTCTTATTGCTTCTCTTCTCTGTCATCTGCCACTTGTTCATCCCTCCCATGCATGAGAATACAAATGGAGGGGCACACAGAAAGGCATAGTCATTTTATTAAATTTCTCTTTTTTAAACAAGAAATGCTAACTCCAAAAATATACAGTTAGTCTCAAACCCCACTTACTGCCTTCCATGTGGTCTCAAGTCCGGTACCAATCATAGTAATGAATTTTAATGGACATTTCATCATCACTGGAAGATAACACCTTTGTGCTAATGATCATCTGATATTTATAAACAGTTTTGCAACCTGTTAACTTGCAAGTGGCAGCAATTAACCAAAAAATGATCATTAATTAAGGCCTAATTATATGGTATCAGACATTTCATTTTCCAACTCATGCGAATACTTGGTTCGAGCTGCTAAATGAGGTGCTTTCTTCATCTCTATGCTACTCTCTGAACAAGGTTATGGGCCCACACATGACCCAAGGGTAACAGGGAGTAAGTTGTTTTATTTGCTTTGTGATTGAGTTGTTTTCTTCTTCTGAACACGTTGCCATGGAATTAGTTGTGCACTATGTGTCTGGAAAAATTAAGGGAGAAGCTGCTGGGAGCATTCAGTTTCTAAGGTGTTCAGTAGAAGCCACCACCATAAGTGTTAGGTTGGCTGAGGTCCCCTGTAACTGACAGTAAAAATAAACGTGAAAAGTTCCTCTCCTGAAGCCTCTGTCTATATTTGCTTCTTTGAGTGGGTTAAAAGCAATGAAATAATTGTCAGGCATCTCATTTACTGCAATACTTAGAAGACAAACATGGTGAAAGTTACAGGCAGTCTAGAAATGTTATCTGAATTATCTGTTTTCAGTTAATGAGACTTTGTATTTACTTCCTACATAGGTTGAACGTCCCTGTCATCACAGGTTTCCATTAGACACCAGTGTTTCATTATTACATATTGATCCCCAGTGATAAAGTGCAGACCAGCATTTGGTTTCTCAAAACGAGTAATAATAGAAATGAAGATAATAGTAAAGAAGAATAAGCCAGAGAAAATGAAATTGAATTCGCATGTCTCTGAGCACTTCTTAAAGTCCAGGCAATTAAATGAATTGTGCTCCACACATTACATAACTCAGATATTAGAGGTATATAGATCACTGAACATTCCAATTTGTGGAGTGAGAAACCAGTCTCTATAAGTTGATTGACAGAAATACTAACTGGTAGATTGAAGTTTGAATGCTATTGGACCCCTGAACATAAGCAGAACATTTTGTAGTTATTTGCTGTTTAGTAACTTGTCAGAACCTTGACAACAACTGTGTATGTTATGTTTATCAAATATTACTTCACACGTCTTATATGGAGCCTTTAAATTAGGAGTTTGAACAGGTTACATATTTGAAGTCTTTGGACTCTGAATTCCTGGTCCTGAAGTTACTTCAAGAGCCCTTTTATAAATAGGGTGAGACAATCATGACCTTTGAATCTTTCAGAAACTCCCATTAGGCCAAAGCATCCAAGATGGCATATTGGAGTTTGGTTTATGGCTGACAGGGAAGCAATCTATTTAATAAAGTTAAAACAAAATGAATATCGGTGGTTCACAGTTGTAATTCTAGCATTTGGGAAGCTGAGGTAGAAGGGTTGTTGTGAATTCTAGGCTTGCCAAGATTGGAGTGAATGTGTATATAAAGATAAGGAAGGAAAAGTTATTTACACAACAGCATCCATTCACTCTGCCTGATGCAGAGACTGCTGCTACTTCTCTGGCTTGCCTCATAGAACACTTTCTATTGTTCCTTGTTCTATTCTGAGAAGTAGCGATGCAGGAGCATGGAGCTTCTGAGCTTTCATTTTTTATTAGAGAATAGGCAAGTGCAGAACAAGTTCTGAAACCTTTTCACTGAGCAATACTGCAACGGAATGACAAGATAGCACTTGAGAAAACCAAGAAGAGGAATGCCAGTCTTCTACTGGTCAGTCTACATTGCCAAAGCCAGTCATAGAACCCTGGATCCTGCTTCTGTTGTAAATATCCTAGGTAACAGAGGACACTACACTATTTCTTTAGCTTTTAATTGCTTTGACTTTAGTTGTTATGGTAATAAAAGTTAACACAGAAAATTTCTCCTAGACTGTAACTCTAACAAAGAGGGAGCCCCAATAATCTTTGAGCTACGTGCAGTGCCCAGAGTCAGCTGATCAAATAGACATTTGTTTAGCATCTAAATAAAAAGAAAGGGCTGCTTTATGAAATTTAAGGTCTTTCACAGAGTATAATCTTCCATAAGCATGTTTATATGTGAATGAATGTTGTCTTGAGCGAAGAAAGGAAAGTTGGTAGATATTCTCTAGGTTCACATAAAAAAACAAACTAACAAACAAATGCAGAAGATCATGGGAGATCTGGGAGCATTACTCTTCATCAGTAGAAAAAGAATGGAATAGGACACCGATCTGTCTGACAGTTTCCATGGGATCCTGAATCCCAGAAATGAAAGGTTCAGTTGCCTAGTATGTATGAAGCACTGGAAACAATTGTATTTCTTGATGATACTTGGTAACAACTGTGCCAAGCTGATATGAGGACCTGGCTCATCTTTAGGAAGAAGGTTAGGAAATCCTTACTTTAACAAGAGGGTAGAAAACTCCAATATGAAGATATTCCCCCCACTCTTTCACGCCCAAAATATACACTATATTGTGCTTATAACAAAGGACTCTTAGACTATCAGATCATTTATGCAGAGAGTCACATGTAGCTTCAGCAGTCTATTTATTACTCCTTATTATGATGGGGCAAGGTGGCCTTGAGTAGGATGTTCATCTTCTTGTGTACAACATTTGTTACATGAGACTCAAACTTGGTATTCTTCTACCTCTGAGGAAGCTAATAAATAACTCAGCCTGGTAGAAAGAAAGAAAACCTCTGTTCCTTGCTCTGATACTGTTAACCTAATCTTCTCCCAAGGGAAATGAAGCTGACAGAATGTGGAGACAAACAGGGAGGGGGGGGGGGAGATTAGGTCTGCTTTTTGTTCCTGCGTTGAAGGCCTTCAAGGAACTTTTTAAGAGGCAGTTTTCCCATTTTTTTTTTTTTTTTTTTGTTCTCACTTCACTACACTAAAAGGGGATATGATACTAAAGGGCTAAAAAGGTACATTTGGATATATACACACACAGGCAAAACCCCCTGCACTCCATAGAAATTTTAACATCCTAACTGTATATTATTCTATTTTTTAGCATTTTATTGGGTATATTTTATTTATGTTTCAAATGTTATCCCCTTTAGTGGTTTTCTCTCCATAAACCCCCTATCCCACTGCTTCTATGAGGGTGCCCACCAAACTCTACCCATCTCCCCACCTCCCCACCATGATATTACCCTAACTGGAAATGAAGCCTTGGCAGGATCAAGGGATTCTCTTCCGACTGATGCCCAAACAAGGTCATACCCTGCTACATGTGCAGCTGGAGCCATAGGTCTGTCCATTTGTACTCATTTGATAGTGGCTTAGTCTCTGTGAGCTTTGGTTGATTGGTATCGTTGTTCTTAAGGGGTTGCAAACTGCTTTAGTCCTTTCTTTAATTTCTCCCTTGCAGTTCAGTGTTTGGCTGTGATCATCCACCTCTGTAATTGTAATGATCTGGGAGAGTCGCACAGGAGACAGTTATACCTGGTTCCTTGCAGCATGTTTGTCTGGGTTTGGCAGCTGTATATGGGCTGAATCTCCAGGAGGGTTATTACTGGATGGCCTTTGCTGCAGTCTCTGCTTCAAATTTTGCCTCTATAGTTCCTCCTGTGGATATTTTTATTCCCTCTTATAAAAAGGACTTAAAGATCTGCCTTTTGGTCTTCCTTCTTCTTGAGATTTATATGGTCTGTGAATTTCATCATTGGTATTCTGAGCTTTTGGGTGGATATCCACTTATCAGTGGGTGCATACCATGTGTGTTCTTCTGTGGTTGGGTTACCTCACTCAGAATGATAGCTTCTAGTTCCATCCATTTACCTAAGAATTTCATGAAGTTGTTTTTAATAACTTAATTGTACTCCATTTTGTAAATGTATTTTCTGTATTCATTCTTCTGTTGAAGAACATCTGGGTTCTTTCCAGCTTCTGGCTATTATAATTAGGGCTGCTATAAACATAGTGGAGCTGCGTTCTTAAGTACTATGTTCTCTGTACCAAGACCATGCAGTTTTATCCCAATTGCTCTGTAATCTTATCCCAATTGCTCTGTAATCTTCAGATCATGATTCCCCCAGAAGTTCTTGTTGATAGATTTTTTTTTATCCTGGGTTTTTTGTTATTACAAATTAATTTTCAAATTGTTCTTTCTAACTCTATGAAGAATTGAGTTGGAAGTTTGATTGGGATTGCATTGAACCTGTAGATTGCTTTTGACAAGATGGCCAATTTTACTATATTAATCCTGCCGATTCATTAGCATGGGAGCTCTTTCCATCTCCTGAGTTCTTTCTAGATTTCTTTCTTCAGGGACTTGAAGTTCTTGTCATAAAGATCTTTCACTTTTCCTGATTTGAGTCAAACCAAGGTATTTTATATTATTTGCAACTATTGTTAAGGGTGTTGCTTTCCTAATTTCTTTCTCATCCTGTTTATTCTATGAACAAAGGGAGGTTAATAATTTATTTGAATTAATTTTATATCCAGCCACTTTACTGAAGTTGTTTATCAGCTATAGGAGTTCTCAGGTTGACTTTGTAGGATCACTTATGTATATTATCATATGTTCTGCAAATAGTGATATTTTTACTTGTTCCTTTTTAATTTGTACCCCTGTGAACTCCTTTTGTTTTCTAATTGATCTGACTAGGACTTCCAGTACTATATTGAATAGGAAAGGAAAGAGTGAGCAACCTTTGTCTAGTCCCTGATTTTAAGGGAATTGCTTCATGATTTTCCTCCATTTAGTTTAATATTGGCTACTGGTGTGCTGTATATTACTTTTACTATGTTTAGGTGTGACTTTGAATTCCTGCTCTTTTCAAGACTTTTAACATGAAGTGATATTGAATTTTGTCAAATGATTTCTCAGCATCTAATGAGATGATTATG
This sequence comes from Micromys minutus, assembly GCF_963924665.1. Lineage (NCBI taxonomy): Eukaryota > Metazoa > Chordata > Mammalia > Rodentia > Muridae > Micromys > Micromys minutus. Next base: position 10,460,699 of record NC_137963.1, on the reverse strand, counting down.
TATTTTTCTTCTTTGGTTTTGTTTATATAGTGGATTACATTGATGTACTTCTCTATATCGAACCATCTCTTCATACCTAGGATGAAGACTACATAACTTAAGAACCATTTATTAGATCATACAGAGATTGTATTTTTTGTCAAGCCATCTTACACTTTTTTATCCATATTCTCATAATATTTTGGCAACTGGTTCTTGTCTTTTGGGGGCTTTTAACTGAATTATGTGAGTTAGCTAAATAAGTAGTGATCATGAGAGAAAATCACCCTTTGGTCTATGACTTGGAATTTCCTTTTTCCAAAAGTACCTTACTTGATTGATGTCCAAGCTCCCATATCTCATTTCTGGGCCTTTTTTTTTAATACTCATATTATATAATCATCGATGGGTATTCTCCCTTTTTCTCCACAGTGAACTTTGAAGCCACAGCTTCTTATTTTTCCTTGCTCTTTCCAACACCCTAACCCATATTCTTTTCTGGCCACACTTAGTTCCAGTGTGTAGAAATTATTCTTGGAGCTTTTCATGAACTCTGAAATTTGTTTCTTATCATGTAACAAGGCTGCCCTACCGAGTCTATACACCTATAAATATAATTGTATCTTCTCCAAGGGATGCTCATCTCATCCCTCCTACATTTTTATTTTGCTTATACTACCTCCCTCAAGGGTTGCCACTTCCAAGTAAATAAACTATCATTTTCTTTCAAATAAATACAGAGAGTGATAATAAACCTACTCCCTCCAGTCATTTCTATGGTTCATATTTTGCAAAATAGCTAATCTGTTCTCTTTATTTGAGGAACAAAATCTATTTCAAAGAAGTCCTGGCTTCCCCCTCAGAGAGAATAATACTCAGTAGACCAATCCTCATTCTAGTTCTAGCTCAATTGCCTAATTGTCTACAGCCTTATTTTCATAGCACACCAGCAAACCTATATACCTTGATGTTACTCTATTAAATATTCATTCCAGAATTCATTATTTGTCTATTAAATATTCATCAGCTTGTGAGCCTATATCAGATGATATGTAATTCTTTTTCTAGGAACAGAGAAATAATTAAACCTGAAATCCAAAGATTCCTACATAGCCTATATTTTTCTCTTTGCATTATTCTCAGAAAACTGGGCCATTAGTCACAAATGCAGTTTACTACCTATTCTTTCTGTATTTTCTGCCTGGTGATTCCTGTTCCTTCTGGATTTTTCACCAAAGGCAGACTGTTTCTGTTGTTGGTTTATTTTTGTTCCGCCCCTCCAACATGGACTTCTAAGGAATCTTATCTAGAATATACTCACAAGGTTGAAAGTATAAAAAATGATGTTTTAATTAGGAGGGTTGCCTGTTGATGAATGGGTTCTCAAGCTATGGACATATTCAAGACACCTCTTGTTAATTTAGTCACGAAAATTAATGGTAGTTTACAGAAGATTAGTAAGTTTTAATTAGATAAACTCATGGCTGCCTATGGAAGCTCAAAGAATGAAAATATCAATAAGTAAATTACTCAATTACTAAACTCCCTAGAGCAAAGGTAATTCTCCTAGAAATTATTCTGGATCCTGAGCCCTCTTTTTCTGATGAGAGTGCCTTGAGCATGGATGTTCATACTATGTCCTCCCAAGACTCTCTTCCTGATCAGCTCTGTCCTCTCCAACATTATTTAGTAATTTGACCTGATTTCTGACAATGCAAATGCAACTTGGGGAAAGGTAGAACCTGAAACCATAATCTGTTGTGATTTTTAAATAAATGGCATAATTGTATGAAAGAAAAAGGAATGTTATACCCTTGAGCTGGGTGTATGTTATTAGAGTCATTGTGAAAATAGTTGCAAAGCTCCTCAGAAATCTAAAACTACAATCACCCCTTGATTAAGGTGATCCTCTTATACAGTTCCTATGTATGTTCCCACAAGAATCAAGGTCTAAATACCACAAATATCTGCACATCCAGGTGTTTTGGCTAAGCTATAGAATTACCTTATTGACTCACAATAGGTGCAGAAGTAAAGTATGGTGTCTCTACATAAAGGAGTATTATTCAGCCATGAAAATAAACAAGGCTGTGTTGTTTGAAGAGGAAAAATGGAACTGGAGATCATCAAGACATAAAATGAGCTAGACATAGAGATAAATATCACATGTTCTCCTTCACAGGTAAAAATCTCAGCTTAAAAATAAATGAGCAGGTTGGTGAGATACACAAACATCAAGCATCGATATTCCTTTACATAAATTGCACAAATGAGTGAAAAATAAATGAAGTCTATTATTTTATGCAATTAATAAACAATATCGTCTCCTGGTAGTGAAATAAGTCAGTCTCTAAAGAAGATCTTTTGCAATTGTAACAGGAAATTTAAAAATAAATGAAATATTTTAGTTGTGGAAACATTAGATTCTCTTAATTCTACGTGGATATTTGCCTTCTTAGTATATGTGAAGATCAATTTGTCAGAAAAATTTAGTGAGAATTGAAATTAAGCAAATTAATGATGTTACAATACCCCATGAGATACACATTTAACTATATGTAAAGTATGCAGCATAAGATAAAATATTTGAAATATTACAGGAACTTATTAAGAATAACTGTATCTACCAAGGTAGAATTGTATAGGGAGTCCACAGATACTTTAGCTTTCATTTTTCCTGAAGCAAATATTCTCTAACTCTCTTACTGAAGAAGGAGTTTTCAAAGGTCTCTATTGTTTACCTGTGTTGAAAATAACAGACCATTGCCAGCAAGCCCAGTGGGTAAAAAAAGACAGCTTTCTTCATGCTGAATATTGGAGTCTGATCATCAAGCCATAACAGAAGAAGAGAACCAAGTGCCACAATTTGTCTTTGCTCCTCCATAGGGGAGTCATGGAATGCATACTCTCAATTAATAAATAAAATTATAATTAAGTTTGTTTTCTCAAAGCCAGAGACCACTTGGGTCTCATAAAAATTGAAGATAAGCATTTGATACTTTGTTCTTTACAGAGGAAAAGAGCTTTGTTTCCTGTCTCATGAGTTGCTTCTCATTTTAACCTGAGATAAGCTGACAGGAATTTGGTGACATTAAATGAGATGAAAGACCATGAGTAAGCTTTCAGAAATCAGAGTTTCATTTGATCTGGTCTTTCTTCTTTCTCTTTACCCTGTAGTCAGTATAATAAATAATATTCTCACTTATAATGTGTCAAGAATGTAGAGACACTTAAGTGCCCAAGATCTTCTACATCTACAGGATTTGATAAAATAACATCAGAAGCACCAGGGATCTTATTAAAAGCACAATTTTAAGGAACACACCCTAGAACTATCAAATCAGAATCTCTGAAGTGGAACACAGAATTCTGTTTTATTATATCTGCCATTTGATTCTGATTCATATTTAAGATAGCCTACCAAAGAGCAATAGTGTATGGAAGTCCCCTCCTTAAAATAGATGTTTCTCTGTCCTTGAATCCATATGACATCAACTACTAAAATCCCTTACAAATCAAACCTTACAAACAAACAACACTAACATTAGAGTTCTGTGCAGATAATGTTTAGAACACCCCCAACCACTAGTGCCAGGGAAACTATTTCTGCATATTTACATTTAAGAGATGCTGGTGCCCCAGAGCAGACTAACAACCTTTTGTCCTTTGTCCTGCAGCCTGAACAAGAAAACATTCATTGATTGAATTCACTGTGTTTCTATTAGCTGGTAAGGTCCCACAAAATATGCACTAATGTTTCAATATCTCTCACTTTGCCTGATGCTTGGGTGAAAGGAAACAGATGAGAGAACTCTGTGGTTTCCTCTTCGAATTTAACCCAATTTCTGTAACTCTGTCTTTACACATGTTCCAGCAAAACTTTATCACAACGGTCTTGTTTATCACATAAAACCATCCATGTGGTGTGTTTATTAATTTTATGCCCCAAACCTCTATCATAGTCATGTGCAAATAGTAGGCACTCGGTAAATACTTTTGAATAAAATACAGCCATCTGCATCAAGTAGCATCAAAATCCTGATAAATGTTGAATAAACAAGCAGACTAACAAACAAAAATAAATTCATAGTAGTTGAACCTTTAAGACAAGTCTTTTTAACAAATTCAGGTGTCTCTCACCCAAATAAAATACAAATTTCTGAATAGAAATGTCAGCATTGACTATCATTTGCCAAATGTTGATTTATATAACTTATTGTACTTTCATTTCTGATAAGGTAGAATTTTATCAGAACTAAATTTTAGCAAACAACTACAGATTCCATTATCATACAAAACAGATTTTCTCAGGTTTGCTAAGAGCACAGTAGTTTAGGGCATGTAATCTATCATACTTTAGAGAGAGGAAATGAGTGGTAGGAATAGATAGCATTTTTTTTTTTTTTTGGTTCCAGAAATAAAAGTACCTAAAATACACATGCATGCGCATATACACATCTTTCTGTCTTGGAAAAGTTGGTTGCCAGAATTAATCAGAAAAACAATCTATAAATTATGAACATTCACAGATTTCCAGCCACAATGCTACCAAGCCCTTCTAGCTAGTGAAATGTCAAGATTGGGGGACCTTTTGCCAAATGGCTCCATTTGAAGGGCGTGATTGCTGTGAGAAAGCACATGTGCTCCAGAATGAAGAAATGTAAAGAAATGCCAAATAAGTTCATTTCCAATGATGCTTATTCAGGGCTGAATAACATATTCCATGAGATAAGGTGCAGCAAAAGTTTCTCAGCTTGAACTGGTGAGATTCCTCAGTAAGTAAGAGCCCTTGTTGCACAAACAGAAGTATCTGAGCTAAAGTCTCCAGTGTCTGTCTCCAAATCTGAGCATGGCTACAAATGTGCCTATAATTTTAGAACTGGGAAGTGAAGCTCTAGGGAGATCATTTGGCATTGCTGCCTACCAACATAGCTCCAAGTTCAGTGGGAAAAGCTGTCTAAAGGGAGTAAGACAGAGAGTGTAAAGCATTACATATGGTGTTCTCATGTGGTCCATGAACATCAATGCATATATTGTGCATGTGCATTTGCACAATCACACAAGGTTTTCAGATGGACTAGATTTAGAAGAATGTCTCTATTTAGATTTCTTAACTCAATGCACTTACTAAATCCCTTCAAGAAACACATTTACATAATTAAGAACTCTTGTTTGGTTAGGTATAACTTATTATTGAAACCTCTTGTTTATATATTGCCTATTAACTTTATTAACATTGTGGAGACAATTTTATTCTGGGGAATGTCAATCTCAGTTAATAACCTTAAGCAAAACAACCTATATCTAGAAAGTCATAGAAATGATGATTGTCTTCTTTGTGTCTCTCCTATGTAGAGACCTCTGACTGTTAGGGAAGTACCAGGAACCCCTCTGTGATAACTTTTGATGATCTGTCTCATGGGGACTGATAAGCTGTGGATTTGGAACTCGATGTAATAGCAATTGTTACGGTCTGATTCTGAGATAGAGCTGACTGATCTTGCAACACAGAGGGGTCTCTGGAGCTTTGCCATTGCTCCCCAAGATGATAGCAAGGAGGATGTATTTTATGAAACATGTTATTAAAATAGCCAAAGATAAAGAGCCCATACATAAAATCTTCTCGGGGAGAATAACCCAATGTTTCAGAAAGATAAAAATTGATGAAGAGTAATGCGTAATGAATTGAGAGAACACTGAGCACCTGGTCTCCATGAAACTTTGAGAGTGGTAGCTCTGTAAAAAACTGAGCTTGGTAGTTTTTTCTATTCATAGCCTGTTCAAAACTAAAGCACTGATTTGAAATGAGAAATAACTGGCATGATACCTAATATGCAAATTGAGTTTTATTTATCCAGGGAGCACCATGGGAAGAAAGAAAGTTATTTAGCATTTCTTAGAACATGACCAAAAGAATGTGGAGAGCAGGCATTGATTTTCACTATCCTACCAGACAAATATAACTTCTAGACGTTTTGAGGGACCATGCAGGAAAACGATTAGAAATTTTAAAAACAAATGAAAGAAATCTTATATTTTTTCCACTATTTTCCTTATTCTAGAATTATAATGATATATCCTGCTAAGGAAGTACTGCTCAGAGGTTCAACGAATATATTATCCTTGATAAATTTTTAAAAATTATGCCACCATTCTGCCTTGATCAGCTCTCCCTATTTACTTTCAAATTCTGTTGGGTATACTTTATATTACTCTAAGGGCTATAATTTTGCTCCTATATACATTGAGTTATTTGACTGGGAAGCCTCATTGAGTAAACTTCTTCTGTCCAAATATCCCTTTCTTTGTGAAACTTTTTATAGATATGTTGACCAATATTAATATTTTATTCCTCTCTATTATAGTATAGATATAACTATTTTGCTCATATCTCAATGATTAGAAAATCAGAATTGTTACATTTTTAAATTTAGAATATAGTCTTGTGGTCCTTGTTAAAGTTTGCTAAAGACTTGAGAGAAGATCAGCATTTAAAAACACAGTGATCAGTAAATCAGGAAGAAGCCGAGCACTTCAGTAGTCTGCTACTTTGGAAGACCGATAGTACTTACCAACTCTGTCATTTCTCATCACATAGAGTTTTACTGATTTACTTCCAAGCCTTTTCTATTATAATAATAATTCTTACAGGACAAAGACCATACTTCTCTTTTTGTCCTCATTGGCTAGAATAATCCTCAGCATGAAACAGACACATTGATCTGTGGGAAGAAATTGAGGGCTCTCTTTACTGAGCCAAAAAGAAAACATACCCTTCCCACCATGAGGAGGAAGACCTTAAACTTAGCTGGCTATATAAAAATTCACAATTTTGTTTGTTGGTTTGTTTTTGCTTATTTGTTTATTTTATGTTGAATTGAACATTCTTAAAGTCTTAGAATAAAAGTTAATAAAACTGTAAAATGCAAAGGATCCTCTCAATCACTATTGTGCTATTTTCCTGTTTAATTTACCATTTTAGTCATTACAGGGTTGAGTCAGATAAGTTAACCTTCATATCTTGGTGGTGACATTGTTTGGCCTAAGCCATACTAGGCAAAGAAATATAGTCTACTTTGATCTAAAATGATTTTGAACTAAGATAAAGAAACAGAATGATTGCAATAGAACTTAGTAGTTTCCAAAGTTCTTTTTTTTTCACTAAAACTGGGGCAAAAATGTTGTTACATTGCTTCATGTTTTTAGGCTGTTTGTGATAAGAGATTTAGGACAATAGTTGAAGGTCTCCCAGGTACCATGGTTTGTGACAATAGTTTAATGTGACCCTAACAGCATTTAATTCTAACCTTATTTTCAACACAGAAATATCTAATTCTGTGTCATTTTATTATTCTCCTAGAACTCTGATTTTTTTATTATCTATCTACATATATGCTTGTATATTTGCCTGCCTGTCTGAACTATCTGTCTGTCTGTCTTTCTGTTTGTTTCTCCTTATGTCTGTCTGTGTGTCTATGTATAATCTATTTTTTTCTAACAACTAACCATTTCCTATCTGTCTTAGGGTTTCTAGTCCTACACAAAACATCATGACTAAGAAGCAAGTAAGGTAGGAAAGGATTTATTCAGCTTACACTTCCATATGCTGTTTGTCACCAAAGGAAGTCAGGACTGGAACTCAAGCAGGTGAGGAAGCAGGAGCTGATGCAGAGACCATGGAGGGAAGTTACTTACTGGCTTGCTTCCCCAGGCTTGCTCAGATTGCTTTCTAAGAGTACCCAGGTCTACTAGCCACTAGCAGAGGCATGGCACCACTCACAATGGGCTGGGCCATCCCTCTTGATCACTAGTTGAGAAAATGGCCTATAGCTGGATCTCATGGAGGCATTTGTTCAACTGAGGCTCCTTTCTCTGTGATAACTCCAGCTTGTGACAAGTTGACAAAAAACCAGCCACTATCTATCAACTATTATCTGCCTACGTTTCTGCTATCATCTATTTTTATCTATCATTTAACTATCTACCATCTATTTATCTATCTATTGACCTATCTATCTATCTATCTATCTATCTATCTATCTATCTATCTATCTATCTATCTATCTACCTGTCTGTCTGTCTATCTACCTATCTATCTATCTGTCTGTCTATATATCTATCTATCTCTCTGTCTATCTATCTATCTATCTATTATCTATCTATCTATCTATCTATCTATCTATCTATCTATCTTTATCTTATTTTCTTCTTCATTATCATCATCATCATCATCTATATATCTGTCCATTTAACTTTCATCTTGCACCTAGTAGCAATCATTTATCTATGTATGTATTATACATCTGTCATTTGCTCCTCTATCTCTTTCATATATACAATCTATCAATAATCAATCTATTTGGCTATCAAAAGAAAAAAATACAAAAGTAAGAAGGAGGAAAAAAATAAAGAAAAAAAGAAAGAAAGATCTATAGATAGCTAACTTTCAGGACTCAGTGTGTTATTGAATAAGCCAGAATAGGAATGCAGCCTGATTTTTGTAACAGTTACTAAGCCAGGTTTGATTTAAAAAAAAGAAAAAAAAACAGAAATCATCACTAAGTGGAAACCAAAATATTTCATTTTCTCAAAGAGTCAAAAGATTAGTACTTTTCTCAGAGTTTAGGAAATTTTAGTGTTTTCTATTTGCTTGTTTGTTGTTTTTTTAGGGTAAAGTTTCTTTCACAAATACCATTTTCACAATCACAGCCCTTTAATAATGTTGCCAGATTCAGATATTTTCTTTTCTTTTTTTTTCTTTTACATATTACTTTTATTGGATATATTTTATTTACATCTCACACATTATGCCCTTTTCTGATTTTTCCTCCATAACCCCCTACCATGTCCTTCCCTTCTCCTGCTGCTATGAGGGTGCCCCCAACTCTCCCAAACCCTCTTACATCACTGCCCTCTTGCTGGGACATTCCCATACACTAGATCATTAAACCCTGAGAGGACCAAAGATTTTACTTCCCATTGATGACCAAAAAGGGCATCCTGTATGTACCTGGGACATGGGTTTTTCCATTTCTACCCTTTAAATAGTCATTTAATCCTTGGGAGCTCTGGTTTCTTGGTATTTTTATGGGGTTGCAAACTTGTTCAGGTCCTTTAATCCTTTCTATAACTCTTCTATTGGTGACCCTGTTCTCAGTTCAATAGTTGGCTGTGAGTATCCACCTCTGTATTTGTCATGATCAGGCAGAGCCACTCAGGAAACAGATATATCAGGCTCCTTTCAGCATGAACTTCTTGGCATCAAAAATATTGTCTGGGTTTGTTGGCTGTATATGGACTGAATCCCCAGGTGAGGCAGTCTTTGGATGGTCTTTGGTTCAATCTCTGCTTCAAACTTTGTCTTTGTATTTTCTCCTGTAGATATTTTGCCCTCCCTGATCTGAGAAAACCTGAAGCATTTGTATTTTGATCTTCCTTCTTCTTGAGCATTCTGTGGTCTGTGAATTGTATCATGGGTAATCCAAGGTTTGAGGCTAATATCCACTTATCAGTGAGTGCATACTATGTGTGCATACTATTTGTGATAGGGTTACTTCACTCAAAATAACATTTTCTAGCACCATCCATTTGCTTAAGAATTTTGTGATGACACTCTATTTAATAGGTAAGTAGTAATCCACTATTTAAATGTACCACATTTTCTGTACCTAATCCTTTGTTGATGAATGTCTGGGTACTTTCCTGACAATTATAAATAAGGCTGCTATGAACATAGTGGACCTTGTGTCTTTGTTTTATGTTGGAGCATCTTTTTGGTATATGCCCTGAAGAGGTATAGCTGAGTCATCAGGTAGTACTATGTTTAATTTTCTGAGCAACCTCCAGACTGATTTCCAGAGTGGTTGTACCAGTTTGCAATTCAACCAACAATGGAGGAGTTGTTTTCTTTCTCCACTTCTTCTCTAGTGTAGGCTGTTGCCTGAGGTTTTAATCTTAACTATTATGACTGGTGTGAGATTGAATCTCATGGTTGTTTTGATTTCCTTGATTACTAAGAATGCTGAAAATTTCTTTAAGTGTTTCTCAGACATTCAATATTCTTTAGTTGAGAATTCTTTGTTTAGCTCTGTCCGCCATTTTAAAATAGAGTTATTTGTTGCTCTGTAGTCTAATTTCTTCAGTTCTTTGTATATATTGGATATTAGCCCTCTGTTAGATGTAGGACTGGCAAAGATCTTTTCTCATTCTGTTGGTAGCCATTGTTCCTAATGACAGTGTTCTTTTTCTTACAGAATCTTTGCAATTTTATGAGAATCATTCATCTAATCTTGACCTTAGAGCATAAGCCACTGGTGTTCTCTTCAGAAAATTTTACCCAGTGTCCATGTGTTTGAAACTCTTTCCTACTTTCTATTCTATTAGTTGACTGTATCTGGTTTCAGGTGGAGGTGCTGGATTCACTTGGACTTGGGTGTTTTACAGGGCAATAAGAATGGATCAAAATGCATTCTTCTACATGTTGACTTCAAGTTGAAACAGCACCATCTATGGAAAATACTATCTGTTTTTCTACACTATAGTCTTAGATTCTTTATCAAAATCAAGTGACCATCGGTGTTTGTGTTCATTTCTGAATCTTCAATTCTATTTGGTTGATCTGCCTTCCTATCTCTGTAACAATAAGATACAGATATTTTTTCTTTTTGTCTTTTTTTTTCTTCAGTATTGCTCTGTAATACAGCTTGAGTTTATGGATGATGATTTCCCCAGCAGTTCTTTTATTGAGGAGAAGAGTTTTCACTATCATGGGCTTTTTGTTGCAAATTGCTCTTTCTAACTCTATAAAGAATTGAGTGGGAATTTTGATGGGGATTACACTGAACCTGTAGATTGCTTTTGGCAAGATTCCTACTTTATTAATCCCGCTAATCCATAAGCATGGGAGAAAATTTCTTCTTCTGAGATCTTTGATTTCTTTCTTCAGACACTTGAAAATTTGTCAAACAAAATGTTCACTTATTTGGATAAAGTCAAACCAAGGTATTTTATATTATTTGTAACTATTGTGAAGGGTGCCATTTCCATAATTTCTTTATCATCCTGTTTATCCTCTGAGTTGAGGAAGGCTAGTGATTAATATGAGTTAATGTTATATCCAGGAACTTTACTGAGATTTTTTATCATCTGTCGAAGTTCTTGTATAAAATTTTTGGGTCACCTTAAATATCCTGCCATATAATCTGAAAATCGTGATATTTTTACTACTACCTTTTCATTACCTATCTTTTTGACCTTCTTTGGTTGCCTAATTGCTCTGGCTAGGACTTCCAGTACTATATTGAATAGACAGGGAAACTGAGCATCCTTCTCTAGTCCCTGATTTTAGTGGGATTGATTAAAGTTTCTCTCCATTTAGTTTGATGTTGGCTACAGGTTTACTGTATATTCCTTTTACTATGTTCATGAATGGAATTTGAATTTCTGACCTTTCCAAGACTTTTAACATAAAGGGGTGTTGAATTTTGTCAAATACTTACTTAGCAACTATGATCTGTTTTCCTCCTTGGAGTTTGTTTATATAGTGGATTACATCAATGGATTTCTGCATATCGAACCCTCTATCCCTGTATCCCTGAGGTGAAGCTTACTTGATCATAATGGATAATTATTTTGATGTGTTGTTAGTTAGATTCACTTTGGGAGATTTTTACTGAGCATTTTTACATCTAGATTCATAGGAAAAATTGGTATGAAGTTTGTTTTATTATTGGCGTCTTTGTGAGGTTTATGTATAAGTGTAATTTTTGCTTCATAGGAAAAAATGTGTAGTGTTCCTTCTGTTTATACTTTTTTTGGATCATTCGGAGATTGTTCGTATTAGGTCTTCTATGAAGGGCTGATACAGTTCTGCACTATATTATCTGACCCTGAAAATTTTTGATTGCAAGACTTTTGACGACTGCTTCTATTCCATTAGGGTTTATGGGACTATTTGGATGTTTTATCTGGTCCTGATTTAACTTTGGTACCTGGAATCTGTCTAGAAATTTGTCCATTTTATTCATATTTTTTCAGTTTTGCTGAATATAGGCTTTTAAAGTAAAATCTGATGATTTTTAATTTCTTCCTTTTCTGTTGTTATGTCTCCCTTTTCATCTCTAATTTTATTTGAATATGTTTCTGTTTCCTTTGCTTAGGTTGGCTAGGGGTACTTCTATCTTTTTTTTTTTCCTCAAAGAACCAGCTCTTGGTAAGGTTGATGCTTTGTACTGTTCTTCTGGTTTCTACTTGGTTGGTTTCAGTTTTGAATTTGATTATTTTCTGCTGTCTACTCCTATTGGAAGTATTCATTCTTTTTTTTTTTCTAGAGCTTTACAATGTGCTGTCAAGGTGTTAGTGTATACTTTCTCCTGTTTCTTTTCTGGAGGCACTCAGAGATAAAGTTTTCCTCTTAGCACTACTTTCATTGTGTTCTATAAGACTGTGTATGTTGTTCCTTCATTTTCATTAAATTCTCAAAGTCTTTAATTTCTGTCTTTATTTCTTCCTTGACCAAGTTATCATTGAGTAGAGCATTCTTCATATTCCATATGTATGTGGGCTTTCTGTCATTTTTGTTGTTATTCAAAACTGGTGTTAATCCATGATGATCTGATAGGATGCCTGGGATTTTTTCAGTTTCCTGTATCTCTTTTGTGACTGACTCTATGGTCAGTTTTGGAGAAGGTAAGATAAGGTGCTGATAAGGTATATATTTTTTTGATAAGGTATATTCTTTTGTTTTAGAATTAAATGCACTACAGATGTCTGTTAAATCCATTTGGTTAATAACCTCTGATAGTTTCACCGTGTCTCTGTTCAGTTTCTGCTTCCACAGTCTGCTCATTGATGAGAGTGGGGTGTTGAAGTCTCCCATTATTATTGTGAATGGTGCAATGTGTTCTTTGAACTTTAATAAGGTTTCTTTTATGAATGAAGTGCTCATTGCATTTTTAGCATAGATATTCACAATTGAGATTTTTATCTGGATGGCTTTTGCCTTTGACAAATATGAAGTGTCCTTCCTTATCTTTTTTGATAACTTTTTGTGAAAGTCAATTTTATTTGATATTAGAATGACTACTCCCACCTTGTTTCATGAGACCATTTGCTTGGAAATTGTTTTTCAGCTTTTTACTTTGAGGAAGTATCTTTCTTTTTCACTGAGGTGTGTTTCCAGTATGCTGCAAAATGTTGGGACCTCTATGTATCCAGTCTGTGTTTTTTTGTTTTTTTTTTTTTTTTTTTTATTCAGGGATTTAGTCCACTGATGTTGAAAGACATTAGGAACCAATGATTGTTGTTTCCTGGTATTTTTGTTGTTAGAGGTTGAAATATGTTTGTGTAGCTGTTTTCTGTTGACTTAGTTAAAAGATTACTATCTTGCTTTTTCTAGGGTGTAGTTTCCCTACTTGTATTGGAGTCTTCCATTTATTATTTTTTTGTAGTGTTAAATTTGTAGAGAGTTATTGTGTAAATTTGGTTTTCTCATGGAATGTGTTGATTTCTCCAGCTATGGTAATTGAGAGTTTTGCTGGATATAATAGCCTGTGCTGGCATTTGTATTTTGTCAGGATCTGTATGACATCTGCCCAGGTTCTTCTAGCTTTCATAGTCTCTTTTGAGAAGTCTAGTGTGATTCTGATAGGTCTGCCTTTTATATTGTTTGACCTTTTTCTCTTACTGTTTAGAATATTCTCTCCCTCCCTCCCTCCACCCCTCTCTCTTTCTCTCACTGCATTTTGTCTTTTGTCTATTATGTGTCAAGAGGAATTTCTTTTCTGGTCCAATCTACCAATCTATTTGAAGTTCTGTAGGCTACTTTCATGTTCATGGGCATATCTTTCTTTGGGTTAGGGATTTTTGAAAAATAATTTTTTGATGATATGTACTGGCCCTTTAATACGGGAAACTTTGCTCTCTTCCATACATATTATACTCACATTTGATCTTGTCATTACATCCTCGATTTCCTGGATCTTTTGGGTTAAAAGCTTTTCACATTTTGGAATTTCTTTGACTATTGTGTTAATGTTTTCTATGGTATGTTCTGCCACTGAGATTCTCTCTTCTATCACTTGTATTCTGTTAGTAATAGTTGTGTCCATGACTATCACTTTCCTAGGTTTTCTCTCTCCAGAGTTGACTCTCTTTATGATATTTTTATTGTTTCTATTGCTATTTTTAGACCCTGAATGATTTTTATTGACTTCCTTTACCTGTATCTCATGTTTTTCTGTAATTCACTAAAGTATTTTTGTATTTTCTCTTTAACAAGTTCTACTTGTTTAGCTGTGTTGTCCTCAAGTTCATTAAGGGAATAATTTTTGACCTTCTTAAAGTCATCAAACATCATCATGAGTTGTTATTTTAAATCAGAATCTTGCTTTTCTGGTGTGTTGGGGTATCCAAGACTTGCTGTGGTGGGGCAACTGGGTTCTGATGATGCCAAGTATCCTTGGATTCTGTTACTTGGGTTCTTGGACTTGTCTTTCACCATCTCCTTATTTCTGGTGCTAGCTGGTCTTTCTGACAGTAGCTTGAGCCTTCTATATGCCTGTGTGTTAGTCCTACTGTGGGACAACACTCTCCCAGCAGTGTCTGGGTACAGAGAGCTGTGGCACAGGGTTATCATAGGATGCAGACAAAAATGGGAAAGATTGTGTTCCAAACTGCTTCTTGATACCTGTGTCCTAAAGGCAACAGGCAGTACCAAAAGAGCAGAAGTGGTGGTCTTACCTGTCCTCTCAGGTGTATCACCACTTCTGTGGGACCAGCTCTTTCCCACCGGGGTCTGGGTATAGAGATATGTGGTACAGGGTCATCTCCAAGCCCAGGCAGATACCAGAAGGATCCTCCAGTTATCTCATTTTAATGCTTATAATAAATTCATTCCCAGGCAGAGTGAAATTCAGGGTATTGAAGGGCCTCTGTAAGCAAGTCTAGTCCTGCAGAATCTATCTAATCTGTTAGTTTTTATACAGTTAGCCACAGGGTAAGAGAATGTCAAATTTCACCTGGAGATTCAGATGGGTAGCTATGACTTGTTTAATCATAAATAATGGAGCAAAGACGGAGAGAATTCAGTGAGCTGACAGTACAGAGATGTTAAAATTACTGGATGACTTTGGACTTCAATATCTTAATGTTTAGCAAGAAACATAGTGAACTGCATTTATAATTAAAGAAAGAAGAACATATGTGACATAGAATAAACCCAAATGTTGTATTTGGAAAAGTCTTAAAATAGAAGCAGGTATATCTGATTTTTAGAGGGTTTGGGGTGAGATTGAAGAAAAGTCTCCAGTAGTTAGAAATGTTTAGACTAGGAAGCATGAAAATGATTCCCATAAATCACTGCTATGAACAGGCATATTAGAAAGAGGGAGTGATGTGAGATGAATTATAAAATTTAAGAAATATAAAGTGTGTCCAAAGAGTCATAATGTGACTATTTCATTGAAGATCAGAAGCTACCAGAAATAGTCTTTTTCTTAGCTAAGTGGCAAGAAAAGAAAGTTGATTTTTAAGGTAATGGGTATTTCTACTAAGGTATTCATCTGAAACCAAGGTGAGTCTAAGAGAATTACAGTGGCAATCAATAGATGATGGATGGAAGGGTAGGTAGATGGTAGGCAGATGATATACACTTAATATATAGATGTCAGACATATGCTAGATACATGACATGCTGTTAATATGTCAGAAAATATTAAGTAAATTTGGGGGTTACTCTAATGTTGCAATAAGAGCTATAAATTTTTAAAGGCTCCTATTTAAAATCTTAGTTTATTTCAATTTAATGAGTTTTGGGTTTGCTCATTAATAAAAAGGTCTTACTCAAAATGCTGTTTTTAGATTTATTTTTATAACATTGTTGCTATTAAAACTACACTTGAAAATAATTAGTATCATATGATTTTCTATAATTTCAATTTAAACATTTAAAACCTAAAGCACACATAGGAAGTTAGTATTATAGAAAGGAACCGATATTTCAGTGTTAGGTTATTGCAATGCTGCTTTGATTCTTTATTTTATGACAAGGACCTAAAACTGTGCTTTGGTGATATGTCCTTTAGCACATCATCTGATGATACATGAAAAAATAGATCACAAAAACTGTGTCATTAAAAAGAGTTGTCAAGGGATGAAATGAGTTATTGATTGATATTGTAACATGAAGATCATTAAGTAATCAAAAATCTTGTTCAAATCCTAGTGAAAGCTTGAAGAATATGCTGTGTGAAATACTGCTATTAATTGACAAAAATAAGAATTGGAATACATCAGTACATTGAGGAGAGTTAAATGGCTAAGTATAAATTTCCAAGAATAATGGCCATCTAGAAGTGAGTGAGTATGTGTGTGTGTGTGTGTGTGTGTGTGTGTGTGTGTGTTCATTTTTGTGCACATTTATATGTGTGTGTTAGCTATATATAATATATTAATATTATGCATAACACTATAGCATGCTATGTATATATGTATCTATACTATGTATGCTTATACACATATATAAACATATGTATATATAAATATAGTAGTATATTTATTTATATACTACTATATTTATATTATTTATTTATATATTCTTTATACAAAGAAGGTAGTATATGCCTTACACAAAGAATTTGCTCTTGGCATTTTTTCTTTTATTTCTAAATTATTTTAGACTATGAACTCTCAATCACACTATCTTTTCTCACAGGACAGTATATCTGATTGTGTCACAGATTAAAATGTGTCTTGAGCCAGGTTTTAGTCATCAGTGTTAAGACTTATGTCAAATGGGGCACTGTATGGATTTCTGTGACAGCACTGAAGATAGAGGAAAGAGTCTAGAGAGATCAGGCAGCATTTTCTGAGGAACATTTGATCTTGATTTTGACAAGTTAAGATTTACTTAGAGAATTGATTTAAAATAAAATATATAGCATTGTCAGGGAAGTGTATGGCAGAAACATGGGAGTGTTATAATAGGAAAAGCCCAAGAGGCATGAAGACATATGCTTAGGAGACACCATGCCATCTTATTTGTGAATCAGGCAAAAACCAGTTAGAACGTTGTGTTACTGGTGTAGCAGGACCACTCAATATACCTGGAGATAAAAGAGATGTTATCTAGTCTGAAAAAGTGATGTTTTCAGTAGCAAGGTGAGAGCGTGTGTTCAGAGAAGCAAATGACAGGGAATACATGTGGAAAAGTTAATCACTGAAAGATCCTGAAGAGTCCGACTGACTTTATTGATATTTTGGAGTTTGGATTTAGAGGCAATGTAATAATCACCAAAGGAGCTTAAGCCAGACTGTCATGATTGAAGAGATGCATGACTAAAAAAAAAAAAAAAAAAAAAAAAAAAAAAAAAATTGGTGAAAATGAGGACACCAGTTCAGAGTGAGAAAAAACCACAGTCTGGGTGACTAGGAGAGAAAGGGTAAAAACAGTCCTGTGGCGTGAGGGATGTTGGTCTAGAATAGAGGGTGGCAACGGGACAGAGAAGTGGGTATTAAAAGGTTGAAAGTAAAATGGCTTTGTATATATGTGACACTGGAGAACCTGCTGTGCATGGAGAATGTCAAACTGTTCATTATGGATTGAAAACAGGGTGTGAAAAAGGAGATGAGCTTGAAAGGGGAAGTTAGAATCAAGCTATAAAGGGCCTTGGATGTTCTGAAGAGTTTGGCCTTATCAACACGATTTATGAGTTATGCTCTCTAACTTCCCACGTCTTGGTAACCTAAACTGTTCTAAACATCTATTATAGGATTTCAATTTCATTAGCATTTTAACACATTACCACATTTTCACCCTTGAGCAGCCAAGCATGGTTATATCTTTATATTGGAGAGTAAGTCATAATCAGACAATTCAATACTTTCCACTCCATAAGGTTATTTTCTCGACATTTCCCATTGTGTAATAGCCAGCTATCTGCACGGTTCATGTAGAGGTTTCACTTACTCACATTGGC
This sequence comes from Micromys minutus, assembly GCF_963924665.1. NCBI lineage: Eukaryota > Metazoa > Chordata > Mammalia > Rodentia > Muridae > Micromys > Micromys minutus. Next base: position 10,442,745 of record NC_137963.1, on the reverse strand, counting down.
AATTTTCATATTGTATCACTTCACAACAGTACGCAGCATAGGATTGCAGTGTCTGAACCAGAGGTGATCACTGGGAACATTCTTACCAGTCTCCACTTTATGGTTGGAGCATAGAGAGTTGATATTATTAGCTTTGGCAAATCCTACTATTTCAGGCTTAAATGGGAGAAATAAAATACTTGGTTCTACAAACTACAATTCTTAGAAAGTGCAAGCTATGCTGAGTTCAGTTTGGAACAATTCTGTGTGCACATCACCTGATGATCTCAGATCATGAAGTAATAATTCAGTGTGTGAGTAGTCTTCAGGTCTTTCCTACCACTTGTCTTGGTTCTGTGTTAATTTGCTCAAGGTACTTAGCTTACATATTATGCTCTACATTGTTGTGATGGTGTGGGTGTGTTAAGTAAGATATTGAGCCCCTCTTGGTGAATATAGAAAAAGAGAGTGAGGAATAACAATTGTTATTAATATTTAGGAAAACACTAAATATACCAACTAAGAAAGTACCTGCAGCCATTATTAACACACATAATTGTTACTATAACTCTATAAAGTAGTTTCTGTTATTTGTCTGATTTTTAAATGCAGGAAGTATAACATGAATATGTTACTCCTGGGCAGTTATGAGTAAGCAGTAGTGAGTAAATATAAGCCTAGGATAATGGATAAAAGACACTTAATCACTGTTGAATATTTCACCATAGTGCTGTGGAAAAAAGCAAAGAAGTGTAGCAAAGTAGAAAAACATCATACTAATGTTATCGTATCAAGCACTTGCAATTTTAACTAATTTACTCATTTTGAGGGTTACAACATCAAAGTATCCTGCTATTTTGTTAGAAGTATTCCTGAACTCATCTAAAATATACCTGTTTTAGAACAGTAGAGTCACAGGGGATAAAATTAGCATTGGGAGCCTTTAATGATTCAGGAGAGGAACCAGTTCAAAGATGGGGGAGTTTGAATTACAGTATTACTTCAATGCATCTCTCATATCATATTCACATGACCTCACATGACAGTAGAAAGGGAGAGTATTTGAAATTTAGGTAATTGCCAACAGTTACTAATACAAAGATATAGATCATTTATCTAAAATTAAAATTAAAAGTCAGGCTCCCTCTTCTGGCAGTGTTCTGGGTAATATAAAATGGATAACATTATCTATCGATAATCACCATGAAAATCACCATTGTATCAGTTTTTGTGTTTTCAGGCATCCTATTCTGTCTCTTGTGTGATTTTTCTATGTCCAGTTATAGTTGGTTTATGTCACATACTAGAAGACCAGGATTTAATAAAAACAAAACAGAAATGTAAAAGACACAAAAACTATGGCAACAGTAAGAATAATCTTAATTAACATCAGTAATCAAAACCTGTACCTTTAATACAAATGTGTAACAATATTGTTATTTCAGTTTTAGTTCCTTACATTTTGCCAACGAATAGCATGAAAAATTGTGTCCATGCCTTACCTGTAAGCATGAACATTCTTTATATTGTAATATCAACTTATATTCTATTTACGCTAGGGGATATTGAATGTATAGAGAAAAAATAAATGCGTTAAAAAGAAATTTGTTCTGCTTTAATATTTTTTATGTCCTCACATATACTTCTAGCATTTCAATTCCATTAGATAATCTATGACCTCCAAATCTCAAACCCATGCAATAGAAACCATAGTAACTAAGATGGACAATTTCCTAATTGTTCTTAAAGTTGGATCTATGTCGTAAGCTGATCCAAACTCTTAGCCACTAAACTACTCTCTCAAGTTTGTCTCCAGAGGCATGGAGTCCTACCTATGTCTCATTTGCCATAGCAACTATAACTTTTTTATATTTCCATTTTCTTCTTGTACTCTTCATAAAATATACCTGTTTCTGATATTCCATCACCCACAGCCATTCTTTTACACATCACATCTACACATCAGTAAATTGAAAATCAAACTTCCTTTTGCCCTTTGTTGATTCCATGGCATTTGCACAATTCTAGACTTTCAGTAAACTCCCTCTGGCTCTTACAATCTTTGCAACTGGTTGTAATTTTTTATAACAAGCTCTGTGTTTTTCAAAAAGAAATGGAAGACAAACATGTAAATAATTTTATACTGACTAAGCATGTTATATTAATATGTATATAATATCCATATATGCATTTAACAGTTTATTTTAAAAAGAGGTAATAAATTTGAAAGAGAAGAGAAAGGGGGATATAAGAGAACTTGGAAGTAGAAAAGCAGAAAGGGAAATAATGTAATTATATTAGCATCTCAAAAATAATAAGATACATAATTGTTAAGAAATCCAAACCTTAAAACATTAAACTACCTCCTAGTTCCTTATGGTAGTTATGAGCCAATACCTTTATTATTCTTCAGTGCAGTTGCTGAGTTGTTTTTCTCTTTCCCAGTTGATGGACTCTCTATCCTGATTGGAGGAGATGAATCACTGTGGGTAATTTATGAGGTTTGAAAAACCCATGCCAGGCCCAGTTTCTTTCTTCCTCTTGCTTGGGATCGGGACATATGCTCCTAGTATTGTTCCCATTTTATTTCCCTTTATCATTTGGAAATATAAAAATCCATCTACCTAAGACATCTAACATTCATATAAATTTTATTGCAAATCTATGTAAACTTATTATTCACTCTGCCTAAGACACTTAGTGCTGTGACAATAATCTGTGTCCTTTAGATGTCACTTAGAATATTATTATATGCAAAATCTCTGGTATAAACATCTTTGTATTCCCTTCAGTGTAATGGCTGCTCTTTAACACTACATCTCTCACCTTTGTTTTCTGTTCTAAGTGCATTTGGATTCTGTGCTGATGGTCTTATTATTAACATATTATAAAATCTCTTTGTGCCTTTATTGTTCTCTGATTCATATTGACTCCTATCTAGAACACTGCTATTAAGACCTCTTCCACGCCTTTCTGCACATGGGCCTCTGAATGTATCTAGAAAAAGGCACTATGTCACATCTCAACAGTTCTGCATCACTGCATCCTATTTTTCATACATCTGTAGAGTCAGTTTATTTCTACAGTCATGGAGGTGACAGTAGTCACACTTCAGAGTTTGGAACAAAGCTTTCTGCTCTGCCAACCCAGCTTCACATGAGATTCATTAGCAAAGTAGAAAATGTCTATGAAGCTTCTTTAAACTCACACAAACTAATCCTTGTCTTTCCATTTAGTACATCTAAGAAAGAATGTTCTTTTCTTTTCTTTTTCTCTCCTTTCCTTTTTTGCAGTCCTGTCATTGTTTTCCCTGCCCCTCTTCTGCCAGTTCCCTCTGACAGTTCCTCCTTGCATCCCTCCTCCCCTTCTGTCTTCAAGAGGCTGTGCCCACACCCCCACTTCCACCCCACCAAGCCTTCTCATTCCCTGGAGACTCAAGTCGCTCAAAGGTCACATTCCTCTTCTCTAATTGAGGGCAGAGCAGACAGTCCTCTGCTGTGTATGTGTTGGGGCCTTGAACCAGCTAGTGTATTCTGCCTAGTTGGTGGCTTAGTGTCTGAGAGATCTTCAGTGTTGCGCTCCTCCTTAACTTCTTCCAATCTTTCCCTAAATCAACCACCAGGCTCCCTGACTCCAGTCCATTGGTTGGGTGCTAGTGTCTGAAACTGTTGCAGTCAGCTGCTTGTTTGGCCTCTTAAAGGGCATCCATGCTAGGCTCCTGTCTGTAAGCACACCGTATCAAGAATAATTTCAGGCCTTGGAGCTTCCCATTGAGCTGGATCCCAATTTGGCCCTGTCACTGAACCTCCTTTCCCTCAATCTCTTCTCCATTTCCTTCCCTTCAGCTTGTTAGACAATTCTGAGTTAGAGTATTTAACTATAGGATGGCAACTCTGTCCCTACATTTCATGCTCTGTCTTCCTAATGGAGGTGGATTTTGCATGTTTCCTGAGTGTTGAAGGCAAATTAATGGAACTAGAAAATATCATACTGATATAACTTAGACCCAGAGGACATACATGGTATGCATTAACTAATAAGAGGATATTATCCCCAATGGCAAATAATACCCAGAATACAATTAAAAGAACTTGAAAATGTTAGCAAGCCATAGGGTCCAACAGAGGATGCTTCAATTCCACTAAGGAGATTGAAGAAACCAGACTGAAGAGGGAGGGAAAGAACTTTATGGAAGAGAGAAGGAAGAAGTGGAGGAGAAAACGAGAACATAATTAGGCATTGTGGGGATGATGAGTAAAGTCTTGAGTGCCAGCAGAATGAATGAAAATTATACAATCTTGGGAGGTGGGAAGTGGGGGAACCCTCTAGAATGTACCAGAGACCCAGGAGTAGAAGTATCTCAAGACACAAATGGAGAGAGCTTATAGGAAATGTTTCTTTGTTTCTTTCATGGCTTCTTTGTTTCTTGCTTGCTTGCTTTTTCACACCAGATGTCAAGGCTTCCCTAAGTTCTCTGATTCCATCTCTTTTTATTTCTTCACTATCTCCAGCTCTCATGTTTATCCAATTTCTGCACGCCCCTCATACTTTGGCATCCCTTAATTCATTTAACTTTCTTTCTGGATTCTGTTTCTAACAGCTTGTTGCCTTCTTATTAAAATCCTGGTCAGTTTTAAAAATAAATTTTTTCCTCCTGCAATATTTCTAATAATTGTCGTTGCTTTTTGTCTTCTGTCCAATAACATACCAAAGGAGCTCTTTTCAACAGCACTAATATTTTGTCAAATTACTTTATTTCTTTGTCAAAGAATTAATGTATTTCAAATAAAGTGTCTACTTGAATACTTTCTTGTTACCAGTCTCTTAACTTTGAGTCAAAGTTTTATACCTTCTCTCTTATTTGAAATAGCCAATATCAATAGTCTTTTGTCTTGTGACTGGTCCTTTATGACATTTTTCTTGTTTTTCTCATTGTTAACCTGATCTGTAAATATTGAACAACCCACTCCATCCTCGTACTTAATGCATATACTTTTTTTCTGCCATGAAACTACATTTTCATTAACCTCAAGTCATGTATAGGCTGGTAAGTCCTAACTTAAGATTGAGAGCAAAAGTCTCCTTGAACTTTTGATTTTTATTATTGTCTTCCTGATATGTTTCCTTTAGTGGCTCAAACGTTTAAGATCTTTTCTTTTTTTTTTTTTTTTCTCTTTCTTTTTTTTTTTCTATGCTTCCTTCTACTTCATAAGGCCCTACTATTATTATCTGTGTAGGCAAACACTGCTCCTTAATCTCATCCTTTATCATTTGCTCTCTTTATTTTTTTTTCAAAATTATTATAGCTTTACTTTTTGTATTGTTTTGTTTTGTTTTCTTTGTTTCTTGGACTTCACACAGTCTGTGAGTTGTTTCTGGAGCAGTGAAAGCCTCTGTGGTTAGCATCCCTCTATCAGTGACTGCACATTATGTCTGTTCTTTTGTGACTGGGTTATCTCACTCGGGATGATATTCTCTAGATGCAACCATTTTCTTAAAAATTTGGTTAAGTCATTGTTTCTGGTGGCTGAGTAGTGTTCCATTGTGTAAATGTACCACAATTTTTGTATCCATTCATCTACTGAAGGAAATCTGGGTTCTTTCCAACTTCTGGCTATTATAAATAGAGCTGCTATGAACATTTGGTGCATGTATTTTTGTTGTATACTAAAGTGTCCCTGAGTAATATGCCCAGAAGTGGAATAGCTGGGTCTTCAGGTAGTACTATTTCCAATTTTCTGAGGTATCGCCAGACTGATTTCCAGAGTGGTTGTATCAGTTTACAACCTCACCAACAGTGGAGAAGTGTTCCTCTTTCTCCACAACCTCACCAGCATCTGCTGTCATCTGAGTTTTGGACCTTGGCCAATCTGACTGGTGTGAGGTGAAATCTCATGGTTGTTTTGATTTGCATTTCCTAATGGCTAAGGATGTCGAGCACTTCCTTAGATGTTTCTCAGCCATTCGATATTCCTTAATTGAGAACATTTTGTTTAGCTCTGTACCCCATTTTTAATAGGGTTGTTTGATTCTCTGGTGTCTAGCTTTTTGAGTTCTTTGTATACCTTGGATATTAGGTCTCTATCTGATGTGGAGTTGGTAAAGATCTTTTCCCATTCTGTTGGCTGTTGTTTTGTTTTCTTGACAATGTCCTTAGCCTTACAGAAACTTTGCAATCTCATTAAGTCCCATTTGTTAATCTTTGACCGTAGAGATTGAGCCATTGGTGTTTTGTTTAGAAAATTTTCTCCTGTGCCTATGTGTTCTAAGGTTTTCCCTACTTTCTCATCTAATAGTTTCAGTGTATCTGGTTTAATGTGGAGATCTTTGATCCACTTACACTTGAGCTTTGTACAAGGAGATAAGAAAGGGTCTATTTTCATTCTTTTGCATGCTGAGTGCCAGTTGGTCCAGCACCATTTGTTGAATAGGCTGTCCTTTTTTCCATTGAATGTTTACGGCTCCTTTTTCAAAAACCAGGTGACCATATACGTGAGGGCACATTTCTGGATCTTCTATTCTATTCCATTGATCCACGTGCCTACTTCTGTACCTGAAATCATACCTCAAGACGCTGATAGAGATACTTAAACATTTTCTCTCTTTAAAACTCAATTGATTCACTGATTCAATGAAGGAGAGTTATCTCCACTGAACAGTTGTCTGTGCCCTGTTCCCATGTTTTCCCAGCTGCCATAATCTTTCTCTTATGGCACCCCATAGGGAAGCCAGAAGAAGGCTTCAGATTTCTAACTGTGGAACACTACTCTCCTGCTCTGAATACCCAAGTGCCTAAAATAAAACTATAGTACTCCATCCTAGACTATGGATCCTACAAAATCTGGTCTCTATTAAGACCCCTAATCTTATTTTGCACTGTAACTTTAGTATCTGTTGTCCTAGGATCAGAAAAAGGGGACTGGATTCTTACTTATACATTGTATATCTATCTAGTCTACATTTTATTCTCCTTCATAAATTGGTTCATATTCTATACCTGTCCTTGAAAGAAGTATGATTTTCCACAAACAATGGTTTTACAATACTCATTTATCGAGTTCTTTTATTGTTTTACTATTAAGTGATAAACTCCATGAATGCAAGGTTTGTGCCACTATAATCACTAATACATAACAACCGGCAGACTTGATATTTTACATAAAACCACCAACTGACAGATTGCTGCTGAAATGCATAATTATCAGATAACATATGTGAATGAATGGAACAACGGACATTTAAAGGATCAATGTTGAGACTAACATTTGCACAACCTCAGAATGCATTGTGAGTTCATTTATGTGCCATGTGGTGTGCATCATTTTTAAGTCATCTAGTATATTATAAAGTTAAGCATGATTAGTTGAGGTTTAGGTTTCCCTCTACCCCTGTATGGCAGTGATCGTCATCACAGACATCAGCTTATTGAACATATTTTCTGAACTTATGGACTGCTTAAGTATAATATTGAGAAAAGTGAGATAAAGCACTCCTTGTCTCAAGCATATCTGTGGGGAAGCATATTGAGAGTAAATGGTAACCAAGTACCAATGGAGATGTGACTCTAAGCCTGCTAATCAGGTTTCCTTTGATAAAAATCAGAATGAGGACAAGAGGATCCAGGTACTTTTACATGCAAATATTATCTTCATGTCCTCAAAACAGCACTCTAAAACCATAGAACAGAAAACTCACTCATAGTCTCTTGTTTCAAGCATTTTATATCCTGGATAAATTAAACTCCAGCATTCTTATTATATTAATCTACACTCCAAATAGAGGATGTATTTCTGTTTTTATCCATAACATTTCTGCCAGCTTAATAAAAATTTTCAAGATGTTAATGGATTGATTTCAGCATAATTGTAACTATATTAATTCAGTGCAATTACCTCTCGGTAAAATTTAAATGAAGCTAAATTGTAGAAATTAGAAATATTCGAAATCTCTCATCAGAAGCTGGCAGGCATTGTCTACTTTCACTGCATAGCACCCAAAATTGAGTCTTGGATGGTGGCAAGGGTTTCACAGAAGCAAAAGAAATTCAAAGCATATTCAGTACTTTTCAATATGCATTTATTAAAGTGATGAAGAGGAATTCAAATTAATTAATTAATTAATTAATTAATTAATTAATTAATAACCTTGAGCTTTCCTAGGATTGAAAAAGTGTGCCCAGTGGCTGCAGCCCAGTTTCTGAGTTCTAGAGTATAATAGGTGTTTAGAAGGAAATAGCCTGACATTGAAAAGGTATAGTGGGAAATGTTGAGGAAGATATTATAGAATTGAAAACAGATTTCAAAAGTGCAACTCCTGAACAAAGAACTCTGATGTAAAATGGTCACGTAATGTGAAGAGATGTTTGATAATCCAGGGTATAGAGGACCAAAGCTAGCATTAACTTCAAATAGGCTGTTTCGTTTCTTGCTTCATTTATAATGGTTCTTCTCACTTTGCAGAGTAATTGTGAAGATCAAATGAATGTGGGTTCTTTTTTCCTTACTACTTTACAAATGTAACTAAAAGGAATGTTTAAGAAAATATTTTAGAGTTACAATTAAACGGAAGCAAGCTGATGGCCAAGTACTTGCATTTATTGGCTTTTTCTTTATTTACATTTCAGTGATATTCCCTGTCCTGGTTCCCACTCCAGAACACTTCTATCCCCCCCCCGCCTGCTTCTATGAGGGGAATCACCCACACAACCACCCATTCTCTCTTGTCTCTTTGCCCTGGCCTTCCATACACTGGGGCATTGAGCCTACACAGGACCAAGAGCCGCTCCTCTCATTGATGCCCTACAAGGCCATTCTCTGCTACATATGCTGCTGAAGCAATGGATCACTTCATGTGTACTATTTGGTATGTAATTTAGTCCCTGGGAGCTCTGAGGAGTCTGGCTGATTTGATATTTTGTTTCTCCTATGGAGTTGCAATCCCCTTCTGCTGCTTCACTCTTTTCTCTAACTCCTTCTTTGGGGAACCTATTTTCCATCCAATCCAGTGGTTTCCAGTGAGCATCTACCTCTGAATTTGTCAGGTTTGGGCAGAACCTCTCAGGAGACAGCTATAACAGACTCCTGTCAGCAATCACTTCTTTGCATCCACAATATTATCTGGGTTTGGTGACTGTATATAGGATGGATTCCCAGGTGGGGCAGTCTCTGGATGGCCATTGCTTCATTCTCTGCTCCACTTTTTGTCCCTGTATTTTCTCCCGTGAATATTTTGTTCCTCCTTCTAAGAAAGACTAAAACATCCACACTTTGGTCTTCCTTCTTCTTGAGCTTCCTGTGGTCTGTGAATTGTATTATGGGTAATCCAAGCTTTTGGGATAATATCCATTTATCAGTACCTGCATACCATGTGTGTTCTTTTGTGACTGGGTTATGTCACTCAGACTAATATTTTATAGATCTATCCATTTGCCTAAGAATTTCATGTAGTCATTGTTTTTAATAGCTGGGTAGTACTCCATTGTGTAAATGTAACACATTTTCTGCATCCATTCCTCTGTTGAAGAATAGTGGAGCATGTGTCCTTGTTATATGTTAGAACCTTTTTTTGTGTATATATTCAGGAGCAATATAGGTGGGTCCTCAATACAATGTCCAATTCAGTGAGGAACCTCCAGACTGATATCTGCAGTGCTTGTACCTGTTTGCAGTCCCACCAAAAATGGAGGAGCATTCTTCTTTCTCCGCATACTCATCAGCATCTCTTGTCACATGAATTTTTGGTCTTAGCCATTCTGCCTGATGTGAAGTGGAATTTCAGTGTTGATTTTATTTGCATTTCCATTACGACTAAGGTTGTTGAACATTTCTTTAGGTGCTTCATGGCGATCCAATATTTTTCAGTTGAGAAACCTTTGTTTAGATTTATACATCATTTTAAAATAAAATTATTCATTTCTCTGGAGTCTAATTTCTTGAGTTTTTATATATAGTAGATATTAGGCTTGGTTAAGATCTCTCAATCTGTTGGTTGCCTTTTGGCCTATTGACACTATCCTTTGCAATTTTATGAGATCCTATTTGTCATTTCTTGATATTTGAGCATAAGCCATTGATGTTCTGTTAAGGAAATTTTCTTTAGTTCCCAAGTTTTTGAGGTTCTTACTAGCTTTCTCTTCTATCCAGTTTTATGTGGAGGTCCTTGAGCCACTTTGACCTGAACTTTGTACAAAAAGATAAGAATAGATCAATTTGCATTCTTTTACAGTTGAATAAGCATGAATTGTCCAAAATCTTGCCTATTTTCCACTGGTTGGTTTGGCTCCTTTTTCAAAGATCAAGTATCCATAGGTGTGTGGGTTCATTTCTGGGACTTTCTTTCTATTCCATTGATATACTTTCCTGTCTGTTTACCAATTTCATACAGTTTTTTTTTTTTTTTTTTATCACTATTGTTCTAAACTATAGCTTGAGGTGAGGGATGGTGATTCCCCCAGAAGTTCTTTTATTTTGAGAATAGTTTTCACTATCCTGTTTTTTTTTTTTTTTTTTTTTTGTAATTCTAAATAAAGCTTGGGATTGAATTATTTTATAAGTTAATTTTATATGCAGCCACTTTGATTAAGTTGTTTATCAGTTGTGGCAGTTCTTTGGTGGCATTTTTGAGGTCACTTAAATATACCATTATGTCAACTGTAGTGATCCTTTGACTTCTTCTTATCCAATTTATATCCTGTTTACCTTTTTTGTTGTCTAATTGCTCTGGCTAGGAATTCCAGTACTATATCAAAAAGTTAGGAAGAGAGGGAGCAGCCTTTTCCAGTGGGTTTTTAGTGGGATCGCTTCAACCTTTCCTCCACTTAGTTTAATGTTAACTACTGGTTTGCTATATATTACTTTTATTGTTTTAGTTATGGACATTGAATTCCTAATCTTTCTAAGACTTTTAATATGAAGAGGTGTTGAATTTTGTCAAATTAATTCTTAGCATGTAATGAGGTGATCCTGAGGTTTTTTTTTTTTTTTCCATTGAGTTTAGCCCAACTAACCAGTGTCCACAGAGAGAGTATCCAAATTAACAAAATCAAAAATGAAAATTGAGACAGAACAACAGAAACTGAAGAAATTGAAAATAAATCAGATCCTACTGCAAAATCCTATACTCAACAAACCTGTAAAATCTGGAGAAAATGGAATAAAATTAAATCAGGATCAGATAAACTGTTCAAATAGTCCTATAATGCCTAAAGAAATAGAAACAGAAGCAGTCAGTAAAAGTCTTCCAAAAAAAAAAAAAAAAAAAAAAAAAAAAACAAAAAACAAAAAAAACCCAGGACCAGAGTTCTATTCAGACCTTCGAAGGAAACCTAATATCAACACTCTTTAAACTACTAGGCAAAATAGAAACAGAAGGAACACTCCCCAATTTGTTCTATGAAGCCATAATTACATTTACACCTAAATCACTCAAAGAGCCAACAAAGAAAAAGAACTTTAGACTAATTTCCCTTATGATACGAAAATTTTGCAAACTGAATCTAAGAACTCATCAACTGATCATTCATCATGATCTAGTATGCTTTTTCCCAGGGATGCAAGGATGGTTCAATATTTGGAAATTCACCAACATTATCCACTATATAAACAAACTCAAACATAGCCCAAACCTCTTAAAGACAATATCTAGTTGATGAAAGACTGAATCAAAAGTTTTCTCTAAACCCCTAATATTACCAATGCACTTGTTTTATTTTCTCAGATACTTAATAAGGAATGTTTACTAAACTCTTTCATTGGTCATGCATTTTGGACAAGACTGTAATGTAGTATCCATGATGTCTTGGAAATGCACTTTGCTGACGTTTCACATTTCCTGTAACAACTGCAACAAATTAGAAAAGAACAAAGACAAAGCTATACTTAAATGAGTGCATGTGTATATCACCTCCATGTTTATTTTGTGTATATATATATATATCAAAATATTAGGAAGAACATTTCTCATTTTATGTGTGAGCTGTTATCTATAAATACAGACTAGAATGCCCAAGGTTGAGGTAGTTTAAGTCTGCATTAAAAGAGTGATTTTTGAAAGTCATTTACCTGATATAATCAGTAAATTCTCTTCAAAAGAAGAAACCATTGTTAACAAAATGTTTAAAATAATTATGTGCTAAGAAATTGTGATTGGCACAGCAACAATAATCCCCACTTGGTTTTGAGTTTAGCTGTCTTTGGGGTTCTGCATGTGTTTCACCTCTTCAGGCAGACTTACCCTCTCACATATCTGAATCAAGTTCAAAGACGATGGATGAGATTAATGACAAATGACATATTTGCTTTTAGTGGTGGTGATAAGGAATTGTTGATACATACATGAATACATTCATATATACCAATACACATACAGAAATACACACATACATACACACACACAAATACACACACACACACACACACACACACACACACACACACACACACACACATATATATATATATATATAGTGTAGAGCCTTACCTAGCCTGAAACCTACTAGGTAGACCAAACTGTTGTTGAACTCACAGAGATCCATATTCTACATGCTTCTACATTATAAGTGCTGAAATTAAAGGAATGGCCTACCATGGCAATGCAATGGCTCAGTACTTTTATTCTGAGACAGGGCCTCCTTCTGTTGCTCTTCCTGTCCTAAAACTCATTATGTAAATCAAGCTGACTTGAAGAGATTTGACTGCCTCTGCCTCCTAGGTATTAGGATTATGACATATACCACTATAATCTGGTAAATGACCTGTATTAGGCTTTTGTTGTTGTTGTTGTTGTTGTTGTTGTTGTTTAGAGAAATATATAGTCAATTATACCCTGCACAAAACATGTTAAGCAGAAGTATTTATTCTACATCCACTTTTCACCTTTTCAGACAGATTGTTAGAGTGTTGAGTTGACAAGGGATCAATTGTTCTGACTGGTTTGTCAACTCCAGACTAGGGGGAAAAAGACAGATTTTTTAACATAGCCTGGGTTGAATTCTGTACACCTGCTTGTAATCATTTGTTCTTTCTTTAAAACAAAATGTCATGATTGATCATTTGAAATTCACTGTGTAACCCAGGCTAACTTTGCCTTGAACTAGTAATTCTCCTATTTCATTCTCACATGAGCTGAGATTATAGGTCTACAGTACTTATGAGTGATTGTTTATAGTTGTCTCTCTCAAATTTGTTCAGAGATTAGTTTGGAACCAAATTATCCCTGTTGTTTCTTGATGATTTCAGTTTACAACTCATTGAATCCATGCCTGAATTGTCTCTTGTGGAAAGGAATCCATCCCTATATATTTAAGGATTAACTATAATGCAATTTACAAAGCATTCTACAAATAATGCACGTTAGAAATATTGACCAGTGCTGTAGATCTGTTTTTAACTGTAAATCCTATTTTAATATTATTGTGCAAATGTTAAGTGCATCTGAACCCTTGAATTCTAAGAGAAAACCTGGTTTTAGCTGTGCTAAACTTTAGTAGGTATATTCTCCACAGTCATACTTCTATAAAGTAAACTATTCCTAAATCTTAGCAATTCTCTCCTACACAGACACGTGGATACATTTCCAACTTTCACATCTTCGACCTCACCAGTTTCAGTTCCTCTTAATTCTTTACATAACATAATTTATCCATACTGCATCATGTAGAGTCTCCAAAATAGCTTACTCTTCCTTATACAATAGCTAATCTATGCAATATTCATTTGTTGACATTATTTTTCTATGGTCATCATCTACTTGTCTGCAGGGAAAGCTTCATGCACTTCAACATCCATGCCAAATTTCATCCCTAAAGGAAGACAGCATTTGGACAGTATGTTATACATAGAACACTCTGTGATGTATTTTTTCCTCATGTGTTAATTTCCCTAGTTAGATAGACATATGTTTGAAGGAAGGATCCTGGTTCTATTCATGTATCTTCTGCATGTAGTACAAAGTAGATATTCTGTAAGTATTTGTTGACTCCTGAATGTTCATTCTGTAAACAGTGGGTAAGAAGATTTCTGGTTACCACAAATTTCAGTAACACCAGAACTATTACAGTTCATGTCCAATTTGCATGGTTCTGGAGATCACTGTTTGTAAACCTCAAATTCTTTAAGACAACTGATGGCACTGCTTCATAGAGTAGAGAGATTAGAAACAATGCTCATTTTTCTGTTATTCATCTTCTTTAGTAAAGCACTAAGTGCACTTGGCTTGTAAGGTAGGGTTTTCTAATTGTATTTAAATCTCTCATCTACTGCTGGCCATAGACTTGCTGGCAAATGGAAGTTTCTGTGTGTGGGGAAAATACAGAAAGTTTTGCCTCTTATAGCAAGGAAGTAGTTTGAGGCTATGTTTTAATTAAAATGAATATCTGTGCTATCTTAATGTTATTGCCAGTTAAGTGTAGCAGTGTGATTTAGCGTTCTATAACACAATTATACTCTGGTAATGAAGCTCTGCAGAATTATCCTTGGAATTTAGAATGCAGAAGGGAGCAGTAGCTCTCATTTGTAACCATGTTATGGCCTTTATTGTTACAGTATTTTCTGTTTTCTTCAAAGATTAACTCAATCGTATTTAAGTCTTTGGCTACATTACAGAGACATAGGGAAATGGGCAACAGAAACCTTTCCCTGCAGCCTTTCTTAATTCTCTATTCTGAGGACAAAATAGTAGGGAAATTTTACAATGATATTTTCACACCTAACTATTCTAGGCCGAGCTTTCTGGATTTAACTCCCTGAGGGTTGGTCCGAGCAGTACCTGGATGATCCTTATTTGGGAACACTGAGCAGGAAAACTAGGGCTCATATAAACATCCATAGATGGCTACATCCCCCAAAAGAGCAGAAACTCTACACTATGTTTGCTCCTAATCCTTATTAAACACTTACAGTGATGTGAGGGCAACTCTGGATTCAAATAAAAATTTATAGTGGTTGAAATGGTAAAATCTGAAAACAAACTCATATATTACTTATGAGATATATGACCTTAGGTAAGGAGGTTTTCAGGTTTCAGTTCATTGATATGTAAGCTGTAGGTAACCATAACAAGCAAATAATTCCATGAAATAATTCAGTTAAGAATTATGAAGCTATGTGGGTATACATGTCTGTAATCCTGACATTATTGAGAATAAGGGAGGAATATTATGAATTTATGGCCAGACTGTTCTACATAGAGAGTTTAATGCTGCCCTACACTGAATAGCAAGATCTTATCCTAAGAACCAAAATTAAACAGTGATGATTAAAAGGTATTGTATATTTAACTTAAACCAGTGTCATGTTCTTATTAAGTGAGCAATAGGTAGTAACCAAGTTAATTACTAGAAAAATTTTACATCTCAGCAAACTTCCATCTAGTTTTTCACATGACATCATCAGAAAAATCTGTGATTCCTGACGTACAATTTAACCAGCTATGTCACCTCCCTGCCATCAATTTTTTCCCACAACATTGAATATCGTTTTGAAACACGAGGTCCAAACATACTTAAAAAAAGAAAAAGTTCAAACCCAACTGTTATCTGTTTTTAGCTAATGCTTAATACCTGTTATACTATAAAGATTTTTAACAGGTGCATTTTAACTGAAGTAGAGATGAATTATATGCTAGTTTTATCTTCAAATAACTTGTAACATATTAATAAGAAACTAAGCATGCATGTTAAGACATTCAAAATTAGGGGGCAACATTACTGATGATATAATGCTGTAAAGAATAATTTTTATTGAAGGGTTACATAAGAAGTGACAGGTAAACTTAACCATGGAGCTGAGAATGCAACTTTCACAGGAAGAAAATATTGAGGGAGGGTTTCAGCTTGATGGGTCAGATTGATCTGAACCAATTTCAAATTCATATTGGACAGAATAAATTTACTAGTCATTGTTATACTGCAGAAACAAAACTCATAAGAAAAGGCTAGTTAAAGTAAAGTATGTATTTTGGATCATAGTGGGAGGAGCTTAAGATAGCTGGTAACGTTGTATCCTCAGTAAGAAAGCATAAATGGTTGAAGAATTCTCTACATGTCACTGTCTCTTTTGTTCCCATGCTATTTGACCCAAGACACACTTTCAGCAACTCCATGTGTTGCTGTCTATCTATAATTCTCAGTCCCGCTTTGGGAGAACCCTGGTAGATAAAAAGACCCAGTTGTGTGTCACCTTGATGGTTCCAAGTTGAATCAAGATGACAATAAAAATTAAACATGAGAGATCCTCCTTTTCTTGGTGGGGATCGGGCGTGTGGTCCCACTCCCCATAATGTACGTATGTAGGAAAAAAGGGTTCCAGCCCGCTCAGCGTTATGTCTTTGGTGCTTGCGGCCTCCCGTTCGCGGGTTCTATCCTCAAACGCCAGAACACCTCTGTGCAGAAATGCCCAGCAGTCCCCTCTGGACTTCTCAATGCTTTTCTTTTCTTTTTCAGGTCTTCATAAGCCCCCTGGATGATAGTAAACGTTTTCTTTGCTGTTCATTGTTGGACCAATAAAGGCTGTGAACCCTAAAAAAAAAAAAAAGAAAAAGAAAAAAAATTAAACATTAAACATACCATTTAGGCAAAGATTGCTGAAACTGTTCTGTAAAATTCTTTGACCTGAGAAAATCATGGAGGAGCTGTGCTGCAGGAGATTTTCTCAAAGATCAAAGTCAACGTATTTTACTTTATAAAATATAGGTGAAGGGAGGTTAAATATTACCATGCAATTTAATTATATACAATTAGACAGTTAGTATATATAAGATATCTGCTTTTATATCTAAACACTGGAAGATACAAAAGATCGATTAAGATACAAGGAAATATTATTTTTATGGAATTCTCTTGATTAATATTCATCTCTGTTCTGTGTAGAGTGTATGAAGAGACTGTTCATTGTCTGAACGCAATTATCATTTTGGAAAATTAGTTATAACCAGATTATTTCTGCTTCAGTTTCTGTGCTTTGAGGTGTTTTGTTTGCTCAGAACAATTTAAAGAGCACATTTATAAAGTTGTCTAATGTTTATTGACTATTTATTGGGATACAGATGACTACCCAAACACTCGTCTGAACTGTCTTGTGTAGTTCTCAAATAGTCAATACTTTTGAGTTTAAAATTGGTGGTGACTTAAAATGTTTAGGGAAATATTTCAAGAACTTATATTTAATCATTGTTGAGGACCTCATGAGACAAACTCAGCCATATTATTGAACCCATTTATATGACTCTGCTGAAGTCCTCAGATTTATAGAATGGTGTGAACACCCACATTAGACAAAAATTACACAATACATCTCCCTTTTGAAGAGACTGATTTAGATGGTATTCAATATAGTCGCTTTATATTTAACATAGAAAATCAAGTAAAATTCTTAAGGGATAGGTATAATTATTATAAAAAGAGAAATTATTGTATGGATGAGAACGGAACAGTATATTACTCTTCCAGTAGTTGGTCTCCCAAAACCCTGTGTGACATAAAGGAAGGACATGGGATTTCTGTCCAGAGATGTGCACATACACATAGATAGAACTTTCTTAAATTATGGGACCTTGAATGAAGTATTGTGGTTTTTTTCTATTAAAAAGCAGAGATAGTTATGTTCCATCAGTAGTCTGTTCTACCTTCTAAGGAAGACTGAGGCATCCACGTTTTTAACTTCCTTCTTCTTTAGCTTCATATTGTCTGTGAATTGTACCTTAGGTATTCACAGCTATTGGGATAACATTCACTTATAAGTGAGTGCATACCATGTGTGTTCTTTTGTGACTGCTTAATGTTCCTCAGGATCATATTTTCTAGTTTCATCCATTTGCCTAAGAATTTCATGAAGTCATTGCTTTTAATAGCTCCATTGTATAAATGAACCACATTTTCTGTATTCATTCTTTTGTTGAAGGATGTCTGGATAGTTTTTAGCTTCTGCCTATTATAAATAAGGCAGTTACGAACATAATGGAGCATGTGCCCAAGTTATATGTTGGAGCATCTTTTGGGTATATGACCAGGACCTCGGATCATATATGTTCAATTTTCTGAGGTAATACAAGACTGATTTTCCGAGTGGTTGTACCAGCTTGTAATCCCAGCAACAATGGAGGAGTGTTCCTTTTTCTACACATCCTCATCAGCATCTTCTTTCAACTGAGATTTTGAAATTAGCTGTTCTGACTGGCATGCTGTGGAACATCAGTATTGTTTTGATTTGCATTTCCCTGATGACTAAAGAAATTGAATATTTCTTTAGGTGGTTTGTTGCTATCTGTTTTTCCTCAGTTGAGAAATCTTTATTTAGCTCTGTACCCCATTTAATAAGGTTATTTGATTCTCATTTTTTGAGTTCTTTGTATATATTGGATATTAGCCCTTTATGTAGGATTGGTAATGATATTTTCTCAATCTGTTGGTTACAATTTTGACCTCTTGACAGTGTCCTTTGCCTTATAGAAACTTTGCATTTTCATGAGGTCACATTGGTAGATTATTGACCTTAGAGCATAAAACACTGGTGTTCTGCTCAGGAAAATTTCCCCAGTGCCCATGTGCATAAGTCTCTTCTACACTTTCCCTTTAGTTGGTTTAAGTGTATCTGGTGTTATGTGGAGGTCCTTGATCCACTTGGACTTGAACTTTGAACAGGACAATAAAAAGGGTTTGATTTGCATTTTTCTATGTGCTGACCTCCAGTTGGACCAGCACCATTTGTTGAAAATGTTATCTTTTTTCCACTGGATGGTTTTATCTTCTTTATCAAAAAATCAAGTGACCATAAGGTGTGGGTTCATTTCTGGGTCTTCGATTCTATTCCATTGATTTACTTGCCTGACATTGTAACAATACTATACATTTTGTACCACTATTTTTCTGTAATACAGAATGAGGTCAGGAATAGTGATTTTCCCAGAAATTTTTTTATTGTTGGGAATAATCTTTACTATCCTGCATTTTTGTTATTCCAAATGCATATGCAAATTGCTCCTTCTAGTTCTATGAAGAATTGAGTTTGAATTTTAATGGATACTCCATTGAATCTGTAGATTGTTTTTGGCAAAATGTCTATTTTTATTATATTAATACTGCCAATCCATAAGCATGGGAGATTTTTCCATGTTCTGAAATATTATTCAATTTCTTTCTTTAGGGAATTGAAGATCTTGTCATAAAGGTCTTTCACTTTTTTAGTTGGAGTCTCACCAAGGTATTTTACATTATTTCAGACTATTGTGAAGGGTGTTGTTTCTGTAATTTCATTCTCAGCCTGCTTATCCTTTGAGTAGAGGAAGGTTATTAACTTGTTCAGGTTAATTTTATATGCAGCCAATTTGATTAAATTGTTTATCAGCTATAGGAATTATCTGGTGAATTTATTTGGGGTCAGTTAAATATCCTATCATGTCATATGTAAATAGTGATATTTTGACTTCTTTCTTTCCAATTTTTATTCCATTGACCCTCTTTTATTGTCTAATTGCTCTGGCTAGGACTTCCAGTACTACATTGAATAGGTAGGAAGAGAGTGCGTATCCTTGTATAGTCTGCGATTTTAGTGCAATTGCTTCAAGTTTCTCTCTATTTAGTTTGCTGTTGGCTACTGGTTTGCTGTATATTGCTTTTACTATGCTTAGGTATGGGCCATGAATTTCTGATCTTTCCAAGACTTTTAACATGAAGGAGTGTTGAATTCTGTCAAATGTTTCTTAGCATCAAATGAGATTAACGTGATTTTTTTCCTGTGAGTTTGTTAATAGAGTGGATTATGATAAAAAATTGAATATAGTACCATCTAATTACTCAGCTATACCACTCCTGGGCATATACTCAAAAGATGATCTAACATACAACAAGGACACATGCTCCACTATGTTTATAGCAGCCTTGTTTATAATAGCCAAAAGCTAGAGAGAACCCAGATGTCCTTCAACACATGAATGGATACAGAAAATATGGTACATTTACACAATGGAGTACTACTCAGCTATTAAAAACAATGACTTCATGAATTTCTTAGGCATATGGATCAATCTAGAATATATCATCCTGAGTGAGGTAACCTAATCACAATAAATTATCCACTGAAAAGTAAATATCAGTCCAAAAGCTCGGTGATAAAAATTCACAAACGGCATGAAGCTCATGAAGAAGGTAGACTAAATTGTGAATACTTCAGTTCTTTGTAGAATGTGGAACAAAAGAATCTTCTCAAATGTGGAGACAAAAGTTTGGAGCAGAGACTGATTGGTAGTTCATCCTGACATTGTGCCACCTGGAGATCCAGCCCACATACAGCCACCAAACCCAGACAATATTGCAGCCATCCAGAAGTGCATGCTCACAGGAACCTGATATAGCTGTCTCCTAAGAGGCTCTGCCAGAGCATGATAAATACAGAGGACGATGCTCACTGCCAACCATTGAGAACAGGATCCTTAATGAAGGGGTTAGAGAAAGGAATAAAGGAGTTGATGGGGTTGTAACCCCATAAGAACAACAATACCAACCAACCAGAGCTTCCAGGGATTAAACCACTATCCAAAGAGTATACAAGAATGGACCCATGGCTCCAGATGCATATGTAGCAGAGGATGGCCATTTTGAGCATCAACGGAAGAAGAAGCGCTTAGTCCTGCCAAGGCCCAGTGTAAAGGAAAGTCCAGGCAAGGAGGCAGGAGGGGTTGGGTGGGTGGATGAACCCCCTCATAGAAGCAGGGTGAGGGTTGATGGAATAGAGGGTTTCTGGAGGGGGGATACAGGGAAATCAGAAAACATTTGCAATGTAAATAAAATATATACACGATAAAAAAAATAATGATTGTGAAAGAAAAGAAAAATGTCTGGAAAACACAGTACCTAACAGTGGGCATTTATCAAAGCTTTATAAATGGTGATTACTGGTATAACTATGTTACAAGTGCTAATGAGGACTACTTTCCTCATTAAAGACTAATATCCAATATATACAAAGAACCTAAAAAGTGAAACTTCAGAGACTCAAATAACCCTATTAAAAATGCAACACAGTTTTCTTGGTGTGTAAGGATTAAGGATAATGGTTTTTTTCTTTTTTCTTTTTCTTTTCTTGAACTTCACACAGTCTGTGAGTTGTTTCTCTTCATGTAGTTTATGATTATTGTAACTAGTCAGATCTTAATGCACACTATCAAACCTTTAAAAAAAAGCCAAGAACTGACAAAAATGTATTTGTATACTTTTATGCACAAAATGCTTAAAATTTGTACATTTATCTTTGTTTTTTAAAAATAAAGTTGTTCCAAAAAAAGCAAAAAAAAAAAAAAAAAAATGGAGCACAGATTTAAGCAAAGAATTCTCAACCGAAAAATATTGAATGGCTTTGCAGAACCTAAAGAAATGCTCAATATCCCTATTCATCAGTTAAATACAAATCAAAACAACCCTGGCATTCTACCTCAGACCAGTTAGAATGGCTAATTTCAAAAACTCAGGTGACAGCAGATGCTGGAGAAGATGTTGAAAAAGAGGAACACTCTTCCATTGTTAGTGGTATTGCAAGCTGTTACAATAACTCTGGAAATCATTTTATCAAGTCCCCAGAAAATTGGACATAGTACTACCCGAGGATCCATCTATACCACTTTTGGGCATATTCCTAAAAGTTGTTCTGAAATGTTACAAGGACACATGCTCCACCATGTTCATAGCCTTATTTATAATAGCCAAAACCTGGAAAGAACCCAGATGTTCATCAACAGAGGATTGAATACAGAAAATGCAGTATTTTTACACAATGAAATATTTCTCAGGTATTAAAAACAATGACTTTATGAAATTCTTAGGGACATAGATGGATGTAGAAACTATCATCTTTCACAAGAGGCTTGAATTTATTTTCATTCAGATCTTTTGCTTGTTGATTAATTAGAATTAACCTAAGATATTTTATATTATGGGTGGCTATTATGATGAGATTTGTTTCCCTACTTTCTTTCTAAGTCTGACTATTATTTATATAAAGGATTGGCAATGATTTATTTTATATCTGGACACTCTGCTGAAGTTGTTTATTAGCTGGAGAAGTTCTCTGGTTTATTTTTGGGCTTGCTTGTGTGTATTATCACATCATCTGTAAATACTGATACCTTTATTTCTTCTTTGTCAATTTGTATTCCCTTGATCTCTTTTTGTTGTCTTCTAATTTTAGTAAATACTTATATAAGGCCCATTCTCTCTTTTTTTTTTGCCCTCTCCCCATGCATGCGTGTGTGTGTGTGTGTGTGTGTTTGTGTGTGTGTGTGTTTGTGTGTGTGTATGTCTGGATTTGGTGTTTGATATTTGTTCATGACTTCAGAGCCTGGAGTCTTCTGCAAGAAGGGGAAGTGTTTTTAACCATGAACCTATCTCTTTTGGCCTCAAATCCTTTAAGTAAATAAACAAACATAATTCCAGCATGTTTTATGAAACACCAAGTCAGGTAAACATGTTCAAATCATATAATGTCATTTAAAAACCTTGTGAAATAAAGCCACGATCAGAATTTTGCATATAAAAAAATCTAATACATAGAGAAATAAATAAAATAACTTCTCAAAAGTTATTAAGCAAGATATGTATTAAAAATGGATGATTGAATTTGTATAGAAAATTGTCTTGAGAGTCATAAAAGTAGGATGGAAAAAATTTGGGAGGATGGTGAGACATTGCATGGAGCACTGCCCAGAAAATAAAAGAGTTTTCAAACAAACAACAGGGAATATCAATGGCAAAATGATGACACACATCGTTTTATGGTTGGAATGACATGGAGCTATTATTATTAAAGCTAAAGTCAACATTAGTTTGTGCTGTCAGAAAAATCTTGCATAACTTTGAGAGAAGCACAGAGATGACTAGAGATAGAT
The DNA here is from genome assembly GCF_963924665.1 of Micromys minutus. Classification (NCBI taxonomy): domain Eukaryota; kingdom Metazoa; phylum Chordata; class Mammalia; order Rodentia; family Muridae; genus Micromys; species Micromys minutus. Next base: position 10,419,897 of record NC_137963.1, on the reverse strand, counting down.
TCCTTATAGGCCATGCTTTGGAGAAAAATAAACAGAAGCAAAGTTTCCATTTTTAAATGTCTGGCCTACAGACTGAATACAGATAAAGATGTTGAGCGTCCATATTGAACTGTCTTCATACTGGCTCATATGTCATTGTATTTTTAGCTATTTTATTATTCACTGAATAAAAACTGATAAGAATTATTATCACCTAATAATGTAAAATATATCCAGTAGAAAAAAATGTGAGGTATTAGCTCTAGATATTGACCAGTTCTATATCTACTTGAATTTCCACATTATCTACCCTGACATTTTGTGTTCAATTTACTAAGCTATAAAATATGAAGGCAAGTATTCACTGAATGTTTATATGAGACTTGATTTTATCCTTTACTAAAATTGTTCATAACTAGTATCAAGTTTATTATATACTAACCCAATCCGGATACAAACAACTGACTCTAATATTAATATCAATGTTATGTTCTAGTTGAACAGTGAATGAATCCAAAGGCTCTGTCACATATTTTCAAAGACTTTTTGCTAAGAGGCAAATGCTATGGTGTCTTTGTTGACAGATGAAAAGCCAGAGGAGACAGCATGTGAAATAGACATTGAGTTCAATCATTCTGAACACTGAGGTCTATGCCCAAATCTGCCATTCACCAGCTGTGTGATTTTTGTCTGTCTGTAAAATGAGAGGCAAATCCAAATTACCTCCAAGCATTCCTCCTGAGTAGACGGTGTGTAGGCTTATGATGCTAATGACACTTGGTTGTCATGGCTCAATGCCTTCTGAGCAATTTCAACCTTATAAGATTGCAGGCATGTAGCAGAAGTCAAGACTCAATGGTCTATGGATTATGGAATGAACTTTCTCCCTTGTTACATTTTTCTTCAACCAAGGATAATGACCCCTGGCCAAAAGATAGATATTAGTGCAAAATGCTGAATCATCTATGATATGAACCTAGAGTTTAGAACTGGATTCTTATAAAATATTCCGTAAAATGACTTCAGCCTTTATGATTTTATATTTTAAATGTCTCCAAATGATGCATTAAAAGTCAGATGTGATGGAAAAGTAATGCCCATGAGAAATTTCACCTTTTTCTTTACACTGTTTTTCTGAGTTTACCAGGATATTTAGTACTTACATAGAATACAGGTAACTTTTTGTCTGAAAATATGAGGAGAGCATAATACAATTCAGGTAGACTAATGACTTTTAATGTCCTCCAAAACCTCTCAAAACTTAATAATTATGATTGGAAGCAGGTCATTTCATTGGCTCTTTTATCTCTCCTTCAATTTAAATGGATATAAATCACAGTCATTGAGCTTGGAGTGGGGTGCTTAGGTGTAGAATGCCACCTTGAAGACATATTTCTGTACTTTTTGGATTATGTCCTCTTATCATTGAGTACACATCATTCATGTCTTTTTGTGTCTGAGTTACCTTATTCATGATGGTATTTTCTAGTTCCATACAAAATGTCCTCATTTTTAAAAGTTGAAAAGTATTTCATTGTGTAAATGAACCACATTTTCCATATCCATTGTGTAGTTGAAGGACAGTTGGGTTGTTTCCAGCTTCTGGCTGTTACAATTAAGGCTGCTATAGACTTAGTGGCGCATTTGTTATGGTAGAGCATCTTTTGAGTATATGTCCAGGAGTGGTATAGCTGTGTCCTTAGGTAAAATTATTTCCAGTTTTCTAACTGCAAGATTGATTCCTGAAGTTTTTGTGTGAGATTTCCAAAATTTTTATGCCAGCTTGCAATCCTACCAGAAATGGAAGAGTGTAGATTTTTCTCCTCATTCTCTGAAGCATCTACTGTCACCTGAGGTTTTGGTCCTATCCATTCTGATTCGTGTAAAGTAGAATCTCAATGTCATTTTGATTTGTATTTCCCTGATGACTAAGTAAGTTGAATGATTCTTCTAGTCCCTCTTGGCCATTTTTAATTGGGTCTTTTGGTTTATTTCAGGTTAAATTCCTGAGTTCTTTATATATTTTGGATATGAGCCATCTATTGAATATAGGGTTAGTGAAAAGTTTTTTCCAAACTTTAGGATTTCTTATTGATGGCCTTGCAAAATCCTTTCAGTTTCCTAAGGTCCCAATGATCAATCGTCAATATAAGAGCCTGAGATAGTAGTATTTTGTTCAGGAAATTTCTCCCTGTGCCAGTGAATTCAAGGCTTTTTCCCCCTTCATTCCTATTAGCTTCATGGTATCTTGTTTTATGTTTAAGTCCTTAGTCTACATACACTTGAACTTTATGCAAGGTGATAAATGTGGATCTATTTTCATTCTTCTATATACAGCCCACCAGTTAGACCAACACCAGAATACCTAAGATACATCCCATAGCCTGTAAGAAGCTTAAGGCCTAAGTTTGAATGTTTCAAGCCCACGTAGATGGGAAACAAAATAATTACAGGAGGGAGAAAGAGGACGAGATCTGAATAGGAGAGGCTACAGGGATAGAAAAATGAGAATAAGATCAGGTCTGGGGGAAAGGGACAGGGGTAAAATTTGGAGGGTCAGAAAAATGAAGGGAAATATACAGCCTCAGTGTAGGGTGTGAGGGTAGGTGGATGGATCCTCTAGAAAGTACCAGAGACCTGGGAAGTAAGAGACTCTCAGGACTCAGTGGAGGTGACCTTCCCTAAAATGCCCTACGATGGAAGGAAGGAACTCAAAGAATGTATCTCTTCTAAACAGAGAAGCCCTCAAGTGCAGGGATGAAGTTATTAGCCCATAGTAACAATTTCTGACCGAGAATTGGTGTTCTCTAAAAAAAAAAAAAAAAAAAAAAAAAAAAAAAAAAAAAACTGCAGGGACAAAACTGGAGAAGAAACTGAAGGAAAGTTGGTCCAGTGACCAGACAAACCTAGAATCCATCTTATCTTGTGGGGTATCAAGACCTGGCTCTATTATTGATGCCCTGATATGCTTTGAGAGAGAAGCCAAGCATGACTGATCTCTGCAAGGCTCTACCAGCAGCTGTCTGAGACAGACACAGATGCTTAAACCAACCATTGTACCGAAGTCCTGGACCCCTGTGGTTAAATTAGGGGAACAACTGAAGAAACTTAAGGGAAGAGAAATCCCACAAGTAGACCAGCAGTCTCAACTAACTCAAACCCCTATGGAGCTCTCAGAGACAGAGCTACCAACCTGGCAGCATATGTGGGTTAGTCTCAGGCGTCTGGCATATGTATAACAGAGGACTGCCTAGTCTGGTCTTAGTGGAAGAAGATGCACTTAATCCTTGAGAGACTTGAGGCTTCAGAGAACAGGAATGACTGTTGAGAATGGAGAAAGGAGGACCAATGTCTGGGAGGCAAGGAATAATAAGGAATGGAATAAAGGACTATGGAAGGGGGAACCCGTACATGGGGGGATAAAGGCGGGAATATAAATAAAAAATAATTTAAAATAAATAAAATCAGAAAAAAGACAAATTTCTAAACCTACACATTAGAGGTACTGTCTTAGATATCACTGAGTTCTTTGAATTTTGAAGTGAAAATATCCTCAGCATCCACACAGTGCTTATAATCTGAGGTTTTGATCCAATGGAAACATTGGATTAAGAAACACGGCAGTTAACCTCCAAAACTTACACGTGAGGTTTTTCAAGAACTTTCATTTAGTGTTACTTTTTAAATGTGTGTGTGTGTGTGTGTGTGTGTGTGTGTGTGTGTGTAAAACACGTATGTCATAACACATAAGCAAAGGGCAAATTTCAGCTTGCAAGAGTCAGTTCCCAACTTCCACCTTGTGGGTTTTGAGAATTCAATTCAGGTCATCAGAATTCATAGTCAGTTACCTTACCCAATGAGCAATCTCACTTATTGTCCTAAACATTTTGATCATGGTTTTCCACATGTGAATTTAAATTGTATATAGGAATTTATTTTATCAGAGATTATTCCCAAGTTTTGAGATTGCTTAGGAATCCCCCTCACCTAAGCCCACACAGCTGTTTTTGAATCATGAAGTTGATGCATCTCTACAAATGTTTATTTCATGTGAGCTTTAGGTTTTCAACATCCAAAATTATAATCCAGTTCATTCTGTAAAGTTCTATGGAAATGTACTTCAGACTTGTAAGATGGGTACAATAATACCATTTATTAAAGGATGGCTAATTCCTACTGTCCTCTCAATCAGAAGTAGTGAGGTAATTTCAGTGGCAGTAGCCATTTCTCCTACCATTACTTAGTAGCTCATCTCAGAAATTTTTCTGTAATCCATAATGACACAGTCTACCTGTCCATTTATTTACTTAGTAGAATCATTCTTCTAATTTCAAGTGTTTAAACTCAAATGTGAAAGAATATAAACCATGTGTTAGAACAGTTAGCGTATAATGACTCTGTACATAACTTTTCAAACCAAAGTTGTAATCAATATTATCAACATCAAGGATCTCCTAGTAACTCTTTTTGCATTCATAACCTCAAACTGTAGGAACTCTTGGATCAGCCATTTTACTCACTAAGTCTCAATTGTCCAGTTTATAAATATAGATGAAGGGAAGATACTCATCAAGGGTACATTTCTACAAAAAAAAAAATCTATATTTGTGAGAGCAATGTTGTTCCATTACCTCTCAAAACTGCAATTTTTTTTTAACCTGAGATGGCATTTAGTCCCTTTTATAAAATTTTACTAAACTATTATCTGGATAGGTGCTAGGACATTAATTTTAAAGTTGTCTTTTTTTAATTTTATTGAATATTCTCTATATTTACATTTCAAATGTTATACCCTTTCCCTCAATTCCCCTTCCTTCCCCCTCTAACGTTGCTTCCATGAAGGTAAGCAAATTATATTATAACATTAAAATGTTTATTTATAAACTTAGAAAGCATTTACTTTCATTCGCAGAAATCAAAAAGACAAAATGCTTTTTAAAAATATAATGAACACTTTTACAAATGCATAGGTGAACTTCTAGAAGTACTTTTAAAATTTCAGATGTTAAATACTAGCATATTATTGGATATCAGCTATTACAAGTATGGTTCAAATTACTGTGTCACTCGTCAGTTAAATTTATCTAGTATAGATTCTAACACAAAATCTGTGACAGTCATTGTTTTGTAGACAACATATTCCAGAATAATTTTCTCCATTTTTTTGGATTATTGTTAGGTTATAGAAAATATGAGCATTTTTGTCTTGAAATAAATAATTATATATCTTTCTATTAAGCTCAAATATTTGCTTATTTAAAAATATTTGCTTTACAGCCCAAACACAATTCCCCTTTCCTCTATTCCTCCTCCCCACCTCCTTTATTCTGTGTTCCCTTTCTCTTTAGAGAAGGGGAAGACTCCCATGGATATCAATCAACACCTTGGAATGTAAAGCTGCAGTAGGAATAGGTTTATCTTCTCTTATTGAGCCTTGAATAGTTAGTTAGGGGAGTGGAACCTAGAGGCATGTAACAGACTTAGAGATAGCCCTTACTCCAGTTCTTAGGGGTCCCACATGTAGACCAAGCTACATATCTGTTACATGTTTTTCCGTAATCTAGTCCCATCCAAGGTATGCTCCCTGGTTAGAGGATTGGTCACTCTGAACCTCTATGGGTACAGATTAGTTGACTCAATAGGTTTTTGGATGCGGTGCACCCTCCTGGCTCCTTTAATCTCTTCTTCCCCCCCCCTAATTCTGAGGTGATAATAATGGTGTGCTTCATTTTATTCTATATTCCTCCAGGGCAATGAGCATTCTAACTCTTAATAGCCATGAATTGATGATGTCAAGTTTCACTTATGCAACTCTTTCTGGTACTTCATGAAAGTGTGAGCTACAGTGATGCTTTATTTTCTTGAGTTGTGGGTGAGAAGGGTGTCTGAAGAGTGGAAGAGCACACACTGAGGAGTTGTGACATATTAGACTCTACATGCTGCTGAAAAAATGTAACTTCAACAAAATTCTCTGAGTTGAATTATATTAGAGCAGTTTAGATATCCTAAACTATTCATGGTAATCCTATGAAAGTTAATGATTAATACATTTGGTTTTTTTTTTTTTTTTTTTTTTTTTTTTTTTTTTTTTTTTTTTTTTTTAGCAAACACAATCTGGTCTTCAAAGGTTTTTTTTTTTCTCTCTCTCTTTAAGCAGTCAGGTTTATTTATTTTTATTTTTTTATTTTTTAAACGTGACCAGATAATTTCAAGACAAACACCAACATTGTCTTACAGTGTGTTGTCAGAAATCTAAATGTAAATAAACCAATAAGAAGTCTGGAATGCAGATTACAATTGATATTCAATATATACAATTTACGGAAGAAAAATTATCACAACATTCTTGGTTTCTGGGTATGGAGTTCAGCATGTGACTCACTTTTTTTTCCCTTTTTTTAAAGGTTTGATACACTGAATTAAGGTCTTACTAGTTTCAATGAGCAAAAAGTACATGTAAAACAGGATGTAACCCAGAGTTAGTCAACGTTTTCTTGGTGTGTAAGGATTGAGCATATTTTTTTTGTTTGTTTTGCTTTTTTTTCTTTTTTCTTCAGCTTCACACAGTCTGTGAGTTGTTTCTGGGGCAGTCTGATCCTCTGGGGTTAGCAGCCCAATATCAGTGACTAGATATTATATCTGTTCTTTTGTGACTGGGTTATCTCACTCAGGATAATATTCTCTAAATGCAACCATTTTCTTAAGAATTTGGTTAAGTCATTGTTTCTGATAGCTGAGTAGTACTCCATTGTGTAAATGTACCACAATTTTTGTATCCATTCATCTACTGAAGGACATCTGGGTTCTTTGCAGCTTCTGGCTATCATAAATAGAGCTGCTATGAACATTGTGGTGCATGTATCTGTGTTGTATATTGGAGTGTCTCTGGGGTATATGCCCAGAAGTGGAATAGCTGGATATTCATGAAGTAATATGTCCAATATTCTGAGGAATCGCCAGACTGATCTTCAGAGTGGTTGTATCATTTTACAACCCCACCAACAGTGGAGAAGTGTTCCTCTTTCTCCACAACCTTGCCAGCATCTGGTGTCATCTGACATTTGGATATTGGCCAATCTGACTTATGTGAGGTGGAATCACAGGGTTGTTTTGATTTGCATTTCCCTGGTGGCTAAGGATGTCCAGCACTTCCTTAGATGTTTCTCAGCCATTCAATATTCCTCAGCTGAGAACGTTTTTTTTTTTTTCTTTTTTTATCTCTGTACCCCATTTTTAATAGGGTTGTTTGATTCTCTGGTGTCTAGGTTTTTGAGTTTTTTGTATACCTTGGATATTGGGTCTCTATCTGGTGTGGAGTTGGTAAAGATCTTTTCCCATTTTGTTGGCTGTTGTTTTGTTTTCTTGACAATGTCCTTAACCTTACAGAAACTTTGCAATCTCATTAAGTCCCATTTGTTAATCTTTGACCTTAGAGATTGAGCCATTGGTGTTTTGTTCTGAAAATTTTCTCCTGTGCCTATATGTTCTAAGGTTTTCCCTACTTTCTCATCTAATAGTTTCAGTGTATCTGGTTTAATGTGAAGATCTTTGATCAAGTTACACTTGAGCTTTGTACAAGGAGATAAGAAAGGGTCTATTTTCATTCTTCTGCATGTTGAGTGCCAGTTGGACCAACACCATTTCTTGAATAGGCTGTCCTTTTTCCATTGAATGTTTACAGCTCCTTTGTCAAAAATCAGGTTACCATATACTTTAGAGCTTTCATTTCTGGATCTTCTATTCTATTCCATTGATCCAGGTACCTATTTCTGTTCCAGTACCATGCAGTTTTCAACACAATTGCCTTGCAATATAGCTTGAGGTCAGGAATGGCAATTGCCACAGATGTTTTCTTGTTGTTGAGGATGGATTTGAATATTCTACATCTTTTGTTATTCCAGATGAAATAGCACATTTATCTTTCCAACTCAATGAAGAACTGGGTTGGAATTTTGATGGCGATTACGTTGAATATGTAGATTGCTTTTGGTAGGATGGGTATTTTTAAAATGTTTATTCTTCTAATCCATGACCATGGGAGATCTGTCCATTTTCTGAGATCTTCCTCGATTTTCTTCTTTAGAGGTTTGAAGTTCTTGTCATACAGGTCCTTCACTTGTTTAGTTAGAGACACACCAAGGTATTTCATGGACTTGTGACTATTGTGAAGGGTATCTTTTCCTTAATTTCTTTCTCCACATGTTTTTTCTTTGAATATAAAAAAGCTACTGATTTTTTTGAGATAATTTTATATCCAGCCACTTTGCTAAACTTGTTTATCAATTGTAGGAGATCTTTGGTAGAATTTGTGTGGTCACTTGAGAACACTATCATGTCATCTGCAAAGAGTGATGTTTTTACTACTTCATTTCCAATTTGTATCCCTTTGATTTCCTTTTGCTGTCTAATTGCTCCAGCCAGGACTTCCACTACTATGTTGAATAGGTAGGGAGAGAGTGGGCAGCCTTGTTGAGTCCCTGATTTTAGTGGGATTGCTTCAAGTTTCCCACCATTAAATTTTATGTTGGCTGTTGATTTGCTGTATATTGCTTTTATTATGTTTAGTTATGGACCTTGGATTCCTGTTCTATCCAGGACTTTTAAAATGAGGGGGTGTTGAATTATGTTAAATGATTTCTCACCATCTAGTGAGATGACCATGTGATTTTGTTCTTTGAGTTTGTTTATATGGTGGATTACATTGATGGATTTCCTTATTTAAACCATCCCTGCATCCCAGGAATGAAGCCTACTTGGCCATGGTGAATGATAATTTTGATGTATTCTTAGGTTTGGTTTGCAAGGATTTTGTTCAGTATTTTTGCATCAATGTTCATTAGTGAGATTGGTTTGAAGTTCTCTTTATTTGTAGGGTCTTTGTGTGGTTTAGGAATGAGGGTTATTTTACCCTCAAAAAATGAGTTAGGTAGTATTCCATCTAATTCTATCTTGTGGAATAGTTTGAAGAGTATTAGTGTTATGTCCCCAATAAATGTCTGATAAAATTATGATCTGAACCTGTCTGGACCTGGGCTTTTTTAGGTTGGGAGGCTTTTGATGACTGCTTCTGTTTCTTTAGGTGTTACAGGAGAATTTAGATGATTTACCTGGTCCTGGTTTAACTTTTAGATCTTGTATTTTTGTAGGAATTCATCCATTTTCTCCAGATTTTCCAACTTTGTGGAGTATAAACTTTTGTAGTAGCATCTGATGATTTCTTGAATTTCCTCAGTTTCAGTTGTTATGCCTCCACTTTCCTTTCTAATTTTGTTAATTTGGATACTCTCTCTTTGCCCTCTAGTTAGTCTATCTAGGGGTTTATCAATGATTTTTCTCAAAGAACCAGCTCTTGATTTTGTTGATTCTTTCGATGGTTATTTTTGTTTCTATTTGGCTTTTTTTTTTACCCTAAATTTGATTATTTCTTGCCTTCTACTTCTCTTGGGTGTATCTGCTTCCTTTTCTTCTAGACCTTTTAGCTGTGCTGTCAAGTTGCTGATGTATGCTTTCTCCAGTTTATTTTTGGAAGCGCTCAGAGCTATGAGTTTTCCTCTCAGTACTGCTTTCATTGCATCCCATAGTTTGGGTATTTTGTTTTCATTTTCATTGAACTCTAGAAAATCCTTAATTTCTTTCTTTATTTCTTCTTTGACCCTGCTATTGTATAACAGAGTGTTGTTTAGTTTCCATGTGTATGTGGGGTTTTTGTTGTCTTTGTTGTTGTTAAAGACCCGCCTTAGACAATGGTGATCTGAGAGGATGCATGGGAGTATTTCAATCTTCTTATATTGATTGAGGCTCGTTCTGTGTCCAATTATTTGGTCAATTTTCGAGAAGGTGCCATGGGATGCTGAGAAGAAGGTGTATTCTTTTACTTTAGGATATGTTCTGTATATATCTATTAATTCCAGTTGGTTCATGGTCTCTGCTAGTTTTAGAGAGTTCTTGTTCAGTTTCTGTTTTCATGATCTTTTCATTGGTAAGAGTGGGGTATTAAAGTCTCCCACTATTATTGTGTGGGGTAAAATGTAATTTTTGAGCTTTAGTAGGGTTTCTTTTATGAATGTGGGTGCTTTTTTATTTGTAGCATATATGTTAAGGATTGAGAGTTCTTCCTGACAGATTTCCCCTGCAATGAGCAAAAAGTGTCCTTCCTTATCTTTTTTGAAAACTTTTGCTTGGAAATTTACTTTATTCTATATAAGAATAGCCACTCCAGCTTGCTTCTTGGGGCTGTTTGCTTGGAAGTTTTTCTTTTTTTTTTTTTCCCAACCTTTTACTCTGAGATAGTGTCTGTCTTTGAGATGAGATTCCTGTATGCAGCAAAATGCTGGATTTTGTTTATATATCCAGTCTGATAGCCTATGTCTCTTTATTAGGGAATTGAGCCCATTTGTGTTAATAGATATCAAGGAATAGTGGTTTCTGTTTCCTGTTATTATTTCTTTTTTAGGTTGAGTTGTGTCTGTGTCTCTTTCTTCTTTTGGTTTTCTTGCTTAGGAGTTTTCTTGTTTTTACTAGGATGTAGTTCCCCTCATTTTATTGGGTTTTCCACCTATAATTCGATGTAGTGCTGGGTTTGTGGTCAGAAAATGTGTAAATTTAGATTTGTCTTGAAATATCTTCATCTCTCCATCTATGGTGATTGATAGTTTTGCTGGATATAGCAGCTTGGCCTGGCACTTGTGCTCTCTGAGGGTCTGCATGATGTCTGTCCAGGCTCTTCTGGCTTTCATAGTCTCTGTTGAGAAATCATGTGTGATTCTGATTGGTCTACCTTCATATGTTACCTGACCTTTTTCCCTTACTGCTTTTAGTATTCTTTCTTTGCTTTGGTCACTTGGTGTTTTGACTATTTGTGTCGGGAGGAATTTCTTTTCTGGTCCAACCTATTTGGAATTTTGAAGGCTTCTTTTATGATCATGATCATCTCATTCTTAAGGGTAGGAAAGTTTTCTTCTACAATTTTGTTGAATATATTTACTGTACCTCTTAGTTGAAATTCTTCTCCCTCTTCTATTCCTATTATCCTTAGGTTTGGTCTTCTCATTCTGTCCTGGATCTCTTGGACATTTTGGGTTAGGAGATTTTTGGATTTTGCATCTACTCTGTTTTGTCTATGTTTACAATGTTGTCTTCGGCCTCTGAGATTCTCTCTTCCATCTCTTGTAGTCTATTAGAAATGCTTGCTTCTGTGACTCGTGGTTTCTTTTTTAGGTGTTCTGCCTCTAGGGTTATCTCTTTTAGTATTTTCTTTATTATGTCAATTTCCATTTTAAATTCCTTCTTCTATTCCTTTATCACTTTGGTTCTGTTTTCCTCTAGTTCTTTGAGTTCTTTGAGTGTTTTTCTTGTTTTCTGTTTAAAAGCTTCTGATTCTTTTTGCTTTTCCTCCCTTTCTTGTTTAAGGATCTCTATCATCGTCTTGAGGTATGATTTTATGTCTGCATCTTCTTTTTCTGGAGTGTTTGGCATTCCACTGTTTGCTGTGATGGGAGAGCTGGGTACTGTTGTTGCCAGATTGTCTTGGTTTCCTTGGGATATGCTCTTTCCCTTTCCTCTTGCCATTTTCTTCTCAGTGATATGTTCTTGCCTTTCCCTTGTACCTGGTCTGTGTCCCTGGATCTCTGCTGGTCCAAGTGTTGGATGATCTGAGCCCTGTTCTGCACCCCAAAGCTGCCAGGTGGGAACAGAGGTCCTAATGGTGGGTTCCTTGTCTCTGGGTCCGGCAGGGCAGGATATCACTTTCTGTGCAAGCTCTGCAGAGATCTCTCTGCTCCCTGGCTGCTGGATCTCCTTCTCACTAGTCCTTAATCTTTGGGAACTGCTGGTCCAGGTGGCAGATGGGCCGAGCCCTGTTCTGTGCCCCAAAGCTCCAGGTGAGAACAGAGGTCCCAATGCTGGGTTCCTGGTCCCTGTACCTGGCAAGTCAGGGGGGACGCTTTCCATGCGCACTTGGCAGAGATCTCTCTGCCCCCTTTCTTCTTGGATCTCCTTCTCACCAGGCCTTAACCTTTGGGAACTGCTGATTAATACATTTGTAAATGGGCAACATTATCAAAAATTAGAAAAGTCTACTTACAAATTGTCTAGGTGGGCCAACTCTAGTATCATGGAAAGCCAGCCTTCATCTCTGTGACCTAAAGTGGAATCTTTTACTCTTTATAAACCTTCCTTGGCTAACATGTATACTTGTGCTGATCTGACAAAAGTACTTCTAATATTGATGGAACTCAATTATGAATTGACAGTAAGATAGCAAATCAAGCTGGGACCGGATTATATGGGATGACCGCACTCACAGATCTAGCATTGTCTCACCATTATCTCACATGTGGGAGATGAATTTTACAATGCATAATTTATCATTTCGTCAATTAACCCAGGATTGTTCTAATGGTTGTAATATTTTTGGATGTGTTCACCAAGAGGGGAATATGTGGAAAGAAGCATACATCACTTCAAGCTTTCTTGAAGACAACTTTATACCCAACTGTGTAACTTCTCCACATTCTATTGGTTAATCCACTTTAACAGGAGTAGGTAAACATTCATATACTGATGGAAACGCCTAGAAAATTTATGTTGTATGGGTATAGTGAGAAAAAAAAGATTGAAGCCTCTTTCACTAGTCAATCAACCATAATTTTTTGCAAGTAAAGCAAATATTAAGCCAGAACTGAGCCATTCCAATACTGATTCTTTTAAGGATGCTGACACATAGATTCAACACACTTATATTTGACATTTGAATTTCTGGGAATTTTATTTTTTATAAGAAGTCTTCAGCTGCACTCTTTCATCTCAACCATGGCACCCAGGGTAAACTGTCAACAGGAATTATTCCTTTAGAAATACCCTCACAATAAGAGATTATCTTCCATGTTTGTGTGTTTCCAAAGATAAAAGAACACAACAAAAAAAAAGTATTGACAACAATTTATGTTGACTACTAAAACTCTGGTTGAGGATTGGGAAATTATTTAACTGAGTATCAGTCATCAGAAAGGGGAAGGAAAGGTATATATGTCTCTTTCTACTCATCTATGGATTAAAAAACCAATAATCAATCAATCTTGAACTCCACCTGGTGATCCAGCGTGTCTTGAGCCAAAATATTTATGGGAAACAGAAGCAACTCAGGCCAGAAAATGACATCATTTTCTTCTTAGAATGTGAAGCTGATGGGATGACATGGTTCTCTCTATCCTTTTCTTCTCCAAAACTCAGGTTTCAATGACTATCTTCGGTCTGAATGAATACACACACACATACACACACACAGACATACACATACACACACATACACACAGACACACACATACACACATTCATACATGCGTATATATGACTTTTAGTATATAAAATATATTTTTTTATATATTTTGGATGTTATTTATTTTTAAAAAATATTGTCAAATATGCAAAATAAAAATTTAAATAAGATGTTCCCAGGACAATCTAAGAAACTGAGGTATAAGAAAATGAGTTCAGCCCAAGGAAATAACCTCATGATCTTAAAATTTAATTAGGATTTGGTGACTCTAAGAAAGGGGCAGGAAGATGGTGTCATGTGAATTTGTTGAATATAATTTCAAAAATATGTTCAACTTCCCAAGAATAAAAATATTATTTCAAAAAATTATTAATTGGGCTAAAGAGATGGACCAGTAGTTAAAAGCACTGGCTACTCTTCAGGAGGACCAAGGTTCAATTCCTATCACTTATATAGTAGCTCATCGCCACCTGTAATTTCTGTCCTAGAGGATTCAATATACTCATCTGTCCTCTGTTAACATACTATTACATGTATACATATTCTTAAATAAGCAGTTCTAAGTGATTTTAGAACACACACATACACCCATGTATGCATGCATATACACACAGGCATTCAGACACATTTGGTTAAACACAGACTCAGGTGAACGTCCACTCAAATCTTGACATTCCATTGTATTATCCCTTAAGTATAAATTTCAAAATATTTTCCCTTTGACTGTGATCATGAGATATTAGGATAAATTTCTTCATCTCTAACTGACAGGCCTGTGTTTCTTCATTTTCATTCCAACTTGAGTAGTTTGGAGGACGTCATTTAAAATGATTGCCTAAGATCTCTTAGTCAGATCCCTGGAGTAGCTTTTGATAGGAGTCTCTTGCTTCCAGGTACTTCTGTCATTAAATCTCTCCTTTATGTGTCTTCTGATAATCGATTTAAAATGTAAATGTGACCACATTTTCTTGTGGATAAATTTAATCTTTGATAACTGTTTCTTGTTGTATATTAAACTGTCAGTTTGCCTTTGCTTGTTATACAATGTTCCTAGAACCTACATACAACTTAATACTTCTCACTACTTTAAAATCCTATCCAAGAGTAAAGTAAAGCAGTTGATGGGTAGTAGTTAGCAAGGTTGATTGGGAAAGAATGCAAGAGAGAGAGAGAAAGAGAAACAGAGACAGAAAGGGAGGGAAGGAGGGAGGGAAGGAGGGAAGGAAAGAGAGAGACAAAGACAGAGATAGAGACAGAGAGGGAGGGAAGGATGGAGGGAGGGAAGGAAAAGAGAGAGAGAGAGAGAGAGAGAGAGAGAGAGAGAGAGAGAGAGAGAGAGAAACAGAGACAGAAATAGAGACAGAGATGGTATTTGTACATACCTGTAATTCTGGCCTTTGGATGGGAAAAGCAGTATGATATTGGATGTAAGAGTTTCTAAATTATAATCATATACTTATATATCAAATAGACAATGTACTCTGAAGAAAGGCATTGAGTTTTTCTGTAGACTATTATATGAAAGAAATTCTAAGGCTTCTACTTTATTGTAGGAGAAGTCTCAAGTGCTGAGAGCCATTAAGCAGTGTGTAGATCACAGAGGCATTGTATAATAGACAAGGGAGACCGACACTTATTTTATAGACAACAAAAAAACAGTTAAGGGTATTAAATAGAGAATAAATTTATCCACAAGATAACATGGTAATATTTGCATTTTAAATAGATTATGTGCAGCCACATAAATGAGAGATTTAATGACAGAAGAAACTGGAAGCAAGAAAGCCCCATCAAAAGCTACTCCAGAAATGAAAGTAAGAGGTCGTAAGGGACCCATTTGAGAAATCTTGTAAGATGTGAGTGCAGCAAATCAAGAGATAAGTTATTTTGACATTTATTGAACATTAATTGTGCATAGAATACTATGGGAAAAATTAACTGTGTAATCCAACTTTCTGTGAATGTTTCAAACAGCTTTACAGCCTCTCTGGTAAGCTGCTTTCTAATCTCTGAAGACTTCCAATGTAGGGAGCAAACTCCCCCAATCCATGCTTAATTTCCCCTTTAATTATTATAAATGGCTACTTTCTATGGCTTCCTTGGTTTGATGTCACATTGCTCCTACTCCAACTTCAGGTCCTATCCTCTGGAGCTGCAATGATAATACAAACTCCCTGTTCTCCAAAATACCATTTTAGATATATGACATCAGGAATAAAGTTTGTCTACAGTTTTTACTTTCATCTAATAGTTTTGCTTTAGTTTTCTTGCTCCCCATCTACAATTCTAGCTTCAACACCGTCACCAAAACCTGAGGTCATGTATCTATGAATCAATTCCCGCTTAAAGAAGGCATTTCAGATATGAACACTATTTTTAATTGGGGGATTGGAAAAAGGCAAATTAAAATGCACTAAAAAGTGAATATGGGGACTTTCAGTCTTGCAACTCAAGTTAAAAAATAAAATAAAGGAAAGAAGTAAAATAAATTTAGTGTGAAAGAACAAAGGGTACATATTATATGCTAAAGGTTTAAAGGTTTAAACTGGGAAAGGTTGTAGAGGTAGACAGTGTGAATTAACC
Organism: Micromys minutus; assembly: GCF_963924665.1. NCBI lineage: Eukaryota > Metazoa > Chordata > Mammalia > Rodentia > Muridae > Micromys > Micromys minutus. Next base: position 10,404,059 of record NC_137963.1, on the reverse strand, counting down.
AAAACTAAGGATACATGAAGAAGTCTTTTGCAAACATATTTCTTTTTAAGATAGTAAAAAACAAACAAACAAACAACCCTTTAAACTCACAATTTAAAAAGTAAGTGTGAGCAAAGGAACCACTTATAGGTGGACAATACTGCTTCTATAACATATGGTTTATAAAATGAAAATCTTCAGGGCTAGGTATCCTAAACATAAACAGACTATTTTCCATTGCTCTTGGTTGACCATGACACCTAGTTTGAAAGACCATCATCTGAAGAATAATAGTAATCTGATTGATCAGAAGAAATATAGACATCTGCCTTGAAATGACCAGGAAACTTGATGTTCCCTAGCCTTCATAGTTCTGGAAAGCTGGTTAGTGGGTAAGAAAAGACATCAGTGGTCATGTTGCGTGCTTTAGTTTAGTATGGACTGACAGCCAGGCAATGTAGCTGACAGCCAGTAATGGGAATAGCAGCAAGACTCTCATTGGAGTATCCAATCACTTTCTGATTAGATTTGAAGTCAGCTTTAGAGCACAAAATTCATGCCTGGTAAGGAAAATATGACCAAAAACACATATCTGAAAGGTCTTAGGACCCAGAGAAAAATATATTGCAGGCTTATTTTCCGGGGGAGGGGAGGGATAGTATTTTTTTTTTTTTTTTTTGTTGTTTTTTGTTTGTTTGTTTTGGCTTGTTTTTTTTTTTTTTTTTTGTTTTTTTTTTTTGTCCATTTGCTAAATGCTTTTATACTGTCATATATATATATGCTTATGCCAATAAATTTATGCTGCTGTGAACCTTGGTTATTGAAGCTTTGTGCAGTCAACAGTGGTTAATATAGAGACTCATAAGTGGTCAAAATGCTAAGTACTGAGTGAGCATTCAGCCGTAAGTTGGCTATCTACAGAAACGTCATCTACTTTGAGATTAAGTAACATCACAGAAAAGTTCACAGAAAGATGGTAAGAGTTGACAAATGGGGGGGGGGGTGTCTAACAAATTCTTTCTTCTAAACAGTATGCAGCAGCTGCCGATAAATGCACAAACTCACGGGAGCTGTGGCTTACTGTGCAGGATCTATGTGAAACCAAGAAAGCTAAAAGTTCAACATGGATAGAAGAGGGGTTGCTGATGTCCTACCCTTAGCTGTGGAGCCATACAAAAGATGACTTCTAGGGAAGAAAGAATCACATTTGTTCTGGTGCACTGGCCTATGCCATGTTGTCTGTACCTATGTGGCTCACCTCAGATTCATGTGCAACACGAACTGAAGTTATGGGTATTATTTTTTTAAAAAAAATAAAGAACAAAGAACTTGAAATTAAGGAGATATGTTTGGAGACACCAAGAGGTAGAATTTCAGGTACATTTATTAAATATAATTGCACCCTGCATAATTCTTTAAATAATTATTTTAAAATGTAATAATATTTTTATGTTTTAAAAATGTATGGCGCCAGATCACATACAACCAGTTTTAGGTAAGATTGTAGTGCATTTTGAACACTTCCATCTGTTCACTAATACTTTTCTTCTTCTCACTTCTGGCCCCACCATTAAGTCCCTTTGTTCCTTAGACAGTATAATGTCTGCTTTCATGTCATCAGTATATGCATGATTTTATGTGTCTGTATAAGATCTAGAATCTACAAATGAGAGCATATTTGGGGTACTTGTCGTTTGGGACTGACTAAATTTCCTCAATCTGATTATTTATTGTTGTATCCACTATTCTGAAAATAACATAACTTCATTTTCCTTACAGCTGACAGAAAGCATGGTGTATGTAATCCACATTTTCTTTGTTCCTTTATTGATAGACATTCAGGCTTTTTCTATAACTTAGTTACTGTGCTAAACATTAGCATGAAAAGACCCATAAGTCATTGGCTCATTGTCTTTGAAGTGGATACTCAGTAGCATAGTGACACATAGTCTGAGACCTGTTTTTCTGAGCAGTAGCAGTTGAAATGATTTCTCTATGGCTTAGATCTCTTGTTGCTCTTTCTCATTTTGTTAAGTAAGGTCATTGCTGAGACACTTAATCATTAGGACAGCTCACCTGGTTGAACTAAGATATTGTGTGAGAGGAAGGGTGCTTAGTGTTTATAACTGAGATTGGATGGATGACATCAGAACTCTTCCAGAACAAATATAGTAGAGTGAAAATTCTCACCCAGATCTGATGGTCAGATGTCTGTGGCATGTTAGGCTGCAACATTTACCAACTTCAGGACACTTCTTACAAATGTTACCTTTTAGAGATAAATTCCTTTTCTCCACCTCTGACTATGCATTCCAGATTTCAAAAGCCCAAACACTTTAATTTTTAGCAAAATATTTTATGTATTTCACATAGATTTAAGCATCCTCCCTGGGAAACATGGGTACCATCAGCATAATATGCAGACGTTCAAACACTGGGGGAGGGAAGAACTGTCCTAATTAAGTCCTACGATGCTGCAGTTTTGGAGAATATTTTTTTAAAAATAGAATTTAAAAAAAAAAAAAAACAAAACAAAACAATATGCCTTTGGTCAATCCATTACAAAGAGGACTGAGCTGCTGACCTTTTCATTCTGTGGGGCTGTGTATGCAGTAACACAGTAACCTTTTCCAGCTGGAATAGAAAGTTCAATTAAGTTTGTTGGCTCAGAAATCTGCCTGTGTCCCGGAGAGCAGATTAGGCATTTAGGGGCTGCAATTATCCATCTGCTGCTCTTGCAAAACTGAAAAGAATGCATACCCGACATACCTATCTCTGGGCATATACACAAGCAGATACATGCATGTCTCTGAGCATGTGCATGTGCAAGAGTTACAGAAGAACAGTGATGGGCATAGAGAAATGCAATCTCTCTCAAGTACAGGTGGGTTCTCTATATATTGTTCACAATGAGATCTAAATTTCTTATCCATTGTCCTTATATTTATTATTACTTTAATTTACAAAAAAAATCATGAGAAATATTCTGACCATTTTACTTTTCTTCTACCAACTCCCTGTTCTCCTTACCTTGCTAACCATCAAAATTTCTGTTCAATCTCTTCCAAATGAAAGAGCAGAAACAACAGATAACATGTGAAAGTGATCTCTCTTTCTCTGTCCCTCCCTCCCTCCTGCTTTCTCTCTCTCTCTCTCTCTCTCTCTCTCTCTCTCTCTCTCTCTCTCTCTCTCTCTCTCTCTCTCTCTCTCTCCCTCCCTCCCTCCCTCCCTCCCTCCCTGCCTTCCTCCCCCTCCCTCCCTCCGTCTCTCTCTTTCTCTCTCTCTCTCTCTCTCTCTCTCTCTCTCTCTCTCTCTCTCTCTCTCTCTTTCTTTGTCATACACACACACACACACACACACACACACACACACACACACACAGAGTTAAAGATAAAACTCACAAAACAAAAATTAAAACAAATAAGCAAACACAAAACAAAACAATACAAAAAATGCCAAAACAAAATAAAAAATACTGGAAATAAAATAAAAATAAAAAATACACTGGAAAAGCCTCTGGTTCATTTGGGGCTGGCCAGACTCTCTTGGGCATGAAGCTACTTGAGAAGGAGGTTGATAAGCATATAACTTGTCATTGGAAATAAATAGATTGATATTTGCCAATGGTTATCAGTTACAAATAGCAGTAGGTGAGGGGGTGGGACCTAGTAGGACCCAGTGCCTACCTGTTCTTTCCAGTGCATGAAATCTATCTAGCTTGAATCTGAGAAGGGCTTGCATATGCTACCATAGTTTCTGTGGGGTCATATGTTCATCTGTATTATTGTGTTGAAAAGCACTATTTCCTTAGAATCATTCAACTTTGGTTCTTACAGTGTTTAAAATTCTTGTGCACATAAATTTCAGAGCCTTTGGGAAAGGGCTTTGCTGAAGATTGCCCATTTAGAGCTGAGTGCACCAAAGTCTCTTATTTTCTGCATACTGTTGTTATGAATATCTGTGTTAATTCATATCTACTAAAGCAAGAGGCTTCTCAGATGTAGAATAAATGAGGCCCTTATCTGTGGGTATAGCAGTATATTATTAGAAGTCATTTTAATGGTTTTACTTTCAATAAAATAAGAATATTAGATTTCTCCATTCTCTATCTAGACTTAGGTTTTTAGCCAGTTTAGTCTCAGATTTTCAGCCAGTTTTTCAGAGCCAGGCATGGGTTTTATCTCATGGAATGAGTCTTAAATCCAATCAAAAAGTCATTTATTACTCCCTTAACATTTATGCCACTGTTGCATCAGGTTATCTTACAGGCAGGTTGTTGGTTTCCAGTTTTGTAGATGGGTGATATTAATGATCATGTTTGTCCTCGATAGTGTTAAAGAGTGTTTTCCTGTATTCAGAGTAGGCATAGTAGGGGTAAAGCATCGATAGGCACCAGCTTTACTTCTCCAAGTGTGATAACATAAGTAAATATTGTCTTTAGTAATAAGGTTTTACCATCAGGCTATGAAAAGGAGCCAAAAGCTTTGGAAATAGCCTGCAACATTTAGGGAGCTCCACTGGAAACCTTAGGCCCATGACCCAAAGAAAAGTAACCCATTCCTGGGATAAAAGGCTCAAGTATTGAAAGGGCTTTTGCCCATTTATTGCCACACTTCTTTAACAGAATCTCTTTCTACAGTTGAGGAGCATAGGATCCAATAATTCTGAACTGATTAGATCTTGGGTAAATATCTTGATAGGCCAGCCAAGTAGTATGATAGCATCATTGCAAGGTAGTGGGGGGAAAAGATATAGGTTAATTGGTAGGAAATAGGTCACGTACAATACACGTTTGAAGAGGAGAGTCTGTGCTGGCCCTTTCCTGTTACTTTTCTTCCTTTTGTCTACAAGGAGTCAGGTGTTTTATCTTAGCACATGGTACCTGCCATGATGCTGGATCAGACAGACAGTTCATCAACTGTGAACTGAAGTTGCAAACCACAAGCCAAAATAAGTATTTATTTGAGGTTTATATCTGATTCTTATAGTAATAAGAACAAGGAAGACAAACACCCTACTGATTATTCCCATGTCTCTATCAAAAGCAGATAATTCTGATGGACACCTTCACTAAAGTATGTTCAGAGTAAAAACATTTCATTTCTTCTCATTGGATAATTTATGTTTATCTGTACATGTATGCTCTAACTATCATTGAAAGAACCATGAAAGAAACATTTCACTTCACGATGTTCCAAATTTTAGGTTCCAAACTTTTGGTCTCTTCAGAGTGGTCATGCTTCTTACTCTGAATCTGGCTTTTATCTACAAAGGAGTGTATGTTAACAAGACAAAGAAAAGCTACATCACAGAGACCCATTGACATAGGCAATTTAATTGCTCAAACACATTGCATGGTGAAATTCCAACATTACCAGAGAAATAAACACCACCTTAAAAGAGGACTGGTGGCCTCATATTAGAGAAGAACAAGTGGACTGAAAAAAATTGACCATCTATGAGAACACAGTCTTGTATGTTTTATATCTCTTTGTGTTAGCTAGATGCATTGTCCCTAGTTTCATATCCTGAAGATAAATACTTATGTGTACAAGATTCAGGAGCTTTGTGAGCACTATTATATCTGCCTAGAATGTTTACCATCCCTATGCTTGTATAGGTAAATGTGACTTTCACTGTTGATGTTATGTATAGTTGTTTTCCCTGACAAATCAGTAAGAGAAAATTTCCTGATATCCTCCAACAAGCCTACATATAGAAACTCAATTCATCCTCTCCATTTCTTTCTTTTGTTACATTTATCTATGCTGGGCAGTGTGTGCTTCTAGTTCTTGAATGAATCCCCATCCCTATATTTAGTGCCACTGCAGCTGTAAGTTTTAGTGGACTGCTGAGGCCAGTATGGCTCTGATGGGGACAAAGTGACATGGTTTCCTCCCTAGGATAGGACCCTGGTATGGACCTCCACAGCTGTGGGCATAAAACTTGCTTATGTAATAATGTACATATTTTATGGACCCACGTGCAGTGGATGACTCTTTCCTTTTGAAGAATGTCCTCCCTGTTAACATTAATGACTCCATAATAATTAAAAACTGTACAAGTTCAGAAGCTCAGGGTGCAACTCTCTCTAAGCAAAGTGCTAAACACTAGGACCATCAGGGCAGCCCTTAAGGTTGTGAGAAAAATATCCAAATAAATAATTTTGAAAGCATATACTTTCTCAACTGTGCAATGTGAATGATATGAGGGGCTTCATGAAGCTAAAGGAACAAAAGGATCTGAACTGTAGGTCAACTTGTGAGAAAATTAAGGAAAGAGATAAAGACATTTGGGGAGTGGTAATCACAGAAGATTTTACTTAGTTAAGTTTTTGGTTTATGCTTACAAAGGCAGATGGATTACTGACTTCAGCATCAGCTTAGAACACCATGAGGTTTATCTCAGGCATGGTGGAAATGGTAACCTCATGGCAGCATCCTACCCAACTAGCTTGCCATCTATGCTAAAAAAATGTAGACATACTGGAATAAATATGTAACAAAAATTTTGCATATAGGTTGTTTGCCCCAACCCTATACTTGAAGCACTGTCTATCTACTAGAGGTAGTCTCTTCAGATTCCATCTCCCCACTGTGGAAATTTCAGCTAATAAAGTCTTTCCTGTTGTATTCTGGGAAGCTCTCACATCCCAGGTGTCTGGGACTTTCTAGATCACCCACCCCCAAGATGTCCATTCGTTCTCCTTGCCCTCTAGGATTCCCCCTGTCCGTTTCCATACCTGATCCTGCCCCTCTTTTCTCTCACCCTCCCTCCTCCCATCAAGGCTCATTTCTCCTCACATGGACCTTCCTGCTTATTAAATTTCTTATAATCTGTGGGTTGTATCCTGTGTGCTCTGTACTTTTTAGCTAATAGTCTCTTGTCAATATGTACATACCATGTATGCCCTTTTAGGTCTGTGTTACCTCACTCAGGATGATATTTTCTTGTTCCATCCACTTGTCTGCAAAATTCATGATATCTTCATTTTTTAATATCTGTATAGTACTCTGTTGTGAAAATGAACCACATTTTCTGTCCATTCTTGGGTTGAGGGAAATTTGGGATATTTCCAGCTTCTGGCTATTGCAAATTAGGTTACTATGAACATAGTAGTCATGTGTCCTTGTGAAATTGTAGGGTAAATTTTAAGTATATGCAGGGACAAAAATGGAGTAGAGATTGAACAAAAGATCACCCAATGATCTGCACAACTTGGAATCCATTCCATGGTTGGGAATCAAACCCTGACACTATTACTGACGCCATCTTATGCATGCAGACAGGAGCCTAGCATGGCTGTCCTCTGAGAGGCTCTACCAGCAGCTGACTGAGACTTACAGCCATCCACTGGACTGAGATCCTGGGCCCCTGTGGAAGAGTTAGTGGAAGGATTGAAAGAACTGAAGGTGTTGGCAACCTCATAGAAAGACCAATAGTATCAATTAACTCTTGGTAGCTCTGGGATACTAAGCCACCAACTAAAAAACGCACATGCCCCTACCTTCAGCACAAATGTAGCAGAGAATTGCCTTGTTTGGCCACAGTGAGATAGTATGTGTATAATCCTATAGAGAATTGATGACCTAGGCAAGGGCATGTCGGGGAGTTAGGTGTGGGTAGGTAAGGAAACATCATTTCAGACGCAAAGGAGAGGAGAGATGGGGTGAAATAATTTTGGAGTGGGGACTGGGAAGGGGACAACATTGGAATTCATAGAAAGAAATAAACAAAAAAGGCAGATAGATCTCTAAATTGCTTTGCAAACTTTTGAAAAATTACAAGCTTCCTGCCTCCTAAAAATTAAACTTCTGGGGACATGGAATGGTGACTCATAAGATAATTGAAAGGAAAACCTCAAGTAAATGACTGATTGATATGTGAAATAGCAATCCATAGAACTTTTTAGCATAAGAAAAGAGAACTGCTTGGAGAACTCTCTTTCTGTCACACACACACACACACACACACACACACACACACACACAGGACATGAAAGGAGATCTCTTAGAATAGCAAGCAAGCAGAATATAGACAGAGAAATCACCAAAGAGAAAGCAGATCATAGAGAGAAGCAGACTGGAAAGTTGTATCAAGCAGAACACAGATTGTCAAGTCGGATCTTCTATTTGACTTCAAGTCATTTATCTTTGCCACTCCCATATACATCTTCTTTTAGAACCCCTTTCCAAGTAGAGGCTGGTCTTTGGCCATGGACAGGATAAAGGTCTGAGCTCATCATGATTCTGAATATGGTGTAGTAAGTCTAATTCCTGATGCATAATAGCTGCTTGGAAGATTACTGTCATATAAGTCAAGATTTGATATTGTTATTTTTATCCTTGAACTCATTGATAAAGTCAATACACATGGAATTCTCACTTGCTGGTTGTCATCAAGATGCTCAAATCCCTTACCAGTTGTTTTGCTCTCATTAGTCTCTAAAGGATTCAGACTGTACATATTAGAAATCCCTGGGAGAACAATTCTCAACTTCATATTAAAAAACAAAAATCCTAGATGGCTAAAACAATCCTGAATGATAAAAGAACTTCTGGAAAAGTCATTGTGCCTGATTTTAAGCTGTACTATAGAGCAATAGTAATAAAAAGCTGCATGGCATCGGTATGGTCACAGATAGGTTGATCAATTCAATCAAAATGAAAACCAAGAAATAAATCTACAGAGCAACAGACACTTGAGTTTTGAGAAAATCATGCAATGAAAAAAGAAAATAAGACATTTTCTACAAATATTTTTGGTCTAAGTGGCTGTGACTGTGTTGAAAAATGAAAATAGATTCATGTTTATAATCTTGCAGAAAACTCAAGTGCAAGTGGGTCAAATACCTCAACATAAAACCAGATACACTGATTCTAATAAAAGAGAAAGTTTTGGATAGCCCTAAATGCATGTGTACAGGAGAAAACTTTCTGAGCAGAGCACCAGTGGCTCTGACACTAAAAACAATTGATAAACGGGACTTCATGCAATTGAAAAGCTTCTGTAAGCAAAGAATACAATCAACAGAACAAAACTGCAACCTATAGAATGGGGACTATATATCCTATAGGGGGTCAGCATCCAAAATAAAGAAACTAGACTATCATCAAACCAAATAACTCACATTTAAATTGGGATACAGATCTAAACTGAGAATTCTTAACACAGAAATTTCTAATGGCAAAGAAGGCAAGTCTCCAGGAAGGGAGAGGGGAGGAAAATGCTTCATTTGTACTGCAGTGAATTACTACACCTCTTGTTTGACCACCCAAACCTATGGTAACTCCTCTCCATTCTTTGTCTAGACCTGCCAAAGTCTGGCTTGTCACTGCAGGTCACTCAAGCATTGGAAAGGTTCACTGGGGTGTGCCCAGTGAAAAGAAGGGGAGTCTTTCATTATCCACAGACTTCTCAATACCTGCTTTCCAAAAATGATAGTGGAGTAACTATTTTTAAAGCTTATTTTTCAATTCATAAGAAAAAGACATTTATTTTCAATCAAATAGATGATGTCACTTATCCCTTATTCCTCAATGTTTGCTTGATTTTTTTTCTTCCCTACACCTACTTCCTAGTCCTTTAGTTCTTTCCTACTCAGGTCCCTTGATTTGTACTTTGGATTTTTTCTCATGTAGATTTGTATAATGGAAAATATTGTTCAGTTTGGATAGAACACATGGAGAATTAAATTTAAAAAGATAGCTGAAAATTAAAAAAAAAAAGAATATGTTTAGTCATCAGGGAAATGTAAATAAAGACAACTCTGAGATTCCATTTTACATCCATCACAATGACTAAGATATAAATCTCAAGTGCTGGTACATTCTGTAAAGGATAGGGAGCAAAGATAACAGTCCTCCAATGCTGGTAGGGGGACACACTTGTGCAAACACTTTGGAAATAAATTTGGTAATTTCTCAGAAGATTAGGAATAGTTCTACCTCAAGACTAAGATAAAAGAACTCATGGGAATATGCACCAAAATGCCCCCATTATACCACAAGGACACTTGCTGAAGTATGCTCATAGAAGCTTTATTAATGTTAGCCAGAGAGAAGAAAAAAAAACCTAGATGTCCCTCAACTGAAGAATGAATAAAGAAAATGGGGTACATGTAAACAATGGAATAGTACTCAGCTTTTAAAAATAAAAATGTCACGGAATTTACAGGCGAACAGATGAAACTAGAAAATAACATCCCAAGTGAGGAAACACGGGCCCTGAAAGATGCTTATTCTATGAACTCATTTATTATTGGACATTAGCTACAAAGCACAGGATAAACATGCTACAATCTGCAGAAAAAAGAAAATAGGTAATAAGGAGGGACTAAGAAAGGATGTAGGACTATCATATACAAGCAGAAAGAAATTAGTTGTCATAGGTTGGTGGAGAGACTGGACTGAGTATGGGAGGGAGCAAGGAGGAATATGGGAATCAAGATCAGATGTATGAGAAGAAGGCAGGAGAAATCTGGGAGTGAGAATGGAGATCAATTGATGAAGGGCATCTTTGGGACTAGGGGGACCTGAGATGGGGAGCATACTTGAAATCTATTGGAGTGACCCTAGCTGAGGTTCTTACCAGAGGAAGACATAGAGACTGAAGCATCCACTTTCTGCACCAAGATAAGACTTCCAGGGAGGGATGGGCTTAAAAACCTCCCGCAAAAAAATTTAATTCAAACTTTGGGAGCAGAGATGAGGAAAAGGCCAACAAATGACTGGATCAACATGAGGCCCATCCCATGTGAGAGAGCCAACTCCTGTGAGAGACAGTATCAGTGATACTCTGCTATGCTTACAAAAAGGTATCCAGCATAACTGTTGGCTAAAAGGCTTCATCCAGCAGAAGATAGAAAGGGATGCTGAGAACCATACCCAAATATCAGGTGAAGCTCAGAAATCTTGTGGAAGAATGGGAGATAGAATTTAGATATCTTGAAGAGTCAATCAAGGAGACCACAAGAAGATCTACACAGTCAACTAATCTGGACTCATATGGGCTCACAGAGACTGAACCACAAACCAAAGAATATTTAGAGATCAGACTTAGACACCCCACACATTTGTAACAGATGTGCAGCTTGGTCACATATCAACATGTGTCCCCTAATAATTGGAACTAGGGTGGGATAGGGAGTGGGGCTGTTTTTGACTCTATTGGCTGTCATTAGATTCCCTTCCCCTACCTCCACTGCCTGATTGGACCTCAATGGAAGAAGAGGTGCTTAGTCCTGCTGGGACTAGATGTCTCTAGCCAGGGTGCTATTCAAGGGGGTTTCCCACATCTCTGAGGAGAAGAGCAGGGAATAAATGGGGAAAGGGATTTGTAAGGTTTCACTGAAAGAAGAGGGAGGAGGACTGCTACTAAGATGGAACATGAGTACAAAAAAAAATAAATTATGGAAAAATGTCTACACTCAAAGTGGCTTATGGGCTGATGAACAAAAATAAAGTGAGAAAAGACACTGTAGACCCTTGGTTATGTGACTGAAGCTCTCTGAAGCCTTCCAGCATTATGACAGAATCTTCTGACATATTTGTAGCCCAGTAAAAGATAAAAATTCTATATTTAAAATTATGAATTATCCTGAATATGTATTAGCTTCAAAAGTTTGAAAAAAAGACAAAAGGCAGATTATTAAAGTCAGGGCTATCTGCGTAGTGACAATGACCTTGAATTAGTCCCCATGTAGGCCTTGTTTGGAATATACTACTGAGTGATTTAGGGAATGTATTTGGATATCTCCTACCTTGATAACTTTTCTTTTATAAATTATAGACAAGAAACAATATATGTTTTTAATGAAATATTCTAAAGATTGTGCAAGCTAACACTTCTAAAATATTTAACACAATTCTTTAAAGTCTTTATAATCATATAACTTTTATAAGCAATGCAAAATAGATTTACACAGACTTAAGTTAGTATTGACAATGCCTGATACAACTGAATTACACCTTGGTATTTCTGATTTAGTCTGATTGAACTATCTTTGCCAAGGCAGCTAGAAAATAATTCATTATTAGTATACAAAAGAAATTAGAAATGACTTCTGTTAAACTCAGAAAAATTGACTTATTGGTTCCTTATAAAAACAAATAATTTGTTTTCTGTGGTTATTCTAGCTTCTAACTTTTAATTCACTTGTCTTTTGAATGCTGGATGGAATAACAAATTAAATGTCTGAAGAATTTATTTTCATTTGGTGGAAATATAATGTGCTTTTTAAATAGCTAATATTTTGGAAAATTAAGCTGCTACAGATGGTAAAGAAAACATAAAATATTATCCCTAGGTCCAGTGATTGAGGTGGCATATAAATCCACAGAAAACCATTTTATGTATGTATATATAAAATGGTTTTCTGTGGATTTATATGTATATAAATATAAATATATGTATATATATATAAAATGTGTGTATATGTGTGTGTGTGTGTGTATTTATATATATGGGCTTTGTATGTGCAACATGTTGTCACAATCCCATTTAAAAGATCTAAACTGAAGGTCAGAGAACATATACTGTGTAGTGATCTAGCGAATATTTGCATCCAAGTTATGTGATAGATTCTGTACGTATTTCTTCTACTCCGAGTCTTTCTAGCTTATTCTAGCTGGGAAGAGTCATCAAAGCCTCAGAAAGTGATCAGAGCAGATAAATTAATTTCAAGTTCCCTTAGTCATGGCTGTCATACTCCAATGCCCCAATACAGATTAGCATCATGTCCACTTCCTTTAAGAGGAACCACTAGTCATGCTTGTTGGTAACTAAGGTGGCCTCTGCCAGTTCAGCCATTACACGGGATATTTCTGGGAAGAAACTTTTGCTGCCAAATGTTCTGCCATTCTCATCCCCAACTGTGTCAATTGAGTAATTTATGAATGCACTTTTGCCTGTACAGCAAGGAAGATACACGGGGCCATTGGAAATAATTCAATTTCTTTCAAGGAAACACATTTGGGGAAATTATTTTTAATGCATCTGAGTAAGAGGTGCTCATACTCAACAAATATGTCAGGCAATTATAGCAGCGAAGAGACAGTGATTATCAGTGAACATCAATCATTTTCCAGATCAATATTAGCCATGCAACATGCAATCAAACCTAATCAACACCCTGTGATTAAAGAACAGAACCTTTCTTGCCTGTTCACAGGGTCACAGCCCTGGGAAAAATTGGCATGGAGTCTTGGATATGGAGCAGGAGTTGGAAACAAACAGTACCCCGAGTTTTACAACTAACCAGATATGGATTGGATACTATAAAAACTAATTAATATCATGAATTCATTTGTAAAGTGATAATAATAATAAAGACTTGCTGTATATACCTATAGTACTGTCAACTAACTTAAGCATTTCACCTATACTCTCTCATTTTGCTGTGATTATATATATGATGTGTGTGTGTGTGTGTGTGTGTGTGTGTGTGTGTGTGTTCCAGTGTAACCTCTTCCCAATAAGGAAACCGAGTTTCAGGGAAAGGTGACACTGTATGTAAAAGAGCCATAACCTCAATCAAGAATTCTTGGATTGCAGATGCTTTCATACTTGTCTCAGAATCATCTGAAAAAGACATCAATATGTTCCTACTTATTTTTGTATTTTTTAATGGATGACATTGAGATTCACACGCACACAGCTGTTATTGTGGTGAGAACATGGATAATGTGTTAAGTGTTCTCCTTTATTTTTGTACTTTCTTGTCAACAGCAGCCCTCTGGTTTTACAATGGATTCACTTGCAATGTTGTTCTCTCACATAATCTTCTTATCAACTGTAGCTTCTCACACCATTGTACTTTCTACTTCATCAGATCCCTTCCCTCAGAAACCACATGAGTTAGATCATGTGAAATTGATATTTCTGTTTCTGGCTTGTTTCACTTAAAAGGTCTCCAGTCCCAGCCCTGATGCTACAATAACACCATTTTACTGGTTCTATGTAAATGTGTTCTCTTGGTTCCATTTACAGTATCATTCCTCTTTCCTTTGGCGACCACTTAGTTTGCTTTTATATGTTGACAATTGTAAGTAGTGCTGCAATTAGTGTGGAAGGACAAATCTCTCTGAGAAGACTCATTTTCATTTGATGGGTACATATTCAGCATTTGCTAGACCATAGGATAATTTTATGTTTAAATTTGAGATACCCACAGACTGGTTTTTATAATGGTTGCCATCATCCATACTCCTAATAAAAGTGTGTTAAACTAGGTATTTTTGCAGAACTTCTAAAAGTTGAGCAATGTTTGTTCTTCATCTGCTGCCAAGCCCAGGATTATAATTTCTTTTCGCAATTGCTACAATAAAAATATAGAATATACACTGAGGACTTCACAATAAAATATAGTACAGTGAAATTCCAAGGTGACTCTAGTCTCAAATAGGAATGGACAATGCCAGGTTATGTAGAAAAAGTAGCCTGTGAATTAGCTTGAATAAAAGTTTCAGATGACTGTGCGCAAGCAGGAGAAACTGAATGACTCAGTCCCAGACAAGAGGAAGTGGTTAGCTCCACAAAGTGACAGGTCTATGTGAGTTGGGCTTTTAGATATTTCTGTTGGATCTCAGCTCTTCCTGATGTTGTCTTTCTCATGGACTGTTGCCCATCCCTTTGTCTTGTGTGTCTTCTTTGCATGGCTGTGCTTTCGTCTTTTCTCTTTCTTCTTTCTAGAATGTATTAAGTTCAATTTTAAATTTCCAGATCTTCAGATTCCAAGAGCTTTGCTCTAGTCCTTAAATCAGACTTGATTTAAACTTCTGTTCCCTGGAGTTCTTACACTTTTCTGTTATTCATTCAGACTACCAAGACCACAACTGTGAGTCAAGTAACATTTTGCTGTTACTCATAAAATCAGAAGCCAACCATTGGCACATGTAAGGGTGTCCTATGTGTAAAGAACCCAATTCTGATTTAATCAGTAGATAAGAAAGGATTTACTTCATATGCTTCTTAAACTCTTTCACTATAAGAGAAGAAATGTCTTTAATGATTGAGTGCAACAAGGATGGCATCTTAATCTATAGTTTTAACATGTGAGGTGAACATGATAAAAAGCAACTTTTTTTTTTTCTCAAAAGCTGAATTTTTTGCTCTCAGGTTTTGAATACTCGGTATGTGATTTCAGTAACTTTTTATAATCAATTAACCGTTTTGCTTTATCCTATTGCTGCAATAAGTGTGGTCATTCTACATGGGTTTAAACTTGAAGATGTGTTCTCTTTATTGTTCTCCAATTTTTACTGCACATCTAAATTGTCTAAGGTAGAGTTACATGTCCTAGATATTTAACAATTAATAAATTGGACAAACAGTCCCCATGGCCTATGTGACAAGTATCAGGAAGAATAACAAAGTCAGGGTTTTTGTCACTTATGTTTACTGTGCAACTTGAGTTCTGCCACCATGCTAACCAGTCTTTCTTCTGTCCATGGTACTCTTTGGTCTGCAAATGGTGGGTGTGTAGTATACACTTGTATATTAGAAACACAGTGAATGATTTTGAGACTACTTCTGAGATCTTGACCCAGTAGGACACAACTTTTCAGGATACCTACTGAAATCTACTATGGTAAACTTTCTGGAAACAGGGGTTATAAGAAGCAGATGATAAGATCCAAAGACAAATAATAAAAGCAAAAGTCCCCGGAGAAACTAAAGAAGTCATTAAAGATGCTTTATGGACATAGAGTAAGCCCCATATTGGAGTGAGTAAATCCTGAAAGAAGAACATTTGGATGTGACATTATAGGAAAAGGTGACTCTTCCTGTGTTATTATCCTGTTAGTTGACATAACAGGTATCACTATGAACACAAACAACTTGGTTATAGAATGATGGCTGGTGATCAGTGGATAGAATTTGGGAAAATGTTTGTTTATTTTCTGGTATGTTTAGAGTGCATCAAAAAACTTTCAGAAATAAGAAATCCTGTAATGTAAAAAAAAAAAGTGATGAGAAAATTCTCTTTTCCTTGGGAAATTATAAAACATAATTCACGTTTGAGAGAGATCCTGTAACAACACGGTGTGGTAAAGTGTTGAAATATCATGGATGCTTTAGAAAATGTGAAATAACTCATTTTGTAGAAAGTCCATATAAATGCGAAGCATGTAGTAAGGCCCTCGGATGATCTGATTCCTTTTATAGATATAAAATAACTCATACAGGAGGGAAACCTTAAGACTGTTTGAAACATGATCCAGCCTTCAGATTTTGCATGTCTCTTCAATTACCTGAAAGAACTCTTACTGGAGAAAGCTCTCATGATGTGGTAATATGTATATATATATATATATATATATATATATATATATATATATATATATATATATATAAAGACCTTTAGATGTTCCAGTTACCTTCATGGACATGAAAGAACTCAGACTGGAAGGAAACCTGATTAAACGGAGAAATGTAGGGTATCTTCAATGTCCCCATTTCCTTTAAAGACATGAAAGACTTCACAATAAAGAAAACTGTTATAAGGAATGACATAACCTGCCAGATGGCCCACTTCCTTTTCAAACATGGAGGAAAAAGCTTGTCTCAATTCTGTAGGAAAGGGTTGTCAATGTGTTTGAAAACATAAGGAAAATTTATTCTAGAAGAAATTTCTATGAATGAAAGAATATGAAATTTTCTTCTCTGAAATCCATGCTAATAAACATGAAAAAAGATTTTACAAATGTAAGGATACACATGTGATTGAGAAGCTAGCATTTTGGAATTTAGAGAAAATATTTTTATTTTAACAGTACTCTAAAAGTCACTTGATTATTCCCAATGAAACTAAATCCTATATTGTAAATAATACATAAAGCTTTATGCAAGTTAATCCTCATATGATGTTTGAGATACTGTATAACATTTAAATACCTGAAATCTAATGTTAGAAAACTTACCTTACACGATTATATGCAGAATATGGCTTGTTTATCAAGAGAAAATGAGTTTACAGTTGCATTGAAGAAAATGAGTAAGGTATTGATATCTTCATATATTTAAGAAATCATACATTAAATTTAGAATGATACAGAGAAGATTAGCATGGCCACTGTGCAAGGATGACACACAAATTTGTGAAGTGTTCCATAATTTTCCCCAGATCTTCTGGGAAAGGCTGTGCTCCCGGACCAGACACCCTGGCACTCTGACATTTGGACCAGCAGATAACCTAGGGCACAGGTCTGGGGAGGATGTGGTGTGACCACCCAGAACACAGACAGTGCTTGGATGCAGTGCTTGTGGTAAAAGTTCCTTTCCAGCCCCCAATAAGGGAGTATCCAGATCCAGATCTCCCCACCCTGAAAGGCTGTGCTGGCAGACCTGACTCCAAGGAGCTCGTCCACCTAGACCAGCAGATAACCTGGGGTACAGACCTAGTGAGATTGTGCAGTGAGTACCCAGAGCACAGAGAGTGCTCAGAGGCAGTGGCCAGGACTGTCAGAGAGAATAGTGATCTGCCTTGGGAAGGCAGTTCTGGAACATCAACTCGATGGGCAATTTTACACCTGGACCAGAGATGAACATGACACAAAGGCCCAGGGAGGGCACACCTTGAGTTCTCAGTGAGCAGAGTGTGCTGTACTCACTGGAAAAGGGCCCACTTTGGCCTGGAGAAAGAGCCAGGTCCCCACCACTAGTATTCAGGATGAGTGGGCAAAGGGCCGAGCTCTCAGAGCAGCCTCACAAGAACTCCCCCACCTGAGCTCAGAAAGACAACTGAGTACCAGCCACCAGAACTCACTGATTGCCCACAAAAAGCCACTCAGAAGCAATTTTCTTCCTGAGCCCATGGGCCCTCAGATTCAGGGGAGAGACAGGTGCCACTCACTGACAAGACCACAAGATGGTCAACAAAATAGCAAGAGGAAAAGGAAAGAACTTGAGCAATGAAAACCAAGATAACCTGACAACAGCAGAACCCAGCTTTCCCACCACAGCAAGCAGTGGATTGCCAAACACTTCAGAAATAGGAGACTCAGACCTGAAATCACACCTCAAGATGATAATGGAGATCTTTGAGAAGAGCTTGAATAACTCCCTTAAACAAGTACTGGAGGAAAACCATAAACAAATAGATCCTTTTAAAAATGAAACATGAAAATCACTCAAAGAATTCAAGGAACCACAAGAAAACACAACCAAAGTGATGAAGGAATTAAAAATGAAAATAGAAACAATAAAGAAAACACAAAAATAGACAACCATGGAGATGGAAAACCAAAAAAAGAAATCAGGAGTCTCAGATGCAAGCATCTCCAACAGATTACAAGAGATGGAAGATAGAATCTTGTGGCTGAAGACAGCATAGAAAACATAGATGAAACATTCAGAGAAGCTGCAAAATCCTAAAATTTCCTAACCCAAAATGTCCAGGAGATCCAGGACACAATGAGAAGACCAAACCTAAGGATAATAAGAATAGAAGAGGGTGAAGAATATCAACTAAGAGGCACAGAAAATATTTTCAACAAAATTGTAGAAGAAAACTTCCCTACCCTTCAGAATGAGATGACCCTGAGAATAAAAGAAGCATACTGAATTCCAAATATATTTGACCAGAAAAGAAATTCTTCCCGATACATAATAGTCAAAAAGCCAACTGGTCAAAACAAAGAAAGAATACTAAAAGCAATAAGAAAAAAAAGTCATGTAATATATAAAGGCATACCAATCAAAATTACACCCAACTTCTCAACAGAAACTATGAAAGCTAGAAGATCCTGGAAAGACATCATACAGACCCTAAGAGAACACAAATGCCAGCCCAGGCTATTATACCCAGCAAAACTCTCAATCACTTTAGATGGAGAGACCAAGATATTCCAGGACAAAACTAAATTTACACAATATCTGATGACAAATCCAGCCCTACGAAGAATGATAGATGGAAAACCCAAAACAAGGAGGGAAACTACATCCTAGAAAAAGCAAGAAAATAACTAAGCAAGAAAACCAAAAGAAGAAAGACACACGGACACAATTCTACCTCTAAAAGCAAAAATAGCAGGAAACAGCAGCCACTATTCTTTAATATCTGTTAACATAATTGGACTCAATTCCCCAATAAAGAGACATAAGCTATCAGACTGGATATATAAACAAAATCCAGCATTTTGCTGCATACAGTCACTGATAATTGGTAACTAGACCCAGAAAGCTCTGAATACCCCAGAAACAATTTACAGGCCATATGAAGCTCAAGAAAAACAAAGGTCAAAATGTGAAAGCCTCAGCCTTTCTTAGGAAAAAAAAGTGTATATCACCCTCTCAGAGTGTAGTATACCCAGACCTTAAATTATTAACAATACAAGAGCTAAGAATATAGCCTTGTGGCAATTTTTGGTATTTAAAAATCATTATCTTTAATCTATACACACCAAGAATGCTTATGGTAACTAGTAAGATTTCAATGCATACTATCAAACCTCTAAAAGAATTAAGTACTAACAAAAATTATATTCATGTAGTGTTATGCAAAAATGCTTTTAAAAATCTTTATTTTTATCTCTCTTTTTAAAATAAAGTTGTAAGAAAAAAAGTTTTCAGTCTGGACTTGGATTAAATCCCCAAGTGGAAAAAGAAAAAGACTTGAACAAAGGGGAATTTTGAAAGGCCAGAAGGTTTCCAGAAAAGTTATCTGGATTCTTATCATGGGATATGTTTCACTGGACTGTGTTTTCTCAGGAGTGAGGATGTTTAACTGAAAAATCAAAGCGTAGATTTCTCATTCCTCGCAAACTTCATTTAGATTGGAAACAACCTCATTTTGGATGGGTACTACATAAAAGCATCTTGGCAAAGAAAACTTTTTCATAACATCAGGAATTGTTCAAAATATCCATATACTCAGAAAGTGGTAAGTTCACCTTCTTTGAGTTAGTTAACAAGAAAGGATCCTAGGTAACCGGAAGTTAAAGATAGCTAGATGTCTGATCAAAGGAGTTTGAAAGATGTAAAATCTCATGACTTTGAAGCCATTGCTACTTTAACATTAACATAATAACTCCATGCCTTTCCTTGGCTATAGAAGTTGGCCACAGTGATCACTAGATAGCTGAAGATAAAATGGAGGATTATTGTCATATAAAAATATGCAGAGAAAGTTAAAAGCATACATCATCAAATAAAGCATCTCCATATAAGTGTGGGTTTGTTGGAAGTGGTGGTATTCATATTGCTTTCTAATCACAGCTTCACTTTGTAACCATGCTGGCTTTGATCTTATGATGTTCCTCAACCAGCCTGTGAAGTATTGTGATTACAGCTCTGTATACTCCTACCAGGCACAGTACAACCTACTGTCGCTTGGAAGAAATGAGAGTATCATCTTATGGCTGTTGAGTGGATTTTTTCTTCTTTTTTGTGAACATTCATCACAGATTTCTAGAGATGAGGGAAACAAAAGCTTCAATTTGCCAAATGCATTCTCATTTCACAGCTTTAGATATTTCCCCATCTGAGCCTTTGTTTCTCCATCTGTAAATAGGGAGCTCAGCTAGAAGGGCTTTCTGTACTTTTTATATATCATGTGAAATGCTTTTGGTTTCTAATGTGGTTATGGCTGTGACATCAGGCCACATTCAGACCAACGTGAGTACCAATTTTCTCACTTAGGAGGCAGAGAAAATGATGTCTGTCTCTAAGCTGTCTCTGTGAGGTACCATAAGGAATAAGGAGACAATTTTCAATTCTCCAACCTCTGTGTTGAATGTTCAATCACCATTGAAAAGTACTTACATTCAGGCATTTTGGGTATATACTATAATATCTTAGGCATAGAAAAACATTAAAAAGATTGGTAATTAAGATAAAGAATCACTTAAACTATACTTTCCCATTTACAAGTACAACCCAAGTTAGTGCCAAGAGGCTGCAAACAAGATCATAGACTATATGTCTGGGGATTCATATGTTTAGTGTGAAGTACAGCCCTCAATTAAGACAACAAGGCATTGGTATCCATTTGCCACTGATTTAGGTATAGGAATTTGGCACTGTGCTTGGGAAATGTGAAAACACTGTGGAGCACAGTGAGACAGTATAGTGCATCTCTTTAATGACCCTACAGTACAGAAAAAGAGAACAAAATTGTACAACAGTTCAATTTTTAAAAAGATGCGGGATGGGAGACACAGCTTAGGACCTCAAATATGCTATAGCAGCAAGCACTCCACTACAAAACTATATTCCTCAGATATATTGTCAACTATATTGTCTCAGATTCTTGAGTAGCTGCAATTACAGGACTCACCATGAGAGTATGCTCCACAACAAGGCTTTAAAAAAAATTAATCATTTTATCTAATTACATTTAAAATAATTTTCCCCTTCTTGGTTACCTCTCCAGAATTCCCCCATCCCATCTCCCTTTTACTCTTCCCCTTTGTCAATCTGGGGCTGCTCTTCCACCCATCCACCCACTCTTGCCTCACTGGTCTACGATCCCCTTAAGCTAGAGCATCAAACCTACACAGGACCAAGGGCCTCCCCTCCCTTTGATGTCAGATAAGGCCATCCTCTGCTACATATGTATCTGGAGCCATAGATCCTTTCATGAATACTCTTTAGCTGATGGTTTATTCTCTGGGAGCTCTGGGTAGTCTGGTTAGTTGATATTGTTCTTCCTGTGGGGTTAAAATTCCCGTCAGCTTCTTTGGTCCTTCCTTAGCTCTTTCATTGGGGTCCCCAGGTTGAACAGAGACTGAAGAAAAGGCCATACAGTGACTTCTCACAGAGGGAACCACCCCATGTGCAGACAGCAAACCCAGACACTATTGCTGTTGCCAAGAAGCATTTGCTGACAGGAGACTGATGTGGCTGTTCTCTAAGAGGTTCTACCAGCACCTGACCAATACATATGCTTTTTGATCACAGCTAACAATGCTTTTAAAAAATACATAAATAGAGGCTGTTAGGTCATCTCTGGAGACCAAGTGCCCATTACAATGCCTAGCAAACTATTGGCATTTGCTAATTGCTTTATGAATAAATCCTTGAAGTAAAATTCTCCATACACTAGAAAGGGCAGAACAATTATAACAATAACATGAATCAAAGGGTAGAAAAGTTTTAAACAGCTGAGGATATAAGAAATGTTTCATGAAGAAGGGTTGACTCAAAAGGTTTGAAAGGACAAGGATAAGGTAGGACTTTCCAAAAAAAAAAAAAAAAAAAATAGGTTCAGGAAATCCAGTGATGCCGACAGGAATGTGTAGTCCAAGCGTGTAGTCCACTTTTTAAAACCCTCATTCTTTCTTCTCCTGCTAACTTGGTGACTTGCTGACACACTTTTGAATTTTTTGTTTTACACTATACATCATTGTTCATCCTAATAGATAAGTCACCATCAAGGCACTATCCTTGGAAGATCGTATTTAGAGTGCCCATTCTTAGGTGTATGAGCCTCAAGTTCAAAACCAAGGGACTTAAACTTTGGTGACCTGTTAGCAGTATCTTTATAAATCTGTTATTATTTCATAAGCTAATTCCTTGCAAGGTAGAACTACTTACCCGCCATTATGGGTGATCCTCTCTTATTTTGAGACTAATTAATGATATTCTCTCTTTATGTACTGCCACGTTTATGTTTTACCTAAAAATCATGGTCTAAATTTTATATCACACATTCACAGAGCTTTGCCTTGAGCTTCTACAGATCCATCCACAATTGCCTCTTTCTCTGCCAGTAACTTAGAATGCATGTCTGCCTTTCTGACTGGTCAGCTATGTACATACTTTATCTCCTTCATTCAATAAAGGAAAATTTAATTGAGGGCAGTTTCCCTAGTACCTTAAGTACCTTGAGTTGCTTTCATATTTCTATGGACACCCATTCTGTGACTACCTACATGTCACACTATTTTCTGCTGGTAGGTGTTAACTCAGACAAAGGTAGAGGAACTAGAGAAATGACTCCGTGTTTGAAATTACATTTGTCCCTTGCAGAGGAACAAAATTTGTTCTCATCACCCATGTTGGATAGATCATAACCACTTGTAACTATAGTAGGAGAATCTCCAATAACTCAGTTCCAGAGGCACCTGCACTTGTACCTAGCTAACCCACATGCATGAGGGGAGAGGGAGAGAGGGAGAGAGGGAAGGAGGGAGGAAGGGAGGGAGGGAAAGAGAGAAGGGGGAAAGAGAGAAGGAGGGAAGGAGAGGAGGAGGGGGGAGGGGAAGAAAAAGAAATTTCAGTTAGTTTCTCAGCTCCCTGCTGTGGAAATCAAAATGAAGACATGGAATGGAGCAATGGTACAGTGGTTAAGAAGATAAACTTCTCTTTCAGAAGACTCATGTTTGGTTCTCAGTGCCAAGTTGGATGGTACACAAGTACCTGTTAGTTAAGGCTCAGGGTATCTTATAACCTCTTATAGCCTCTATGAGCACTGCACTCACAAACACATAAACACATAAAGACACAATTATACACAATAACAATAGTCCATGGCTCCAGCTGCCTAAGTAGCATTGGATAGCATTGTCTGGCCTCAATGGGTAAAGAGGCTCTTGGTCCAGTGAAGGCTCATTTTCCCAGTGTAGAGGAGTGCCAAAGCATTGAGGTGGGAGATGGTGGTTGAGAGAGGGAGTAAGTACCTTTATTAAATCAAGTAAAGGAGGAGGAGGGGTGGGAGAGGGAGGAGGGGATAACATTTGAAATAGAAATACGGAGAGTATCCAATAAAAATAATGACCAGCAAAATATGAAAACAAAAACAACAAACAGAAAAATCTTTACACCAATCAGAATGGCTGAGATCAAAACCTCAGGTGACAACACATGTGGGTGAGCATGTGGAGAAAGAGGAACACTCCTCCATGGCTGGTGGGATTGCAAATTGGTGCAACCACTCTGGAAATCATTTTGGAGGTTCCTCAGAAAATTGAAAATAAATCTACCTGAAGACCCAGCAATACCACTCTTGAGAATATACCCAAAAGATGTTCCACCAAGCCACAAAGGCACACAATCCACTATGTTCATAGCAGTCATATTTGTGACAGCTAGAAGCTTGTAACAACCCAGTTGTCCCATGAAAAAAAGAATGAATACAGAAAATGTGATACATTTATACAATGGAATATTACTAAGCTATTAAGAATGGGACATCCTGAATTTTGCTGGCAAATGGATATAACTTGAAAATATTGTCCTCTGTGAGGTAACTCAGACCCAGGAAGACATGCATGGTATGTTTCACTAATAATTAAACATTAGCTACAAAAAAGGTACAGAATCCTCTAGATACAGTCCCCAAAACTCAGAAAGTCCAACAAGCTGAACAGCCCAAGTGAGGATGCCTGAGTCCCATTTGGAAGGGAGAAGAAAGCAACCTCAAGTGGGGAGGGAGGAAGAGACCTCTGAGAAAAAGGGATGGGGTGGGGAGGGGAACATGATCTGGTATTGGATTTGGAAAAAAAGACTGAAGCCTCAAGGGACAGTAGAAAAAATGAAAACAGGCAACCTTGGGAGAGTAAGATGTTGGCAGGACCCTCCAGAATGTACCAGAGACCTGGGAAGTAAAAGACACTTAGGATTCAATTGGAGGGGCTCTAGATGAAATGCCAGAGAGTTGGGAAAGGGAATTTGTAGAGTCAACCTCCAGCAGAAAGATAGAACATCAAATGAGGAATGGGGTTGCCATCCCATAGTCAAAACTCTGACCCATGGAGTGTTCACACAGAGACCTATCATGACTGCCTTCAAAAAACCCAATAAGAGGCTGAAAGGGTCATATGCATCTCACCAATGAACACAAACTACTGACCCCTCTAGCTGAATTAGGGAAAAACTGGAAGATGCTGTGGAAGAGGTTCACCCTGTAGGAGGACCAGCAGTCTCAATTAACCTGAACCTCCAAGATCTCTCAAACACTGTATCACCAACCAGGCAGTATACACCAGCTGATATGAGGCTCCCAACACATATTCAGCAGAGATGTGATCTACTACTAGATCTGGGTTCAGTGAGTGAAAATGCACCTAACTTATGAGAGACTGGAGGCCCCATGAAGTTTAGAGGTCTGGTGGGATGGGAACATCCTTCTGGAGACAGGGGGCTGGGAGGAAGTATGGGATGTGGAACAGTTGGAGGGTCACCCAGGAAGGAAATAAAATCTTAAGTATAAAAAAATAAAAATAAAAGAATTAATACTACTACTACTACTACTACTACTACTACTAATAATAATAATAATAATAATAATAATAATATTTACAGGGAAATGGATGACTCTAGAGAATAGCTCCTTCAGTGAGGTAACACAGACCCAGAAACGCACATATGGTATATAATCACTCATAAATAAACATTAGTAATAAGGTGTTAGATAACCATGCTACAACCTGTATATCCAAAAGAATAAAAATAAAAATAACACTGGGTCATAAGGAAGGCCCAAGGGAGAATGCATTAATCTCACTGAAAAGAGGAAGAAAAATAGTTATTGGGGGTAAATGGGAAGAGAGAACTTGATGCTAAATGGAGTAAGTGAGGGAAAGGAAGTGAGGAGCCAATGTGGGAAAGGGGAGGTGGAAGAGGTCTTGGTGGGTGAGCAAAGATAAGTGGGACCCATCTGTAGGACTAGCTGGCTCCTTTTTCTCATGTCCACTGACAGCTTCTCCCTATGGCTGTCTCTGTACCCAAATGTCTCCATTATAGAGACACTAATAGTGCTAAATCCCAGTTTCCTTGATCTGACTCAAATCTGACCTCCGCTTACAAACTCTAAAATATGTCATGGGCTTGAGTGAGCAGGCTTCATTGAAGGCTCTCTGAATGTTTGCTAGTTTGTTTGACTTTAACAGGAGTTATGAATGATGGCAAAACATTGTTGTATTCTGAAGTTTTCAGAACTAACATTTGAACACATTAGTATTGAAAGGGTACAACTCAACATATGTTTTAGCTATGGGAGATATGAGCTCCTACATATCCCACATCTTCCTTCTTTAAAGTCATTCAGGTTTAAGATGTTCATCATTAAAGAACACAGAAGAATGTATAAATGAATTCATGATTGTACAACTAACCGCAAACAGATGAGAAGGTAGGCCAGAAGAGAAGCAATTGAGCAGATGAATAAAGTTAAGCACTGGCTTCTCTTTATTTCAAACCACACTTCCATAATTCTACACTGTAACTAAAAACATCATCCATGGGGTCAGTGCTAAGCAAGTGTGGAGTACAGGTCCCCATGCTCAGTGCCCATTTTTGTCTTTTAAAGATATCAACCTGGTTATATTTCATTAGAGCCAAAAGCAAAGAAGATGAGACACTGTCTCCTTTGCTAAGTGCACTGTGCTTCAAGGAATGACACAGAACATCAATTACTTAAGAGGAAAGTCACGTTTTATTTTCATCCAAGAAAAATGATTAGGGAGGGAGGAATAAAAGGAATGAATGTGAATGTGAACCTTTCTCAGTCACTCTTGGAAAAACGACAGCTGCCC
Source organism: Micromys minutus (assembly GCF_963924665.1). NCBI lineage: Eukaryota > Metazoa > Chordata > Mammalia > Rodentia > Muridae > Micromys > Micromys minutus. The sequence continues at coordinate 10,377,603 of NC_137963.1, read as the reverse complement.
ATCAGCTCATTTTAACAAATATCACCAAATACTGACATTATTATCAGAGGACTGTGGCTGTTCTTTCTTCAGAACATATAAATTGAGAAGTATAATTGTTAGTGGAGGAAATTAAAGTACTCTCCTTCAGTACTTTTAACACAAAGTCTTTGACAAGTTAGGATAAAAGAGTAAGCAGCTTTTCTCTTCTTAGATCTGGCATGAGTTTCTAACTATCATCTGAGATCATGAAATATGTAGAGAAACTCTGCCTGACCTCACTGACAGCCTGGCCCACCATCCAACCATAGGTGCTCTGTGAAATTCTTCCTGCCCAAGAATATTAGCTGACCCATATCATCAGCTTTACTAGTTTTTTTTTTTTTTTTTTGGATAATAGTTAAATCCTCGAAGAGGCAACCTCTTTATATTCTACTTAATATGGTGTCATCAGTTTGATATCCTGTCACCATGCCTTGTAATTTTTATTGCATTACATGTTTGATACTCTGTTAAGTATCTACTTGTTTATCATTATTTTCTAACCCACTTGATAGAGTATGAACTTTCTGGGGATAGTTTTTTATATTTTATTACTGTCTGTAACTGTTTCTGTTTGAATATATACATATGTATACAAGTATTTATGAGACAAAAATATCTTTCTTTTTGTTGTGAGTAACCTTCTTATTCCATTCACAAACATTTCAATGGTATAAAAACTTTGGTGCTCAGTTTCATCACCCATTCTTTTTCCTATTGTATCATCCTCAATAACATTATTTCTCTTGTTCTTTGCCTATAAAATTGGTATAATAGTTTAGCCTGTCTCCCCAGCAGAGCTTTCCAGTAAAGGTAGTGATATAATTTCCTGTAAAACTAGCAGTACTGAATGGATATTTAGAAACATAAGGATGCAGTGGTGGAAATAGCTCTACGTGATTAGCTAATGTAGTGATTACAATCAGTTCCCAAGGGGAAAATGATCCAGCACAACTTAACATCTAGAACATTTAAAGCTCCTGGGACTGCAATGTGTCCATCAAGACACCTCTGATGGAACAGCTAACTAGGGCGCTGCTTGTGAAAACAAGAATAAATCCAATTTGAATGAGACATAGAGCACATTTTAGGAAACATCTCAAGAATAGTTTTCATGTAGGATGGTGACCAGCTGTTCTCCCCATAGGAGGCGGGGGGACAGCCATAGGGATGTGGGAACTAGGTGTAGATCATATTAATTCTGGGGCAATGCAGTTTTTAAAAGTCCCAGAAGAAGGAAAAAGAGATGTAGGCTTAATATGTGTCTGTACAGCTACCTTTATATAACAAGTAAGCCTAGGTATCTTGGGACTTAAAATCTCTCAATTGATCTACTTTACCATTGATTTAAAGAACAAAGGCAAACTCAGTTGATTATACCTCTGACATGCTTGTCTGTTTGTTTGCAGTCCTAGGATTCAACCCAAGTTGTGGTAATTTCTATGTGAAATGTCTCCCACATGTCGATGTGTTTGGATGTTTGGTCCTATGCTAGTGGATCATGGAAGGTGTGGAAATCTTAGGAAGTGGAACATGACAAGAAGTAGCTGTCTGGGTTGGGTTTTGAGATTTTGTTACCTGGTCACCTTTATTGTCCAAGCTCTATTTTTCTAACTGCAGATGCAATGACAGATTGCTATATGGATTGCATTTCTCTGGAACTAGAATTCAGAATTAAGCATCTCTTCTTTAAGTTGATTTTGTTTTGTTGCTGTTTGGGTTGCAGCAAACAGAAAACTGCTAACAGACAAGGCATTGCACATGGTAGCAGTACTCTACCAGAGCTGTATCCCCAGTTCAGTTACTTGCTTTGGAAGATCTTCCATTACAAACTACCAGCATCACCTTCTATTTAACTAGATACCATCTACATCCAAATTGTCTTATCTGATATCTTTGATGTTTTACACCAACATATTCATACATGGGCAGACCCTAACTGCTTCATTGTTATCATTTTGGATTTGTGTTATTGTAAGTTCTTAGTCCATATTACTCAACACTAACTTTCTTCTCAGTCAGGATACTGTAATAACATGTATCATTATATCCTATGTAAAACCTATAATAGTCATAAACATATTTTATTTGTGAGTGGATATTTAAAATTACTTATCTTCATGTCTAAGGTATGTACAGTGTGTGTTTTGAGACTTCATGTGGAATCCTAGAAGAGAAAATATGCCTAGAACAATGAATGTGTTACAGGTGACAGTAAGTAGATTGAGCTTGAACTATTATCAGAAAAAAAAGCAAATTTTTTTCAGCACATATACTGGAAATCACATTAGGAATAGGTTTCAAGTGAGATAATGGCCAGCTATTATTCTCTTCCCTTGCCACCTTATGGATTTTGATAGATATTTTATATTCAGACCACAATGTCCTGTATTTAACTCAAAAACAAACATAATATTTGGGGAAAAATATGCATTTGTTTATGTTACTTTTATAATGTGTAATGTCATAATTATACCTTTTCATGGCATATTCAGTCCATTAAATCTCAAGGTCATGGCTTGCTTTACGGGCAAAATATAAAGCCATGTTTAGAAACGAAATTCTATGTTTGATATCTTTGATTTCATGTCTTCTTGATGACCATATAAAACAAAGACAAACTAAAGAGACAGTCAGGTAAAGAACACACTGTGGTAAAATATCCCAATAGCATTTGAGGTCTGTGTGAAGTAGGGGTTTCTGGTCTGGATATTGTAGGAAGTACAAAATTAAGAGTAAAGATGACAATCAGGAAAAGAGTTGTTTAGACACGATAAGGAAAGAAGGAAATTGAGAGATAAACTTCCTGTTGCTGGTTGAAGAAAGATTATTACAGACGTGATACATGACCTCATAAGAAGACAGCATACAGGAATATAACTTCAGTGCGTGTTTTAGTATAAGAATCAGGTACTAAAGCATCTTTCAAGCAAGGAATGTGATGCCTCTGTTCATAATGGAGAATTCTTACCCTGATGTAGAACACATTCATATTTCCCTGACCTCTCCCTGAGAAATAACCAGCTATTGTCTCCTGAATCCCTCACACTCCATCTTATCAATTTTCATACTGCTTTACAATTATTCTGTTTACATGCCGTTTTACCCACTGGACTCTTAAGCAGGAGATATGATATATTATCCTCTGCTAGAAGAGCACTGAAACTACCCACTCATCCACTAAATAAATATTTTAAACACCTTCAATTTATGGACCCCATACGGAGTCTAAGAAATACCTGATGAAATACAAAATGGGATTATATTCTGAATCTTACAATATAATAGGAAAAGGAAACTCAGGAAACCAGAAATTATAGCATTGTAAGATGAAATGTTTTGGTAGACTAACTGGAATTATAAGTTATTGTTTTGTAGAATATTTTTTCATATAAGTTGAAACAAAACATATTATCAGGCATATGGGTAGTAATAAAAGAGATAGATGGATGAGGGTGAAAAAAAATCACAGGAATGAAGAATGACTAGAATAATCAACTTTAGCTGGTGAAGAGAATATGAGATTAGGGAGAAATGCACCACAGACTCCAGAGGATGGAGTATATTTGTGACTGGACAGATGGAAAGTAGAAAATTTTATTTTGTTCTGCGGATAATTCAAAGATATCAACTGTACTTAATAGAGGATGGATTTAGAGGAGGCATTAAATAATACCACAACATGTATTCAATTAATAAAAGGGGACATGAAGGCAATTGAAGGGAGAAAAGGGGAAAGTGATAGGTTATGTAATGATACTTTAATAAAGCATGTGAAATAAATAGGTAAGTTAAATGGTACAGGTAAATGAACAAATCTCTAAAACAGATGATCCCAAAGAAACTTTTGTCTAATGAAGTCTATGATGATGCTGTGTTCTCCTGTCTGAGCAGGAGGAATACAGAACGGATGCTGTAGCCTAATGCCTAAAACATGAACTTGACTGAGTCATTTTTCTAGGATTTCTTTTTAAATTCTACTCTCATACATATTGGCTCTTCCTTCCCCTCTCACTGCCTTCTCACACACCTACACATCCATAATCGCTGATGTGGAACGTAAAACCATGCCAGGAAAGTTTGTAAGGTAGGGCAGGTTGAGGCGTGGAGACATTTGGGGCACACACCTGGGGCTTAAGTGACTCTCAGTCTCCTGGAAGATTCCTGACTTGGAACATGTGCTATGCTTCTCACATAAAAGAAGCTTGACCTATGGTCATATAGGCTCAAGACACAGAGAAGTGGCATATGGTTGTATGTGTCCACTTTCTGCCATGACAATAAACTTTTTGGAATTTTAGACTGTCTCTTTTCATCAGGATCCATCATGGAAACCAAGGAGAAGGTCTTTGCCTACAGAGCCACAGCCTAATCTCCCTCAGTAGTCCTCGTGGTGTAGTGTTCCCAGCCACAACTATTCAGACTGCCTGCTAGGTGCACCCCACCCCTGACTATGTTCTTTGATCTCCTGTGACTCCCAGTGGTGGCTAGATGTTTAAAAGTCTGAGAAACCCATGGTCCAGACCTTGTTGTAGACCTGGGGAACCCCCAAACCAGCTCAGGCTTCCCCACATCTCACACTGTGCTTTTCTCCACACTGGCAATGTCTTAGGCCTTCCCTACATCAAAGTGTAACACCAGTGGCCAGTTGAGTGGGATAAAAGAGGTCAAACTCCAACCAATCTGCCTTCCCATGCAGCCATGCCCAGTGGTGGAGCAGATGCCCTCAACCTTACAATGCTGGTCATTCATTTCCTTTCATAAAAGAACAGTCCAGGGATATCAACTGCACACAACAAAACACAATACAGTAAGACTAGAACAAATTTCCTATTAAGGATGGACAAGGCTACCCAGCAGGAGAAATGGCTTTAAAAGAGCAGACAAAACAATCAGAGCCACATGACTCTCTCCAGGATGTTTAAGTAATGTTAGGCTACTTAGAGGAAGGTAACTTAAAGTCCCTAAGGTACTGCCTTACAATTCAACCATTAGGTAGCACATATACTAGAAGTCAGGCCTAGTTTCTTAAATAGAGTGTCCTGATAGGCTTCTATAAATGGATCTAGGGTTGTAAAATTTTGACAACACTATAAATATTCTGAATAATATAAAATTAATTCAAAATCACATGTATAATTAATCTGATGATGCTCATGTGACATCATTACAGTCTTGGATTTAGACCCATACAAGAATAGTTTATTTGGCTTATGCCATTATGCCACACAACACCAATGAACTGCTTGAAAGGCGATACTCAAAACAAATGATTTATGTAAATTATAATATTTTTACTGAAAACTGACATTTCTTCTCCTATAGAAAAAAAAATTGTTTAACTACCAAAAAATTAAAGCAGTGGTATCCTAGAATTATATTTTTATCATGTATCAAAGGAAAATATCTTTAGCCTTTATTGTTTTAGAATCTTTGATTTTAAATTATGTTATCTAAGTTACTAATTTATTTTCATTAAGAATATTTCTTTGGGCCACCGGGAACAGCAGAGACCCAGAGACACAGGGCTGGTGAGAATGCACTGTGAGTAGCCAGGGCGAGGGAGGTCTGGGCCGAACACGCAGAAAGGGCACCTCTCCCCAGTTGGTTCAGGGGAACAAGAACTCTACCATAGGGACAAGGTTTCCACCTCGAGGGCCAGTGCATGAAGACCAAAGGCTCAGGCCATCTGCTACCAGAAACAGAAGAGATCCAGGGTCACAGGCCAGGTACAAGGGAGAGACAGGAACCAATCACTGACAACAAGACCACATATAATCAGAGCCAACAAGATGGAAAGAGGAAAGCAAAAGAACTTACCCAAGGAAAACAAAGACAATCTGGCAACACCAGAATGTAGCTATCCCATCAGAGCAAACAGCAGAATGCCAAAAACTCCAGAAAAAGAAGACTCAGAAACGAAATCATACATCAAGATGATGACAGAGATTCTTAAACAAGAATGGGAGGAAAAACATAAAGCAATAGAAGCTTTTAAAGAGGAAACAAGAAAAACACTAAAAGAAATCAAAGAATTGGAGGAAAACAGAACCAAAGAGATGAAGGAATTTAAGAAGGAAATGAAAATGCAAATGATAAAGAAAAGATATAAAGAGACAACCTTGGAGGTGAAAACCAAAAAAAGAAATCAGGTGTCACAGATGCAAGCATCTCTAACAGACTACAAGAGTTGGAAGAGAGAATCTTGAGGGCAGAAGACAACATTGAAAACATAGAGAAAACACTCAGAGAAGGTGCCACAATTAACCTGGTTCCTAAACCACACAAAGACCTTACAAGGAAAATGAACTTCAGACTAATCTCACTTATGAACATTGATGCAAAAATACTCTACAAAATCCTTGCAAACTGAATCAAAAAACACATCAAAATGATCATTCACCATGTTCAAGTAGGCTTCAACCCTGGAATGCAGGGGTGGTTTAATAATATACAGAAATCCATCCACATAATCCACCATATAAACAAACTCAAAGAAAAAAACCACATGGTCATCTCACTATATGATGAGAAAGCATTTGACAAAATTCAACACCCACTTCATGTTAAAAGACTTGGAAAAGAACAGGAATCCAAGGTCCATACCTAAACTTAATAAAAGCAATATACAGCAAACAATAGCCAACATCAAAATTAAGGGTGAGAAAATTGAAGCAATCCCACTAAAATCAGGGATTAGACAAGGCTAGCCACTTTTCCTCTACCCATTTAACATACTTCTGGAATTCCTGGCCAGAGCAATTAGACAGCAAAAGGAAAGCAAAGGGATACAAATTGGAAACAAAGAAGAAAACACATCACTATTTGCAGATGACAAGATAGTGTATGTAACTGACCCAAAAAATTCTAGCAGAGAACTTCTACATCTGATAAACAAGTTCAGCAAAGTGTCTGGATATAAAATTAACTCAAGCAAATCAGTAGCCTTCCTCTACTCAAAGGACAAACATGCAGAGAAAGATATTAGTGAAAAGATACCCTTCACAATAGTCACAAACAATATGAAATACTTTGGTGTGACTCTAACTAAGCAAGTGAAGGACCTGTATAACAAAAACTTCAAATCTCTAAAGAAGGAAATCAAGGAAGATCTCAGAACATGGAAAGATCTCCCATGCTCATGGGTTGGAAAGATCAAGACTGTAAAAATGGCCATCTTACCAAAAGCAATCTACAGATTCAATGCAATCCCCATCAAAATTCCAACCCAATTCTTCATAGAGTTGAAAAGAGCAATGTGCAATTTCCTCTGGAATAACAAAAGACCTAGAATAGCGAAATCCATCCTCAACAACAAGAGAACATCTGCAGGAATCACCATTCCTGACCTCAAGCTATATTACAAGGCAATTGTGCTAAAAACTGCATGGTACTAGTACAGAAATAGGCACGTGGATCAATGGAATACAATAGAAAATCCAGAAATGAACCCTCACTTATATGGTTACTTGATTTTTGACAAAGGAGCTATAAACATTTAGTGGAAAAAGTTCAGCCTCTTCAACAAATGGTGCTGGTTCAACTGGCACTCAGCATGCAGAAGAATAAAAATAGACTCTTCCTATCTTTTGTACAAAGCTGAAGTGCAAGTGGATCAAAGATCTTCACATTTAACCAGGTACACTGAAACTACTAGAAGAAAAAATAGTGCAAACCTTAGAACACATAAGCAAAGGAGAAATTTTCCTGAACAGAATACCAATGGTTCGTGCTCTAAGGCCAAATATCAACAATAGTGACTTAATGAGATTGGAAAGTTTCTGTAAAGCTGAGGACACTGTCTAGAAATCATAACAGCAGTCAACAGATTGGAAAAAGATCTTTACTAACCCCACATCTGATAGAGGCCTAATATCCAAGATATACAAAGAACTTAAGAAGTTAGACCCCAGAGAATCTAACAACCCTATTAAAAATGGGGTAAAGAGCTAAACAAAAAGTTCTCAATTGAGGAATATCGAATGGCTGAGATGCATCTAAGGAAGTTCTCGATATCCTTAGTCATCAGGCAAATGCAAATCAAAACAACCCTGAGATTCCACCTCACACCAATCAGAATGGCTAAGATCTAAAATTCAGATGACAGCAGATGCTGGCGAGGATGTGGAGAAAGAGGAACACTTCTCCACTGTTAGGGGGGTTGTAAACTGGTACAACCACTCTGTAAATCACTCTGTTGATTCCTCAGAAATTTGGACATAGTACTAACTGAAGACCCAGTTATTCCACTTCTAGGGCATATACACCAGATATGCTCCAACATACTGCAAAGACACATGTACCACAATGTTCTTAGCAGCCCTATTTATAACAGCCAGAATCTGGAAAGAACCCAAATGTCCTTCAGTAGATGAATGGATACAAAAATTCTGGTATATTTACACAATGGAGTACTACTCAGCTATCAGAAACAATGACTTTATGAAATTCTTAAGAAAATGGATGCATCTAGAGAATATCTTCCTGAGTGCAGTAAACCAGTCACAGAAGAACAGACATAATATGCAGTCACTGATAATTTAATACTATCCCCAGAAAGCTCTGAACACCCCAGAAATAACTCACAGAATATATGAAGTTCAAGAAAAACAAAGGCCAAAAAGGAAATGAAAAACCATTATGCTTAATCTTTACACATCAAGAAAACTTTGACTATTTCTCGGTTACATCTTGATTTACATGTACTTTGTGCTCATTGTAACTAGTAAGATTTTAATGCACACTATAAAACCTTTAAAAAAATCAAGTAATGACAAAAATGTATTCATATACTTTTATGCAAAAATGCTTTTAAAATCTGTATGTTTATCTTTGTTTTTAAGATAAAGTTATTCAATTAAAAAAGGTAAATTTCATTGAATTTTAGCTTACAATTATGATAGAATTTTGAACAATTTCTGTAATGGTCCTTAATATACTTTTGTTCATTTATATTTTATCTTCCTGCAAAATGGTCATACAGGCATTAAAAATTGCACAATCAAAACATCAGTCAACTACTGAAGATGCTGAACATCCTCAGTTTAAATACTCAACTGAGGTTTAATTCTTTCTGTAAAATGAAAACACATTCATCTCATTATCATCCAAATTTTTCTCTGTGTTTCATAAATGGTGAAACTATATATATAGTAAAAAATACTCTTTTATTATTCATCACCAACCATTTTTAAAATATTTATCTATTTTATACACACATATGCTTAAGTTCATTTAAAATTTTCTCAGTGTACAAAAGGGTACAAGTAGAAAAAATGTTAAAAACACCTGGTGCAAAGTTACCAAAGATGATACCCTGCTCTCTCCAAAATGTCAAAAAATAGTTCTAATAAATAAGAGAAGAAGTATATAACTGGTTTATTTTGATTTGATTAAAACATGTATACTTAGAAATCTTTTTTGTTTATGTTTTATTAAATTCATGTACTATCTACATCTAGATGGTTTATTGCTAGACTCCATAGTTTTATAGCTTTTTGTTTTATTTTGGTTTGCTTTGCTTTTTAAACTTTAATGATCAGTTGAAATCAATATTGTGTTACTAGAAAGGCCTTGAACCTACTCCAAACCTCCAAGGTGATAGTGCCAAGGAAAACACACTTTCTTTTAGAGTCTATCTTTAAAGTATTTTTCTGGGATCTCCAAGAAAATCAGAGGATTTAGTTTTGTTTCAAATATTCAAGGTCTTATGTTAGATATCAAAAAGGAAATATAAGTAAATATGAAGGTAATACCTAAGATGTTACAATCTTATTGTAGACGACTAATTAGAGACAACAAATAGACCCCTCTAAGTCCACTGTGAATAAAATTAAAGGGAAAGTAATAAAATGCACTTATATGAGAGGACATAGGATGTGTTATAAAAGAGCAATGCCTTTTTCAGAAGCTTTTATTTTAGTATATTGTTGAATTGAAATGGCGATGCCCAGGAAGAAAGTCTAGATGGAGGAAATGTCATCTGCAAAGAATTGTGAAGAGCACAGAGAAGACAGCACTGAGAATGGAGAATAACTTGATTGTTATGCTGATAGGAAGAGTAATGGGTTTGAAGAAAAGTTTGCATTCATACATTAAAGTACATTACTTGCTAGAAAGGAGAAAAATCTCTTTTCTAGAAGATGGGGGAATCTGGGACGCTTTGAGTGTGAGGATATCATAGTTTGAAGAGTCCCATTTCAGAAAGTCTGCTGTCCAGGATTCTTAGGCAAGAGGTATTTGTAAACTTTCCTTCAGCCTCTGTTTTATTATGAATTACAGGGTTTCTTGATCAAGGAAGGGATGTCTGTCCCCTATTTAGTTAGGTACCCAGAGGGAACATGTGTGTTCAAATTTATCATGGCTACCCAAAGTATGAAATTAAGTGTCATCCTTTAATGGGTCTGCATACATCTGGAGCCATCCAATCAAGAATATTAGTGTGCAGCTTTGACAGCAGCCTTTAGCTCCATGCTGTCTTGCATATTTGGATTACGGATCTGCAGCAGTGATTGCCAGAAAGCCAGAATGCTGGAGCAATGATGGACATAAGAAAAGAAATAAAGTGTCCCAAAGAACCCCCTAAAGGATTTCTGATATGGTGAAATGAAGTCTCTGTGAAACAGAGGGAAGGAGAAGGTGAGGCGTTTTTAATTTATAAGCTCAAGTTGGAAGAAAACAGCACATAGTTGATAGGACCAACAGTCTTATAGCATCTCTGTCACTTCTACACTTAGGAAATGTTGTCCAGAATGGGGAACCTTACACTCTCACCTCTGTACTTTCCAAGCTTTTAAACCACAAGTGGGTTACAAATGATCCTTCTCCCTGATAATGTTTCAGTGTGTCCAACAGTACCTTACAAAACCATATTCTCTTAAGCCTAAAGAACAGATGCAAATTTGGGCTTGGATAGCAGTCCTTGCCTTTAAAAACCAATCAACTCTCTTTGGTATATTTCAACTTACTTACCATTAGTGAAGTCTGTATCTGATTTGGATTTGAGCAGCTTATACATAGAGGGAATCAAAAGACACACTGTCACATCATCCTCAAATAGAGATAGAGAAACATAAATAAATTAGAAAAGGACTTAGAGATCTCAGTGAAACTTAAGCAAAGCTCAAATTCAATAAACGACTTCTAGGAAATTGATAGAGGTTACACAGTAAATTGTAAGAATTTTCTTGAGCCCATCAACTTTGGTAGAGTATTCTGATTTGAATTAGTGTCAATAAAACACATGAGCTCATTCTTAACAATAGAGAGCAAGAACATGGCATAGGATTTGTAGCAAATGGGGATTGACAGAAGTAGGAAGTAGGTGAGAGATGGTTGTATACACAAAGTTGTCAAATGACAGCATAGTATAAGGATGTGGAAACTTTCATTCTTTAACTCTACTTAATTAATACCTAAGTAGAAAAAAAGGAAAAGTCAAAAGATGGAGATAGTTTCTAATGTGTGATAACCCATTTGGTTACTGCCATCCACAAGATACAAAAGTTATGGAAATAGCTTTTGATTTTTAAATCCTCCCCTAAACATCTCTTCCCTGGCACCATAGATCAGTCTGCCTGCCATCCTTCCTTTAATTTATATCAGAGTCATTTACTACAGAAGTAAGTTTGGCAATACTTCAGCTTTCTCTAGGACTGCATGCTACCTATAAAAACAAGATGAGAATTTCATAATATGTACCTCATTTGGACAGACTGTTAGAAAGGATGATAGTTACAGGCGGTCGGGAGTGAGCCCCCCAACAACTTTCCCAAGCCCAAGAATTTCATGCACAAGCAACAATAAATCTTATATGATATTTAGAATGGGGGTTCCTCAGATCCCCAGACTCCGGTGCTCCTTTGCACCCTGCTGTTGTGAGCTCACTCATTCTTCTAAGGTTTCCTCTCTGCTTCTACTTCTCATTTTTCTATGCAAGGTTGCTTCAAAGGGGAACTAGACTCCTAGAAATCAAGCCAGGGAATAACCTGACTATTTCTTGCTGAGAAGTAATAATTATGGCCCTGTAAGGATGCAATCTGCATACATTATTGCAAGTTATGCCAACAGAATGTCAACATTTGTGTCAGGAGGAGTTTCGAGCAGCAATTACTCCCAGTCTTGGTCTGGTGTTCTGAGCCAGAGTTGGCAATGCTAATTGCAGAGGAGGAAAACTAGAGGGAGAAAAAGGTTACATAAGGGGAACCACAAACTTGAAGGTCAGGAAGCCGTGGGGACAGATAACAATAGAGGACCATCTAGATTATATAAATCTTTGAGATGGAACACTTTTAAGATGATTAGGGCTGCTAGATGCAGACAATTTATTTTGTTTGTTGGGTTTGGTTTAATCCTGGTATTTTTTTTTCTTTTTCATTTGATATATAGTTGCCATTTAAAAATGTCAAATTTCTTTTTTAAGGAAAGCAGGGGTAATAGGAAAAATACCTTTAGTGTACCCACCTGTGCATTGTTATAATCATTGAGAATCCTCACATCAAACCATGTACTTCAGCTTCCATATTCAATCCCATAGTAACAAAGTAACAGATAAATATAGTAAAGCATGATTAATATGCGCACATGTAAACTTACAAATGCCTGTGCTGTCAAAAATTGAGGAAAATAGCAAAGTACCAGAGGGGATGATTTTTGAAGGACTTTCAGCACCGATTTAATGGATGGACAAGGAAATAAGCAAAGGAAGGATACTTAGATAGATGAAGTAAGTAAATTTACATAGTATATAAAATTATAAACATCACCACTTCTAATATTCAGTAAGAAGTAAATGTTAGGACAGTCAGAATTTGAAACAATGTGGAAATGCATAAGTTGGTAAGTCAACCTATATCTTGATAGTTACAAGACACTGATACTTTAGTTCTGTCTCTACCCATGGGAGAAGCTACTGAGTCATTTCTAGATACTTTACAAGAAATACTTTCTTCAAAATCCACAAAATATTGTTTCACAATTTGATTCTGTCAGAAACTATCTAAAATATTTGAAAGGCATCCAAAGTTGTACAGAAAAGGGAAAAAAAGAGACACAAATATGTATAATTTTCTTCTAGATTACAAGGTCTATTTTCTTATCATATCATGCAATTTCCAATCAAATCTTCAAAAAAATAAAGATTTTGTTTTCTTATTGCAAATAAAATGACTAAATCGGTCCAATGAAAAGGAATCAAGTCACGCATCTTGAAAGCATGTTTCTTCATAAGGAATATATGGTGAGACATCAAACCTACACAAAGTAGCAATTTCTTTGCTTTAGAAATAGATTTGGGTTGTGAAGGAGTAACTGGGAAGCTAAAGTGTTTATACATATGGACCTGCCATTCAGATTTCTTCTGTGAAGTTCTGTTTGAGTCTGCAATAGATTGCTATCCCTATCTCACATTGTTCTTTATGTGGGAATTTAAACAGGACTATGAAAAATAAGCCAGGAAAAATCCATGGGACCAATAATTATGCTTTTAAACCCTGATGAAAGATGCAGAAAGGAGTCCTAATTAATAACCCATTGGCTTTTGTGAATAGAACCTCTAAGGGCCTCTGTAGCATCTTGTTTGCTATGCACTCAGGTCTTTCAGGACCATCAGCCTCTGAACCAAGAAGCAGGCATTTGTGATGCAATGCTCCTACTGTCTGGGTTGACACATCTTGATTAGTTTTTGTCCCTTGAACTTGGGTTCGTTTCTCCACAGGATGTTTCTCAATTCTTCAAAAAGAGTGTCAAGTTGTAAGGAAAGGCTTTATCATGATCAGTAACTGACTCAAATGGGGTCAGGATGTTGACTTAGAAAATTACTGTTTTCCTAGAGTCTAAATAAATCTAGTACCAGACTCAGGTCTTTCAGGTTTAGAGAATTTAATTTAGAGCAATTTATTTATCCATTGTGGACAGGTGGACTATATAAAGTATTTTTGGACAGGATTTATAGCCATTTTCTCCCCGCCAACATGATTTCATAAAAATGTTCTGTGGTGGCAGGTCCATTCCCCATCACACAGTGCTAATGTCATGAGAAAAAAAGGAATGAAAGTGGCACCCTAATTGCAGTGTGAAACTGTTGCCATGAATAACAAAGAGATAGAGGGGGACACCTAAGTGCAGCCACCTCCTGAGAGACCAAATATTCTGTCCTGCAGGCAGTTTGCAGTTTGGCTTTAGCTACTCATATGTCTTTTTTGTTTTTTTTTGTTTTTTTTTTTTTTTTTTTTTTGAATCATTGCCAGAACTACAGACAAGAGAAAGTAAATGAAAACATCAAGGTAAGTACAAGTACTGATTCCTTTCTCTTTTATATATGTATAGGAGCATTGACATAAAATAAAGTAACTGTTAGAAGAATTGGAACAAAGACTTAAATTGTAGATGGAAAGTTTGATGATCTGTAGGTAATGAGATCACTGATGTTATTAAGAAAAATGATAATTTGTGTGTATGAGAGGTGAGGCACTTTCACACACACACACACACAGTCATTCATGCATGCTTACTTTATCTCTGAGTTATTATAGATGTGCTAATATGAAGTCTACCTGTTGATCACTGACCACTTAGTACATTAAAGCAGAATTTCTTTCTTGAAGACAGCTCACAAATTCATCTAGCTTGGCAAATGACTTTGTTTCAGAAATCCCTTCCCCAGTTCTTACACTGATTGGTTAGAGGAGATAGACAGCCACACCTGCCTAATGCTTCCAACAGCATGGAGTGCTTGAACTCCAGTCCTCATGCTTGTATATCAAGTTAGCCAACTCTTCAACCTCTTAGAAACAATTGTAATAGCTATCAGAAGCCAACTTACCACAAGGAGAAATTATTTAAAAAAATTATTCTGGAAAGGTTAAGATAGTAAATATCTTGGGCTTAGGAAGCCAAATGGTCTATCTTATATGCTGTCAGCCATGATGCTATAGTATGAAAATATCTGTAGGGAATAGATAAATAAAAGAACACCCAGTTAGCATCTGAGGTAAACTATGGAAAGGCATGGCAGCAGGTAGCTACAGGATAATGGGAATGTACAGCTGGGACTGTTCACATCTGATCTTGGTGGAACAGGGATCAAACAGTAGAAAAGAAAGAGGGTCGAGCTACAGATCACTGAGTCTGTTTCCTAATTACATACCTCATCTAGTGAGGTTATACCTCCTAATTGTTCCAGACCCACACAAGGCAACATCACCAACATCTAAAAGCTAGGGAAAAAAATACTAATTTTATCTGTAGATAGAATGCTGGCCAAAAAGGACAAATTTTCTTTGTAATCCACTGTATAAACAAACTCAAAGAAAAAAAATCTCATGATCATCTCATTAGATGCTGAAAAACCATTTGACAAAATACAACACACCTTATGTTAAAAATGTTGGAGAGGTCAGAATTTCAAGGTACATACATTAAGATAATAAAAGCACTATACAGCAAACCAGCAGCCAATATTAAATTAAATTAGAAGATATTTGAAGCAATCACACTAAAATAAGGGAAAAGACAAGGCTGTTCAACTTCCCCTTATCTATTCAATACAGTACTCAAAATTCTATACCACTCTTGGGCATGTACCATGAAGAAGCCTTACCATGTCACAGGGGCAGGTGTTCCACTATGTTCATAAGAGCCTTATTTGTTAAAGCCGGAAGCAGGAAACGACACCGATGTCCCACAACAGAAGAATGGATACAGAAAATGTGGTTCATTTACACAATGGAATACTTTTTAGCTATTAAGACCGAGGACATCATGAGTTTGCATACAAATGGACGGAACCAGAAAATACCATCCTGAGTGAGGTAACTGAGATGTAAAAAGACATGCATGGTATGTACTCAAGAATAGGTGGATATTACCCCCCGCCCCAGAAAAGGTACAGAATATCCAGGATAAAATCCACAGCACTCAAGAAAGATATCAACCAAAAGGATCCAAGTGAGGATGCCTCAATCCCACTTGGGAAGGAGAAGAAGGCAGTCATGGGGGACAGAGGGAAGGAGGGACTTTGGTGGAAGAGGGAACAGGAATGGGAAAAGGCAAACAAGAACTAGTATTGGGGGGGGCGGGGGGGGACTGGAGTGAAGCCCGGAGAGCCAGCTGTAAGAATAGAAATAGGCAACATCAAAAGATAGGGGTAGATGGACCCTAGAGAATGTACCAAAGTCCTAAGAGGTGAAAGAATCTCATGGCTCAAATGGAGGGACCTTAGATGTAATCCCCAGTAGTGAACAACAGAAATAAAGGCAACCAAATGGAGGGATGGGGTTGTCATCGCACAGTCAAAAACTCTGACCCAGAATTGTCCGTGTCTGAAAGATTTGCAGGAACAAGAATGTAGAAGAGACTGAGGGGAAGCAGGTCCAGGGACTGGCAGAAATTGAAATTCAGCTCAAAAAGAGGCTCTAAGTCCTGACACTATTACTGATGCTATGGTGTGCTTGCAGAGAGTACCCTAGCATGGCTGCCCTATGAGAGGACCAACCAGCAGCTGAAGGTGTCAGAAGCAGATTCTTATGACCAACCAATATACAGAAGTTGGACACCTCTGTGGTTGAGTTAGGGAAAGGCTAGAAGGTGAAAAGAAATAGAAGAAGTCATCAAAAGCCTCCAAACCAAAAATAGCCCAGGTCCAGACGGGTTCAGTGCAGAATTTTATCAGACATTTATTGCAAATATAATACCAATACTCTCCAAACTATTCCAAAAGATAGAATCAGATGGAATACTACCCATCTCATTTTTTGAGGCTACAATAACCCTCGTACCTAAACTATACAAAGACCCTACAAGGAAAGAGAAGTTCAGACCAATCTCACTTATAAACATTGACGCAAAAATACTCAACAAAATCCTTGCAAACCAAATCCAAGAACTCATCAAAACGATCATTCATCATGACGAAATAGGCTTCATTCCTGGGATGCAGGGATGGTTTAATATAAGGAAATCCATCAATGTAATCCACCATATAAACAAACTCAAAGAACAAAATCACATGGTCATCTCACTAGATGCTGAGAAAGCATTTGACAAAATTCAACACCCCTTCATGTTAAAAGTCCTGGAAAGAACAGGAAGCCAAGGTCCATACTTAAACATAATAAAAGCAATATACAGCAAACCAACAGCCAACATCAAACTTAACGGTGGGAAAATTGAAGCAATCCCACTAAAATCAGGGACTCAACAAGGCTGCCCACTCTCCCCCTACCTATTCAACATAGTACTGGAAGTCCGGGCTCGAGCAATTAGACAGCAAAAGGAGATCAAGGGGGTACAAATCGGAAAGGAAGAGATAAAAACATCACTTTGCTGATGACATGATAGTGTACTAAGTGACCCCAAAAACTCCACCAGAGAACTCCTACAGCTGAGAAACAAGTTCAGCAAAGTGGCTGGATGCAAAATCAACTCAAACAAATCAATAGCCTTTCTGTACTCAAAGGACAAACATGTGGAGAAAGAAATGAGGGAAAAAGTACCCTTCACAATTGTCACAAAAACTGAAATACCTGGGTGTGACTCTAACTAAGCAAGTGAAGGACCTGTACGACAAGAACTTCAAACCTCTAAAGAAGGAAATTGAGGAGGATCTCAGAAAATGGAAAGATCTCCCATGCTCATGGATTGGAAAGATCAACATTTTAAAAATGGCCATCCTACCAAAAGCAATCTACAGATTCAATGCAATCTTCATCAAAATTCCAACACAGTTCTTCATGGAATTGGAAAAATCAATGTGCAATTTCATTTGGAACAACAACAGACCTAGAATAGTGAAATCCATCCTCAACAACAAGAAAACATCTGCGGGAATCACTATCCCTGACCTCAAGCTATATTACAAGGCAATTGTGCTGAAAACTGCAAGGTACTGGTACAGAAATAGGCATGTGGATCAATGGAATAGAATAGAAGATTCAGAAATGAGCCCTCACATATTTGGTCACCTGATTTTTGACAAAGGAGCCATAAACATTCAATGGAAAAAAGACAGCCTATTCAACAAATGGTGCTGGTCCAACTGGCACTCAACAGGCAAAAGAATGAAAATAGACCCTTTCTTATTTCCTTGTACAAAGCTCAAGTGTAAGTGGATCAAAGATCTCCACATTAAACCAGATACACTGAAACTATTAGATGAGAAAGTATAGAAAACTTTAGAACATGTAGGCACAGGAGAAAATTTTCTGAACAAAACACCAATGGCTCAAGCTCTAAGGTCAAAGATTAATGAATGGGACGTAATGAGATTGCAAAGTTTCTGTAAGGCTAAGGTCATTGTCAAGAAAACAAAACGGCAGCCAACAGAATGGGATAAGATTTTTACCAACTTTACATCAGATAGAGGTATACAAAGAACTCAAAAAGCTAGACACCAGAGAATCAAATAACCCTATTAAAAAATGGGGTACAGAGCTAAACAAAACTTTCTCAGTTGAGGAATATCGAATGGCTGAGAAATATCTGAGGAAGTGTTGGACATCCTTAGCCATCAGGGAAATGCAAATCAAAACAAACCTGAGATTCCACCTCACACCAGTCAGATTGGCCAAGATCCAAAACTCAGATGACAACAGATGCTGGCGAGGTTGCGGAGAAAGAGGAACCCTTCTCCACTGTTGGTGGGGTTGCAAACTAATACAACCACTCTGGAAATCAGTCTGGTGATACCTCAGAAAATTGGACATAATACTACCTGAAGACCCAGCTATTCCACTTCTGGGCATATACCCCAGAGACACCTTAGTACACAACAAAGATATATGCACCACAATGTTCATAGCAGCTCTATTTATAATAGCCAGAAGCTGAAAAGAACCCAGATGCCCTTCAGAAGATGAATGGATACAAAAATTGTGGTACATTTACACAATGGAATAGTACTCAGACACCAGAAACAATGACTTAACCAAATTCTTAAGAAAATGGCTGCATCTAGAGAATATCATTCTGAGTGAGATAACCCAGTCAGAAAAGAACAGACATAATATGCAGTCACTGAGGTGGGATGCTAACCCCAGAGGCTTGCACTGCCCCAGAAACAACTCACAGACTGTATGAATTCCAAGAAATAAAGAAAACAAAACAAAACAAAACAAAAAAAAATCTATACAACAAGAAAACTTTGACTATTTCCATGTTACATTTTGTTTTACATGTACTTTATGCTCATTGTAACTATTAAGTTTTCAATGCATACTATCAAACCTTTAAAAAAAATCAAGTACTGACTAACAAATATATTCATACAGTTTTATGTAAAAATTATTTTAAAATCTGAAAGAAAGTACTGACAAAAATGTATTGTATAATTTTATGCAAAAATGCTTAAAATCTGTACATTTATCTTAGTTTTGTAAAATAAAGTTGTTAAAAAACTACTAAAAAAAAAAATGGCAACCCCAATGGAAGACCAGCAGTTCCAATAAGCTAGACTCTGAGCTCTCTCAAACACTGACTCACCAACTAAGCAGCATACACTAGCTGATATGAAGTTCCTAAGACAAATACAGCAGAGGAATGACAGATCTCTCCTGCATCAAACCCTTGAGAGACTTGAGGCCCCAGGAATTTGGAAGATCTGCTGGGGTGGAATGTTATAGTGACATCCTCTAGGAGGCAGGGAAGGAGAAATAGGAGGAGAAAGTGTTAAAGGTCAGACCAGGATGGAAATAAACCTGGACTGTAAAAAAGGTTTAATAATAATAATAATAATAATAATAATAATAATAATACAAACAATAAAAGAACTTCTGGGGGAATCACCATGCCTCACCTCAAGCTATACTACAGTGATTAAAAACTGTATGATATTGGTACAGACACAGACAGGTTGATCAGTGGAATAGAACTGAAGACCCAAAAATAAACCCACACTCTTATTGTAATTTGATCTTTGACAAAGAAGCCAAAAATATACAATAGAAAAAAGAATGCATCTTCAATAAATGGTGCTGGTCTAACTAGACCTAAGTCTTGATGGAATTGAGGTCCCACGGAGTGGTGAGTTCTGGTGTGTGTGTGTGTGTGTGTGTGTGTGTGTGTGTGTGTGTGTGTGTGTGTGTGTGTGTGTATGTGTGTTATCCTCTTGGAGCAAGGAGAGAGTTGGAATTGTATGAGCAACACTGGGAAGAGGAATTGGGAGAGGTGTGACTGCTGAACAGTAAAACAGTAAAAGTAATTTGTAAAAAAGACATTTGCATGCATTCCTAAATATAATAATAATTGTTTTGATATGTTCTTTAAAATAAAGAGAGATCTTAATCCTTAGCAAGGTCTTTAAGGACTCAAGCTATCTTTGCATATTTTTTACCTTTTTTCATTTTACCTATTCAGCTTTTCTCTTGCCCAGTTCCTGCAACCCTACTTTCATTTCAACTTCTTGGTTCATCCACATCTATCCTAGGTATATAGTAGGAACTTTCATTCCTGATGAGATTGACATTCTTTATATTCCAATACTCAGTTTAATGCTTTCTTCCTTTGGAAATGCTTGCTCAAGGCCATGAAGAATGATCCTTTAAAAATCTCTGCATTTACACACACAAAATAATAAATAATTCTTTATTTATGCCTGGTTTGTACACGTTTGCTTAGTTTTTTTTTTGTGTGTGTGTGTGTGTGTGACATATATAAAATGAATAGAACACTGTCATATTCTTCTTTAACTGCAACCATCCCCAAGAATAGTCCGCATTAGCTATATATTAATAGAGTGTTAGTCTATATCAATTTTCACACTTATTTTGGATCCATGTAATTGCAAAGATGCTGGATTTCCAAATCCAACTTGTTATCTGGTAGCTGTATAGAACCAAGAAGCCATAAGCCAATACATAGTTATCTAGTCATGTAAAATTAGAAATCACTTCCTTTAGCTAGAGATTATCATGGACTGGCATCTACAGTCAGAATCAAAATATGGAGTTCCACATACAAAATCATCTACCATGTTGGATACTCTGAGTGGATAAAGAAGTAACACATTATTTCTGTGACAAATAATTCCATATGTTTTTTTTTACTCAATATCTGTTTTAGGCATCACTAACCACTTATTGATTTTTTTAAAGACCATACTAATTGAATGAAAAACCTAGTCCAAAAGACAAAATAGGTTATGGTGAAAATAAATCCAGATTCAGAATCATTATCATAGATTCTCTGTGTCACTGGTGAATGAAAGTAAGTCCTCCTGAGAAGGGATGATGATGATGTTGATGCTGCTGCTGATGATGATCATGATCATGATGCCTCTGTGTGTGTGTGTGTGTGTGTGTGTGTGTGTGTGTGTGTGTCTGTGTGTGTACATGATATATGTGCATGCATCCATGTGTTTGGTTAATCTGAAAAAAAAGTCTACATCTATTAAAGTAAAAAATTATTACAACAAATAATGTTAGAAATACTGGTTAAGTTGTAAACTATCTCAGAGTCCATAGACAGCTTTTGTTTGTTTGTTTGCTGGCAAGGAAGTAATCAACCACATCACCCACTATCTTCCCAATTTTGAAAAGTCGTGTACTCTCTCTAGGCCTCAATTTCCTTATTTCTAAAAGAGAAATGTAGCCCCAATTTCACATAAAGACTTTAGACATCATATGCACAATGATATAGGACATCACTCAAAAGCAAAAGTTCTCTCCTCAAAGGCAACTAAATAGCAGGAAAGTGAGTATCTCTGTGTAGTGGATTTGGTAGGTCCTGCATGAAGCCCATTTTCTAGGTGTTCTGGGCTAGAACCTAAAGTGCCCCTTCCTTTCCTGCATCTCAGCTGATCCACTATAGCAAGAACACATATGCAATTCTATGTTTCACATCTCCAAGGAAGGAAGTGCACTTCAGTGCCGGGAGCTGGACAGCTTATCCTACACAGCCCTAAACCTGAAAATTACAGTGAGTTCCTCTTGCCCCAGAGGTGCTATGTAAATAGGAAGCTTTAATTACTATAATTAGCCTGTGCTATGGCTTCTTAACAAGAGTGGTCACACCTGAGTCTCTACAGCAATGGGCTCTGAGCCGTCTGAGTTCTTGGAGGGGAAAATGGGGAGTGATAGGTGGAATTGGACTGATGATAGTAAATTAGCCATACCAGCAAGCCATCAAAACGGCTCCCTCTAACTGAGGAAGTCACAACAAGGTGGAAGGTCAAAAAACTCACCACTCAGTCACTGTTGATAATTTCTTATGGCAGGGAACAGTTGATGGTTTATAAGACATCTGGATGCTGAGCCTTCAGTTCTCGGGCCCCAGGAAGTGTCTGGACTCAAGTGGTTAAAAGCTTCAGATTCAGATTTGCTCTAAATTAGAGTACAAGCTGTGATACTTACCGGGTTTGTGTCCTTGAACACAGGCTATCACTTTTCTGAACCTTTTTTTTTCAGTATAGGAGAGAAAGATGAACATTTGATGAGAGAACACAGTATCGCAAGGTACCTTTGCTCTGAAAACTGTCATTCATCCCCTTCTTTAATCCTCACACTAGCCTTCCAAGTATGAATTTCTATCCCATTTTATAAGATGAAGAAACAGGCTTAGAAAGAAAGTCTCTTTCCATGATTTGGGTAGACTTCAAGCTACACAGTAAAATTGTCTGTTTATAGGCTACAGAGGCTGAAACAAGAATTTAAGAGCACTGGTTACAACAGAGACATTAATGGCAACATCCTGCCTTAGTGAGTTTTATGTAGCTGCAACATAATGCTCAAGAACAACTTGGAGGAGGGTTGGTTTAGATCCCTGTTTGTTTAGGATTCAATACAAGATGACTTGGCCCTAAGTGCTTGGGCAGAATGTCACTGTAGAGGGAAGTGACATCATCTCTTGATTGACAGAAAGCAAATATTACCAAAGAACAAGGAAAAAACTGTAATCTTCAAAAAGGTTCCACCTCCTAAAGTTTTCCAGAACGTCCAAAAACAGTGTCAACAGCTTTACTCCAAGCCTCTTGCATATCAGTGTATGAAAATTGTTCATATTCAATTTTTAACACATAAATTATAGCAACCACCATTTTGGGTGTTTCTTTTGTGCATTAGACAATTTTTGGCACCTGTTCCATACAACAGCATCATTAGTTTAAGAAAGAGAGAGAAAAACTCAATAAATATAAGGACTCAGATGAGCAGCCTAAAGATTTTCACAAAAGCTAGAATACAAGCTAGAATCAAATGCTTTAATAAACCCAAATATATGGAATGGTATGGGCACCACACTATGAGTAACAAGAACTAGAATGACTTGTGCAACCTCAACCAGGTAAAGGAGCCGGGAGAGCACATCAATGCAGTTATAGCAAAATCCAAGGTTTGTATTATTTTCTCTACACTAAGAATTAATGTAGATGTTAGAGAACATATGTTAGGGAAGACGTGTTGTCACAGAAGATAGCCTCTTCCAACCCCTACTTTAGTGAATAGATGTGTTTATTTTTAGTGAAGTACATCTATTTATACTCAAACCATGATCCCAGTTTCTTAAAAAGCAATTGGTTTAAATAACTAGATGAACTCTCTCTGGCTGCCTCTTTACATATTTGCTTAGCAAATCTTTTCCCTCTCAGAAAGTGTAAAGAAATTGTAATCTCTGAGTCAGTAAAGTAAAAAATGAAGAGACATTATTGTAGTGACTGCAAGTTTGAAATAACCCAAATGTAGAGTTTTGTGTAGACTTGTAGTTAAGACCTTCATGTCTAAGTTAAAAGAATTCTATACATCATAAGCCTGAGTGTCTACATCCTCAATCAAAGTCAAAGTGAGACTTGTACACCAAGCGATCGTCAGTCAGTTTTTGTCACTTGTGATTTTTGTGTCCAGCACACCTGCAATTTATAATCCTAAAATAAGTGAATGCTAAACTTGGAAATGGTTTTAAAAGTATTAAAAGTAGGTTATCTTTAATGTGGATAGAGAAAAAAAAAAAAACCTCCAAAGCAAATACTGAGACAATAGCAAAATCATAGAAAAAAATCAAAGGAATTTAAGTTCTATGTTTTGAAATATTCACTTAGAACACACAAAGGTAGGGCAAGAAGCCTCATGAACAAAAGAACATGAGATATAAAATGTACTTAACTGTGGTCATTCCTGAATGCTTTTGCTGTGACTGAGATGAAAAAAAAATGTTTGATTTGTTTAGATCTCATAGAATATTTCAGAACATAAGCAAGTGAGAGGGAAGAAAGGGTAAACATCATACTATATGTTTTTTTTAAAGATTCTCCTGAAAGAAGATATAGAAAATACCCAATGTTATTCTTAAAATGTTAGCCATTTATACAATAGAAGAAAATACATTTACTTAAATGTTTGGAAGGGTAGCCAAAAATATTGCAGAGAGGCAAGGTAGGAAAATAGTGAAGAGGAAGGGAGATGGAATCATATTTCCGTTTAAACATGGACTTTCCCATTGGCTACTAAACTCTGGGACGGCACGGCAACATTCCATTGCTCCATTAATATATTTACATTTGTAGTTGCCAAGTGTAATATTGTATGCTTATAATATCAGCACTCAGGATGAAGTAGAAAGATGAAGCAATACCTTGTCTCAAATGACTATAGATATGGATGTTAATGATGAGAAATACTGACACATAAGATTTTTAAGGAACCTGAATTCTTAAAATATAAGGAACATACATGTCATGAATGAGTGTTATTATTTGAAAAGTGTGAATTCTATTATTAGAGAATCCAAAAGATTCAATATACTTTTTAATTGAATATTTTATGTATTTACATTCCAAATAGTACCTCCTCTGCAAAGCTTTTTAGGACTTCCCAGGCAGTTTTAAATTTTCCCTGCCGTGATTTTTGTTTGTTACATTCAAAGTTAGCCGAGTGAGGAATTCAAGATTGAAGAACTCAAGTCGACATTTCTATTCACAAAATAATTATTTGATTTACTCCCTTACTTTCTTTATAAAGAAGAAAGCACATAGCTCCAAAATCCAGCCCCCACTTCTTTAATTGAGAGAGAAAACACTAATACTTGGAACATAGCCAAACTCTCAACACCCTTGACAGGAGATTTTCCCCATGAACTCTTTTTGCAACCAACTCCCATATGAGAATTTACAGAAGGTACT
Organism: Micromys minutus; assembly: GCF_963924665.1. NCBI lineage: Eukaryota > Metazoa > Chordata > Mammalia > Rodentia > Muridae > Micromys > Micromys minutus. Next base: position 10,352,480 of record NC_137963.1, on the reverse strand, counting down.
TAACTTTGTAGGAACTCAAGAGGGAGAGACTTTGGAGAAGAAATAAAGTAAACACACAAATAGAGTTAAAATCTTGCCTTAAATCCCTTTTCCCTAGGAATTTGGACTCAGAGCAGATATTTGCAAAGCAGTTTTGAACTACAAAAGTAGGAAAAGGATGAACTATTTTTGGGCATTCAAGGAAGACATGAACTGCTTAGGCTGTGCTTGGTTTATTCTGATGCACCAAACACTCTGACCATGGGTAGCAGATCCAAAATAAAACTGAGTTGAAAACAGTAGCAGATAATAATGTTCCAAACAGCCAAACTTGTATTACCTTGTCCTGTAAGTAATATAACTGATCTATCTACAAAGGAACAGACTATAAAACTAAGCTAGTCAAGCACATCCTTTTTCTTCCATCATTCATTCACAAAATAATCAACATACTTAAATGTCATGTGACATGATTCAGATAAGGTAGAGTCAAGTACAAGGTCACAATCTCAGAAGTGACCAATGGATCACAGTAATATTCAGTAGGATAATAGAACTGTAGAAGGAAATTAAGATCTAACTATGAATGGATAACTAAGCTAGCCTAGAGGTGTGAGAGTGTTAGCGGAATTCTCAGGAAATATATGAAACCTGAGATCAAAGCATGGATAAACTCACAGAAGTAGAGTGTTGTGAAAAGCATTCAAGGCCACCACAGCAGTGTTTAGAAAAGCTCTACAACAGAAAAGAATTTTATACCTTTAAGAAAAAAAAAAAAAAAGAAAGTCAGCATACAATAACAGAAAGCTCTGAGTATAGAGTGAAAGAAACACCAACAAGAGCCAACCTGGAGGTAGATACTTTATGCACCATGACCAAAAAGAATGTATTAATGATTATAGACTTTATTTTAACAACACTCAGAGCATAAAAATTGGAGGGTCAGGATTCACATTGAAGAATTTCAACCCAACAAAACCTTGTCACAGTCAAGTAACCCACTTTATTTTAACATGGTCCTGCTGTACACATAAAATATTATATAGAATTCAAAGCCCAAAGTTAATCTAAAATACTGACCCTCCCTCTGGCAGGAGGGGGCACATTGTGTGACTACCTTTATACTGAGACTTTCTGTTTTACTACTGTCAGACTCAATTTAAATCTTCCTATCTTCCTAGGGATCTAACTTGACATTAAAACTGGACCATGATCCCGTTGGAGTAACCAGCCTGTCTGGTGTTAAAATTAGCCCATGTAATCTTCTGAAACACCTTATACTGTATCTCTTTCTATGAATATAATTATCTTTTATTTTTCTGGAGAAGTCCAAATCACAGCTGCAGTGAATTGCACTTGTCTATTGGCTCATCAGTAATGAAGCTATAGTCAGGCCTACAAGATATTACTGGGACAGTACTACTTTTCTTTGACCAGAGATCTCCATCACCAAATTGAAAATAGTGAAAGAAATCCATAGGCTTTTTTTTTTTTTTTTTTTTTTTTTTTTAGCCTTGTGAATTGCAACTCATCCTCTAACGTTTTAGTCTAACTTGGCTTCCTAAATGTCTTCATTTTCCCTTCTCAACACTTACTCCCTAATTTCCATTACCTAACACTGATACAGGAGCCTCATATCAACTGTTAAACCAGTTCCCCAAATTTCACAAAATCTATTACCAAAATAAAAGACTTAGTTCTGCGATCAAACCTTGATTGGATGCAACTTCCAAAGTGTTCTCTAATATATTAGTCAATACTTAGAGTCATGTATCAAAAGGGTCATGTTTTGCACAATTCCCCCTTTCTTGTATTATTTCACGCCTTTTTATGTACATTAAAAGAATGCTATAAATTTTTTACAGGTATTTAATATTTTTTTTATTTTTGGGATATTTTATGTATTTACATTTTAAATGGTTTCCTCTTCACCCCCTCTTTCTAAAACCCCCTCCACCTCCCACTGCTTCTGTGAAGATGCTTCCACTTCCAACCACCCACTCCCACCTCATTGCCATAGGAGGAGTCAGTATCAGTATCCCTTTGACCTTTTTTTGCTGTCTGATTGCTCTGGCTAGGACTTCCAGTACTATACTGAATAGGTAGGGGGAGAGTGTGCAGTCTTGTTTAGTCCCTGATTTTAGTGGGATTGCTTCAAGTTTCCCACCATTTAGTTTGATGTTGGCTACTTCACACTAATCTCCTTCATACATATTTATTCACTCATAGTGTTCTATATTTTTCTATTTATCTAATTTCTGAGCTTAATTGCCCTCATCGTCCCTCATTGCATTTCCTTTCTAACTAAAATGTAATATATTTTGTAGATTCCTGTCACCTTTTTCCCCCTTGGAGTTGATATCACATCCCAGAGAGTCTATGTCTTTAGAATTAAGCAATTATTTCTAAGTTTGCCCCAAGAGCATCCAATACTGTATGCCCTTATCACTGCTTATATAAATATTCATTATTTCATTGTATCTGTCTTCATAAAAAGCCAAGTCTTTACTAAGGCTTCTTATGACAGGATGAATTTCAAGTTTGTAGTGTCTACTGAGTATCTGCAAATAAAAAAGGCTTTTTCAAAAGCCAGTTCCATCCCCTGAACAATGTGTTATATTCATCTCTTAACTTTCCATAGTGAATTCTATATACATTATGCATATATTTCCTTTTTGGTAATAGGCATACCATATACTCACAAATTGCATATCTTGAATAATAATTAAAAATGAAGTGAGGTGTCTGTATTATGGTTGGGTTTAAATCAAAGACATAATTCTGGGGGCCATTGTCTGAATACTTGAGTACCAAAGGGATTAAGCATATAAATAATCATTCCACAAAAACACCTATGAAAATGGAGTTATCTTCAATTGTGCTTGTTGGCTTTTTGTTTTTGGTTTTTGTGGTTGGCTTTGTTTTTTCAATTTGACAGAAACTAGAAGTTTTTATCTGAGAAGAGAGAACTTGAATTAAGATGTAGAAAATGACTCCATCAAGTTATCCCTTAGGAAATTTTATGGGGCTAATTTCTTGATTAATGATTGATGTTAGATGGCATATATATATATATGTGTGTGTGTGTGTGTGTGTGTGTGTGTGTGTGTGTGTGTGTGTGTGTGTATGTATACATATATATACAAATACACAAACATATACACACATATACATATCCGGCTCTGGCAGAGCATCTCAGGGAACAGCTATAACAGGCTCCTATAAGTAAACACTTCCTGGCATCAGCAATAGTGTCTGGGTTTAGTTTCAGCAGACAGGATGGAACCCTAGATGGAACAGTCTTTGGGTGCTTTCCTTCAGCTTCTGCTATACTCTTTGTCCCTGCATTTCTTTTGACAGGAGGAATTCTGGGTTAATATTTTTGAGGTAAGTAGGTGGCCATATCCCTCAACTGGGGTCATGACTATTTGCTGGATATGGTCTCTAAAGGTCCGATCTTCCCTTTGTTGGGTGTTTTAGCTAAAGATTTTCCTGGGAATGTCTTGGAACCCTGCCACCCGAGACTTTATAGTGGCTACCCCTAGTTCCCTCTCCCTCATTGCTACATACCGAGTTTCAAATTTCTGATATTTCTTCTGCATTTCTTCCCATATCTGAACTGCCCCCCCACCTTTCCCCCCTCCCATTCCTCTTTCCTTCCTAGTTTCTTCTCTCCCTCTGCTTCCAAGAGATTTTCTCTTTCCTTTACTGAGAAGTACTGTAGCATCCACATTTTGATGTAATCTTTCTTCTTGAGTTTCAAATGATATATAAGATGTCTCCTGGGCACCCTGAGCTTGTTTTTGGCTGATATCCACAATCAGTGAGGGCATACTATGGGTGTTTTTTATGACTGTGCTACTTTACTCAGGATGATATTTTCATGTTCTATCCATTTGCCTGTGAATTTCATGAAATAATTGTTTTTAATAGCTGAGTAGTCCTCCATTGTGTAAATATATCATAATTATTTAAAATCATTCCTCTGTTGAAGGAAATCTGGGTTCTTTCCAGATTCTGGCTACTATAAATAAGGTTTCTATGAACATAATAGAGCATGCATCCTTGTCATATGTTGGAGCAATTTTTGGGTATATTCCCAGGAATGGTATAGCTGAGTTCTCAGGTAGCACTATGTCCAGTTTCTGGAGGAACCACGAGACTGACTTCCTGGTTCGACCAACTTGCAATCCCACCATCAAAAGTAGTGTTCCTCTTTTTCTACATCCTCATCAGCGTCTGCTGACACCTGACTAGTGTGAAGTGGACATCCTGAATTCTTTGTATATTTTGGATATTAACCTTCTTTTTGATGTAGGGTTAGTAAAAATCTTTTCTTAATTTGTTGGTTGACATTTTGTCCTATTGATAGTGCCATTCACCTTACAGCAGCTTTTCAATTTTATGAGGTCCCATATGTCAATTTTTGATCTTAGAGAATAAGCCATTGGTGTTCTGTTCAAGAAATGTTGCCTTGTGCCAATGTCTTTGAGGTTCTTTCCTCCTTTCTTTTCTATTAGATTCATTTGATCTAGTTTTATGTGGAGGTTCTTGAACCACTTGACTTGAGCATTTTACAAGGAAATAAAAAAATAGATCAATTGGCATTATTCTACATGCTAACCACCAATAGAACCAGCACCATTTGTTGAAATGTTGCCTGTTTTTAACTGGATAGTTTCTGTTCCTTTGTCAAAGATCATGTGACCATAGGTGTGTGGTTTTATTTCTGGGCTTCAGTTCTATTCCATTGATCTATCTGTCTGTCTCTATATCAATACCATGCGTCTGGTTTTGTTTTTGTTGTTTGTTTGTTTGTTATCATTGTTCTGTAGTGTAATTTGAGGTCACCAATAATAATTCCCACAGAGTCTTTCATTGATGGGAATGATTTGAATACCTTGAGTGTTTATTATTCCAGATAAATTTGAGTATTGCCCTTTTTATTTCTGTAAAGAATTGAGTTGAACGTTTCATGGTGATTGCATTGAATCTGTAGATTGCTTTGTGTAAGATGCCCATTTTTTACTATGTAAATTTTGCCTATCTATGAGCATGAGCGATTGTTCTATTTTCTGAGGTCTTCTTTAATTTCTTTTTTGTGAAACTAGAAGTTTTTGTTATACAGATATTTCACTTGCTTGGTTAGCATTGCACCAAAGTTATTTGTGGCTATGAAGCCACAGTTGTACTAATACCCAAGCCACACAAAGACCCGACCAAGAAAGAGACTTCTAACCAATTTTCTTCATAAATATTGATGCAAAATTACTCAGCAAAATTATTGGAAACCGAATCCAAGAGCACATCAGAATGACCATTCACCATGATCAAGTAGGCTTCATCCCAGAGATGCAAGGATCTTACACTATATGAAAATCCATCAATGTAATCCACTGTATATAAAATTCAAAGAATAACAACAAAAACATGAACATCTCATGGAAAACCTCAGAGAAAATACAATACCCCTTCGTGCTAAAAGTCTTGGAAAGAATAGGAATTCAAGGTCCATAACTAAATATAGTAAATGCAATATACAACAAGCCAATAGCAGACATTAAGCTAAATGGAGAGAAACTTAAAGCAATCCCACTAAAATCAGAAACAAGAAAATGTTGTCCTGCTCTACCCCTGTCTATTCAATATGGTACTTGAAGTTCCAGCCACAGCAATTGAGCAACAAATAGAGATCAAAGGGATCCAATTTGGAAAGAAGGAAGTCAAAATATCATTATTTGCAGATGATATGATAGTATACATAAGTAACCCCCTAAAAAATCCATGGAAAAACTCCTACAGCTGATAAACAACTTCAGCTAATAGCTGGAAACAAACTTAACTCAAACGAACCAGGTGATTTACTCTACTCCAGAGATAAAAGAGATGAGAAAAAAACAAAAACAAAAACAAAAACAACTAAGGAGAGGACACCCTTTACAAAAGTCACAAATAATATGAAATTTCTTGGTGTGATGTTCACATAACTTTAATACATATGACTCCCTCACTATATATGCTTTTGAAATCGTTTTGAAGAATGATTCTTTATATTCTTAGCCCCACTGGTACTCTATAACACACATACATACACACAGACATACACACACACTCACACACATATACACATGCATACACACTCACACACATAGAGCGGGACCAAGAGAAATGTGAATATACACAGCCAAGCATTGGACTGAGCATGGGGACCCCAACGGGGAAGTTAGGTTAAGAACTATAGGAGCTGAAGGGGTTTGCAACCTCATAGAAAGAACAACAATATCAACCAACCAGACACTACATTGCTCCCAGGGACTAAACCACTAACCAAAGAGGACACAGGGCATATCCATGGCTCCAGCTGGATGTGTAGCAGAGGATTGCTTTATCTGGCATCACTGGGAGGGAAACCCTTGGGCCTGTGGAGGCTTGAAGACCCAGGTTAGCATAATGCTACGGTACTGGGGCAAGAGTGGGTGGGCAGTTGGGGAAGCACCCTCATAGAGTGTGGGGGGAGAGAGGAAGAGAGAAATCTCGTGGAGGGGAGACTGGGAAACACAATTACATTTTAATTGTAATTAAATAAAATAACCAATAGAAATATTATTTTTTTAAGTTACATGAGCTGTGGGAAGCAAGACCTAAGATTTTTTTTTCCGACTGTACTTTTGCCTTTGTTTCTGTCTTAACTTCCAACAATCATGGGATATAATCATAGAGATGGTTTGAGTCATAATAGATATCATACAAATGAGGGAAAATAAAACTAGGCAACTTCGTGCCCACTGATGATCTAACTATACTCCAGTCAAGAATTATGCACTCATGGTCATGGAGGCATACCTGCTTAATGTCAGTCACAGAACAAGACAAAAAGACAGAAACATTTAAAAGTGATTTGTCTGGAGGAGTGAGGTTTCAAAGAAGTGAGGCAGATAAGGAAGTAGAAGTGAGAGTACTCCAAATGCACTCTGTACAATGAGCACATATCAATACATTCAATATCAATAAACAGATTGAAATTAAGGATTATACTGTAAATTAAAACAAATTAAGTGATACAATTAAATATATTGTTTGTACAATTCCATAACTAATGATAATTTAGAAAATTCTTTAAGCCTTAAAATGATAAAAATTACTTGCAATTGGCCATAAAATAGTGTCAACTATTTGGGCAGAAATAAGACAGCATCTTTCAACCATCTGGGCAGAAAAAGCTGCCTGCTTTTAACAATGCCATATAAGAAATACCAGCCAGAGGAATTAAGTAAAGTTAATCTTAAATAAAATTACATTAAAATTGGAATGAAGAAATCAAACTGTGGCTGTTTACAGATGACATGATGTTATGAAAGCAAACCTCCAAGGATTCTACAAGAAAATTTTCAAAATTAATTAACAAATTTAACAAGATTGCAAAAACATAAAGTTGATGTATAAATCTCAGTGTCATTGTTATATACCAAGAATGTGCTATCTGAAATAGAAAGATAAACTAGGAATACTGTTTAAAATAAATACAAAAAGTACATATGAAGAAACAACTGAATAAGAGAAGTCAATTGTAACAAGAATTATAAAATACTTATATGAAAAACAAAAATGATAAAAGCTGCAGAAAGACATCTTGTGCTCATAGTACCTAAATTAATTCACATATTCAGTTTAGTTTCTATAAAAATACCAATGACAGTTTTTTACAGAACTGGAAAAGAACAATACTAAATTTTGTAAATAATAAAAACTATTTAAATTTCTCCACAGCCAAAGCAATCTTGAAAAGAAGAATAATGCAAGAAGAAATTGTGTATAATAAATATGTAAATCATATTAGTTGTTGCTATAAGAATATATCTAATTAAAGAAAACAAAACAAGGGATTTGTTTTGGCACAAAAATCTCAAGGTCTCAGTTTATCAAGGTGGGAGAATAAGATGAAACTGAGCAGCAACCATTTATTTTGGCACAGTCTCCAGATCTCAGTTTATTTTGTTAGGGAGGATGGATAAATCAGTCAGGAGGTAAAGAGGGAGTATGCATACACTAGCTGGTTTTCTTCTGCCACATCTTTTGTTCCTTCTGAGCTCCGAGAATTTGTTTGCAATCATGATAACATACAGGATCTATTCAGGTCTGTCTCCCTTAGTGAATCGTCTCTGGAACACATTTTATGAGATATCCTTAGAGACACACCCAGAGGTGTGCTTTACTGGTCCCCTAGTTGTGTCTCAATCCAATGGAGTTGTCTGTAAAGATTAACTACCATACTTCCAGACTTAGAAACATGCTACATGGAGTTAGAAAAAGGACCAATAGAGCTGAAAGTGTTTGCAACCCCATAAGAACAACAATATCAACCAACCAGACCGCCTAGAGCTCCCAGGGACTAAACTATTATCCAAAGAGTACACATGGAGAGACTCATGACTCTAGCTGCTTATGTAGCAGAAGATGGCCTTGTTGGACATCAATGGGAGAAGAGGCCCTTGGTTCCGTCAAAGCCCAATGTCCAAGTGTAGGGGAATGTTAGTGTGGGGAGGGGGGAGGGGGTGTGTGGTTGGGTGAGGGAGTTCCCTCTTAGAAGCAGGGGGTTGGGATGGGAGTGTCTGGAGGGAAAAATGAGAAAGAAGATAATGTTTGAAATGTAAATAAAAATAAGATATCCAGTAGAAGGAGAAGGAGGAGGAGGAGGAGGAGGAGGGAGAGGAGGAGGAGGAGGAGGAGGAGGAAGAGGAGGAGGAGGAGGAGGAGGAGGAGGAGAAGGAGAAGGAGAGGAAGAGGAAGAGGAAAAGGAAGAGGAAATGTAGCACAATTCCATAATAACCATAGAAGATTGGTATTACCATGCAAACAGAAACAGAGAAGTAGAAGAGAGCCAGAGTAATAATTTTGGTTATGTATATGCAATTAATGTTTTAAAAAAGTTCTATGAGGCTGCACTGGAGGAAAGGCATTTGTTTCTGTAAATGGTTCAAAGAAGATGAGATATATTCATTAATGGGAGAACTCAAACCTCCGATAAGATGTCAATTCACTTCAGTTAAAATTGATGTTCTCAGAAAGACAAGAAGTGCTGGCACAAATATAGATAAATATGAACCCTGCACAGTTTTGGTAAGAATATATATTAGCACAGACATTGAGAAAAATGTTTGGGGGTCCCTCAAAAATGTATAAATAAAGGTGATATATGATCCATCAGTTCAACTTCTGAACACATATTGAATATGTCAAAAGTCATATGCATTCTCCTCCTATTGTTGTAATATTGATAATAGTCAGTAAATTAAAATAACTATAAATTAATATTTAAGGAAGGATAAAATATGATACATATATCCTATGAAATACTAATTCTCCTTACATTGAAACCTTCTCATTTATCAGAACACAAAGAGTATTGGAGATCATTGTGCTAAGTGAGATGATTTGCAATTAAAAGCTAAGTTCTACATGACCTCACACTCTTGTTTCAAAGTCATTGAGCATATAATGGCTGTTGCCAAAATCCAGAGAGAGCAATGAGAAAGGGCAGCACACAGGGAAAGGGTTAATTAGTGGGCTTTAAGCTATAATTGCATAAGAGTATTCTCTTGGGTACTATAAAGGAATGGGTTGGGTATATTTAGTGATTTTTGATACTATAGAAAGGAAATGTGGTTTTGAGAATTTCTGTCAAGAAGATGGGATGCATGTTTAAGAAAAGATACTTTTAACCTAGTAAAGCAATGCCACATATATGAATATTTCACACTATTAATTTACAAAGTTACTATTTGTTTGTTTTCCATAGCATTCATGACAAAGCTGAGAGCCTTGTGTATCAGAAAAAGCACTGGACTATAATTGAATTTTAAAAGATTTCATTTTAAGGAAGTTTAGGCTAGATGCCAGATCTGACTTTGCGCTTACTAACTAAACCATGCATTTCTTGAGATTGGGATTTTCCTGTGTCTCCCTTTAGGATCCAGGATAATAGGCCTGGCCTAACTTGTGTTTTATAGATCAGTAAAAGAATATATTTAAGACAATTCTTGGGATGACATTTATTTCTAGTATCAAAATACTTGAGCAATTCAAAAACTTAACAAAATATATTCTTGCAGTTATTATTAAAAATTGGATGGATTATCTATTTATCACCCCCACAGTCCCCCTTTGTGGGCACCATTTTAATATGGAGCCAAATGCATATATTCAGTCACTCTGTCCACCAGCTACCCTCTCCATGAGATTCCCTTCTCATACGATTCACACCGCCTGCCCTGGTTTTTCTGCCCCTGCATGTTTCTTTTCCCACCTGCCCACCGCAAACATGACTCTATGGCCTGAAAGCTTTTCATGCAGGTTTATATTGTCTATTCTCAACCCACAAACCCTCTATACAATAAGATTGTATCCAATGGACAAAGATACAAACTGACCTTCTATAGAGATAAAAAAGACCTACAGAAACCCTTAAAATATTCATATCTACCTATTTCAATTACGGTCACCAGGATTTAAGTCTGCTTTCTCTGGCTTCATCTTGATCTCTCCCAATCTCTGTTCTTCTTCCATTTTCCTACCTTTTCTTCACCTACCTCTCCATTGTCAAATCATGTATCAACTTAACAAAAATCTACCATATATTATAGATCACTTCACACAATGAAATAAACAATGAAGGAGAGAGAACACAAACACTATAAATAGTTGCGTATATATGACAGTTTAATATATTATAATTTATTACATTATAAAGTATATTTATAATTATTACAAATATATTTATAATTATGTCAAAAACCAAAATATGGGACTGAAGAAATGGCTCATTGGATAAATGAATTTGCTTCACAAACATAAGGACCAAAGTTATCCACATTCATTATACTTTATTTGCAAATTTCAATGTAGCTTTTAAAAACTGTTTATTAGGATGGATATTTATAATATATTATATTATCAAAATATGTAAGTTAAGTAGATTTTATCAGAGTCAAGACTGTTTACTTTTATCAAAAAACATACTGTGGTATGGAAATATTTCAAAGTCTGCATGAATGTAATACATTTACCGACTAAAAATAAATTAAATATAAATAAAAATGAAAAAATATAAAGCTTTTTAAATAGGGCTTTAAAACCAACAAAAAACTGAAAATGGCAACATATGCCCATAATTCTAGCTCTGGAATATAAAGAAGAGGATGCTAGGAGCTTCATGGCCAGGCAATTTGCCTAAAAATTTGAGCTTCATATTTGGTTCAGCGTCAGACTGTTTGACAGTCTCTTCATGTACACATCATGCACACACATATATGCACTCATGCACACACACATACATTTAAAAATATTTAAATTTTTATAAACAAAATTTGAGAGATGTCCTACACAATCCAATACTCTGAGTCGCAACTAACTAGCCAGTCTCATCATCATCTAATTAATATCTTGCAGAACTATTTCACAGATGGGATTGAGCAGAAAGGACAGCTCTTCCATTATCAGTAATATCAACATTTCTACATATGAGTACAATACTTATGAAGAAAGTCTTCACCATACCAAAAGTGGTATAGCTGTGTCTTGAGGTAGAACTATTCCCAGTTTTCTGAGAAACTGCCCTATTGTTTTCCAAAATGGTCCTACAGTCGTTACCCTTGCCCCATCTACATCTTTGCCAGCATGTTCTATCTCCTGAGTTTTTGTTTGTTTGTTTGTTGTTTTTTCTTATCTTAGCCATTCTGATGGGTGTTAGATAAAACCTCTTAGATGTTTTGATTTTAATTTCCCTGATGCCTAAGTATTTTAAACTTTTCTTTTAGCCATTTGAGATTCCTCCCATTCTTCTCAACCATTTGAAATTCCTCTGCTGAAAATTCTCCTTTAGGCTCTATACTCCATTTCTAAATTGTGTTATTTGGACTGTTTGTATCTAATTTTTTGAGTTCTTTAAGATGTTACCCCTCTGTCAGATGTATGGTTACTGAAAAATCTTTTTGAAAGCTGCCAATTTGTCCTATTGTCAGTTTTTTTTTTCCTCTCATACAAGCTTTGCAGATTTGTGAGGTCCCTTTATCAATTGTTGACCTTTGAGCCTGATCCATTTGTTCCTGTTTAGGAAATTGTTGTAGAAATGCATTCATAGGTATTTACCACATTATCTTCTATGGTGCTTATTGTATCTGGCTTTTTATGTTGACGTCCTTGATCTACTTGGACTTGAGTTTTATTCAAGTTGATAAACATGAATCATTTTTATTCTTCTACATATAGACATCCAGTTAGACCAGCACCATTTGTTGAAAATGCTTTCTTTTTCTATCATATCTTTTTGGCTTCTTTATCAAGAATCATAGGTTTCTGGATTTATTTCTGTGTCTTGATTTGATTACATTGATTAATGTGTCTCTTTCTGTACCAATGCAGTTTTATTACGTTTACTCAGTAGTGCAGCTTGAGGTTAGAGATAGGGATTCCTTCTGAAGGTCTTTTATTGTTCAGAATTGTTTTGTTTATCCTGGGTATTCTGCTGTCCTTTATTTGTCATTGTTGCTGTTGCTTGTTCTTTTTTTATGAACTTAGAAATTGTTCCTTCAAGGTCTATAAGAATTGTGTTGGAATTTTGATGGGGATTTCTTTGAATCTCAGTTGCTTTGGATAAGATGTCTTTTTGGTAAGATGTTGCATGTCCTTTCTTTGGTTTTTGCTTGCATGAGTTTACTTATTTCCTGTGTATTCTTGGATATAGTTATCCTCGTTGGGTTGTATTATTCCTTGTAGTATTTTCCATGTGACTAGATATTGTTTGAATTTGGAATTTTTGAAACATCCTATTTTCCCAAACTATGGCAATTAAGAATTTTACTGGTTATAGTAGTACAGGTTGGCATCTGTGAGTTTTTTTAGTAATTAATAAATATTTCCCCAGGCCTTTCAGCTTTTAGAGTCTCTGTTGAAAAGTTGGGTATAATTCTGACAGATCTGCCCTTATATTTTACTTAGCATTTACCCTTTCTGCTTTTGATACTCTTTCTTTGTTTTGTGAATTTTGTATTTTGATTGTTATTTGGTTAGATAGTTCTCTGTCACATTGATATTCTATAAGCTTCTTACATGTATATAGGTATATATTTCTTTCAGTTAGGAAAGTTTTCTTCTATGATATTGTTGAGAAAATTTTCTGGGCCTTAGAAGTGAGACACTTCACAATTTTCTATTCCTGTTATTCTTAGGTTAGGTCTTATCATGGTATCCCAGATTTCATTGATGTTTCATGCCTTTAAGTTTTGGTTTTCACATTTTCTTTAACTGATATAGTAGATCTTTCTATTGTATCTTATATGCCTGAGATTCTTTTCTTCATGCCCTGAATTCTCTTGGTGATCTGTTGTTTCCATTCTCTTCCCTAGATTTTTTTCATCTCCAGGATTTTCTCAGTTTGTGTTCCTTTATTGCTTCTATTTTCAGTTTCAGTCCATGTATGCTTTAATTTATCTTCTTCTGTTTAACTGTATTTTCCTCTCTCCCTTTAAAAGATTTAATAATTTTCTTTTTAAATACCACTATCATCTTTATAATATTGGACTTAAGGTCATTTTCTTCTGATTCAGCTGTGTTAGAATATCCATGGCTTGCTTTAGTGGGATAGCTGTGGTGTGATGGTGTCATATTGGCCCAACTTTGTTGATTGTTTTCTTTTGAGGGCCTATAGCCATCTGGATAATTTTGGTCCCAGGATGTTCTTCTTATAATAGGTATTGGGAGGGGGTGTACCTCAATGCTTTTGGTGTGGCAGGACACTCTGATGCCTGTCCTTGACCACTATGGTTCCAAGTTCAATATGGTTTAGAAGCCTCAGGTCCAATGATGATATTCAGAGAAGAAACAGTAGGACCGAAGTCCCCCTGAGATCACAGGCTCTTCAGGGGAGCTTGCCTTGGTTTAAATGGCAGACAAAGCAGAGAATATTGGTGCAGAATGGAAGATAACCAGTATCATTAAGGAATCTTGGGTCTGATGAAGGTGGGAAATGAGGTAGCCAAAAAACCGTGGTCCCAGTGAGATAGCAGGCGGCTCAGGGCAGCTTAGTCAAGTTGGGTAATTTTTAAGACACTATTGGAAAGCCACTCTTTTGAGTTATTTTAAGATGGAGAATGTTACTGGGTGAAGAGTATAATAGAAAACAATCCTTTGCACCTTAAGATATTTTTTTGGAAGAAAAGTTTGCATAATCTTTTAAACATATCTTCCACTCCCTGCTTTTCACTCACCTTGATCTCTTACAGTTAAATTTCTTTTCAGAAAGAAAGGAAGAAAGAAAGAAAAGAAAAGAAAAGAAAAGAAAAGCAAAGGAAAGGAAAGGAAAGGAAAGAAAGAAGGAAGGAAAAAATGAGCAATTGCTTGCTAGATGTTAATGGTTAGGGACTGTAAAAAGCCTTCCAGATGGGAAATAAATACATTTGAAAAATTTCATCACAGTGAAAGATAAAGCTCCCAAATAGAGGCATGTGATGAAACACCTAAATCACTCCAACTATAGTGGTCATACTGTAACAATATTATAATGCCAGATGACTCTTTTAGTAACATGGACAGCAGCTGGCATTCCATTAGTAATGTTTTAAAATAAATACAGTGCTCTTGCTTTCCAATAGACATTTAACTAGTATTTGAAGTCTATTGAATAGCACTGTCCTCATATTCCTGCTAAATAATTAGTGATTGTTAGTACGTTTAAGCAAATGTTTTTTATTAGATTTGCTCTCCACAAATTGGTATTATTACATGATATCATTGAACATTGTAAAGGCTGTATCAAAACTCGCTCAATTGAGACATAAAAATTAGTTTTTAAGTCTTCAATCCTATGAGCTCCCTGAAACCTTGAAATAGTCTTTGTACCTTTGATAATGGAAGTTATTCCTTTATCCAACAGTAATATTCAATGTTAATCTACCAACCCTCCCCAATTCCTTGTTCATTACCTTTAAGTCCCCTTTATAAATTTTAGTAGTATTCTTTTACCTAACATTATTATATCCAGAGTTTTTCTGCTTCAAATTAAATATGCTATGCTTCATAAATACTTTTCAATTCTGTTTATTCTGTCACCATTCTCTTGAAGTTTATAGAAAACCTACAAACCAAACAATAACAACAACATCAAAACAAAATGACTAATTTAAAAGTGAAAAATTAAAAACAAAGCACCACTACCAGCACCACTACCAACACCACCAAGAACAAAATCTTTTCCTTCCCTGCCCCCTTGCTTTGTCTTATTCTCAAAAACCATGTATGCTCTTTGAATTGGTGAGACTGAAACCAAAAACACAAATTCTAAATCTTGTAAATTTTTACAGTTCCTAATCTTTTCTTTGCTGTCTCTTCTCTGCTCTCTCTGTTTCTCCATTCTTCTATCCTTTCTTCCCTCACACTCTCTTTCTCTGTGTGAGTGTGTATATGTATGTGTGTGCTCTCATTTAAACAAATACATATCAGTGCCTAAAACCTGTTAGTTACTCTTCATTTGCTTCTCACATTACCAAACATGTCAAAAGCACATCTTGTAATTCTGTGGCCAGTCCACTCATGCTAAGGAAAACAATTCATTTTTTAAAAGTACTTCCCTTTTATCATCTTTTGTCAGATACAACTTTTCTGAGATACGGTGGTTGTATCTGTCTCCAAGGTGGAAACTAACTCTATTTCGCAAAGAAAGTTTCACAGGGCCATTTCAAAACTTTTACCCTATTTCAAGGTTCAGTTCATTTTTCTTTTGGTCTATTTTCTGAAAATAAACCAATTTTGGAGAAGGAAATTGGGCTAAGAATCACTACCAATTTGAGTTATAGCATTGGGTTTTATAACACTGTGTATATTGATGTCATCTTTAAAATTTAAAATTGGCCTGTATATAAAAGTGGTGAGTAAAACCAAGAGAGCCCTTTGAAGAATAAAAGAAAAGAAATGAAATCCAGCAAGTACAATTATCGAAACTCTTAGCTCACAGTAAAACCTCCAAAATGGAGTTCTCTACTTTTTCGATTCTAACATACATCTTTTGTGCTTTATTATTCTATTTTATTTTTAACAGAAATGTTTAATTGATCTTTCCATACTGTTCTGTGAAAGGTTCTATTAAGGTGCCATTGACTACAACATAAAGTTCAAATTCCTTAACTGACCATTCCAACATCTCACTTAAATTACCCCAGTCTATACTTGTAATCTAATTTCACATTCTAGATCATTGAAACTACAGTGAATATAACCCTAGACTTGGCATTTCCTGATAAATATCTGGTTCATGCTGTTTTAGTTTATTCTATTTTGTAGGATTAAGGATGAGACTCTCATTTCCAGATTCAGTTTTTTAAGATCTACCTCAAACATATCCCCTTCCTTGTTACATATGCTGAATGTCAATATATGCACCATGAGCATGGCTTATGTTCCCGGAAGTCAGAAAGTGAGTATGTTGGATCTCTGTAATTTGGATCTCTGTAATTTGTGTTAGAGATATTCTTGAGCCACCATGTGGTTACTGAAAACTGAGCCAGGGACATCAGAAAAAGCAACCAATGCTCTTAACTGCAGAGCTATCTTTAGCCTCAAGTATTTCTTTTGATTTAAAAATCTCCATTGTAATTTAACAATGCCAATTGGGTGACATTGATCCCATTTCACTTTGTTGGCTGCACATTTGTAGCTTCTAGTTTATGTCTGTTACAGGGTTGTTTGCTCATAAAGTTAGGAGATACATGATAATTATCTGTATCACCTACAGTTTCTAGCAAAATGTCTTAAGTGTTCAATAAATATTTAGTATAACATGATTATTCTGCTTATTATCTTAACCTGTGTTCCTGCCTCCTTAGCAGTGAAAAGTTTTTGCAACCGTAAAGCCAACAATAAAATAGTTGTAGTATATCCCAGCTGTCCTATAGGTACTTATAGCAGTTTTAAGAAAATAAAATAACTTGAGTGATGATCTTTAATCTTTGGCCATCCTCATGTTAGAGTGACTCTAATTCTGATTGGTTAAACATATTCTTAGGACCTCCTCTATGCTCTTTTTATTCCTAGCTTATTAACTTATACCTAAACAGATGAATTTCCTATCTTTGTGGCCAGATAGAAATCCCAGTGAACAATGCAAGAATGTGATAAAATGGAGACAATTTTATTTTTTATAGAGAATACAACATGTATAGTTAATTAATTAATTATGGTGTCATAGACAGTCTTAATGTTATTTTGTCTTTGAAATTAAAAAAAATAAAAACAAACTGGGGAAGCTCTATAAAGGAAAGACAAAGATTAAATCTTCCATCCGAACTGGTTCAGTAAGCTTTAATCCCCCACAAATATCTACTTGTATTTGGGGGACAAGAGAAACCTAATTTGGGGAAAGTAAATTTAATTCATGAAATACTGATAAATGAGTCTCTCTTAAGACAAACTCTGAGTGAGATTGGTAAACTAAATGATAGACTTATCAATTAGTTTAATATAATCATTAGATGCCCTTCATGTAAGTCAATCCATATTGTACCTCAGAGCGATGCCCATTTGACTTTGAAAAATATAAAAACTTGTTAATTTTATCTTTCAATAAAGAGGAACTAGAACAAAGGTTAATAATACTCCACTCACTAAATGATTCTTCACAAACATTTAATGCACTTGAATTATGCCTGCTAAACTGTTTGTTAATATAACTTTTTTATAGGTTAAGTTGGAATCCCCCTGCAAATTTCACAATCCTCATATTTTGCACTTTATTCATACTGATACACTTTTTCTTTTTCAATCAACACCAATTAAATGCTGATCCCTAAAAGAGAAAACTATATGGAATTTTAATGAATAAATTGGTAACGATCCACCAATTCCATGTATACATGGACTGTAGCAGCAAACTATTCTAGGAACACAGAATTAAGCCATTTTACTTGTCTAGAAAATATTTCAACTTGGCTTGACTTGAGTCACAATATTTGGAAGGAACTGGGAAAGAGAAAAAGAAACAAAAACCAAAAAGCCTGTTTTATTGAAGTGAAATTCTACAAACCTGGCACCAAAATAACACAGGGTAAATAACTAATCAAAATATGTATTACATTTTATACTTAATGCAGCCTTCCAGGTACTTTAATCCAAATTTGTTTCATTATAGTAATTAATCTAGTCCCTGAATTTAGGCAAAATGCTTTGGGTTACTGTAGCAGGAGCCTGTTCCTAAAGACAGATTTACACTCTCATCTTGGCAAATACAACTATTTGCTTTGTGATTATGGAAACATTTGGAGAGAAACATTAATTTTTTATCAATTAACTTTGGTGTTTTTGAATACCCCAGAGAGCAAATGTGTGAAGCTGCTTAACGATCTTGTGGCTGTTAGGAAGGTAAAAATATTTTGATAACAATTTTGTTTGAAATAGAAAAATATACGCTATAGAATAGAGATTCACTTTCAATTTTTTTAGGCTCTATCAGATTTGTGCAAAAATTAAAAGTAGACTCTTTATGATTAGTAAATAAAATCTCCTAGTTACAGAGAACAGCAAAGCATACTTTGTAACTTTCAATTGTTTTCAGCAACCAGCCATATAGTGTGTAACAGAATATGAAGGTAGAAAAAATAAGAGAAAGAAAGAGAGGGGGTGAGAAGGAGGGAATAAGGGAGAGAGAGAAGTAGGTGAGTGTGGGAGTGAGTAAGCAGAGGGAGGGAGGAAGAAAGAGAGGAGTGGGGAGAGATGAGAGAGAGAGAGAGAGAGAGAGAGAGAGAGAGAGAGAGAGAGAGAGAGAGAGAGAGAGAGAGAGATTTTGACAATTCCCCACAGACAGTGATAAAAAATTGAGAACATGGATTTGTGTCATCTAACATTCTTACAAGGGAAACTCTATTTCGCTACTTGTAAACACTGTGGCATTAGCTAAATCTATAACCTCGTTGATACCCAGTGTCCTCCTCTACAAAATAGAGATTTTTAAAATGTTGACACTAAGTGACCATTACAGCAATTTGATGGGAGAACCACTGTAACTCCTAAAAAACTAACTCCAACAGTTAGTTTTCTCTAAAGTTGTATTTTTCATTCATATATGCAATAAAAAGCAATGTTTTTCCTGCTGCAAACAATGATTATAAATGTCTCTGAAGTAAATGTATGTAGAATATTTTCATGGATTTTAAATGAAAACGACAAAAGATTAATCTCTATTATGGCTATTACATATGTCCATACATGTATCTACTATGTGTAGTTTCTTTTACCAATTCACATAGCATCAGTGTGCCATAGAGGGGCTGTCCAAAACTGTTTGGCATTGAGGATAAGTTCATACTTGTCCCCATGGCACCATGCAATAAATTTTATCAATATAAGACCAAGATACCAGCTTGTTGAGTAGTATTTGTGTGTGTGTGTGTGTGTGTGTGTGTGTGTGTGTGTGTGTGTGTGTGTGTGTGTGTTGTAGACTGTCCTGCAGCTATTTGTATTTTGATGTTAATTCCACTTCTCCAAGAATGGTTGCCTAGTCACCTACTCAGGTGACTTCAATAGAAGCTTCTTCCCATTTTAATTAGTAAAATAAAGGTAAGAGTGGGTGATTGGGCAGGTGAAGGGAAGGTGGAGAGAGAGGGTTGGAGGAGAGGAGAGACAGAGGATGGAGTTCAGGAAAGATGAGCTGGATCCAGGTGGACTTAATTGGTCTTAGGTAGCTATGAACATTTTATGGATTTTATTGGTCTTTTATCTCATACAGAAGGGCAGTTTGTATCTTTGTCCATTTGATGTAATCATATTGAGTAGAGGGTTTGTAGATTGATAGTTTGTTATATAAAACTGTATGGAGAGCTATTGGGCCATAGTCATGTTTGTGCTGGGCTGGGCGGTAATTCTACCTGGGAAGGAAGAAGTCATGTGGGCAGAGTGAGACTGTAGTCGCAGCTTGGATGGGGTGACAGAGTCCTTGTGTGGTTCCATGCTCAAAGTGAAATGAGGCTGTGGGCCCAGTAAAGAGATAAGACATAAGACATCCCTTATTTAATATTTACTGCCACAATTTTGCTCATGTACCAAAGTGAAATTCAGTCTTCTCAGGTAATAAAGGGTTTAGGATACAGAATGGTAAGTGAGCTAGCTCTTTCTGTGCTGGCTATATGCAATTATCTGCCATAAACCATCAAATGAATATATATCTCTGGTTATGGACAAGTCTAATTTATGATTCACTCTATTTGTAGATTGGTTGGAATCCCTTCTATGCAATTAGGCAGTGGTGGGAGTCATGAGGTAAAATGATTTGAAAGCCACTGACTATGTGCCTTAGTTTCCCCCTACGATGTCAAAAAAAATAATTATTAAAATTAATTCCTTTGGGCTTTGACAGAGTTTCAGTCACAGAAGCGATAAAATTTAGGAGCCAGTAGATCCTTAGATATTACTTGGTTTGGCTTCTTTATTTTATAGGTGAGCAAACTGAGGCTCCAAAGGAAAGTAACCTCTTCCCTTCAAGGGCAAGGCTAAATTAAGATCAGAGCCAAGCCTAAGCATTCAGTCTCTTTCTATCCTGTCAGGAGAGCATCTTCCTGACCCAACAATTTTCCTGATGCTCATAAGTCCCCAGAGCAAAGAGAAGCCTGTCTTCTTTTATCCCAAGGAAAGTCAGAACTTCGGCTTATTCATTGACTATTTTTGGTGCTGTCTCTCCTCAGGACCAAGCAGAGTTGCTGATGCTTTATGTTTCATTACAGTAGAGAGCTTGGCTTGCTGAAACAGGAAAAAAAAAATCACAAATGTAACAGCTTTTACAAAGAAGACTATCTGGCAGAAAATGTATTCCTCTGATACAGAAACAGGATTATACAGAAGATGGGGCAAAAGCATGAATCAGCATTCACTGTCTTTGAACTGAGAAGTGGGAAGGTTTGCACTATGTAGAAGGAAGGGGCAGGTTAACTGCTACAAATTGTAAAAAAAAAAAAAAAAAAAAAAAAAAAAAAAAAAAAAAAAAAAAAATAATTTCTTGTATGTGCATAAAGTCTCATGTTGTCTGTACATCTAAGACAAAATGGAGATATATTGAAGCCATCAGGCACTGAATACAGTGAAGGGATTTTGCCATGAGAAGATAGTTTACATTAGCTGAACACCTACTTTGCACTTAGAACTCTGTATGTGGGATCTTTGATTATTGCAAAAAATCTCTGAGATCTCACATGAATTCACATTTCACAGAAGAGAAAACTAGGCCTAAGAAACATAATACAAATCACAAAGCTAGTGGATACTAGGTGAGTATCTAAAAACCATAGCTTGATTTCAGAACCTCATTAATTTAAACAGCTCCTAAATCAATAACAAATAAATAAATAAATAAATAAATAAATAAATAAATAAATACATAAATATGTTTTGTATCTAAAATTTCAATCTTCTTTATAGCAAAACAAAACAAGCTTGTTATTGTTGGCTGTGTTTCAGAACTTCTTTGTCTCTGTTTCTTCATGTTTTAATACAGCTACTATAAAAATAAAACAAGACTATGAGTGTAAAGTCATTTTTCAGGCAGATAAATATAGCCCAAATGTAATCTTTAATAACTATTGTATTTATTTGCAATATTTTTGGAAAAACGTCCTTACATAAAGATTTTTTGACATATAGAAAGTATATGAACATGTTCGCATTTTGAAGAAATCGGACAATCCTTTTAAAAGGTTTCTATAATGACTATTAAGTACTATGATTAATGGCTTCTGGAGGTAGAGAAGAGGCATTTATGTTTTTAATCAGTAAATTAAAAACGTTTAAGGGATAAAAAAAAAGGTCTAATTTATAGTGAGCTATATATTCATTAGGGAAGAAAAATGCTTCACAGACTGAACCACCATATTCAAAAGAAATTCATGCACAAGAGAAGAAACTGCAGAATTGGGTGGGGGTGGCTTTGATTCTACTCTCAGCCAAGTGAGTGACTTGAAGCCAACTTGACCTCTGTAAACTTTAGTCTTTTCAAGTCAAACATGAACAAAATGTACCAGTTCGTTCGGCTATTTTCTGTGTTGCCCAGAAGGGCAGCAAGAAAGCTGTTCTATTCATTTAACAAACATCTATTTGTCATCACCACAAGAAAAGGCACTGCACCAGGCTCTAAAGGGGTCCCCAAGATAAAGGAGACAACGTCTGATTGTGCTGATTGCTGGTACAGAGGCAAAGTAAAACCCCACAAGAGAGCCGTTGACTTAGAAAAGTTTCCTGTCCATGGTCATTTTCAGTGAAAATATAAAAGAATCTCAATTCATCTTCTCCCTTATTATTTCCTTTATTCCCAAAGAATTGAAAGGCAGATACCAGAAACAACATTTCCAAGGGCGAGTTGTTAGGCAAGGAAGAAAAAAGTATTGCAGGCTAGTTCTAATCTGCAGAGAGCATCTCTGTCTTCCCAGCAGGAGCAACAGGAAGCAGGCAAGCTAACAACACTGCTGGGCCTCTTTTTTAAATGCATGGCTGAACTCTTCAGTTAAGGTGGACAAGAACAAGTCCAAAGTCAGTATTTGAAGACTTCATTGTAAAACAAGTTTTACTTTCCTGTTTCCCTCTTCTATTTACTCTATTCCATTTTCTTTCATGTCTGTTTTGTCTTCTGTCATCATTGCTGTGATATTTCCTGTTTCTTCCTGATTCCCTCCTTACATCTCTTCTGTTCCTTTTACATAAGTTGTTGTCACCATCCCTCTTCCTCCTGGATTCTATTCCATCCCTCATCTTGAACATTAATCTCTGTCCTTGCTTATTTTTCCCATCTCAGCCCTTTATCCTGTACTATCTGTCTGTGTGATAATCTGAATGAAAATGGCTCCCATAGGTTCCTAGAAGTGGTGCTTTTGGGAGGTGTGGCCTACTGTGATTAAGTGTAGCTTTGTTGAAGGAAGTGTGTCACTGGGTGTGTGCTTTGAGTCTTCAGAAGTCAAAGCCAGGCTCTGGGGCACTCTATCTGCTGCCTGATGTTTCAGATGCAGAATTCTCAGATCCTTCTTAGGTAGCATGTCTGCCTGTACATCATCCTTCTTCTCACAGTAATAATAGTGAACTAAACCTTGGAACCTGTAAGCCAGTGCCAACGAAATGTTTTCTTTCTTAAGAGCTGCCATGGTCAAGTTTTCTCCTCACAGAAATAGAGCCATAACTAAGACACTCCCTGAAATATGATTGTTTCCATAAATTATACTACTACATGTGACACACACATAGTCTTAGAATTATACCACTGATAAAAATTAGTACATTTATGTGCAAATTTGTCTACATTTTCTTTATTAATAAAACATCAGCTAGCACACTTTAATATCCTGAGATATGCTTTCATTGTCAAAATCTTCATAAAGTCAAAATAACTTTGATCTCTTGTTTACAAAGATCTTGTCTTTGTCCTACTCTTGGTATGTGTATTATACTTCAGAAAGGCAAACACTTCTGTGAAATTCATCTTTGCTATTCTCAGAAAGAATGGGTAACATAAAACCAGAAAGCACTAACCTTATCTGCAATTACTACTTTAACTATGTCAAGCAGTATCGACACATATATGTAAATTTGCTATTTTCTTTGAGAAAGATAAAGCTTGAAGCGTCTTCTCTCCAGAATTTATCTGGAGAAAAATAAAAGCAATACTCTAAAAAAGAAAAAAAAAAAAAAAAAGGATGTGTTATATCTCTCACTGCTTGCTAGATTCTGAGTTAAATCTTCATGCAGAAACTTTACACACATTGTAGAGGCTTCTGAATTTTCTCATGATAATTCCATAATGAGGTAACTGCACCATCCTCATTCCATTTTATAAGTGAGAAAACTAGTATTCAATAGGTTGGAAATGGGCACAAGGTCAGATAAGAAGCAGAAGATCAAAGATATGAGCTTTCACCTAAAACCTTTAATATTGACTCCTAGCCTCAAATTAAAGTGGAAAATAAAGTTTGTATGGAGAGACTGTGCCACCAGGAGACCTCCCTGGACAGGGATATTTATAAATGCACTTACCTATTGTCTGA
The DNA here is from genome assembly GCF_963924665.1 of Micromys minutus. Classification (NCBI taxonomy): domain Eukaryota; kingdom Metazoa; phylum Chordata; class Mammalia; order Rodentia; family Muridae; genus Micromys; species Micromys minutus. The sequence continues at coordinate 10,328,448 of NC_137963.1, read as the reverse complement.
AAGTGAGAGAGGTTTTCTGTTGTCCCTAGCATTCAAGTGAGAAGGCAAGTGGTTTGTAACTAAACACTTAGATTCCAGTTCAGACTCAACCATCTTACTATCATGGGACTAAGAACAAGTCTATTCTCTGATCACCTGCTCAAGAGCCATATAGTATCACTGTACAATATTCTGCTAGGCTTTCTTACTTGAATGCATTTGGGGTCATACAGTTTCCTAATCTTTCCAGTACTAGCTCTGGCTGGTTTATAAATAAACTACACTAAAAAGATGTCCAGGATATTTCCCCAGTGAGCTAGTGACAGAAGCAAGATTGAAATTCAGGTCTCCTGAAACATTGTCCAGAAACCATACACTGTTCTTCCTGTAATAACCTAATGGATAGCATCTGTGCAGTTCACCAGAGCCAAAAATCATAGCCAACACTGAGGCCCACAGGCTTTCAGCCTTTCTTCAGATTCTGTAATCTCCCATAGTTATCTCTAAGCTTTTGTTTTACCTGCAAATGACCCTCATCAACCTTGATGGTATCTCTTTCTATTTTAAGTTAAGGAAATACTTGTGATTTAACAAATACTGCAAGTTACCATGAAATTTTTAGGCTTACTTAGATAGATCCCCTATGACCCCTTAATGAATTAAAAACAGCATATTTTTGCCCTCCATTCTTTCTGAAAAATATTTTGTCGGGACAGTTTTCTTTAATTAACCTTTCAGTTCCCTAAGGGAAAAACTATCCTGTACATCTTTGTTTGTGGAGTTATGTTATATGGGACATGAAACATAAATAAAGGAGGTTCATTATATAAACAAATTGGATGTTTTTGTTTCTGAGGTTGCTATTGTTTTGGATAGGCTAGTTTTCCAGTTTCTGTTTTGTTGTCTATAAAATAAGAATAATGAGTTTGATCATTTCTTGTTAATGTGAAGGCCAGAGAAGACTGGGATAGTGGGAAACATAGCTAGCACTTATTGAAGTTCGACCAATAAGCCAGATAATCTTTTATGTGTGTTTAAAGTATCCATTCACTTAATTATCTTAAGCACATCAACTTAAATGTTGTCATCACAATTGTGTAGGAAAGAACATTGAAGTCCAGGAAATTAAGAGCTTAGACCATGATTACAAGACCAGTTGGATGCCATGAAGCAAGAAGTCTGTTGTCTCTATATGCAGCACTCACCAATCTGCCTGGCACATAATGAGTACTAAAGAAAGAAATTGGTTTCATCCCTTTTCAAATTAAGTCTTTCCTTTCTTCTTGATGCCTAAAAGAGCACCCAAGAAGATGTTTACCGCTTGTTTCTATGCACTCCAGGTTCCCTAAATGTAGAGCTCATGGAAACAGCCACCAGAACATGAGAGGACTACAAATTAAATAAGCAAGGGAAGAGAGGGAATAAGCTGAAGGTGATTCGGCATTAATCAAAACTTTTCTCTAAAATAGCTAAATGCACAATCAATTGATATTTTATAAAGAACTTAGTATTCAGAGACATGGTCAGGGGAGGATGAGGCACATCAACAATAGAAAAGGCAGAGACAGAGAAATCATAGGTTCAGCATATAACACCCAGGTGTTGTGGCATTTAAATTGAACCTCATAACCTCATACCCTATAAGTCCCATGTCTGAAGATCTATAACACTCACTGACTATTCTCTCAGTGTATCCCCAAAGCACTATTTCCAAATACTTTCAATTCCCTCTTGGCAACAGAGCATGCAGAGAACTTACCCCATAATAGCATGTACCATGACCTGCTAGCACATGACCTTCAATTGTTACAATGAATTTCTGTACTACATAGCCCCCAAGTTCACTCAGTCAAACAAAATATGTCTGCTTGAGTTGCATCTAAAGAATTCTTCCTTAGAAAATCCATGATCCTACAGCCATGGCCTGAAGACTAAAACCATTGTTTGAAAAGCATCTTATATTTCTGGAACAAATAATTTAGCTAAGACTAGCTTTCATGATCTGATCTTCCTACCTTTTCATCCAAAGATTTCAGCTTGCAGATTTAATGATTTCTACAACACCCAGATTTAATGATTTCTTACCTGCGTTGTGGTTAGGAGTAAAGGCAGTGCTGAGGAACTGAGTAAATATGACCTACGTCAGCAACTGAAGAAAAAAAGAAAGAAACTTATTATTTACTGAATTATGTATAGTACGAACATTTCTAAATATTGCATAATCCATTATCAAATTTTGTAATTAAAATAATACTGCAAAGGGGTTACTTTTCCATCCAGTAAATAAGAAGTCTGAGGTTGAAAGGAGTAAAGAAATTTTCTCTGTCAGCCAAATAGATATATCTAATGAGTCCTGAAGCTAACTCTCCTACAAGCTCTTTTGCCTCAAGGAATCTGAACATGTGGGTAGGAGAGAGTTAAGTGTGTGCTTCTTTTCTAACCCAAGTGATTGTTGCCCTTGTTTTACTCCAGTTCCTAGTACTCAGAGAGCTGAAGGTCATGCAAAAAACCAGAGAAATGTCCACTCCACTCCCCTCCAACCATATACCCACCCACTCTCAGCATATGATTTTGATTTTCTGAGATTGAGGAAAAAGTAAAAAGAGATTGAAAACAAGCACTGGTCATTTCTAATTTATCACTTTTGTCTGAGACTTTTTACTTAAGATTTAAATAGCATTTTTCTTCTTTCCTACACCTCAAATTGCAAAGCAAAAGCATGAAAGTGGGAGAAAATATATTAAAACAAGATCCTTGCTACTTTATGGTAATTAAAGGCAATAAATATTCTTGCCCACAGTGTTAAAAATCTCAAATAGCCTATGGGTCAATACTATTTCTCTGGTTGGGCTGGTAATAAATCTTTATTCCTTTTCAGTCAAAATATAGAAAGAGTTTTATTCATGAGTTCAATGACTTGAAACTGCAACATTTTCCAAACAAGCATCATTGGAATGAATTTTCCCATCCAAACATATTAATATGCCTTCTCTCATTCCACTTTCTCTACCTACAGTATATCTGTCTTCCTATGCTCATTTTATAAACACAAGAATTTTATCCTGCATCTTAGTGGCAACATGGTATGAGCACCCACCTTCTCTTCTTTCTTCCCATTACTATAGCCTGATAACATTCTTTATTATGTTGAGACTTTAAAAAGTTGTAGTGGTTTGAATATGTATGCACCTCATAGACTCTCCTGTTTGAATGCATGTCACATAGAGAGAGTGGCACTATTAGTTGCCACTAATAGTTGCACTGTTAGAAGTTATGACCTTGTTAGAGCAGGAGTAACCTTATAACAGGAAGTATGCAGTCTACCTATGCAATGCCATACTTACCAATATGATGATAATGAACTGAGCCTCTGAAACTGTGAGCCAGAACCAATGAAATGGTTACCTTTGTAAGAATTGCCTTCATCATGGTATCTCTTCACATCAATAAAACTCTAAGACAACAATTTGATTTTGGACTCTTCAAGTTTATCTGTCTCAAATGCTATTGTAACATCAATGACTTTGCTTGTGGTCCATGGCAACCCCAAAGAAGAACCAACATTATCAACAAGACTTGAACCCTGGAAGCTCACAGAAAATCACCAATCAAAGATGACACATGGAATAATCAGTGGTCCCAGGCACATATGTTGCAGAGAACTGTCTTGTCTGGCCTCTGTGGGAGAGCATGAGCCTAATACCATAGAAACTTGATGCTACAGGAAAAGGGGTTGCTGGGGGTGTGAGTCAGGTTTGGGTGGGTAGGTGAGTAGGGGAGCACTTTCTCAGAAGCAAGTGAAAGGAGAACTGGATGGCAAACTCTAGAAGGATCAGGAAAGGGGGCAACATGTGGAATGCAAATAAATAAAATGATTTAATAATAATAATTTAAAAAGATGATTTTGGTATAATTCAGTTAATATTATATGTTGATTATCTTTTGGATATATTTTATTTACATTTAAAATGTTACCAACTTTCATGGAATCCCCTCCATATCACCTATCCCATCCCACCTCACACAGCTTCTGTGATGGTGTTCACCCACCCACCCATCCATCGCTTCTTGCCTCCCTGACATTCTCCTACAGTGGGACATAGATCCAGGGCATGACCAAGAGCTTCTCCTCCCATTGATGCCCAAAAAGGCCATCTTCCACTACATGTCCAGCTGGAGCCATGGGTCTGTCCCTGTGCACTCTATGGATACTGGTTTAATCCCTGTGCTCTCTGATTTGTTGGCATTGCTGTTCTTAGGGGGTTGCAAAACCCTTCAACTCCTTCAATTATTTCTCTAACTTCATTAAGTACCATGTTCACTGCTCTATGGTTGGCAGTGAGCATCCTCCTCTGTATTTATCATGCTCTGGCAGAGCCTCTCAGGAGACAGCTATATCAGGTTCCTGTGAGCATGCACTTCTGGACAACTGCAATATTGTCTGGGTTTGGTGGCTGTATGTGGGCTGGATCTCCAGGTGGCACAATGTCAGGATGAATTGTCAATCAGTCTTTGCTCCAAGCTTTGTTTCCATATTTCCCCTGGAGAACATTTTTGTTCACACTTCTGAGAAGACCTGTAGCAACCATACTTCAGCCATCCCTCTTCTTAATACTCATGTGGTCTGTGAATTGCATCTTGAGTATTCCAAGCTTTTGGGCTAATATACACTCATCAGTAAGTGCATATCATGGGTGTTATTATTTTGTGGTTGGTTTACCTCACTCAGGATAATATTTTCTAGATCCATGCATATGCTTAAGAATTTCATGAACTTATTGTTTTTTTAAAGCAAATTAGTACTCCATTATGTAAATTTATCACATTTTCTGTATCCATTCCTCTGTTAAAGGACATCTGGGTTTTTTCTAGGTTTGGGCTATCATTAAAAAAATGCTGCTATAAATATAATGGAGCATGTGTCCTTGTTGTATGTTAGTGGATCTTTTGGGTATATGCCCAGGAGTACTATAGCTCGGTCATCAAATAATACTATGTCCAGTTTTCTCAGGAACCACCAGTCTGATTTGCAGAGCAACTGTACCAGATTGCAATGCCACTAAGAAAGGGGGAGTCTTTCTCTTTTGCCACATCCTTACCAGTGTCTGCTGTCACCTGTTTTGTTTTTTTTTTTTTTTTTTTTTTTTTTTTTTTTTTTTTTTTTTTTTTTTTTTAATCATAACCATTTTACTACTATGAGGAGAAATCTCAAGGTTGTTTTGATTTGCATTTCCCTGATGACTAAGGATGTTGAACATTCTTTAGATGCTTCTCAGACATTCCATATTCCTCAGTTAAGAATTCTTTGTTTAGCTCTGTGCCCTATTTTTAAAAGAAGTATTTGGTTCTCTGGTCTACCTTCTTCAGTTCTTTATATATATTGGATATTAGCCCTCTATTGAATGTAGGATTGGCAAAGATCTTCCCCCATTCTGTTGGTTGTCATTTTGCCCTAATAACAGTGTTCTTTGCTATCACAAAGCTTTGCAATTTTATGAGGTCCCATTTATTGATTCATGATCTTAGAGCATAACCATGTTGTTCTGTTTAGGAAATTTTCTCCTGAGTCCTTGTGTTCAAGGCTCTTCCCTACTTTATCTTCTATTAGTTTGAGTGTATCTGGTTTTATGTGGAGGTCTTTGATCCTCTTTGACTTGTGCTCTGTACAGAGCAATAAGAATGGATCAATTTGCATACTTTTACATGCTGACAGCCTTCTGAACTACCACTCTTTGTTAAAAATGCTACCTTTTTTCCACTGGATTGTTTTAGCTTCTATTTTAAAGATCAAGTGCCTATAGGTGTGTGAGTTCATTTCAGGAACTTCAGTTCTATTCCATTGATCTACCTTCCTGTCTCTGTACCAATTCCATACAGTTTTTATGACTATTGTTCTGTAATACACTTTGAGGTCAGGGATGGTGCTTGCCATCCGAGAATTACTTTTATTGGTGAGAATAGTTTTCAAAAGCCTGTTTTTTTTTTCTGAAAAAATAATGCAAATTGCTTGTTTTTGTTCTAGATATTTTAGGTGTGCTGTCAAGCTTCTCGTGTATGTACTCTTCAATTTCTTTTTGGAGGCATTCAGAGCTATGAGTTTTCCTCTTAGCACTGCTTTTATTGTATCCCATAAGTATTTTATGCCTTCATTTTTATTAAGTTCTAAAATATTTTTAATTTCATTTTTTATTTCTTCCTAGATTACATTATTTTGAGCACAGCATTTTTAATCTTCTATGTGTATGTGGGCTTTCTGTCATTTTTGTTGTTATTGAAGACAAGCCTTAGTCCATGGGGATCTGACAGGATGCATAGGATTATATCAGTTTCTTGTATCTGTTGAGACCTGTTTTGTGACCAATTATATGGTCAATTAAAAAGAATGTACTATGAGGTTCTGAGAAGAAGGTGTATTCTTTAGTTTTAGGATGAAATGTTTCACAGATATCTGTTAAATGCATTTGTGTCATAATTTCTGTTAGTTTTACTGTGTCTCTGTTTAGTTTCTGTTTCCAATGATGCGAGTGGGGTGTTAAAACTTCCCACTATTATTGTGTGACATACAATGCATGCTTCGAGCTTTATTAAGGTTTCTTTTATGAATATAGGTGTCTTTAATTTGAAGCAGAGATATTCAGAACTGAGATTTCATCTTAGTGGCTTTTTCTTTTGATGAGTATAAAGTTTCCTTCCTTATTGTTTCTGATATCTTTTTGGTTGAAATTCAATTTATTTGATATTAGAATGGCTGACTACTCCAGTTTGTTTCTTGGGACCATTTGATTGGAAAATTGTTTTCCTGTCTTTTAATCTGAGGTAGTGTTTGTCTTTGTTACCGAAAAGTGTTTCCTGTATGCAGCAAATGGTTGGGTCCCTTTATATATCCCCTCACTTAGTCTGTGTCTTTTTATTGGGGAGTTAAATCCCCATTGATGTTGAGAAATATTAGGGACCAATGATGGTTATTTCATGTTAATTTTGTTGTTAGAGGTGGAATTATGTTTGTGCGGCTGTCTTATTTTAAGTTAGTTGAAAGAAAATTGTGTTTTTGCTTTTTCTAGGGTGTGGTTCCCATCAGTGTGTTGGAGGTAGGGCTAAATTTTTGAAAAGATATTGTGTAATTTTGGTTTTTTCCTAGAATATCTTTGTTTCTCCATCTAAGTTAATTGAGAGTTTTGCTGGATATAATAGCCTGGGCTGGTATTTGTGTCCCCTTAACATCTGTATGACAGCTGTCCAGGATCTTCTAGCTTTCATAGCATCTGTTGAGAGGTCTGGAGTAATTCTGATAGTTCTGTTTTTTTGTTAATTGACATTTTCCCCTTACTTCTTTTAATATTATTTTTTTATTTTGTGCATTTATTGTTTTGAATGTTATGTGAATAGAGAAATTTATTTTCTGGTCCAATCTCTTCAGAGTTTTGTAGGCTTCTTATATTTTTATGGGCATATCTTTCCTTAGGTTGGGGAAGTTTTCTTCTATACTTTTGTTGAAGCTATTTATTGACCCTTTAAGTTGGGCATCTTCACTATCTTCTATATTTATTATCCTCAGGATTGATCTTCTCATTCTTTCCTGGATTTGCTAGATGTTTTGGGCTAGGAGCTTTGTGCATTTTGCATTTTCCTTGATTGTTGTGTCAATGAATTTTGTGGTATCTTCTGACCCTGTGATTCTTTCTTCCATCTTTTGTATTCTGTTGATGATGGTTGTGTCTATGACTCCTTACTTCTTTCCTAGGTTTTCTATCTCCAGGGGTGTCTCCCTTTGTGATTTCTTTATTGTTTCTATTCCCATTTATAGATCCTGGATGGTTTTGTTCAATTTCTTCACCTGTTTGTTTATATTTTCCTCTAATTCTCTAGAGGATTTTCATGTTTTTTGAGTTTCCTCTTTATGCTTATCTGGCATATTGGGATATCCAGGATTTCCTGTGGTGGGGGAACTGGGTTCTGATGATGCCATGTTGCCTTCTTTCTGTTGCTTATGTTCTTGGACTTGCCTCTTGCCATCTGCTTATCTCTGGTGTTAGCTGGTCTTACTGATTATGACAGTGGCTTGACCCTCCTTTAAGCCTGGGTGTCAGCACTACAAGAGGACCAGTACTCTCTCAGCTGGGTCTGGGTAGAGATATCTGTGGCACAGGGTCTGCACAGGGCAAAGACAGAAACCATAAGGATCCTGTTACAGACTGTTCCTCAGTTCCTGTGTTTTGGGTGCTCAGTGAGGGTTCATCTTGGGCTAGAAAATTGAGCAGAAGAGGTGGTCTTATCTGTGCTCTAGGGTGTTTCAGCCTTTCTGGGAGGACCAGCTTTCTTCCAGTGGGGTCTTTGCACAGATAGCTATAGCACAGGGTCAGCACAAGGCACAGACAGAAACCAGAAGGAAACTGTTCTTGACTGTTCTTGGTTCCTGTGTCTTGAGCGCTCTGAGCAGGTTTCTCTTGGGCCAGGAATATGAGCAGGGTTGGTGTTCTCCCCTGGGCTCTCAGATGTGCTTCAGTGAGACTGGCTCTCTTTCAGCAGGGTTTAGGTACAGAGTGGCCTAGCACCAGGTCAGCTTCAGGTACAGGAAGAAACAACAAGTTTGTCTTGATTTCTTAAGACTGTACAACAACCTGTAGTATCATTTTATACATATCTATCATGATCAACTTTATTAATAAAATGTTTGTGTTGAATATCAGTTGGGGGACATTAGACTTTAATCAGTTGGCCCCATTGCTTTGTTCCCGGTGGCCTAGAGCATAGTCTATTGTGTCTTTCCATTTTTTATAGACGACACATGGGTAGACTCAAATGCACAGAGCTTGGCTACTGGAAGCTCTGCTGAAGAACTCCTTCTTAGAAATACCACAATCAAGAACATTGACCTAGAGACTAAAATTAATCTTTTCTTAGACAGAAAAATTATTTACCTCACTTACAGGGTATAAAATGAAAGATAACAAGGCCTTAGTGCCTATTTTAAGGACATTTTCTCAGTGACCTATAGACCTTCCCCTTGATCTTATATCTTAACTTTTCTACCATGGCTGAAGAACATAATTCTGAGTTCAAGCCTTGGTCAAATGACCACTGGGAGACACCCAAGATAACACAGGAACAATGGTTTCCCCATGCTAAGATCTTTGTTTACACTGCAACTAGCAATGTTCACTTCTGAGTGCATGCAGTAAGTCAGACTTTTATCTAAACAGAGGATAGCAGAGCTATATGCTGAGTCTTTCTCTGAGAACTGCTTCAAGAAAGCTATGTGACTTTGGGGGAATATTTTATTCTATGGGCCTCAATTTTCTTAAGCATAGATGAGTGGCTTTGGGTATTTTTAAGGCTCTTCCATATACATTGCTTCATGATCCTATGAACCATGTATATTCTTTCTCAACTCCAGCTCAGTAATAGGTCCTGTCAGGAAAGCAGAGGTATAGTGGATGTAGACATTTCCCTTGGGTTAAGTTGCTCTGGCAATTCCACCCTCCTCCTTTTGGCAAGAAGCAATCTCATAGTCCTAATTTTGTATATAAAGCTTGTGCTCAGCTCAAGTTGCCTTAAAAAATGGCACTTTGTTGGGGTGACTCAGGGGTGACTTTAACATTTAGCTAGCACAGCATAATGTGTATCAGGCTGGCTTATAGATAAGTGCATGAATGTTCATAACACATACACAAAATCAGCAGCATTCTAAAAGGTTTTTGGCCCAATTTATGCATAGGCAACAATGCCCATTTTATTTTCTATAGAGAAAAGAAAACACCTCAGAGAATAGGTTTGCTGAATAAGATAGACCCTTTTCATGTCTGTTTATTGCATCACGGTTAGAAGGTAGAAAGTGTTATGCAAAAAGGGCTCAGGGAAAAGAGTGGGGAATGTCAAGAGCAAATGCCTGGCTGTGTACAACACTATGGAAAATCTTGCACACTAAAATGAAGACTATACAGCGAGCCTTGCTGTTTACCTGTCACTATTTACCTAGCCCCCAACTCGGCACCTCACTTATAAATCTGAGCCACTTTGCATTATTCTTTTCCCTTTGAGAAACCCACAGCTAGTTGAGAAGGAGGTGGGCAGACATTGAGTTTGAAATTTGAGAACAACCATGAGCTTTTATGATGGTAAAAGGCAAACTTGTGACTTAAAGTCAATTCAAGTCTCCTGAGCTGGTCTCTAGGGAAGGGATAAACTTGGGTCTGATAATTCAATGACAGTAGCTAATATCCAAAGTAAATCATAGACCCTGTGGCCAAAGATGGACACAAAGAAGAATAAATAAACCCTGACTGGAGAACTGACTCCCGAAACAATGCAAGGGTCCTGTTGATGCCAGAGGAGATGTTAGTGATAGAGAAATAACTCAGGTGAATATAGCATAAGCCTCATTGACCTGTGTTCAGTTCTATAGTCCTACATGTGGAGAAATTCACTCATTGCCACTTCTATTTTCACTATGAAGATATTCTACCTTATTCTAAAATCCAGAGTGGCATAAATGTGATGTCTTTGGAAGTGTTTTATTCTTGTCTCTACTTGGGCTGAAAGGCAAAAAGCAACATTTAAAAGACATACACTGATACACAATTACACAATCAATTAATATGGACATCACTAAGATACTTGACTCTGGCTTAGTGTGTACGATGTTTGTGGCACAGGCAAAAGCACATGATTTTGAATCTTCCCAGCACAAACATAAACAGTAGAGACAATAAGCATGGAAAAAATAGGATAAATAGGCATCAAGGAAAAGTAATCAGAATGATCGTATATTATAGAGAAGCTAAGGCACTTGCTCTTAATCAATACAAATCATTAATCCTTCCCTCCTGCCAGATAGAAGAAAAGTCCTCTAATCTTCCCTTTATTCTGTGAATTCTATCTCCTTATGGACGTCAGTAAAGTTTTGCTCCACAAAGTGTAGCATACATAAGTAGTAATATACACTTCCTCAGACTATGTCTAGTCAGCACATACTCTATCATTCCTAATGCTGGCAACATTTTTTGGTGGCTGAGGATTACTTTGGATACTGGAGTATCCACCAGTCTGAATCATTGTTTTTGTATGAGGCAAGGCACAGATTCCATGTACTCTGAATAAACCCTACTGGTGATCATATGTACCCAGAGAAAAGCCCCAGCAGGTGATCTACCTCATCCTGCTTGGCACTACCCTACTGCTGTTTCCTGAACTTGTTTCCATGTCTCACATCTGTCTGATGGTTAATCTTGTCAGCCTGATAGAATCGAGAATCATCTAGAAGATGTATCTCTAGGTATGCTTATAGTTTAATTACATTGATCACATAAATTGATAAGAAAAGACACACTAATTTTGAGGGCATCAATACTTGATGGGTCTTATGTAAAAACATGGAGAAAGGGAAGTGAACCATGGCATGTATTCCTTGTTCTATGCTTTCTACTTCTAGATGTGGTATGATTAGCTAATTCGAGCTCTTCCTGCCTTTACACCCATGCCCCAGTGAAATGTATATTGAAATGTGAGTCAGAATAAATGTTATTTCCATTAAGTTGCTTTCATCAGGATATTTTTAGTATAACAATAGGGAAAATCAAGACAATCCATTTATGAAAAAAAAAATAATAGCCATAATTAGAGAACCTGGAGAATTGGGGTGCCATTTACTATACCTTTTCAGAAAGAAGACAAAGAAGATTTTATAGGAGATACTGAATACTCCTGTGATAGACTTGTAAACTTGGCTGAAAATTAGAGCCAACAGGAAAATTATCAGTTAAATACACGTAACTTATTCTGTATATCAGAAAACATGTTTCAATAAAATATGTCTTAGGCCATAAAATTAACATTTGTGGAACTACCCAGGGAGTTCACATCTCTCAAACAAACAAACAAACAAACAAAAACTTTCCATTACGTATCTACCTCTTAATATTTGGAGCCTTTGTCTGTGTCTCTTTTATGTAGCAAAGAGAAAGTAAAGTTACATTAAATTATGCTTTCTAATCAACTGAGTGGAGTTTAAAAAGAATAAAGCATTCTTTTTTTTTGCCTTTTTATTGAATATTTTATGTATATATATTTCAAATGTTATCTCCTTTCCCTGTTGCCCACTCTTCAATTCCCATCCTCTTGCACCCGCTTCTAAGAGAATGCTCCTCCTCTCACCCACCTTACCTCCTTGGAATTCCCCTACACTGGGAAAACAAGTCTTTACAGGACTAAGGGAATTTTTTCCTATTGATGCCAGACAATGCCATTTTCTACCATATATGTGGCTGCAGCTATGTGTACTCTTTAGTTGGTGGTTTAGTCCCTGGGAGCTCTGGGGCGGGTGGTTGGTTGATATTGTTATTCTTTCTATGGGGTTGCAAACTCCTTCAGCTCCTTCAGTCTTTTCTCTAACTCCTCCATTAGTGTACCCATGCTTAGACAATGATTAGCTTGCAAGCATTCTCAGCTGTATTAGTAAGCCTCTGGCAGAGCCTTTCAGGAGACATCTAAACCAGGTTCCTGTCAGCAAGCACTTCTTGGCATCAGCAGTAGTGACTGCGTTTGGTGACTATATATGGAATTAGTCTCTAAATGGTCTTTCCTTCAGGCTTTGTTCTATTCTTTTTCTTTATATTTCCTACTGTGAATATTTTGTTCCCCCTTCTAAGAAGGACTAAAGTACCCACATTTTGGTCTTCTATCTTTTTGTGCTTATATGGTCTGTAAATTGTATATTGAGTATTCCGAGGTTTTAGGCTAATATCCTTTTATCAGTGAGTGCATACAATATGTGTTCTTTTGTGAATAAGTGACCTCACTCAGGATATTTTCTAGTTCCATCCATTTGCCAAATAATGTCATGATATCATTGTTTTTAATAGCTGAGTAGTACTTCATTGTGTAAGTCCACCAATTTTCTGTAACCATTCCTCTGTTGAAGGATATCTGGGTTCTTTCCAGCTTCTGGGTATTATAAATAAGGCTGCTATGAACATAGTGTAGGATGTGTCCTTGTTATATGTTGGAGCTTCTTTTGGGTAAATGCCCAGAAGTGGTATAGTTGGGTTCTCAGGTAGTACTATGTCCAATTTTATGATGAACTGCCAGACTGATGTCAAGTGGTTGCCATGCAACCACAGCTCCCCAAATGTACAAGAGCATGGCAGAAATATCAGAAGCAGATACCGAAGTATGTCAAAGGCTTGACTGTGTGTCATTGGTGTCATTGAGGACAGGCAAATGATTATACAAGCCAAAAATACAACCTTCTAGAAAAGGTAAGGTTCAAGGAGATAGATCCCCCAAAGCTTATTACATAATAATGCAGTCACTTTGATACTTAAACTATATGTCAGTAAGATTTCTTTTGGACACCTATCCTTCAGAATTATATTAAACATGGATATCTATCAGTAAGTTAAAAAAAGGAAGAAAGAAAGAAACATGGGGATGGAGGGAGAGTGACAAAGTCAAAAGCCTAAAGAAATAAATTAAACATAGAGTTCCTCAATAATAAAACACAACATAATAAAAATTTCAATTTCCCCAAATTCATGTGTAGTTTTCATGTGATATCTCCAAAGGCCATTAAAAGGAGTTCTGCAGGTATAAGCAAAAGTATCCTAAAGTTTGTGTTGAAATTTTCATCACCTATAATAACTAACATACTCTTGACAAAGAATAAGACATAAAGCAATACTTTATCCAGTTTACAAATGATTAAGTCATGCTCATTGAGACAGAGAGGACTGAATACAGAAATGAGAACTTGCATATATACCCCTGTACATTTTTTACCAGCACAAAAACAATATAATGGAAAGTAACTGTATGTGATAACAAATAATGTTTGAACTGCTGTTATAGCAACAAGATATCCACAGGGAGAAATGATCCCTAACTTAAAATGTATGTACTACACAAAATTTCATCAAAATTGATTATAGGATTTAATAATACATAAAAATATAAAACTAATATTAATAATGAGAAAAAGCATTTATTAAGGCTTAAGGCTACATAAGTCAATTTTAGACAAGAGAAAAAAAACAAAAAAATGGATACATCAGATCAAGTAAAAATTGAAGCTTTTATGGTAAAAGTTACCATGAAATTAAAAAAAAGACAAAGTAGGTAGACTAGGAGTAATTATTTACAAGTCGGGTCTTCTGCATAAAATAAAGCAGTTTGATACAGTGGCACATGCCTGTAATACCAGCTCCTGAGAGGCAGGGACAGGAGATCTTAAGGTACAAAAACTTGAATTATTAATGAGCTCAGATTAGCCTGAATTATACTGTAAGACTCCATGTCAGAACAAACCATACTATACAAATAGGACATAGTAATAACGTCAAACTAAATTAAACAAAATAAGTATTTTAGAGAGAGAGAGTCCAAGTACCTACAGTGACCAGAAGAGTTCATCAGATCCCCTGGAGCTACAGTTACAAGTGACAGTAATCATCTGGACATCAGTACTTAGTAATGAACCCTGATCTTCTGCAAGAGCAATTGATATATTCTTAAAATCTAAACCCATCCCTCTATCCCCAAATCTTGATAGAATACTTTTATAAAATTCATGCACTTATCAAAACAATCTAAAATTGAAAGTTTATCTCATAGAAATTACAATATATTTAAATAAAAAAGCTGAATGTCAATGTCATAACAACATTAATCTCATTAATGTAAACCTTGAAACATTCAAAATGTCCTTTATTTAATGAGTAACTGAACTATGCAATAGTCATACTACATAATATTATTCAATTATGAAAAGAAGAATAAAACAGTGATTCACAGCCATTAGAATAGATCTCAATTAAGCTGAGTTGTGTTTGTTTTTGCTTTATTTAAACAAAAGCTTTCAAAATTATACACTATGCAATTCTGGTTTCATATCAGAAATTAAAAATAAAAATCTTTAAAGGTTTAGAGACCATGTTAGAGATTACCACACTTTATGGTGGATGAGTAGAAGGAAGATTGATTGGAAGGAGAAATGGAGGGACTGGGAATGGAACTGGTGGGTAGAGGCACTAGAGACATGAAAAATTTGTCTGTGAGCTATGGTCGTTTCCATTGAGGTTGGGAGGACTTGGGCATTGGCAACACAGTTCTGAGAAGCATGTGGGACCATGAGCCTTACCTATGAAGGAAAACTCATAACCAGTTCTGTAAACTTCAGAGTCTGGATTAGGTATTATGGAAGGAAAGAGAATTTCCAATCCTGCCGCCTACATTATAGGTGAATAATAGCACTGTTTCCCCAAAGGTAGTAATCCCAGTACTACCATCAACGTATTGTCCGGTCTCTATTCTACTTATACTATTCCATATTCAGTCTTTGTTTAAACTGTCTCAGGTCTAACATAGCAAATATTTGCATACAAAGAGAATTCTGCCTGAGTTCTCTCTAAGGCCATCTGGTGCCCTGTCATCAGTACACATCACACATTTTGTGAAAACCAAAGGAAAGGGGCTTACTGAACAGAGGAAGAGGTCTGAGCAGAACACAGAAAGCCTGATTCATTCAGGGTTAAGAGTGTCCATATCCACGATTGCTGGAGAAAGGGATGACGGAAGATGCTTTGAGGAAGATGGCTGAAGAAGAAAGATCATGAACCAGTTGGGAAGGAGCAAATTCAGATCATGAAAAGCCCATCCCACTCTTTGTGTTATCTCCCCAGCAGGCAGGACAGAGCAAGTGTTTTTTTTCAACCTGCATGTTCTTACTCTCTCTCCCTCCTCTGCAGGAGTGTGATCAGGCATGTGTGGCGGTGTTAACACAACAAGACTAAAACCAATCCCCCAGCCCCCTCCTGCTTCACACTGTGCAGCCACCACTGCTTCCAAGTGCTGATTTGCATCAGGGCAGGTTGTGTAAACAATGCTGTTCAGGGAATATAAATAACCACAGCCTGGAATGTGGTTCAATAGCCTGGTCTAGGGAAATCAGAATTTCCACTTATCTCCCTGTGGCCTCTTAACCGCCTGCAGGGTGTTTGGTTCTTAACAGCTTTCTCCCAAGATGCTGGTGCAGACCCAAAGTATAGGATGCTTTCTCCTGACCTGCTTCTCCTCCACCGAAGCCTCTGCAACCATAAATGTTAAATTGCTGAATTATCAGACAGAGTCCAGCTCTGCTCTCAGCCCACCAGGGAGGGTAGGGCAGGTGCAACAAAAGCTGAGCTTTTCTACGAAAAGCTTCACATCCACACAGCAACCTTCTCAAGGTCAAGAACTCTCCTTTATCCCTTCCCAAGTACCCTCGTGGACTGACTTAGTCTCCAGTCTGTGGATTTGGAGGAGATTTTGGGTTGCTTAAGGTTGGACATAATTTCAGATTCCTGTAGTGTGATCTTGGGTAAATTATTTAAACTTTTGGAACGGTTATTTTATTTTCATTTTTTCAAAAGAAGTGAGGCTAATAGTTATGGCTGATTGTTAGCATTACCAAGAGAAGAAAATTTAATGACATGTTCAAAGGGCTTAGCTTGTTTCTTTGCTAATGTGTGTGGTATATGATAGTTCAAGTATGGCTACTGTTATCATTGTTCTAGTGATATTGGTGGGATAATTTACATTCACAGTCATTGAGCTAACTCCCTGTGCATCCTAATTTTATTTCTAAGATAAATACACTGATGAAAATAAACATAGGGAAAGAAAATCTAATTTAGCTTATAAGTATAGGTGACTCTATGTCCTTTCCATATTTAGGAACATGACTGTGTGTCTGTATAGCACATGAATACATGTAACTAGAGATACCAGGAAAGGGCACTGGATCCTCTAGAGTTGAGGCAAATCCTTATGGCCACCATGAATGGACACCCATGGGTGCTGGGAACAAAGTTCAATTCCCATGGAAGACTAAAACTATTAACCATTAAATCATCATGCATTCCTGTATTATTTCAAGAAAATTGAAGCAGTTACTCAACTGTTTAGTCAGATGATATTCACAGTCAGGGAAAAATAGAATAAATACACGATTGCTTCTTCATGTCAGTTGTTACATAGTTCAGGACCCAACCAATAAAATGGTACCATTCTCATTCAAGGTGGCTGTTCTCACAAATTAAAGCAGTGAACCGAGCACTCCACAAATACACCCACAAGCTAACCAATTCTGGGCAATCTCCCTTTCCAGCTCTCTCACCAAATGATTCCACTCCAGAAGTTCTAGCAAACTGGCATTTAGAAATAGTCACCACACTATGTCTCTGTGAATCCATAAGGTAGTTTAAGAGGAGATGAATAGGGTTAGTTCACAGAGAGTAAAAAGATTTCAGTACAAGAATAGGTACTAGTTTTACCAGGCCCTTAGCCCCAGATTCTGGATTCAGAAGGCAAAATCTGAACCCTAACTTAACAATGTGAGATGCATCTAATTTCTGACCACTTCTGTAAATTGTAGTCTTGTCACTGATAATGTAAGATTCTCATGATTGGCTTCCCAATGTTCATCTCAGGCCCAAGTTAGGTCTACTTTCAAAATCTCTATGGGAATTCATTTCTATGAAGATTTCTAAGACTTTCTATCTTCTCAGACAGTAGGTATTGGAAGCACCTTGAAGATCTGAATTTGGGCTGGCCTGGAGGTGAACATATAGACATTTAATACCGCCATTGAAAGTTGTAGTGTCCCCTCTTGGATAAACTCATATCTCAGTTAAGCTCACTCTTCCCTCTCATCACCCTCACTGGAGCCCTCTTCCTGATCTCTGAACCCCATGAACACATTTAGTCTTCCGCTTTTCTTATGTTTCCTCCCTAGCTGAGTTCTTTTTTTTTTTTCTTTTTTTTTTCTAGATGACAACAGGGACAGCACCTTTTTATTGTCCAGAATTTCCCCAAGTTATTTCCCCCAGCATTCATTGCCAACTGTCAATCAGAGACTCCTCATGTCATGTTCAGTGTATAATCCTGTGCTCTGTTCAACATTTGGTGTCAGTGTCTGAATCTACCAAGTCTGTTTATGTAGCTGTTGCTCCCATTGAAAGTTAAAATTTGCAAAGGTAGAAACTTGGCCTGTTTGTTCGTTCCTCTAGCACAGGGTCTAGAATGTTGCAAGTGGCTCCAAGATTCAGTGTTTGGGAACTGAATTGCTCTGAAGAAAGGATGGAGGGAAAGCCATCAGCCTTTCTCTAGAGACACTTGCCATCTAGGGGAAGTCTTAAGATTTTCTATAATATCTCAAGCACAATGTCATTAGGGGAAGCAGGAAAATATGCCTTTATCAAGATGCATTGTCGAGTAGAACGACTACAGAGAGACTGTCTAACTGAAGTTGGAGAAGTTGAAAAAGAAGTTAAATAAGGTCTTTCTTATCAGTGGTGCTGCTCCCAGGGCATTGTTTTAACAGAGAAGAGAAAGCCTGGGATATGTATGGATGAGGAAAAGAACCTTGAGAATGGCATTACTTCTGTACAACTGTATCAGATCACTTCCTAAGCATATTTACTATGGCAGTTGCTGTGCTAAAGACATTTAGATTCATTATCTTATATAATCCTCTTAACATCTTTAGAATGTTATTATTGTTGCTGTTATTGTTGTTTACCTTGTTGTTTTATCTCCAGTTAAATAAAATGAATATATAATCTTTTTTCACTTTTAAATAAAATGAATATATAAAGTTTTCCCCCACATAACCTTGTTATTGATCCTCTGAGAGTTTCACAGCATGTACCCCAATCATAGTCCTTTCTCAGTCTTTTTATGTCTGCTCCCTACTTCATGATATGCCTCTGCCCCTGAACAAAAAGTTAAAATAAAACAAAGAAAAAAACCAGTTTGGGTTATCTATATATTCACTCCTTCATTGTTGAACTTTCAATAGCCTGATCCTTAAATTAAACTGATTTCTTCCATATATCCCCACCTCTTTCATAGGCCATAAATTGTGGAGAACTACTCTACAGCATTACCATAGTTCTCTTTAAGATTTCTTGTTGGAAGCTTCCTGTCTAGGCTGTTACTTCTTTTTTATTTGATTTGGTTGGGTGTGGGAGGCCTGGAAACTGTCCTAGAAGCCTACCATGTCCATCCCTCCTAACTATGCATTTGTTGTCTAGGATGTCACAGCAAAAATAGCCTTCTTGCTTTTTACAGTCATCAGAAGCACAGATAATGGCACCCCACACTCTAGTGACAGCAGAGACTGTTAACACAGCCCCAATTCAATAGGATCATGGACTGCCACAAGGTGACCCAGACTATGAACGTATCCAGGGAACATCAGACAAAAACAAGACTTGCTTAAGGTCTGCTATGTAGATTCTATTATATAGTTCTCTTTTCCACTTACCCACCAGAAGACTCAGAACAGAACCAAATTCCTGACACTAGCCATATTTACTAACTCATTTCTACATTCAGTAGCAACAAAAACAACTGGACATATGCAGAAATGTAGAAATATCCTTAACAATTTGTGTACTAGCTGGTTGGCTCAAGCAAGAAGAATGAGAAACATACTTCCCTCACATTAATTTTTAAATCCATCTGACTTATTATAAATTGTCCTTAATTGACATATTATTTTCACATTAATCCATTTGGGAATTATGAGCTCAGTAGTGTATGAACCAGTACGAAGCCACAACCTTAGGCCATGGAGACACAGGGATGCAATCAATGGGCTCTAACCTAGACAGGTATGACAGTGGTAGTCTAACATCAAACACTATGCAATTTCTATCTTAACATCAACAAAAATTTCTATTCATCAGATAATTTCAAGAACTCATGCTTCTTCAGAGATGAAAGCAATTTATATTTCTTGGTAAAGGAGTGTTAGTAAATTGTGTCCAGTAATTCCAAGTGCACTGCCTGGGTTGGGGCAATAACTCAGTTGAAAAAATATTTTTCTGTGAAAGTATCAGAACGTGAGTTTCCTTCCCCAAACCACAATAAAAAGGAGCAAGAGCAAAATTAAGCCAGGCATGGTGGCAGACACTTGCAATAATAGCACTGAGGAAACAAAGATAGGTTCATTCTGGATGTAACTTGGCAGTCATCCTGGTTTGGATAGTACCAGGCCAGTGAGAAACTAACTTCCAAAAAGCAAGGTATCTGACACCTGACAAAGGACATGGAAGATTGACCAAATGCATATGTAAATACCACCACCCACACATAGTGCAATCAGATACAGTGTATTTGCCGAAATGCAAGGTATACAGACTGAGACTAAAAGCTAAGGGATGTATTTATCAGTACAAAGCAAAGCGGGTAATTCTCTCCACTTTCAGTGGTAGCTCGGCCCTCTCAATTCTAACCTGATAGTGACTCTCCTAGGCATCTCTACTTTTATGACTTGTCTCAGGCCCCATGAACTATGACTGTAGTACTCTTCCTCTGGTGACCACAGTTCCCATTCCTCAGGTCATCCACTCTGTCCTTGTGATTTCTTATGTGCCATTTCTTTGTTCTAGCAGCCCCATGAGTTCCATTTTCCCAAGATTGAAGACTATGGCTTTTATCTTAGCATTCAAAAACTTATTCTCTGGCTGTGTTGCTAAGACCGTTTATGTATTGAATTATAAGATCTTTCTTCATATCTGGCACCATTATTAGGCCAAAAAACCTATCACTATATAAATCATATCCTATCAGAGATACTACCATTATTCTGTTTCCTATACAAGTATCTATCCATTTCCTAATGGTGTAATGATAACCATGGATTAAGGCATATTTCAACTGTCACTAAAGTAACTTCTGTTTGATGTAGATGATTATTATTATACAGTACCAAAACTTTCCATGGTTTAGAGAATATGAAGTCTCAAAATTTTAGCCCTTTATGGAACCTGTATACTACACTACCTCCTCCAAAGGCTTGGGAATCTTTGCAAACCAAGAAACAGACAAAAATGTAAGAGGGAGTAGTAGTGAATATCAAGAAAATCACATATTCTGAACACAGCAGGGCAGGTGCACATATGAATCCACAGATGTGGCATTATGCATAGTCCTCTGAAACACCAAGCTAAACAAAACCTCAGTACGGAAAATGGAGTTGAGCACCAAGTTCCATCTAACAAGCTAAAAAGCTGGTTGCAGAGGCTACCTGCTGGGAGTTCGAGTCAGCTTTATCTAAAAGTGCAGTCAATCTTGCACCAAAGGCATGTCAAACATCCAAGAATGTTTGGGCAAACTGGCTTTGACTGGGGAAAAAACATAAAGTATAATGTGAAGATAAATAAGAGTAAGCTTTTGGAATGAGTTGGGCTAGAAAGGGTGATCATGACTAAAATAAATTACATGAAATATTCAAAGAAACAAAATAAACAAATAAAAATGAAAAGCCCTACATTACAAGTCCTACCAAGTACAAACTGTATAACTTAGCTGATCCTACGGATCTGCTAGTAGGCTTGTTTTAGAGGTCTCAGCCACAGTATCTATAGGCGGCCTTTCACAATGGTTACAGATTGCTCACCCAGACCTATGGTAGGATAAGAGATCAAAATGCAGAATGGGGAAGGTTCACTTTCCATTTTAGAAGCTGACTAGGTCAGTCTCACATCCCTACCTGAGTAGTGTCCTCAGTGAAGTAGAAATAACATACTATATACTTCAAAGATTATCAGCTTATAAGACATACACATTCTCAGCTCACTGGCCAGCATAAGGCTAGTGCCCAATTTATATCTGCTATGATTATTCTCTATTGTAAAAACTTGACTCCAGATTTGCTGAGATGTCTTAAGCTGAAATGGACTCAATGGACATGTGCAAAGCTTCTAGGTTTCTTAGCATCCTAGATGTTAAATAAAGGCAAACTCCAGACCATCTTGAGACCCATAATCCTGACACATGCCACAATTCTGCCCATTGGAGACCTAGCATTCTGCTGTATTGGAAACCATAGGGATGAAACCTCAGGAACAGCAAGGAAGAAAAAAGACTGCTTGTTCTAAAACACAAAGCCACCCCCCAGTATAAGAGTGGATCTCTAATTACAAAACCAAACATGATGTGAAGAGTCAAGCCTTTCCTTCTGTTGCCTTCAATGGTTAACTTATCCTCTTATAAGTTTCATCCTTGACCATAATTGAGAATCTCCTTTTGTGCAGGTGGAGTCAAAAATAGATCCACATTATAGCTTATGATCGATCAGTAACTTACATACCAATAGATTCTATACCAGAAACCATCACTTTGGATTCTCAAGCCCTTGAAGACACCTAGCTTGTCTTCATTTATTCATGTTATAAATGCTGATTTAAGAACAAGGCATAGAGGACTCCAGCACTAAACAAAACAGACCAGTTAGTAACTTCTTCCGAGTTCTAAAACAATGTCAAAAAGTAAAAATAAATAAATAAAAATAAATAATCAAACCAGCCACCACACTAAAATTCCTCAGAGAAAACCACCGTATATGCTATGAATAAAAGTATCAAATCTCCACACGAGAAACAAAACTGTAACAGGTGTAAATTACATATCCGGCACATCAAAAAGGTTTGTATAAACTGAGAACTAAAAGACAAGTAGGAGAAAGCAGATTCAGAGAAAGAAATAAGAATTCTATTGAACATGCAAAGGCCCCAAGGTAGAAGTCAAAGAAAACCAGATTCTGGAAACTGGCAAGCATGGGTCATTTGGGCAGGAGATGAGGACCAAATGGAAGGCAATTTTTAACCACAATTTCAATGTCACTTCCATAAATCTTTACTACATCACTATCTCATAAGAATGTATTGACCCAGTTCTGTAGTTCATATCTCTGTTTTATTTGTTTTATAGAATACAGATCCATTGTTGTGCCTGCCTCTCTTCTGATTACTAGAGAACATGGCATTTTCTAACCTTTACTCTAAATTCCCAAAGCCCTGTAGAGACCTTACCACAACTTTATTCATTCACTTTCTACATGATGATTTCACCTTCTGACACACAAGGTTGTATATGCACCAAGATTAAGAGACTTGATTAAGGACACCATTGTTAATGAATCACATTCACACATCCTGGAAAAGACATAAACTTAACCTCATCTCTGCTTCATCTACTTGCTTTTGTATATTGCTTAGACAGAGAAAAGACATATAAAGGACTGACTATGTTTATTATTGAGATAAAATGTCATGGAGAAACTACTTAGAACATAGAGAGTAGGTTTTAAAAATAAATAGTGTGAAACGGATCTTTGACATTCTCATTGGGCACAAAACTTGCTTCATGTTTCCTTAGCATGGTCTATCATTATTTTTCTGTTTTCTCTCCAGCTGTGTTAGATAATTAATTTCTTATTAGTGTTTCTTAATCTGAGCAGCCACTGATAGACAACACACCACAAATAACTTGATTCAAAGATGCTCATTTTGTAAGAGGGAATTATTAAGGGCTTCAAAGCCTAATAAATGATCAATGCCCAGAGGGCATTTTAAAGCTTGCAGTGTAAAAGGAAAACACAATATAAGAGATATACAGAGCATCATGGACCATCAGGCTTTGGTATTTTGCTACAAAGTAATTTTAAGAAATACGGAAGTCACTCTCCACAGTCACTGATCATGGACAGAGGTTAGCTCTTGTGTGCTTAACACATAGCAATATGAAAAGTCTGTCCAGCTAGCCACGGGCCTTCCCTAAATACAACTAATGATTATGTGCCACTCTACGGGGAAGATAAAATTGAATTCTGAAAGGTCAAGTGTCAGAATATAAGATGAGGCAATATTTCTCCGGTTTTTCATGAGATATTAGTATTATATTTTTGCAGAAGTGGGTATTCCATGGTAATAAATGACCCATAGTTAAAATTGGGGAACTTCTAAGTCAAAGAAGAAACATTACAGATTTTTTCCTGATTTTAAGAGTATTTAATATTCAAATATATAACATTAATAAGATAGAACTGAAAAATCTTATATATTATTGTCCAAATATATTTGAACCATAGATTATTTTCCAATGGATATCTATCAGAATTACTTATAAGAATAACTAGAAAATTCACAAAGTTAAGTTCTTAAAATAACCACATAAATTGGTAACAGCACAGCCTCTACAATGAGCAGTCCTGGGTTGAAATCCTTGCTGAATCATTAAAAAAGATTTTCTTAATAAATTTAATTCTTAATAATTTCTTAATAATGTTCCTTAACCTTGATGCCTCAAAATCCTTTTGTGCCAAAGAGAATGAAATAATCAGTTGCAATTTTACTAGTTTAGAGGGATGATTAAATATGCTAATAGAGGCTGAGGCTTTTTAAGTGTGACCACACTATAAGTTTTGTTTTTATTGTTAATAAAGTTCTCTATAAAGACCAAGCATCCAGAGAAGGACACAATCAGCCTACCTGAACAATAAGAGTTAAGGCAGAGGGAAAGCATGGACAAGGAAGATGATCATCAGCGCTGATCACAGGCAGTACAAATTTCAGTACAACAGACAATGTCCCTGGGGCCACTACACTGAAGGCCAGCTAGAGCTACCTGCTGAGATCTTTCCATAGAACTTTACCTATCTGTTTAACAATTTTGCTGTTAATAGTAGCCGAGGTTTTTCCAAGAAAGGGCACTCATGGCTTACATGAAATATCAAGTCTCTCTATAATAATACAAGGGCTACCCCCACAGGGCTGAATATGTTTATGTTTTCCCAACCAAGTATT
This sequence comes from Micromys minutus, assembly GCF_963924665.1. Classification (NCBI taxonomy): domain Eukaryota; kingdom Metazoa; phylum Chordata; class Mammalia; order Rodentia; family Muridae; genus Micromys; species Micromys minutus. The sequence goes on along the minus strand of NC_137963.1, from coordinate 10,303,846 downwards.
TGAATCTCTAGTCATAGTTACATGGGTATCTGCTTTCCGTGAGGTCACTGATGTGTGTACAGCTCATCTTTGAATAGTATGATTATGGTGAACTGTCTATACACATTTGGAAGATATTCTAGACATATAAAGAAGTCCAGGGATGTAGCCTAGCAGTAGAACATTCCCATTGCATATGTGAGCATCTGGGTTTTCTCTCAGTCTGGGTTCAACTCTCAAATAGAAGGAGGGAGAGGAAAAGAGAACAAGGAGAAAAAGAAATCATGAAGGAAGAGAAGATGATATAAATCAAGGATTGAGAGAGGAAGGAAAGAAGGTAGGAAGGCAGGCAAGCTCTTTTTCAGTTTAAAACTTACACAGAAATTCCTAGATCATAAGAAATACTTATTCTTAAATTTTTAGAATTTCCCATATTATTTCAGCCTTTATAAAAAGCATCTTTAAATTGATACAACAGTTTTGATTCCTTCTAACAATGTAATAAGTCCCGATTTCTCCACATCCCCATATATCACCTATTTCTTGTCATCTCCTTTCTAACATATGTGAAGTAATATCTAGTTGTGACTTAATTTGCATTTCTTTGGTAATTACTTACTCTGAACATTTATCATTTTTCAGTTGGCATTTGCATGACTTTTAAAAGAATTGTTTAATTGAGTTCTTTACCCATTTTAAAATGAGATTATTTTCCAGTTATTGAGTTTCTTTAGCTCCTTACATATTTTAGATGTTCACTTCTTGTTAGACAGAGTTTAAAATATCTTTGTCATAATTTAACTTTGTCTGCTCACTTCTGACCATGTCTTTTTCTGTGAATGTGGATGCATTTTAATGCCATCCCATTTGTCTATGTTTGCCTTGTTGCTTGTGCTTTTGGGGACATGTCTAAAAAAAACAATCATCACCCAAGCCAATATGGAGAGTTTCTCTTATGTTTGATTCTAGAATTTGTGGAGTTTTCGGTCTTGAATTTGTATTCAACCCATTTCATATCTCTGCGGTATGAGATATGCTCATGCTTTTATCATTAAGCATGCTGATATCCAATTATTAGTACACCGTGTACTGAAAATACTGCTGTTTCCTCATGAGTATTATTGATATCCTTGTTAAAAATCCATTAACTGTGAATGTAGGTATCTATTTCTAGCCAATCTGTCATCTTTGACTTATAAGATGTTTTCTTTGATCAATACATGTTGCTATGACTCCTATAGTCTTACAGCATATTTTGAAGTCAGGTTTAGTATTCATTACACATTTTTTCTTATTTAATAGTTATTTGATTATTAATGGTTTACTAATCTTATTTTTATTTGATCACTTTGCACTTCTTTGACCTCTGCAAAAAAGATCTGAATAAGGAAAGATTATATTTTGTGAAAATATGGTTCAGGAAATTATTTTTAACAGCTATGATGTAAATGCAGATCCATAAAACTACAAGTCTCTGAATCAATATTAGAATTTAAATGCCTGAATCTCAACCCAAAATTCTGTGTTTTCTATAATGGAGAACAGTATCTACTGTTGAAGAAAGAGATATGGAGCCTATTTGGGAAAAGAAAGAATGGTAATGTACAAAGTAAGTTATATGCATATATAAAAATTCCTTGAATACCTTTGAAATACAGACTTAGATTCACATCCACATATAGCCATATATCATTTGAGTTCCCAGATGCAATTTATTCAGCACCTTTACTCTCGTTTTCATAATGTCTGGCAACGATACAATAATGTTTCACATTTAAGAGAAGAGTTAAGAGAAGAATATGTACAAGCCTCTATCACAATGCCAGGACAAGAATAAGCTCCCTAAGTTCATCTCTCTTTCATTTTTTTATCCTCTCCAAATCATTCCAATGACAATAGAGTAGGGGGAGGAACATTTTTTAATAATAATTATACACATCTCCAAACGATACAATTGTTCCTTTACTGGAACAGATAAGCAATTTTTCTGTGTGGTACTTGTTACAATGTAAACTGTACATAAGACACTTTCCCTCATTCTTCTGCTGAAAACACTGGAACCTTTTCCTGAGGAATGACTAGTGTAACTCCATGTAATATGGAAACACTTCCACATTTCCTCATTTCCCTGATTGGACTCTTACTCAACTTTTCTCCCCACCCTTAAAAAAAGAAACTCCATGGGGGTCTTTTTTTAATGGAGTCCCTGCAGAGGAGCTGTTTAGTCAGAAGCTCCTCCAAGTTTTCCACAAATAACACAAAATTGGGTGAACAGCAAAGCTTTTTCTATGTCATTAAACATTGCTTAACTGTTTTTCAACTGTTTTGGCATCAATAAAAATTCTCAAATACTTTGAAAGCCAACCATTGGTTTCATTAATATTTTACATCCTGGATGTTTTACACAATTGTTTATTTGAAAGTTGTCTTCTGACTGTAAGAGCTTTTGGAAGTCCTGCCAACTGTCTCAGCTGTCTGTGCAAATGTCTGAATAACATCTTTCATCCCCACCCATCTCCTGACTTCAGGCACTGTGCAAGATCTCAGGAGCTGGGGTTCTAGAAACAGAAAGAAACCCCTCCAGCAGAACTAGTTCTTAGCCAAACTCTTTAAAAATCAACTCAGAGTTTTTCTTGTATTATAAAAGCTTATGCCTGATATGTTTTCTAGAATCTCTTTGTATTCACATACAGAAGTGGTATAGCTGGGTCATGTGGCAGATGCACCTTTAGATTTTTAGCAGTCCAGAATGTAATGAATTTTTCTTTCAGGGTGAGAGGACAAAATCAGTGGACTGACAACTTAGGGATGTTCTCTTGAAAGACTTCATTTGTGGTATTGTTTATATGTGGTTCTATATTAAGTACAAAAATTTGATACAATTCTTTTTTTTAATTTCTACTTTGAAATATTTTAGGGGGTAATATTGACAGTGTAATTTGCATAACCCATATATAAAATGCCTTGGATACTCAATCAGTTTTAAGTGTATAATGACATTCCAACAGGAAAAAAAGGAAACATTAAGTTGGTGAGTAATGGATCTATTCACAACATCTTAAGTAACATCATCTTTACTCTAACTTCAACAACAACAACAACAAAAAAATCATCCTGGAAACCACAACGTAAGAGCAAGAAGCAAGGAGTAGAATAAAGGGTTCCCTTCCAAAAAACAACATGTCTTTATCTTCTGTTGGTCTAAAAACAATATTTTTACCCCATTATATTTCCCTTGATTGACAATAAAGCAGAATGAGATGAAAAAAATTACACATCTGCCCAAGAGTAGTGTAGTTGAATATTAAAGTAGATCAATTCTCATCTTGCTGATGAACCGCCATATTGATTTTCACAGTGGCTGTTCAAGTTTGCACTCCTACCAGCAATGGATGAGTGAATGGTTCTCCTTACTACACATCGTTGGCAGCATGAGTAGTAACTTGTTTTATTGATCTTATCCACTCTGATATCTGTCACTTAAAATGATTTTTTTATTCTAATTAAGTTATTCACTTCACATTGTGAGCACAGATTCCCCTCCCTTCTTTCCTCCTATCCGCTGCTCCCTCTCAATGTACCTCCCCATCATCCTACTGTCTTTTTTCTCTCAGAGAAAGTGCACAGAGGGAGGCCTCTCATATATAGCAACCTGTTGTGCAATATCGAGTTGAAATATGGCTAGGCACATCTTCTCTCTATGTGACTAGGCAAGGCAGGCTGGCCAGTTATGGGATAAGGAGTTAACGTAGGCAACAGAGACATTTACAGATCCTGCTTCTAAGACTCCCACATGAAGACAAAGCTTCACAACTGTTACATATGTGCTGAGGGTCTGGATCCATATCATGTATGTTCTGTTTGGTGGGTCAGTCTCGGAAGGCCTCTACGGACCCAGGTTAATTGATTCTGTATGTTTCCTTGTGGCTTGAAAACAATACTTTCTTCTCCTCTTCCTTAGAATTCACCAGGCTTCCCCTAATATTTGAGTTTGGTTCTCTGCTAAAATGAAATCTTAAAATAGTTGCTTTGGTCTGCATTTCACTAATGGATGAGGGTATAGAACACTGCACGTGTTTCTCGGAAGCTTGAGTATGCTCCTTGGGGAATTCTCTGTCTGGACCCACACCTCATTTTTAATTGGGCTATTTGTTGTCTTCATATCTAGGTTTTTGAGTTTGTTAAATAGTTTGGACAGTATCCCTCTAGCAGTGTGTAGCTGATTAAAAAAAGAAAAAGAAAGACAGAAAGAAAGGAAAGAAAGGAAGGAAGGAAGGAAGGAAGGAAGGAAGAATTTTCCCATTCTGTAGGCTGTGTCCTTTGCTGTGCAGATGTTTTTCAGGTTCATTAATTACCATTTATTAATTTTTCATCTTAGTTTCTATGATAAGGGTATTTAGTTCTCAGTCCTCTCCTGTGCCAGTGTACCCAAAGTTATATCTCATTTTCTGTTCTATCAGTTGCAGTTTCAAACTGGAATTTTGAGGGTTACTAATGTATACAATCAAATTATCTGCAAATAATGATACTTCTCGCTTTCCAATATCTATCAATATTTATTGCACTAAGTAAGAATTCACATATTATAATTAATAGATATAGAAAGTTGTCAACCTTGTCTTGTTCCTGAGTTTAATGCAATTGCTTTTAGTTTTTCTCCATTTAAGTTAATGTTGGCTATGGGCTTACTGAAAATTGACCGTATTACTTGAAGGTATATGCCTTGTATTCCTAATCTCTCCATGAGTTTTACATAAGAGGGTGTAGGATTTGAGCAAAGGTCTTTTCTGCAACTATTGAGGTGATCATGTGTTTTTTTTCTATTCACATATGTGGAACTGTCACTGCCTCTCTGGGATAAAGCCTACCTGTTCATACTGAATAATTTTTGATGTGTTCTTAAATTCAATTTGCAACTATTTTATAGAGAATTTTTGCATTTATGTTCAAAAGAAAAATTTTTCTTTTTTTTGTTGGGTTTTTATGCAATGTGGGTATCAGGATAATTGTGACTTTATAAAATGAATTTGACAATGTTCCTTCTGTTACTATTTTGTGGAATAATTTGAGAAATATTGGTGGTTTACTCTTCTTTCAAAGTGTGGTAGACTTCTCCATTAAAACCATCTGTCCCGCCCCACCACTGACTGCTCCGGAAAAGCCATCTTTGCATTGTTCCAGGGTCGCTTTCACTGCAGCCACCTTCGCTGCCCACCACCTCCTCCAACGCGGACTCCGGCAGCTTTCTCGCCAGAGTCCTCGAACTCGACTAATTCCTTACTCGCAGAATCAGACCACCGGCGTGCCCCACCATGTCAGACGTGGCAGTAGACACCAGCTCCGAGATCACCACCAAGGACTTGAAGGAGAAGAAGGAAGTTGTGGAGGAGGAAGAAAATGGAAGAGATGCACCTGCCAATGGGAACGCCCAAAATGAGGAAAATGGGGAGCAAGAGGCTGACAATGAGGTAGACGAAGAAGAGGAAGAAGGTGGGGAGGAAGAGGAGGGGGAGGAAGAAGGTGACGGTGAGGAAGAAGATGGAGATGAAGATAAGGAAGCTGAGGCTCCTACGGGCAAGAGGGTAGCTGAGGATGATGAGGATGATGATGTTGACACCAAGAAGCAGAAGACTGATGAGGATGACTAGACAGCAAGAGGAAAAGCTGACCTTACGCACCGTGACCTATTCACCCTCCACTTCCCGTCTCAGAATTCAGACGTGGTCACCTTCGAGTAGAGAAGCAGGCTCCGCCCACCCATAGCGGGCAGTGCCACCCACAAATGGCATGCGCTCTCCATCCCGCCAAAACCACAATATGAATTGGCAACATGGGAGGAAAAAAAAACAGAACTTCCCAGGCCCTGCTTTTTTTTCTTAAAAATACTTTAAAAGGAAAATTTGTTTGTATTTCTTATTTACATTTTATATTTTTGTACATACTGTTAGGGGTCAGCTATTTTTAATGATAATGGGTGACAGAACCAGCCTTCAGAGCGTTTTATGTCCTACTTCAGACTTTACTTGTGGTGTGACCATGTTCATTACAATCTCAAAGGAGAAAAAAACCTTGTTAAAAAAAAAAAAAACAACAACAACAACAAAAAATACAATCTTATTCCGAGCGTTCCAATAACTTTTTTGTGTGTGTGTGTGTATGTACCTAGTTGTACTATAAACAGTTGGTTTATATGAGATGGTTAAAAAGGCCAAAGATAAAAAGTTTTTTTCCTTTTTTTTTCTTTTTTTTTTGTTTTTGTCTATGAAGTTGCTGTTTATTTTTTTGGCCTGTTTGATGTATGTGTGAAACAATGTCCAACAATAAACCGGAATTTTATTTTGCTGAGTTGTTCTAAAAAAAAAAAAAAAAAAAAAAAAATCTGTCCCTAAACTTATTTTGATGGGAGAATGTTTTAATTTCAGCTTCTATCACACTAGAGTTATGAATCTGAATGTATTATTTTTTCTGATCTTGGTTTTGCTTTTGTAAGTATCACCTATTGAGAAATTTACCTGTTTTTTTTTTAATATATATATTTTCCAATTTTCTGGATCATAAGTTTTAGCATGTATTTTTTATAATTCTCAAGATTTCCCTCAGAGGTTTTGTTAGGTCCTCATTACATTTATCATTTTGTTCATGTGAATATTGTTTTATCTGCCTTTTAGTTAATTTGAATACAGGTTTGTCAAACTGACTAATTTTCTCAAAATAAAAACCAACTCTTTGTTTCATTGATTATTTGATTTGTTTGTTAATTCTTACTGTTCCTGTTTCTATTTTATTGACTTAAGCCCTGAGTTAAGTTCCTAACATGAATCTCTCAATTTTTTTTTTTTTTATGTAGGCAGTAAATGCTATGAGCATTTTTCTTAAAATCACCTTCATTCATTCCATAAGGTTGAAGTTGTGTAGTCATTTTCATTCCATACTTTAAAGACTTAAGTATCTTTTTTAATTGCTGTTTTGACAGATTTTTTTATTCAGTAGAAAGTTGTTAAGTTTCGATGAATCTGTAAGCCTACTATTTGTTTCTGTTGTTATTGTTATCCATCCAAATTTAATTCATTATGATCAGATAGATTGTACAGTGTTATTTAATTTTTTATATTAATTGACTCACTTTGTGTTTGAGCATGTGGGCAGTTTTGGGGAAAGATCTATGGTGTGCAGAGAAGGAAATATATTCTTTAAGTTTGGGCCAAATGTTCTGTAAATATCTGTTAGGTCCATTTGGTTTAAAACATCTGTTGGCTCCAGCATATCTTGTTTCAGATTTGAATTTATGACCTGTCTGTTGGTGAGACTGGGGGATTACAGCCTCCAACTTTTGGTCTGTGTGTGTCAATATATGATTTCAGTTGTAGTACTGATTTTGTTGGTTTGTATGTTGGATTTTTGTTTTATAATCTTGGGTATTCTTGTGTTGGGAGCATAGATGTTAAGAATTTCAGTGTCCTCCTGTTGGATTTTTCCTTTGATGAGTATATAATATTCTTCCCTATCTCTTATGATTAGTTTTTCTTTGAAATCTAAGTTGTTAGGTATTAAAATGACTATACCAGCTTGCTTCTTAAGTCTACTTACCTGGAATACCTTTTTTCAGCTTTTTACACTAGGTAATGTCTATCATTGATGCTTTCTCTGTATATTTGGGATCATGTTTTCATGTACATTTGTTAGTGTTTTTATTTTTATTGATGATAAGAATCTATTGATACTAAGCAGTATAAATCAGAAGTGTTTATTGATCTTATTATTTTGTTATGGTGTGTGTGTGTGTGTGTGTGTGTGTGTGTGTGTGTGTGTTTTCTGATCTTCCTTTTGATTGTTTTAAATATTGGTTGTTCATAAGAGATATAAAATTTCAACACATGAATATGGTTTTCGTAGTTTATCCCTTTGCTGAATACTGATAGTTTCAATCCATTGTGGTCAATAGAGATACTTCGTGTAATTATGATCTTAAATGTATTGAGGCTGCTTGTTTTGATAACCAATGTTCTACCCTAATGAACATGCCTTGTACCTTTGAAATTATGGCATTTTCTGTTGTTATTGTATAGAAATTCTTATGTCTGAAGTCTCTGGCATTATTTGTAGCTACTGGTTCTTTTTTATTCTATATTCTATGTATCCTATTGATTACAAAAATAAGGTATTAATATAAAATTCTATTATTATACAAGTTCCATCTCCCCTTTAGTTTCATCAATGTATGGCTTAAATTTCATGTGCTCTGATAATTAGTTATATATTTGTAACATTGGTTTGCCATTTTGATGATTACTTTTATTATTATATGTTGTCTTTTGTGAATTTAAGTTCTTACCATATTAAGGAAGACTATCATGTAAACACCCAAAGCTTCATGAAAGACCTGGGCCCCTTCAAAAGGTACATATATAGCACAAAAAAAAAGAAGAAAAGGAATGTGCAAAGTATGTCAAGACACAGCCCATGAAATAGAAAATTTAGTAGCACAAGAGAAAATGAGGAATAAATCATTTAACGGCACAGACAATCAACGTATTGGGAATTCTAAGTCCTTCCTTATTGCAATAAATGCAAATGAAGTTCTTCAACTAAGAAATATAAAGTAACTAGAGGTAGTTTATATAGGCATGTTGTCTAAAGGTTATACAATAAAATCTTGAAAAATATAGATTGCATTTGAAATTATAAGAAAGGGACCAGCAGCCAATGAGAAGTGAGCAGGAGTAGCTAAATGTACATCAAGCAAAACATACTTAAATCAAAACTGTCATAGGCTTCTATGGATGTCTATATTGCCTGATCATTGTACAATATGAGATGCAGGGTAGCTTGATTACTCAAGTGGGCAAATGATTTAGGAAATTTTTATGTGACTTACTCAATTCAGCATACTGTAATAGTATTCTTTCTGCTCAATCAGTCACATCTCCTAAAGCATAGGTTTGGCACAACAAAATGAAGAGCTAAGTGCCAGAACCTCAAGGATAAACCAACTTGCTAAGATACAAAAGAGACTCAAAGGTACCACCATGAGGAATCTAAGTGTGACATGTAAACTTTGACTTAGAAACATGATCAGGGAGAGGCTGAGCAACTGGTGGGTGGGAGACCAGGGCTGACGGGAAGCAGAGAGATCTCTGTGGAGTGCACATGGAGAATGCACGCCCTGCCTTGCCCTGCCCTGCCCTGTCTGATCCAGCGACAAGGAACAGAACTTTGGAACTTCTGTTTGCACCCAGAGGTGACTTCAGGACACAGAGTGGAGCCTGGCCCACCTGCCACCCGGAACAGCGGCTTGTAGAGGCTGAGCAACTGGTGATTGGGAGACTTAGGCTGCAGGGGAGCAGAGAGATCTATGCGGAGTGCACACGGAAAGTGCACACCCTGCCTTGCCCTGCCCTGCTGTGCCAGATCCAGCAACCAGAAACAGAACGTTGGAACTTCTGTTCACACCTGACGACTCTGAGGCATAAAACAGGGCTCGGCCCATCTGACACCTGGATCAGTGGAGAACCAGGGACACAGACCAGATACAAGGAAAAGGCAAGAACATATCACTGACAACAAACTGGCAAGAGGAAAGAGAAAGAGTATCTCCCAAGGAAACCAAGACAATCTAGCAACACCAGAACCCAGCTCTCCCATAACAGCAAACATCGGAATTCCAAACACTCCAGAAAAAGAAGACACAGACCTGAAATCATACCTCAAGATGCTGATAGAGATACTTAAACAAGAAAGGGAGGAAAAGCAAAAAGATTCAGAAGCTTTTAAAGAAGAAACAAGAAAAACACTCAAAGAACTCAAAGAACTAGAGGAAAACAGAACCAAAGAAATAAAGGAATAGAAGAGGGAAATTAAAACAGAAATTGACACAATAAAGAAAACGCTAAAAGAGATAACCCTAGAGTCAGAACACCAAAAAAAGAAATCAGGAGTCACAGAAACAAGCATTTCCAATAGATTACAAGAGATCAAACAGAGAATCTCGGGGGCAGAAGACAACATTGCAAACATAGACAAAACAGCCAGAGAAGATGAAAAAAACAAAATGCTCCTAACCCAAAATGTCCAGGAAATCCAAGACACAATGAAAAGACCGAACCTAAGGATAATAGGAATAGAAGAGGGAGAAGAGTATCAACTAAGAGGCACAGTAAATATCTACAACAAAATCATAGAAGAAAACTTCCCTACCCTCAAGAATGAGATGACCATGAGCATAAAAGAAGCCTTCAGAACTCCAAATAGGTTGGACCAGAAAAGAAATACCTCCCGACACATAATAGTAAAAACATCAAGTGCCCAAAGCAAAGAAAGAATACTAAAAGCAGTAAGGGAAAAAGGTCATGTAAAATATAAAGGCAGACCAATCAGACTCATACCCGATTTCTCAGCAGAGACAATGAAAGCTAGAAGAGCCTGGACAGACATTATGCACTCTTTAAGAGAGCACAAGTGCCAGCCCAAGCTGCACTATCAATCACCATCGATGGAGAGACAAAGATATTTCAAGACAAATCAAAATTCACACAATATCTGACCACAAACCCAGCACTACAACGAATTATAGGTGGAAAACCCAATACAATGAGGGAAAATACAGCCTAGTAAAAACAAGAAAACTCCTAAACAAGAAAACTAAAAGAAAAAAATAACACAGACACAACTCAACCCAAAAAAGCAATAATGGCAGGAAACAGAAACAACTATTCCTTGATATCTATTAACATAAATGGTCTCAACTCCCCAATAAAGAGACATAGACTATCAGACTGGATACATAAAAAAAGTCCAGCCTTTTGCTGCATACAGGAAACTCATCTCAGAGACAGAGACAGACACTATCTCAGAGTAAAAGGGTGGGAAAAAAACTTCCAAGCAAACAGGTCCAAGGAGCAAGCTGGAGTGGCTATTCTAATATCAAATAAAGTAAATTTCCAATCAAAAGTTATCAAAAAAAATAAGGAAGGACACTTTTTACTCATTACCGGGGAAATCTGTCAGGAGAAACTCTCAATCCTTAACATATATGCTCCAAATAAAAAAATCACCCACATTCATAAAAGAAACCCTACTAAAGCTCAAAAAATACATTTCACCCCACACAATAATAGTGGGAGACTTTAATACTGCACTCTCACCAATGGACAGAACAGAGAAACAGAAACTGAACAAAGACACTGCAAAACTAGCAGAGACTTTAAACCAACTAGAATTAATAGATATATACAGAACATACTATCCTAAAGTAAAAGAATACACCTTCTTCTCACCACCCCATGGCACCTTCTCGACAATTGACCACATAATTGGACACAGAACGAGCCTCCATCGATATAAGAAGATTGAAATATGCCCATGCATCCTCTCAGATTACCATGGTCTACGGCTGGTCTTTAACAACAACAAAGACAACAAAAAGCCCACATACACATGGAAACTAAACAACGCTCTGTTAAAGGATACAGGGTCAAAGAAGAAATAAAGAAAGAAATTAAGGATTTTCTAGAATTCAACGAAAACGAAAACACAACATACCCAAACCTATGGGATGCAATGAAATCAGTATTGAGAGGAAAACTCATAGCCCTAAGTGCTTCCAAAAAGAAACTGGAGAGAGCTCACATCAGCAACCTGACAGCACAGCTAAAAGCCCTAGAACAAAAGGAAGCAGATATACCCAAAAAGAGTAGATGGCAAGAAATAATCAAAATTAGGGCAGAAATAGACCAAATAGAAACAAAAAGAACCATTGAAAAAATCAACAAAACCAAGAGTTGGTTCTTTGAGAAAATCAACAAGATTGATAAACCCCGAGCCAGACTAACTAGAGGGCAAAGAGAGAGTATCCAAATTAACAAATCAGAAAGGAAAGTGGGGACATAACAACTAAAACTGAGGAAATTCAAGAAATCATCAGATCCTACTACAAAAACTTATACTTCACAAAATTGGAAAATCTGGAGGAAATGTATGAATTCCTAGACAGATACAAGGTCCCAAAGTTAAACCAGGACCAAGTAAACCATCTAAATAACCCTATAACACCTAAAGAAATAGAAGAAGTCATCAAAAGCCTCCCAACCAAAAAAAGCCCAGGTCCAGACGGGTTCATTGCAGAATTTTATCAGACTTTTATTGAGGATATAACACCAATACTCGCCAAACTATTCCAAAAGATAGAATCAGATGGAATATTACCCAACGCATTTTTTTGAGGCTACAATAACCCTCATACCTAAACCACACAAAGACCCTGCAGGGAAAGAAAACTTCAGACCAATCTCACTTATGAACATTGTCGCAAAAATAATCAACAAAATCCTTGCAAACCAAATCCAAGAACACATCAAAACGATCATTCATCATGACCAAGTAGGCTTCATCCCTGGGATGCAGGGATGGTTTAACATAAGGAAATCCATCAACGTAATCCACCATATAAACAAACTCAAAGACCAAAATCACATGGTCATCTCACTAGACGCTGAGAAAACATTTGACAAAATTCAACACTCCTTCATGTTAAAAGTCCTGGAAAAAACAGGAATCCAAGGTCCATACTTAAACATAATAAAAGCAATATACAGCAAACCAACAGCCAACATCAAACTTAATGGCGAGAAACTTGAAGCAATACCACTAAAATCAGGGACTCGACAAGGCTGCCCACTCTCCCCCTACCTATTCAACATAGTAGTGGAAGTCCTGGCTGGAGCAATTAGACATCAAAAGGAGATCAAGGGGATACAAATCGGAAAGGAAGAGATAAAAACATAACTCTTTGCCAATGACATGATAGTGTACTTGAGTGACCCCAAAAATTCCACCAGAGAACCCCTACAGCTGATAAACAAGTTCAGCAAAGTGGCTGGATACAAAATTAACTCAAACAAATCAGTAGCCTTCCTATACTCAAAAGACAAACATGTGGAGAAAGAAATTAGGGAATAGGTACCCTTCACAAACTTCACAAAAACTATGAAATACCTTGGTGTGACTCTAACTAAGCAAGTGAAGGATCTGTATGACAAGAACTTCAAACCTCTAAAGAAAGAAATTGAGGAGGATCTCAGAAAATGGAAAGATCTCCCATGCTCATGGATTGGAAAAATCAACATCTTAAAAATGACCATCCTACCAAAAGCAATCTACAGATTCAAAGCAATCCCCATCAAAATTCCAACCCAGTTCTCCATGGAATTGGAAAGATCAATGTGCAATTTCATCTGGAATAACAAAAGACCTAGAATAGTGAAATCCATCCTCAACAACAAGAAAACATCTGCGGGAATCACTATCCCTGACCTCAAGCTATATTACAAGACAATTGTGCTAAAAACTGTATGGTACTGGTACAGAAATAGGCAAGTGGATCAATGGAATAGAATAGAAGATCCAGAAATGAGCCCTCACGTATATGGTCACCTGATTTTTGACAAAGGAGCAGTAAACATTTAATGGAAAAAGGAAAGCCTATTCAACAAATGGTGCTGGTCCAACTGGCACTCAGCAAGCAAAAGAATGAAAATAGACCCTTTCTTATCTCCTTGTACAAAGCTCAAGTGTAAGTGGATCAAAGATCTCCACATTAAACCAGATACACTGAAACTATTAGATGAGAAAGTAGGGAAAACCTTAGAACACATAGGCACAGGAGAAAATTTTCTGAACAAAACACCAATGGCTCAAGCTCTAAGGTCAAAGATTAACAAATGGGACTTAATGAGATTGCAAAGTTTCTGTAAGGCTAAGGACATCGTCAAGAAACAAAACGGCAACCAACAGAATGGGAAAAGATCTTTACCAACACCACATCAGATAGAGGCATAATATCCAAGGTGTACAAGGAACTCAAAAGGCTAGACACCAGAGAATCAAATAACCCTATTAAAAAATGGGGTACAGAGCTAAACAAAACGTTTTCAGTTGAGGAACACCGAATGGCTGAGAAACATCTGAGGAAGTGCTCCACATCCTTAGCCATCAGGGAAATGCAAATCAAAACAACCCTGAGATTCCACCTCACACCAGTCAGATTGGCCAAGATCCAAAACTCAGATGACAGCAGATGCTGGTGAGGCTGCGGAGAAAGAGGAACACTTCTCCACTGTTGGTGGGGTTGCAAGCTAATACAACCACTCTGGAAATCTGTCTGGCGATACCTCAGAAAATTGGATATAGTACTACCTGAAGACCCAGCTATTCCACTTCTGGGCATATACCCCAGAGACACTTTAATACACAACAAAGATATATGCACCACAATGTTCATAGCGGCTCTATTCATAATAGCCAGAAGCTGGAAAGAACCCGGATGTCCTTCAGTAGATGAATGGATACAAAAATTGTGGTACATTTACACAATGGAATACTACTCAGCCAACAGAAACAATGACTTAACCAAATTCTTAAGAAAATGGCTGCATCTAGAGAATATCATCCTGAGTGAGATAACCCAGTCACAAAAGAACAGACATAATATGCAGTCACTGATAGTGGGATGCTAACCCCAGAGGCTTGCACTCCCCCAGAAACAACACACAGACTGTATAAAGTCCAAGAAATAAAGAAAACAAAACAAAACAAAAAATATTAACAAAACATGAAAACTTTAACTATTTCCATGTTACATTTTGTTTTACATGTACTTTAGCTCATTGTAACTATTAAGGTTTCAAGGCATACTATCAAACCTTGAAAAAAATCAAGTACTGACTAAAAAATATATTCATATAGTTTTATGTAAAAATTATGCTAAAATCTGAAAAAAAAATACTGACAAAAAATGTATAATTTTAAGCAAAAAATGTTTAAGATCTGTACATTTATCTTTGTTTTGTAAAATAAAGTTGTTTAAAAAAAAAAAAAGAAACATGATCAGGGAGGGTCAGATGTAATGTTCTGTTTGTCTTCCTTCATAATAACTATAGAAGCTGGAGGTTTTAAAGCTTTTGATCTTAGGCTACATCAAAATATCTGAAAACTCATAATATCAAACTGATAGCATCAAATTTCCTGTTTATGTTTTTTAGCATGCTGTTCTTCTTATATGTGGGATTTTATAACCCTCAATCACTCTTCCTCCATCAACCCCCTTCTCATATGCCCATAATTTTCCAGACCCACCTCACACTCTGTTACTTATGAACATAGCTTAGACTTTCTGTGTAGCTGACCTTTTTATTTAAGGGTTTCTAGAGTATTCTATAAGATCACTTCCTTTTGCCTCTAACATGCTACTTCGAAGTTTTTGTTTAATCTGCTTAAAGGTATCCTTATAAATTCTGATATGGAAAGGTAGCATATTCCACTGATTTCTGCTATGGGGTCAATCATTGCATTCTAAGTACATGGCAGAAAGCTACCTGTATCTAAGGTAAAATAAACTTAAGTGCATCACAAGATTCTGTGTAAAGAACCCTTTGCTATTAGAATGCCTGCCTGGGCATCTCTTAAATTCAATAGTCATTTTAAATTAGAGCTATTCAGAAACTCATTCCATCAGGCAAACAGAAGCTATGCATGTATGTGTACCTAAAGAATTCATTTCCAGAACAAGTAGAACAGCAAAATATCTTCAGTATCATTGCAATATAGGGTTCAGCTGTAAGGTAGAAGACGAGCTAGTAGGGACATAAGTGGAAAACAAAACAAAACCACAAAACAAACAAACAAAACAAAACAAAACAAAAACAAAAACAACCCTTTAGATTCAGTAAAAATCTCAGTGGAATGATGATTTCCTGAGACGAGGAAGATAGTAGAATCAGGAACAACATTATGGGGTTCCCTGTACTTTACACCTGAGCAAGTTAAATAGGTTGCTGAATGAAGGAAAGGGGGTACAAAAAGTGGAGAGAAAGGAGGAAAATAGGGAAAGGAGAAAGGTCACACTCATTAATCTAAAGTGTAATTTGAAGAGCATGTGTTCAAAATTGATTTGTGTACCTTTGTTAAAAGGCATTGAAACACTCATTTCATTTAAGGTGAGGATCCAAAATGTGCAACCAGAAGTGACGCTGGCCCAACCTGCTGTGATCAAAGCATGTATGCTGGAAGGAAAGGAGAGATGACATGGGGTTGACAAAGTTGGCTCCTGCTTAGATGGTCTTAGACAAACCAGGGTACAGTTTACACTTGTTGCACTTAAAGCAGGTTACTCATCTCTCACACCTCCTAATTGCCTTATCAGTCTTCACCCAACAGATGAAATCACTGCCTGACTGAATTCTGGTTGGTTTAGAAAGCTTGATCTTCATCAGACCAAGATGAAACAAGATTTTGCAGAACCTGGGGGAAATAAGAGACTCAATAATCTTTGGAAAAATGAGGTGTACACCTCAGATACTTATGCTGAGAGGCAAAGAGAAATAGTTAATAATTCCCATTCTTGTGGACTGTTAAAGCTCCTCACTAGGAAGTGTTTGTAGCTTTTTGGTAAGTGGAAGCCGCAGAGTCATTTTGCTGGTGTAATTATGGGCAAGATTTGAAGAGGTGAACTTTCACTTGAGCCCAAGCATGAACCAGTGATGTGCTTTCTTTGGGACTTTAAGCATAACCTCTCTTGCTCAGTCGCTCCTTGGTAAACTGCAGGCAGCAATGCTTCTCACCTTAAGATTAGACAGGACATTAGCAAAACTAATACATATATGTTTAGTACAGTGTATATAACACAAAGATCACTAAAAAATGAACTATCAGCTTCTCTCTCATTTCATAGAAAAACACAACACTAAGTCCCAGAAAAA
Organism: Micromys minutus; assembly: GCF_963924665.1. Lineage (NCBI taxonomy): Eukaryota > Metazoa > Chordata > Mammalia > Rodentia > Muridae > Micromys > Micromys minutus. Next base: position 10,287,116 of record NC_137963.1, on the reverse strand, counting down.
CCAGAGCATTCTGTAATCAATGGTTGTCTCATGAAAGAAGGAGAGGTCTATGCTACAACCTGACACTGGAATACAAATTCAAAGGCCAGTCTTTCAGAAGGGTTTTTCTGGGATGGCTGCTGATTTGATTGTCAGCGAAACACTCATCATGTTTAGGACATCCATTAATCAAGAACAATACAAGGTAGATAAGTAGGAGAAATCCTCCTACTGACAAAAGCATATCATTGGAGGGACCACAAGCATTAAGAAGAGATGGTGAAGAAGACATTCACATTGGTTGGTCTCTAGGGCAAAACTACAACTTTCCTCAATTTCATATCACTTACTTTTAGATGCTAGGACAGTTAGTGTCATCAGAAAAGCAACAAACATGGGAAGTTATGTGGGTATGATATATATGTTTGCATGTACATAAAATCTCTCTCCCTGCCCCCATCTGTTTGTTTGAATGTGAGTTTGTTTGTATGTGTGTGAGTGTGTGTGTGCATGTGTGTAGGACAGAGAAATGAAAATTCACAGACACACACACACACACACACACACACACACACACACACACGAAACACACAAGAAATAGAGGAGAGAGATAGAATTCACTGGAAAGCTCCCAAAACAGCACACATTCCCAACCTCAAAAGAATTGATGACATTTTTCAAATAAGAATGTTGAATGAAAATAAAGGAAAATAAAATGGAAAGGACATGGCAGCTCCTAGATATGGTGGAGAAGAACATTTACTATAGATCAAGGAGATAGCATAGGTAGAGACAAGGATATCTGGGCAAGTCCAGAGTTAGCTTGACCATACTGAGAGGGGCCATATGGAGAGAGGAGAAGATAGAAGAGGGGATAAAGAAAGAGATGGCTGTTCCTAGGTGGAAGAGCCAGGAGTCCAAAGAGAAAAAGGGGGTGAGTAAGCAACATGTTTGGATTACAGAGCAGAAGGCAGCCAACCCCATATGCCAGCCATGCTCTGTACCGGGTTCTGGGTTAACTCTGGCATTCAGGCTTTAGTATGATAAATAGGCACGTCAGTTTTGTGTCCTGGGGATGAAACTGAACATCTTTTTCTTTGTAAAACCTTCTAGTGTTAAAACCTATTGCAGATTGAAGACAGTTTGTCCACATTATTCTAGTGTAGCTGTTTTTAACTCAAAGCCCACTGGTTGTAAATTGTAACCACAGCTACAAATGACCTTTGTAGTAGAATCAATGCTAATGTTTGACTCCAGATAAGTTATTTAGTACAACCTGTACATAGCCCATCTTAGATTCCTACTCACATGTGCACTCCTCAACATGTTGATGTCTCAAGGCTTCCTATTCTACTTTAAATGGCATCCTGTAGTTTGTCTTTGTAATGTAAATTTATTATAATAAAATAGTTTGAACAACTCTTTGCTTAATGTGTATAGATTATAACGTCAATGGTTCTTTTCCTATCAGGATTTAGAGATTCTTGAACAGTGCTTGACTCTCACTTCTAATTCCCATTTAGGGGAGTATGTAAAATTTTCCTTTGTGGATAGTTCTCTAAGGGATGTGGCGACAATTTAGAAATGAATGTATCTTCCAATCTAAGACCCTCTGCCTTTGAAAAATAAAGGGAGTTTTTGTTTTACCTTGCTTTGCTTTTAACATGATGCTTATCGCCTTGAAAAATTTCAGTAAAATACATAGAGGAATCCTAGACAACAAAAGAGGAGCGTAGCTATTCATTTTCTCCTCCACATGCACAGAAAGCCTGGCCTTTGAGGAGTTATCAGAGCATGGTGCAGAGAAAGTGTCAAAGTCTGGAAAGAAATGTTCAGATCAGTTTTCTGCTTCATCCTTTTCCTTATGCACTTGGATGGTTCCTCTTCAGGGATTTATTGCCTGATTGTTCTCTTTGTTTCCAGAATTTTTAGATCCTCCATTCAGAACAAGTTATCAGTGTCAACTGGGCAGGAGGAGCTAAACTTTACTACGATGTGAGTGGTGTTTAGCTCGGTATCCAGGGAAAATGGCAGAGCTGTGCTCTATTTTAGGCGTTGTGATGCATTTCTAAGAGAGTAGAACAAAATTCACGTCCCCAGGTGAACGTGCTTAATAGAAGCTAGGGGGTGCTGTGGAGTCAAATCAAGAATGATTGAAATAACATGTATTGAAGTTTTCATAAAACTCTGTAGACTTGCTGGTCGATCTAGGGGATGATGGAGTGGGGGACTGTCTTTATTTGAAAAGAAATTTCTTAGTAGGTGGGATGATGAGAATTCAGACTCGATTATAGGCTAGCACCAAAATATCTAAGAAAAAGATCAATTGCTCTGTATAAAAGAAAAGACAGGTTAATTTGGGGTTTCCTTGACAGTCTACGTGTTAGAAAATGAAGAAATGATAGCAGAAAATGGAGCTCTGCGCTCTCTCTCTCTCTCTCTCTCTCTCTCTCTCTGTGTGTGTGTGTGTGTATGTGTGTGTGTGTGTGTGTGTGTGTGTGTATGTGCAAGAAAGACTGGGAGAGAGAGGGGTGGGGGAGGATAGTCGGCTGTGGCTGTGGCTCTTAAACAAAACCACTTTTCCTCATGTTTAAATATTGCAAAAGTGTCTGGGGTGAGGAATAGTGGTAATAATTATAAAAGTCTCCAGGAAGGAAAACAAACCACAACAACAACAACAACAGAAAATAACAACAAAAAACCCCAAACAACCCTACCAAACACACACACACACACACACACACACACACACACACACACACACACACACACATACTGCTAAAAACAAAAACAAGAAAAGGTTGAGCTTTATGTCAAGAGTCACATAGTAACAAATAAGTCAGTTTGGGTTTTTTGTTTGTTTGTTTGTTTGTTTGTTTGTTTTGAATAATACAGTTCAACTCTGAGGCCCATGAGCTAATATGTTTTTGCCGAAATTCCCACATATTGGCAGAAAAGTTGATTTACCTATATTTTACCTATATCATATGAAACAGTCAGGTCCCCAAAGTGGTTGTCTGGCTCTTAAAGAAGCTGACAATTAGTGAACAAATGAGACCAAGGAATCATTTCATCTTGTTATACTCCCTACTCACTGCTTCAACCTGCCACCTTTACACACACAGCTTTGACAGAAGACTGAGGTGGAGCTGCAGTGTGAGCTGGAGGAATATCAGGGTCTTAGTCCAGGTTAGCTGTTCACCAATCTCTGATACAGACAACTAGGACAGATTACAAGAGGCACAGTCACCACAGTGCTTGCTTTGTAAATACAAACATCTAAGTTTGATTCCCAGCACCCATGTAATCAAAACTGGGTAAGTTTATTTGCACTTAAATCACTGGGGCATTCTGCCACCTAGATTAGCCTACTTGAGGAGATCCACCCAATAGAAAGATCTGTTCCAGAGCAGATATATGACATTCTTGAGAATAATACCCAAGGTTATCCTCCAACTTCTATATGTGTATGCATGCAGGTGCACACATTCCATGCACAGAAGGTTTGCACTTATTAATTTTATGTGTATAAATGTTTTCTTGCATACATTAATGCCTGGCAGCCACGGAGATAATGAAATGTCAGTGACTGCCAGAAACTGGAGATAAGGGTGGTTGTGAGACACCCTTGGAAACCCAACCCCAGTCCTCTGTAAAAGCAACCTTTCTCTTGAACACTGAGCCTTCTCCCCAGCCACCACATGTAATTTATAGTAGGATAAAACTATCCAGGTCATTTTCACTCAGTTAACTTATTAATATCCCTATCCTATATGAGAACAGTATATGATTGGAAGATTGTGCAGCCTCACATAGCTAGTTATACAGGATGTAAACACATGCTTTTGTGCTGGCATGGACTAACTTTAACCATTAGAATGTTCTGTTTCTGCTTGTCTACATGTTCATTGCCCTAAACCTATCACTGTGTTTCATTCTCTTTACTAACATAAAACTCTACCCTTGCTTTTCCCCAACGTTGCGATCTCCCTCTAAACAGGCATCAGGTATCTATCTCTGCTGCTGGCTGGTCCACAGATTACTGCACTTTCCTTACACACATCTCCCTACCCTCACAGACGATATACATCCAGTTTATAAGCAACTGCACAAATGACTTGTATTTCAAAAATATCTGCATTAAGGATTCTAAAATGTCAACCAAAGGAGCATAAATTAGCAACTGAAAACACCTTGGGTGACAGGTCAGTAGTTCTGAAAGATACAAGACAGTGCTATTTGAAGATTTTATTAGAAATGCATCCAACCATTCACCCTCTGATTTATTCATTCAACAAACCTTTATTGAGCTTTTGTTACAGTGGGAGGTTGTGGATGAGATGCAAGAATGATAAGGACAAATAGCTTCGTTCACAAAAAGTTTACAAACATACATAAAATTCACACACAAAAAAAGTGAATTCCATGTCAGTGAATACTCAAGGAGACTGCCTGACACTTTGTAAAGGACACCATGGATGTCATCCAACCTCAGAAGTATGTTTAGACAGACAAACGTCAGGTCCCCTAGAATCACTGAACATTCATATCAATAACCTCTGTTTAGATGTCCAAGGACATAGATCTTTCAATCTGTGGAAACAGGGAAGTTTCACAGAATTGAAACTGAACAACAACAACAACAAAAAAAAAAAAAGAAGAACAAAAAGAGTTGATACATTTGAAAATAGAATATTCAGAGTTTACAGGGTATGGAACCTTTCTGAAAGCCAATAACCTAATCTCCAAGACAGGGTTAATGTCTGCCCAATACTCCCTGTAGCTCTGAAGACCAAATAGGATGCCTAAAGTACTTTATAAACTTGAAAAATGCAATTTTTGTTACTTTGTTGTTACTCTCCTTGGGTTGCATCCCAAGGTAAGATCCTACTACTGAAGACACACAGATACTTTCATTACCCAACTGTAATCCAGCTGATATGGATCTGGAAGCCTCCTTCCTGGGAGCAATTAGAAGATGCTTTGCAAGCTTCTAAGGGTGAATAGAACCTAAGGCTAGAGAATCTATATATCATGGAGAAGAACCTACTACTACATTCTTCTAAATTACTATAGCTTCCAGCTGTAGCTGTATTCTAAATACTTAATGTTATCCCCATAGATAAATAACTAGCTCTCAAATTTCGCCAAGAAGCATCTTATTTTTTTTTTTTTGGAAGAATAAGGGAAAACTGGTCCACAGCAGAAAATAAGTGACCATGGTGCACACATGCCCAATTATTAAACATAAACCACAGCCCATACATCTAAGGCTCATGGACCATTCATTGCAGAAGAGGCAGCAGAGATAATGTAATAGACAGATGAGTTGGACAACAGATATAAGATTGTGACATATAAACACAACAGGGAGGCTGCACTCTGAGAATCTGAAAAACTTATTTACCTAAGCAGGAACTACATAAGACCATCCATATACTTCATATACTTCATGCTAATGTGGGCTCATTCCAAGATGAAGAACTATTGTCATGTTAACTAAAGGTAACTGAAGGATACTGAATAGGTTTCCTACAGATATGAAATCCTGACACATCTTAATGGTCAGTTCTAAACACATTTGCATATGGGCAACTCTAGCTCTAATTGGTTGAATATAGGTGTATAAGTTTATTATATATAATATATGCTAAGTTTATATAATATTATATAGAAATATATGTTTAGTATGCAGAGTATATATAACATTATATATACACATATATACATGTAATATATAATTACATATATAGATTGGAAATGATTAAAATAAAGTATACTCATTGTAATCATAATATCTGTGCATGACGAAATTTAATGGTGAAATTTCAGAAAGACATGAAGAGTCAGGATGAATCTTTGAATTGAGAAAGTCCCTTTAAATGGCAAACAACCTGACAGGATGCTGATGGCAGAACCTCAGTCATGAGTTAGCTAAAACTTTCGTCTGGGGATGGCAAAACTTCCATTGCTTTGGGCAATGCCATTGAATTTTTTTTTTTTTTTTTTTTTTTTTTTGCTTCATTCTATACTGTCATTTCACAACAACAATAACAAAAATAGTATAATGATTTTTACATCAGACTAAATTTCTTTATTCTCCAAGATGGACTTTCTGGAAAATAAAAGATGTGCCAAATGTGCTTTAGCATAAAGGAAAATGTCATACAAACAAGTAAGCCAGGGACCTCAGGTACCAAGGACATTCACTTGCCATCTTTACATTCAGTTTACTCAGATTTCATAGAGCTCTTATGCCTGGGCAGACCCAATTGTAAGCAATATAGGGATACACAGAGATCAATATGATATGGTTTTGCCCTCAAAGGCTCACATATTTATGAACATCCTGAAAGTGATAAAGAGAAGAGACTAGATTAAATGGATCATAAATCAAGATAATGGCATCAGTCCTGGAGCAGACGCAATCTGGTGGTTGACCTCTGTTAACACACACTGCTGCTGGCCTGTGCTCATCTGTTCTCAACACTGAAAGAAACCCAATCAAATGTCATCTTTAAACTTCTTAGAAATGTTTGTTTTCTATCATCCCAATGATGAAAATTTCATCTCAAATGAAAAATGTAAATTTAGAAGAACCAGTATTCAAACTTGTAAGTAATTCATGCCCTAATTATACAATACTTTTATTCATCTTGCATAGTAAAAAAAAAAATTCTTAAATTAATTATATAATGTTTTCATCTCAAGTCAACTAATTAGTTTTTTCAACCTTATTTTGGTTTGGAGTGATTGTTTTTCTGGAACTACTGAATGCAATGTAGAGATCAAATGATTTATAATCAATGAGCTGCTGGTGTGTTTTAATTTTATTTGCAAATAACTTGGAACATACTATGGCTATTATAATGTTCAAGAATATTCTATATGAGATACCTAGCAAACGTTCTTTCTCTTCTTTTCTCCCAATTTCTATTCCCTCTTTTCTCCTTTGCTTCCTGTGCTATCTCTCTCCCACTTTGTTGGTACACACACACACACACAGACACAAACAGACAGACAGACAGACAGACACACACACACACACACACACACACAAACACACAAGATGGAAAAGTCCATTCTAGAGAAAAGATATTTGCATTGGACTGATAAGTCTCAGGCTATTTCAGACAAGGTTTTCCTATCCTAAGAAGACAGAGGTTAATTAATCATCATCAGCAATCTGCCTTAAGAGTTTCTGTTCAGTGCCCACCATAATCTCCATTTCCAAAGTTTAATAGGCCTTGTCATGCAAAAATATGCTTCATGGGAAGTTTACAGCAAAAAATCTCTCAAGACTGTATTATGGTTGGCAATAGATTCTTCCCTGCTCATGATTAGCTAGTTAACCAATTGCCATGTGGTTCAGTATTGATCATTAACACAGGAAAGGCGGACTTTACTCTAGGGCTTCTAGAAAAGAACATATGTCTCTAAGACTTCTCTAAGATATATATATATATGCCCTACCTGAAAGTGGCAACTGAAATAGCCCTAGAGTGTTTGGTGAATATCCTGAGCATGAAGTCAATAGCTTTAAGAAAGGTAGGTTAGGGGTTTCTGCACAAGAAACCACTATTCATTTGAACTTCTCAATAGAGAAAATGATGTATTTGTTCTCAAGCCATCTTTGTTTCCTGTTTGACTACCATTAGCAATGTTGTGCTATAACTTGGAATTTTGACCATCTATATGATCAGAGGCATAAGGACTGCACTAGCTACCCTGCTAAATCTCAAAAGCCCTGCAAAGGGCAAGATTAGATGTTGACTTGGGGCTTGTGGTGGTGCTAACAAGAACCCATGCACATATTAACATTAAAAGAACTGTGCCTCCTTAAGGTTATTACATCTGCATTTTACATAAAAGGGTGAGTGCTTGTATTCCACTCCACACTGTTTTCCTGACCCTAAGGCCACACTGTTTTTGAGTGCTTGTCAAGTGAATGTAAACAGATCAACAGTTAACAGTCAGGAGGATAAAGTTTAAATTCCAGCTCTTCCACTTGATAGCTATGTGACCTTATCCATTTTGCTTCATTTTCTCTAAGTTTTTTTTTTTTTTGTTTTGTTTTTTCAAATGTCAGATAAAGATAAATATAATTTTTGCCCACCCCATATTTTGGGGAGAAAGTAATACCAAATTAGAAAATGATTTGAAATTGCAGATAATCACCATTGTTATTTGTAGAAAGTATTGCTTTTTCAAAAGACTCAGGATCAAAGTCTACAGGTTGACAAAAACGGCAAATCTAGAGTCTAAGCTATGCTAATGATAGTCACTAGATCATGGATCCCTAAACATACCAGCATTATTGTTTATGGCAATAGATTCCTGTCAACCTTCTGTCCTGAGGAGTCTTTGTACATCAATGGAATCCTTCCATGAGTTGAAATGGTTTAGTAATATCTAGTAATACTTTCCATTCCTATCCATCATCTTACCCATTTTTTTATGTTTTGTCACTGCCACCAAGAATAAAATCCTACACTTCTTAGACTTCATTGGGGTTAGACACACCAATCTATGTGATCAAGTTCTAGTCAATATGTTGCAAGCAATTGGTGTATGGAATTTCAAGAGAGGATTTAGGGAACAACTGAATCACTTTTATGATGCTTCTTAAGCACTTCTGTGTTTCCTCTTTCCACCAATTATATTATAAAGGAAAGAGCTGAATAACTGCACACTATATGTGACCATAATGTAGTCTGGGGTCAAATCGCATGCCTTAGAATCACAAAGACACAATCTTATATTCTTGGTTGAATTTTGCTATGACTATGCTACCTACGAAACTACCTATTTTCAGTTCTCTTCATGATAGAGAATGAAAGTTTAAACAACATTTTTTTATTCTCTACTACTCATAGCTAGACTTGTTTCTTGGTTTACACATTTTCTACCTCATTCTGTTTTCCTTTGGTGAGCAGTGACTGTATGTAAAGAACAAAGCATCTATAACAAAAGACTGTTGTTCTGAAAATGTTCAAAGATATCAGATGTAAATTCTGCATTATTATCCATAAGATATAAATTTAGCAAGTTCAATCTGTAACAATAAAATATAAGCTAAAGGAGGGGAAAAATAAATATCTAATCCATGTGCTTATTTACATGTGTACAAAATATTTACGTATAAAATTATGCATGTATATAATGCAAATCTAAATATAAACTATATTACAATTTCCTCAGTGCATATTATATCAGTTACTTTGTATTGAAAAAACAGAGAAGGTCTTCATCTTTACCTTATATTGCCATTTTGAGACTCAGCGAATCACTCACTGTGATATACATAAAAAGGGTTAGATCAAGGATGACAAGAATTCTGTCATGGGCCAACAGATGTGGCTTTTCCACAACATGGTGGAAAGCAAATTAGTTACAATCTTAATAGGCAGGCTTACAAGACATCCCAATAAACACTGGAAGAATGCATAACAGATTGGGATGTTGGGTTCCATTGGAAGGTAGGGAGTTACTTTGCATACTTGATTATTCAAACAAGATATTTGAGGAACAAGAAATGTATGAGTCATGACACACAGAACAGATGGTTTAAAAGCTTCAATTTCTGTTATTTCGGAGGTAAGGTTTTAAACAAACTTTGCATAAAAATAATCCTATTTCTTGTGGTGTATGTCATCTTCAGCCTTACAGTATCCTTCAGATTGTTTGTTTCTGTCTCTATTCTCTGAAAATATGCCCTGGAAGTCATTGTTTTCAAATTGTACTTTCATCAGATGGACTTTATAAAATGTTAAGTGATTATTTTTGTTTATTACTTTTCTGTCGACTTCTAATTATCTATATTCTAAAATAACCTTACAAAAGCTATGAGATATTTAGTTAAGTTTAATTTCCAGGGTTGTTCATGGTGGGTTTTGAGCAATGCTATACCATAAAAAAGGCTGTTGTTTATTCTGCCTAACTTTCGGACAGGCATTTTACATGGATTCTCTATTTTTCAGTCAATGCCATAGACTAAACAATACTGCATTTGATGATTGGAAAAAGGAGAAAAACAAGTCATAGGAAGGATAAGTGACTTACCACATAGGAGAAGGAGAAAATAGTAGATTAGGACTTTCTACAAAAATAATGATGCTTGAAATAAATCTTGAAAACAGAGTAAGTATGATAATTGAAATACAGTTCAACTGTAAAAACCGTTCTCAAATCTCATTGACTTAACAGTATTATATATTATATAATTCATATTATATATACATAATTTATACATGTACATATATTATACATGTACACATATATTTTATTGCTTTTTTTCTCATTCTTCACTGATACTCTCTTATATCCAAACCTTGTCTCCTTCTTACCTACAGGAATCATTTCTATGCTCATGAATTATATTTTTTATCTTTGTGTATATGTAAATGTGTGTAAATATGTATGTACCTGGGTGTGTAAATGTGCAAATATGCATACCCAGGGAACACAAGTGGATGTCATAAAATGTTTCAGGGGTTAATTCTCACCTTTCACTTTCTTTGAGTCACTGTTTCTCTTTTCCTTTCTGCTGCTACTCCGTACACTTCCAGCTAGCTTGCCAGAATCGTCTGTGTGATTCCCCTGGCTCTGTCTCCCATCTCTCTACAGAAACATTGACATTGCAGATGTACTCCCCTCCACTTGCTATCTACATGGGTTTCCTGGCTCACTTTCAGATGCTAAGTGTTATAAGGCAAGTGACTTCATCCTATAAGCCATCTTCACAGTCCTATTTCATATTTTTCTGATAATATTCCAAAATCCAATAACAGAGCCTTACATGACTATGTCTCCTAAATAATGTGGTCACACTTATTTGAGTGCATTTTTAAACCAATGTACTCCAAAAAATTCTTCTCGGAGACCAGTCTTCAGTAGAAGCTAACACACTGAAACCGAAGCTATTCCACAATTTTTCCGAGTCATCAGAAATACATAAAATCTGAATGGCTCACAAATACTTTCTAAAGTATTTTTATTATTTTGTTTATCCTACTGTTGAAAGGTGTGAGAGGCTAGACTTATAAAACTTGATGAACCATATGAAACAAAGCAGTTGTTTCGAAATATTGCTGATTCTCCATTTTAATCAGATAGACCTTAACAGTCCATTTTCAAATAGATACAGAGTTTTATAAATGATCTTTTTTATTTTTTATGAGACCTAAACTCATTCATAAATACTTTGTTCTGTATAGTAAATGACAAATTAATTGAACATATAGTTAGAATTCACAAATGATTCTGAAAATAAGAAAAAAATGACTTAGATATTATTTTCAGAAATCTCATTGTTAAAAATCTGTCCCTTCCCTTGTTTCTCCAACATCAATAAATGGTAACTTTTGATTTTGATCTGGTTGTCAGGCCAGAAAACAGAGTAGTATTTGCTCATCTATCTTATTAACCACCTCTCATATTTAATTAATCACCAAGTGAACACAGTTTCTTTTTTTTTCTTTTGAACACAGTTTCTAATTCAATCCAACATTATTTTTAAAAAAATACTCGCAAAGCTAAACATTATTCTTATCTGTGCTATGATTATCCTAGAACAATATTAAATCCCCTCTTTAAAAGCTGCAGAAGATTTTAATAGGGCTTTTTGAATTTTGCATTTCCTAACATATTGTCTCATTTGCAGACATACATAGATCTGGCCAACTTATATTAAAAGTCCTGTTCTTATAATAGACCTGTTTGACATGCTTTAGAGTCACATGCCTGGAGCATATTGTGCACTCAAGCAAAGCATGCAATTCAGTTTCTGCTCTGTTCTTATAGATCTTCCCACAGTGCTCTCTTTGAGCCACATGAAACTGATCCAAGCCCATAGTAATGAGGGTCCTGAAATGCCAGGTTCAGAGAGGAAGGACCATTGATCAGAAAATTAAAAAAGATAAACTGGTCTTTATGAGCTGATGAACAAAGTTTATTAAGAAATAAAGTATCTCACAAACTGTTTACAAGGTGAAGAGGGGGCAGAGTCAGCATAAAGCCATAGCGCAATGGGACAAAATTAGCAAAAAGCTAATGAAGCTGTTTTACACAAAGGAAATGCAGAATATATAGTATGTCACAGACTGAGGATACGGTGGCCTTGAGCAGGTTAACTACAGCCCTACAGGAACTTAAGACTCTGGCTTCACTGACATCCTGGACCCAGTCCTAGTCTTGACCTTGCCAAATTTGCCTCTGATCCAGGACACAGAATTGATGCTCCACTTTTATCAAGATCTCTGCGGAAGTCTTGGATAGATCTTATTCCCAACAGAGAATACCATTCACTTTCCTAAATGTAGCTTGTTTCTCTTCTGCCAAGGCTTTTGTTTTTCTACCTAGATCCCTATGCGTTCACTCACTCTTCTTATTTTCTTACTAACTTCTACTTACTCTTCAGATTCCAGCTTAGCTCTCCTTTCTTTCCAAGACTAAGTTAAGGATTTCTATTTGGTATTCTAATAGTCTCTTTTTCTTCATTCCAGGAATTGCCACTTCCCTTATATTTCCCATTATTTCCTGGCATGATGACCTTCACCCAAAATATTTGGGATATGGTCTTATTATTATTTAATTAAATAATTATTTAAAAACTTAAACACACTCTGTATGGAGAGGAGACATATCCAATCCAGAGACCTTGCCTGTTTTTAGGATCGATGTGTTGTGTTCATTGAAGATTTCTTAACAGTAATGTCTGGGCAAAGATAAAGTCAGAAACAAACCAAAAGAAGAAGAAATATGGACTACCAGATGAGTTAACTAAACATAGGCAGCTTGAGCATAAATTGTCTAGCAAAGTCGTTTCATTCTGGAGCCATTGGAGCCAAGAAGGGAGATACATAACATTTCAATTCTTCTTCAGTTTTCATTTGTTTCATTTATTTATTTATTCCCCATTCAGATTCTAAAATCAAAACAAATCAAAAACAACAACAAACAGAAACTCCTAAGATTCATTAAAATTACTCTAGAGATAAACATAAAAAACCTCATTCTATCTCAGTCTTTTGAGAGTCAGATAGAAAGCCTGCTTTAAATGAGGCATCTTGTATCTAGCACTCAAGGCCATAAGTCAATCTATCCTCTTTTCGAAATGAGTTTCTCCAATGCAATACTATCCTGGAGGAAGCCTAGACCTTGTAGATGGTGGATATTCTAGAGGCAAATGTGTCTATGTGAAATGAATTGGTCTTGTGTTTACCCAACATCTGTGGTATAAATGTTCCTACACAATTTTGCTGCTAATACTCAGAATCTAAACTGCCAGGTTCAACTTCCAGCTTATGAGTTACTTTGATTGGTTTATTTACTTTTTCTAGACTCCAAATCTATTCATAAATGTTGCAGGATATTTGATGAAACTGTGAATCCCAGATATTTTTGGTGAAGAACATCATGTCAGGAAATAACATGAAGTAAAAGTGATGTGGCCATCCTTTACTGGCAAACCTTGTTTTTAGTCCTCCTGTGGCTCAGCCTTAGCATACTATTATTCCAAGAGCTTTCTGCTTGAATATTGTAAACAGGATTATATAAGGTCAATTGTAGGTCAAGAGGCAGATAATGCAACTGACAGGAAATAAACAAAGGATTATTAGGGGATAGAATCAGAGAGAAAGTAAGAGAGAGTCAAGAAGGACAGATGCAGAGGAAGTAAAAGAGAGGGACATTCAAGTTTGAAGTATGTTGGTTGAAATAGTGTGGGGTTGGTACATCTGATGAGAAAACGGTGTGCTTTTCTGCCTCTCTGAACTGGCAGGCTTTCATCCCAGTACCTGTCTCCCGAGTCTTCATTGGGAAAATAAAACTATTGAGAATTTTCTTCCAAAAGAAAAAAAAAACAAAAAAAAACATATTTTTCATAGGAATCATGTAAAGTACAATAGAGATTCTCACTTTAGGAATTTTAAGAGCATTTGATATGCTGGCATATGTGTGCATTCTTAGGAGCCAGAATGATTCCTTTCTTGACAAAGAGACACATAGTCATGGTTACTATTTATGACACAGAATGTTTTGTGAGACTAATGTTCAATGGAACACACCAAAGCTGGTCCAGTATATTTCTCTGAGTAAAGATAGGAAGGACCAGAGAAAAAGATTTACTCAGAAGTCTGGACAAGAATTCTAATGTTCTTTATAGCCAGTGCTTCTCCTAAAGCCATTGGCAAGTAGAAAGTCTCATGAGATGTGTGAGTAAAGTCTCAAAAGTGTAAGGTATTTATACTAAGTCACTGAAACTAAAGAGTCTCTCATAAATATTTTTCTAAAGCTGAACACTGACAAAACCAGAAATACAGTCAGTACTTACTAGTCACCATGGGTGTCTGCCTAGTTTGTTGCATAGAAAACATGACTGCGGGTTTATTTCTGCCTACAGGAACAGCATTAGAAGACATACTCCACAAAACAGATCTTGTTTTAGTTTCTTTTGCTATCCCAGTTGACTTAACTTGGACTTGGAATTTTCTTTAGATTTTTATTTTTATTTTCACTCTTGTGATTTTTTAGTCAATGCTTACACTTGACATGTTCTACCCACTGAGGGTGGGGGGACTGGAATGACTATTAATTCAAGATACTTGCTAAATTTTCTCTGAAGTGAATGTGAGATGCAGCCCCTGTTAGATCAAGAATCTCAGTATAAACCAATGTATCTACAAACTTGGGGGAGGAAGAAGCCCCACAAATTAAAAAGCAACATTTAAAATCGATTCAAATGTACTTACTCTCAGTTTACTGATTACCCCTATGGTGCTATCTAACTTGATTATAATTTTATTCTGTATTCTACTTTAAAGTGACATTTATATTAATTTGTAGTACTGGCTAAACCTCTATTTAAATAGGTAAAAAGAACCTGAAGAGATTTGCACCCTATAGGAAGAACAACATCAACCAATCAGACCCCTCAGAGCTCCCAGGGAGTCAACCACCAACCAAAGAGTACACCTGGAGCCGAGAATGGCCTTGTTGGACATCATTGGAAGGAAAGGTCCTTGGTCCTGTGAAGCCTCTATGGACCAGTATAGGGGAATGACAGGACAGGAGGCAGGAGTGGGTAGGTGGGGAGCACCATCATAGAAGCAGAGGGAGGGGAAAAGATAGGAAGTTTCTGGAGGGGAAACTGTAAAACAGGATAATATTTGAAATGTAAATAAGTAAAATATCTAATTTAAAAAAATGAAAGAACAAAAAGTATGACCTGCTAAGTGAGATTCAATTATACTAATTTGGGCATTTTTTATTGTTTAGCTTCTTTGGGTCTATAAATACTAATGTGAGTATCTATATTTTATGGCTAATATCTACTTATAAGTGAGTACATACTATCCAAGTCCTTTTGGGACTGGGTTACCTCTCTCAGGGTGATATTTTCAAGACCCATCATCCACTGGCATGAAAATCCATGATGTGTTTGTTTTTAATAGCTAAATCGTATTCTGTTGCATAGATGTACCACACATCATTTACCCATTCTTCAGTTGAGGAACATATAAATTGTTTCCATTTTCTGGCTATTAAGAATAAATCTGCTATGAGCATCATTGAGAAAGTGTCTCAGTGGTATATTGAGGCACCTGCTGGATATATGCTCAGGAATGGTATATAGCTGGGTCTTGAGGTAGAAATATGTCCAGTTTTCTGAGAAACCACCAAATTGATTTCCAAAGTTTTACAAGTTTGCACTCCCACCAGCAAAGCAGTGTTACTTAAGAATTTGGGAGGCTTCGAAAAATCAATGAGGGTGACCTTTGCTGAGACTCACAGAAGTGGGGATACGGAACCTGAAGAGGCCAACTTCTATTGCCAGACAGGAATCCGAGTAGAGCATCAGGGATACCAACACACCTGAAAAACTTTCTACCCAAAATGTATCATGTCTACAAGATATACAAGCACAGGGGAAGGAGCAGAGATGGAGGAAATGGCCTAGCAATAAAATATCTAACTAAAGATCCATCCCATATGCAAGCACTAATCTTTGGACACTGTTAATGATACCTTTTTATGTTTGCAGACAGGATATTAGCATGGCTGTCCTCTGAGAGGCTCCACTCAGTAGCCGACTCAGACAGACCCAGCAATCACAGCCAAACATTGGATGGAACTTGGGGACTCTTATGGAAAAATTGGGAGAAGGATTGAGGACCCCATAAGGATTGGAACTCCACTGAAAAAAAACAACCAACCACAGAGCATGCATGGGCTGGACCTAGCCCCCACTTTCACATATGTAACACATGTGCAGCTAGAGCTCCATGTGGGTCTCTAACACCTGGAGAGAGGCTTATACCTAAGCTGTTGCCTATCTGTTTAATCTGTCATCCTAACTCTGTGTTGTCTCACCTCAGTGGTAGAAGCGCCTAGCCCTGCAAAGACTTAATGTTCTGGATGGGATACACGGTGGACTGGGGGCCTCTAATTTCTAAAAGGAAAAGGGGTGGTGGCCAGGAAGACACTTTTGGGGGTGTAGCAGGGCAGGGGAAAGACAGTGATCAGGATGTAAAATGAACTAAAAAATGATATAAGAACTTTTATCACATCATTATTTTTCCTTGCTACTGTCTCTAGATTTTCAACACACTAATTGGGATTCTTTTGTTTTATTTCATGTCTAGAACAAAAACTGTGAAGTCTCTTCAAGGCTAGTTCATGCTGGGTTGTTAAACACAGTACGGTCCCTGTTGTGAGGATATGTTCTGTAATTGGCTATGAGGGCCAGAAAGTTCAACTTTCTCATTCTTCTTCAGTCTCTCTTCATCTTGGGTATCTTGAGAGTTTATAATCATTCTCTAGTTAAGCTCTGACTTCAAAAGGATAATAAGAACTCAAGTAGAAATGCTAGGTCATCTCTGCCTCCCAATATTGATGACCTATTCCATCTTACCAGAAGTAAATCTGAAGCTCTCATCATCTACAACCTGGAAGTGCCCCCATCTGCAGAACCATCATACCATTCACTGGGAAATGGTAGTGTAAAGCAGATAAAATCTTAGTTCATTAGACCTTTCCCATTTTACATGCAAGGAAAACCATGGCATGCAGAGGAAGAAACAGAAAGAAGAAGGGAAGAAGGAAAGAAGAGAGAGAGAGACAGAGACAGAGACAGAGGGAAACAGTGACAGACAGACAGAGACTGCGACTCATGATTACAGAACAATGTTGAATCAGGGCTGAAATTTACATCATCTAACTCTGAATATAATGCTCATTTTCCTACTATGTAAATTAGGTAATACTTTTCACCAGTTCAATTAACTGACTCATTTAACTGACCCATGCTTATACTGATCAGCTCCCTGAACTCTTTCTGGTTTTGTCTGTGTGTGTGTGTGTGTGTGTGTGTGTGTGTGTGTGTGTGTGTGTCTGTGTGTCTATGTGTGTGTGTGTGTGTCTGTGTGTATTAAAACAAATGACATATGGCCTCTGTGTTTACTTCTCTGTGTGCGTGTCAAGGAAGCTTCATTATTTCTATGTGTACCATGTTTTAGACAGATCCTAGTTCTGTGGATAAATTAGACAGTTCTTTATGTCAACCTCCTAACACTAGATATTCAGATGTTCCTAAGGACCCATCATATCAACTCAGCCCTGTCATCGATCCTAAAGGGCTGTATGCAAAAAGGTTATATTTTAAGACAATATCTTTCCTTAGTCTATGGCATAACCCTTATCCTATGACAACATTCCTCATTGGTCAATATAGTTCCATTTATTTCTTTAAGCTATGTTGCACATCCATTATATGAATAATGTATTCTAGACACAAGAGAAACATGAAAATGAACAACAAAGTTGTTCCTTGAGAGACCGATGACCTATGGAGAAAACCCAGGCTCTCAACAAGTAACAAAAACCATGTGGTAAGTGTCTTGAGAATAATGGCAGAAAGAGAGGAACAGCCCAAGTTTACCAAAACAACCACAAGAATGTTTCCTAGGGAAGATCACATGTTTAATGGAAGGTGAGAAGGAGAAAGAAGCCATAAGGAAACAGCTTAGCAATCAGCCTTCAAGAGGAGTAGAAAATATGATCTCAAGTAGCAGATGAAGAGCTTAGAACTTTAGATGAGGCTTGGACAAGGTCACCTTGTTTGTGATGAACATTCTTCTAAAGTTCACAAGTTTTCTTATCAACAGAAAAGCAGTAGCCTCCAAATGTGCCAATAAGGAATAAAAAAAAAAAAAAAAAGAAGAAAAGAAAAAGAAAAAAAATCAGTCAAAATCCTCCAGGACCTAAGATTTATTGAGATCATAAGTAACTCTTGCTTAGTAAAAGAACCTGCCTCCCAATTCAGCTCTATTCCCATCAGCAAGCAGAAATTGTTGCAATCTAATGCATTTATATGTTTTGGTTTTCTTAATTTATTTCAGGCACCTCATTTTCCTGGAACAAGTGCTGTTATTTATGACACAATGGCAAACACTTTACATTTATAGAGGTTATGAATTTTAGTAATGGTTTTGGTGGCAATTTAATCTGTCCTAACTATGCGGCATTTTACAATGACAATTAAATTATTATTAAAAAATAAACCTCAAATGACATCCTTATCACTTATCAACATATCAAAAGTTTCACTGAGTTGCATTCTGGGTGGATCATAAATAACCCGATGTAGTCTTAGTGAGCCTATGCAATAAACTTGTGTGAACTTAATTAACTTCTACAGTATATTTAAAAGAAAACTCCTCACACATTTCAGTGTCGGGGAATGAAACATTATTTGAAAAGTGGGTTTATTACATTCCATGGTGCACACTGATATTTAATATTTAAAGACTCTTAAATTTGATGTACTATACTGATAGCTAAAGGGTTGAGTCCTGCAGTGTGGGAGGGTGGAGTAGTGAATTTCTCTTTCCATCACTTTGAGGAGGTTTGTATTTTTCTGGCCATGCCCCCATACTCTTACCTATTAAAATCTATGCTCAGAGAAGTGTCAAGGATGTTAGTGTATACTTTATCAAATTAATTTTAGTGTAGGCTTGCTGAATAGCTAATTCCCAGTCTGTGTTCTAAACTGTTAGAAAACAACTCAAATCCAAATGAGCAAGTGTACTGCATCTATATCAGAAGATAGCATGTCAGCCAAGTTTTATTTGATACAAATAAAAAATGAGAACCTTTTTTTCTGCATAGAGAATCTAATAAAGAAAAAGAAAAAGTCAGTCTTAATTGACTTCATGGTCTAAATTTATAAGGCGCTGGCTAAAATGAAATTACTTTCTCCAGATCTACATTGTGATAATTAGCTCAGATAGTAATGGGAGCTTCGATTTCAAAACTTGAGAGGTGACAATTGACTCAAATATTGTCAATCTTTTAATCCCAAGGGTCTGTGCACGTAAATGTCAATAGTCAAATAATGCCAGCAAATTATCTCTTGACAGGTAAAGATAGAAGCCCCTTTATAAAATAATAATAAAAAGTACTCATCCAGTAATAAATGGTAGAGTTTGCCTTCATTAAATGAACTTAGGGAAATTACCAAACACCACACACACACACACACACACTCACACTGGGCAGAGACCTCTATATTTTACTCCAAGTTTCCCTTAATGACTCTAAAAATGTTATGCTCTGTATGTAGTTTCTTGACTAAAAGTCTTTCTTTATGGGTGTGCTTATATTTCAGCATGTTCTTTACACATTATGTAACATATATTTTACATTGATCATTTTATAATAAAGACTACATTTTAAGGTTCTATTCAAGCCCCATTATTTACCTTGCAAAAAATCTGCTGTCAACAACTTACCAAATATGAATTATACTACTTTCCTAGTTTGTTAAGCAAGAACATTTAACTGGTATATATAGAGTAACGAGTTCAAGCTTTACTAGCAAAGGGTAAAAAGCTAGATGTTTCTAAGTCCCATCCTTGTCTGCTTGCAAAAATAATATGAAAACTATCATATGTCAGGTGCTCTTAACCTAACTTGAGTGATAAGAAAAATAGCAAATATTAGTGTTCATATCAACTATGTACAATATACTTAGCATTGAGTAGTTATATACAAGGTGGTAGAGGGGCTTTATCCTTTCCTTAGCAAACTTAAATTGTCTGTAGCTCTTCATGTGGGTGTGGAGCTTTATGATGACTCTAGGGTAGTTCTAGAAATATACATTTAGGTGACACTGAACACACTCAGCTGGTGGTATTTACATATTTATATTGGATTATATTGCATTTCCCAATGTGTGCTTTCTACCTCCTTTACCAAATGAAAAGGCAGCTCTGGCTTTGTTTGGCTAGTTCCAAGTAGAGAATTGAAGGTCTGCAAGTAGGTGTAAGAGCCAGAAAGACTCCAATGCCAAACTTATGGTTCTTGCTCCCTTTCTTCAGCACGTGTTTCCATTTCCAGCTCTGCAGCACACTTTTCAGTATCACGATATGTTCTTATAGTTAAAGCACCAGATTCATTCCCTTAATTATACCAATTCTTAGAAATTCTATTCTGAGGCCATAACTGCCCAATTCTGCATGAAGAATCACATTTACATTAAATGCAACCAGACTCTTAAAATGAAAAAAAAAAAAAAGTGGATAAAAGAAATCTGAAGTTTTTTCCAGAATGGAAATTTAGTTTCTGGCTAATTTATCACTGACCAAGGATTCCTTGAGGAACAAATAGAAAACATGCCTATTAGGCTCATTATTAAAACAGCCACCCTAATAAATATCTTAAATATTTACCAAGATTTGAAACATGAATATGAAAGACAGACAGAGGGGGTGTGCAGGAGGAGAGGGGAGGGGAAGGGAGAGAAGAGAAAAAGAGAGAAGAGAAGAGAGAAGAGGAGAGGAAAGAAGAGGAGAGGGAGAGGAGAGGAGGAAAACAGAAAGATGAGAAGAGAAATGAGGTTAATGTTCAGTGTTCCTTTGTCTCTACAGGCATCTGACTGTTTACAGAGTATATAGGTAGCTGAAAGTCTAATCATAAACTGGTGGTTCTGAGAACAAGGGCTGAATAGAGGAATGTTACAGGAATGAGGTAATTAGAGTTTGAGGTCAAACCCCACAAGAGAGTGGGCAGTTTTATTGGAGTATTTGAAAGATTCTGTTCAAAAATGCAGATGAACAAAAATATAAGAATTATTCAAATTTACTATTTTCAAGTCAGTATAGCATCATTTGATGTTTAATATCAAACTTTAATCATCAAAGGAAAATATGTTTTGTCTACAAGGTTAGTATATCCAAGAAATGCGTAGTTTCAGCAAAGAATTAAACACCAGAATAGGTGATAAGATAGAAATTCTTTAGTGTAAACATATCATAATTAAAACTGCACTACACAGGATGCATTGATAGTGGAGAGAACACAGGAAAAAATTAAAATAGCAAAGGTAAGTCAAAAGAAAAAAAACTAACCTTAGCCACAAAGAGATAAAAGACCTCAAAGCATAAAAAAGAGAAGAGCAAATGAGAAATTGTGAAAGACATTTAGAACAGACAAACCAAACATATATTCACACATGCATCTATAAAGAAATAAAAGGATAGGAAGAACAGATAAATGACATCAAGTCACATAGTGGAGAATCAGTACAAAGCCCATCAACACAGACAGAAGAAAACTACTAAATATACGAAACACACACTCAGAAATAGGAAAACAAAGGAAACTGAAGGGGAAAATGGGTTTATCTTCAAAGACAATACTGTAGGCATTAGAGATCACATTTTCCCAGACATCACTGAGGCCAAAAGAAAATTAGGTAATACCTTCAAAGTCTGAGTGGAAATACCTGTCAACAAAATTGTGCATCTGCTGAAAAATGAAAGCAAAAATAAAGAGTGTTTGAAAAATAACTTACAGATTTCATCAATGATAAATTTTCATCATGGCACATGTTAATGCCTATAAATTCAAATACATGTAACAGAGATGTAGTAATGTATTGATTTATGAAATAGAAGAAAAAGCTATAAAAATGTCTCATCAGATTCAATATTTCTAAAATTAGAAGACACACAGAAATAACACATACTTAAAAAAAAAAAAATAACCTAAAATGGCCAAAGATACTTGTGACTTGGGTTGTCTCACAGTTATAAATCTTAACCATGACATCTCTTTTCTCACTTTTTAACAGCCTTTGCTTTCCAAGAATGACCCCATCTTCAGCACAACATCATCAAGATCCAGGGGGACAAAGTTGAATATTACCACTTTAAATATAACTTATTGGTAAAATCTATGTCCCAAGTCTCTGAATTAACTTTAAAAGATGTATGGAAATGTATTTTCTTTTCTTTTTTTTTTTTTTTTTTTTTTTGTCCTAATAAGAATGGTCTGGTGAGTTTCAAGCCTGTCTCTACCAAACAGCTGAAGATCCAGTTGTGTTTACTGAGGTGAAATTAGTAGAAGCTCTAAGCTTCTTGTTACACCTTTGTCTATACAAAAAGGGAAACTTAACTTTTTAATTTTTTAAGACTCACTTGGAAATTATCAAGAAACAATTAAGCAGCATAGTAGTCCAAGAGTTTATCAGAACAGTATTATTTTCTCAGGGGATAATTTGTTTTGACAAAGCAAAGGTTACTGTGAATTGCTTACAAATCCAAGATGACAATAAACAGAAGAAACAGAAATAAAGTCCTTATTATTCAACATACTTTGTAGCAAGAATTTTCCAGTCCTTTTGGGTACTTAAGGTCAGAAAGACTCCCTAGCGACTCATAATGTCAATATTGACCAATAACTATGTTCACACATCTTCCAAAACCTTCCTGAATCCATCTTTATGATGAAGACTTGGAACTTCGAATATGTTTACACAAATAAAAAGGTCCAAATGTTGATCTTAAAGTCCAATCATGGCCACAAATAAGACTGCTTCTGAAGCTCAAGCAAACTTACAGGTCTCACCTGATGACAGAAGACCAGACTGAAAATAAGTTCTCAAAGTTAAAAGACATCTATCTTTTAAAAAGTGGTGTTTCCTTGGTGGATTGCATTGGGACAATGTTATTTCTTTCCTGCTTTTGATTTATTTTTTTGTATGGCCTTTAATATTTCAATGTGAATAGTAGCTGTTGGAAGTATAAGTGTGTACATACACTTATGTATGCTTTCATGCACTGTTTAGAGAGAGTGATAAAAAGGGAGATTTAATTTAGGAATTGGCTCATAAGAGCATAGAGGCTGATAAAATATGCTGTCTGCAATGTAAAGAACTAAGAAAGCTTGTAGTGTACTTCAAGTCCAAAAACCTCAGAAGAAAAGATTATAGTGACCAGGAACTCAATGTTGAGGGCTACAAAAAAAAAAACAAAAAAAAAAAAAAAAAAAAAAAAAAAAAAAAAAAACAGATAGCTCTGCTTAAATATATACAGCAAATTCTTCCTTAGTTTACATTTTAATTTAAGCTGAGCTCTCAACACATTATGTAATATCTACCTATGCCAGTGAAGGTAATCTACTCTACCTAGTCTGCTGACTCAAATGATGATCTCATCTAGTAAAGTAAAACTTCAAACAAACTAAAAAAAAAAAAAAAAAAAAAAAAACAAAAAAAAAAAAAAACAAAAACTTACCATTAATTTGAATATCACTTAGTCCAGTCCCAAGTTGTTATTTAAAATCTACCATCATTACATCCTTTCCAAGTGTTATTTCCCTAAGAACAATTAGGTAGTATTGGAGACATGGTGGGTTACATGCCTTCTGATGGCTTTGTGTCTGACAGTGAAAAGAATATGTTTGCCCAAATGTTCAGATGACTTAGAACACATGCCAGAGTTTCAAGTGCAGAGGTGTACAAGGTTAGGGGTCTGAGAGAGAAATATCACTAGAATAAAAGTCTGAAATCTCATACAAGCCTACACCTCTATAGATTTGTAAATCTATAGATTTAAGTTCCCTGGTGATGAAAGAGTTCATTGACTTCATGCCTATATTTCAACCACCATATCTCTCACACGGTGCAGTCATTACCATAATGCATTCATTAGTCATCACAATTATGGCAAAACACCCCCTCAATCATGAGGTTCTTTCTTCATAATACACAATCTGTTGTGCCTACAGCCTCTGTAAACAGTAGATATCCTATACTATATTTAGCTTCCCATCCCTAAAGTTCTCATAGCTCTTTAAGGATCTTTTGTCAACTTCCTAAAGAGGTAGTTCTTGTCTTCAGGGAACACCTCAACACGTTTATAATGTAGGCTAGTTTGATTCAATGTATTTTTCTTCTTTTATAATGCTTTTCCTAGTAACTCCTATATCCACCTAAAGATTTATTCCCAGTGTTTCTTAAAATATATCCCCAGTACCTCCACTAAACAATGGGCATCCAACTCACTTCTTTCTTCCCAATGTTTATTGCATATGTTGACCCGATAGCCCACATCCCATGTCTGTAATTAGTAAGTTTATTCTAATTTTCATGCCATTAGCAAATACAGTGCAGTATGGGATTAATCTGTGTAACACTGGTTGTTATGGGAAGTCTTATTGATATTGGCGCCACATTTATTTTTGTATTAAAACTTAGAAAACTTATGATGATGGGGCATAAAAACTTCAATAGTGCACCACGGGTAATGTAGATAAAATATCAGATTTGAAGAAGTGTCCCCAACAGTCCAGATTTCCTTCCTAAAATTAAATGAGGGCTGAGTTTGATCTTACCCGCCAGCATTTATTAGAGGGCAGACAAGTTAGAGTCATACAAGTTCAACCTCCTTGTCTGAAAATCTGGATAACCCCTTGCCTTGTTCCTCACTGGGATGTTGTGATCACAAAATGAAATGATGAATTTGAAAGGGGTTTGCAAATGCTAAAGTACTATGCAAATGCAAGCTAATTAATTAATGAACTCATTAACATGCTATCCTGCTGGGTTGCATTTAGGGCCAAATTATAAATAATCTGCATCTTGCTGGGAATTTAACTAAGGAATTTAGGATAGTAGGGGAGAAGTAAAAAGCTGTAGATTTGAAGACTAAATTTCTGCAATTTCAGAATATTTTCTTTCAGTGGGCATAGACAAATTTTTCCAACAAAAAAAAATTGAAGAGATGGAAGGTTTCACAAAATTGAGAAATTTCTCTAATATCCTCATTAATAGTGATGGTCCAGCATGTCATCACTGTGCCCTAAATTCTTTGAGCTGGTGGGGAGACCCCGTCATTAGTGTCTAGATCTTTATTACTTATTTATGTTTAGCCAACATTTTTACTATGTGTCAGCACTGCTCTAAGTGCTTTACAAACATTAGCTTGCTATTCCCTCATAAAGAGTCTATGAGTAGTTACTGCTCCTACTCCATTACAAAGATAGAGAGACTATGTTACATAGAGGATAAGTAAATGACCCCCCAAGGTCATGCAGGCAAACAGGTAGAAATGGGATGCATATACAGGCAGTCTTACTGTGAGTACGGTGTTCCGGGTGTATGTGTGCATGTACATACATGTATGCAAGTCTGTGTATGTGTCCATGCACATGTACACATGTTTGCATGCAACTGCATGGGTGAATGTCTGTGTGTGTTTGTGTGGGCATGTGTGTGTCTGTGTGGTGTATGGTGCAGGTTAAATTTTAGCCCTGGATGAGAGTTTGTCTTCCTCAGTCTTTTGCCACCTTGTTTCCCATTTCATTTATTTTTTTAAGATTGATTTTATGTTTAAATTGTATTTGTATCTCTGGAGGATTGAATACTGTATGTGCATCATATATAAATATATATATATGGATACATATATACATATGGATAGACATGGGTGCCAGAAATGGCATTTGATCTTTAGAAACAGGAATTTCTGGTGGTTGTGAACTGCCTGATTTGGGTGCTGGGAAGAGAAGTCTGGTCTTCTTCAAAAGGAAGTAACATCTCTTACATGCTAAGCTATCATTTCATTCACCTTCTTCTTTCTTGTGATACAAGGTTTCTAACTGTTTGAAGTTCACCAGTAAGCTAGACTATTTGGACAGGAAACAAAGGCCTTCTTCCTTTTCCTCCCAAATATTAATACACTAGGCAACCAATGCTTTCGTGTGTATTCTAGGAAAGTTGGGTACTTGGAATTTCAGAGCAAGCACTTAACTGACTAAGCAACAGCCCAATCCTCTAGAGTCTGTCTAGAAACTCCATTCAATGCTACCTTTCTCTTTATAACCACATAATTCATCTATAAAAGCCATCAGCTGCATCTCTCACCAGAGGAAGCCTGTGTATAGTCACTGGTTACCCTCATTTATTGAGCACTAGTAATATGAAAGCTACTATAAACAAACAAACAAACACCACAGGGTACAGTATCACAGTCTTCAAGGGGTATATTTAGAAGAGGAAACTAGGTATTAGAGCTCAGTTCTCTTGTTGGCTTTATACCTGTGGAGGCAGGAGTTCCTGAGTTCAAGCACCTGCAATGTCTAGGAGGAGAAGACTAGAATAAGAGTATTGTAAACCTTTGTTCCATCCTCTAAAGGATCCAGAAGTATAGAGACAATGGCCTAATGTCAATCCCTTTTACAGATGCTTCTTTATCACCAAGTTCTGGACTCAAACATGATAAATAATGCTGTTTACTAACCAAGTGGGATTTCAACATTTGAAAAAGGGAAATCTCAGATTGGTACCCTGTTCAAACAGAGGTAGGACTTGGAAAAAATGGAATTCAAACAGAATGATGATGCTGTAGGGTCTCTGACCAAATCTAAAATACATTGAGCTAAAACAAGGACCAGTGAGACAGGTTGGGGTCTTATTATACTGCTGGAGAGGTTTGTGCTTATTTGCTGCTTTTATTTGATTTCTCTTAATTTATTTGTGAAACAAGAACACACTTTCCATTTACCATATTCTAGGAGTATGTTTTACCCAAAATATTCTACAAAAATACAATAAAAAGCCAACTTCTGAACCGACGTTTAACTGATTCTAAAGTCAATGCCTAATCTACTATACAGAGCATTATTTTCTATGTGATATATCTGTGCATATGAGTGCACATTAGTTATTATAGAAGAGAAATTATCTGAAAAACTCTGCGTATTTTCTCACTAGCCTAGTAAATCAGCCAGTTTTTTTTTTTCAAATTTCCATGAGGTTTTTTTTAACCTCATGTATGGATAGCAATCAGATTTATGTAGTTACAGTTTCACTAAACTTCTATGTCAAATCTGAAACCAAAATTTAAGAACTGCATAAATTATAATTCTATCACAATATGCTTTAACATGCTCTTTATATTCTCAGAAAAATGTGGGTCTAATATAATTCCTTTATGCACAGCATGGTAAAGAATTTCTTCAAACACATAACTGAGATTTCTTCTGATAACTTATAAGATATCAATCAAAGTGGTGGGGTGTTTTGGACATAGATTGCTTCAACTTGTACTGTGCAATAGTAGAACTAACAGGAGAATTAAGTGTCTCTTAAGAAACCAGTTGCTTCTCTAACCTCCATCTTCAGAAAATACAGAGAGCTCAGGGTCCACTGCAGCCTATGATTAGACCAGTCAAACATATTTAACAACAAGGTATAGAACTTTTAACAGGATTAACAACTGACAATTACAAAGATTTTGAGCACCTTAATAAATACTAAACATGCATTCCCATTGTACTCTCAGACGTGTATTAAGCGTGGATGAAAATCAGTGAATCATGGAATTTGAAAGTCAAGGGCCTTTATCTTTGCACCAACATAGACTGACAGGTAAGAAAGAGATACATATTGTATATAGTTCTGGGGCTCAGTGATATAGAATTACTTACACCAAAATCAATGAGTAAATCTAAGAAATAGTCATAAGATTTCCATGGTGAAGAGAACTTGGATGAGTTCTCTTCATAATATACATACATAATTTTTGTTACATCATAAACAGGCATCTGAGACTCAGTAGGTAATGGAAACTGGTCATTAGACCAAGAAAATGAATTAATACCTGGGTATTCATTTTATGCTTCTTCCAATAATCTGTATTAACTACCACTGATAACATAGTTACTCTTCAACTTCTATGTACTTGCAAGTTAGATCAGTTAGATAAAGTTGCCTTAAACAAGTAAAAATTCCTTTCTAAATTAAGCATGATAGAAAACCATTTCCAATTGTGGGTATCTTTCTTTCTCTGGTATAGTAAGATGGCTTGGCCACTCCTCATTGAATATACTTTCTAACCATCAGGCTCTTAAACTGGTTAAAGTAAGTCCTGATTCTTTCAGATGAATGTTGTTGCTGTTATTGTTGTTGTTTTATGTTGACCATAGATAAATAAGTGGCTTTCAATTAAAAAACTGATTTGCAAAATTGATCTTAACCAAATAATTAAAATTTCCCAGATTCTGGTTGTACATTATCTCCTCCATGGATAGTCAGTGCAGAGGAAGTAGGGACTCACCCATTTAACCCACCAATTTTACAAAAATCCTGTCATTATTTGTTCCATAAATAAACTGAAGTTCAGGTTTATAGTGAGTATAATGCTTCAGTTCTGCCTTGTCTATTCAAGCATGTTGTGATGTTCCTGAGGATAGGGAGTTATAAGAGAGTCCTCTCACATGATTTTTTAGGGTTTCCATTGCTCTAAAGAGACACCGTGACCAATGAATGCAACTCTTATAAAGACAACATTTGATTGGGGCTGGTTTTCAGGTTCCAAGGTTCAGTCCATTATCATCATGTGAGGACACAGGACAGGATCTAGAAAAGTTTGGTGCTGTAGCAGCTGAGAATTCTACATCTTTCTCAAAGGAAGCTATATGCATACTGTCCTCAAGTAGTCAGAAGGAGGGTCTCAAGGACCACCCATGTAGTGACTGATACACCTACTTCAACAAGCCTAAACCTCTTAATAGTGCCACTCTCTTGGCCAAGAATATTAAAATTACTAAATAATCACATGATACCATTGGGTGATAATAGTTAACTTTATTTGTTTTGTGTTATGAAGAAAAATTCACATCTTCTACCCCTAAGATGCTTTAAGCAATCTCACAAAAAGAGATAACATGCAACCAGCATCTGGGAAATTTAAATTATTTGGTTAGGATCAAGTTTGCAAATCAGTTTTTGAATTGAAAGCCACTTATTTATCTATGGCCAACATAAAACAACAATCTCCTTTTGTGAGATTGCTTAAAGCATCTTAGAGGTAGATAAACGGAACAGAATTGAAGATCCAGAAATTAAACCACACAGCTATGGTCACTTGATCTTGACTATTGAGCTAAAAACATTCAGTGTAAATGGGACAGCATCTTCAACAAATGGTGCTGGTTCAACTGGTAGTCTGCATGCAGAAGAATTCAAATTCATCCATTCGTATCTCCTTGTGCAAAATTCAAGTCCAAGTGGATCAAAGACTTCCACATAAAATGAGGTAAACTGAAACTAATAAAAGAGAAACTGGGCAAGCGCTTAGAATAAATAGGTACAGGGGAAATTTTCTTAAACAGAACACCACGGGCTTATACTGTAAGATCAAGAATTGACAAATGGGACCTTATGAAATTGCAAAGTTTATGTATGGGTAAGAGGACAAAATGACATCCAAAAGATTGGGAAAGGATCTTTACCAATCCTACAAGTGATAGAAGGATAATATCCAATTTTACTAAGGACTCAAGAAGTTAGAGTCCAGAGAATAAATAATCCTATTAAAAATGTGGTACAGAACTAAACAAAGAATTTTCAACTGAGGAATACTAAATGGCTGAGAAGCACCTAAAGAAGTGCTCAAATAACATTTGAAATGTAAATACAGAGAATATTTAATTTTTTTAAAGGAAAAAGGTAGGGTTAGTTAAGCCCTCATAGAAGACCTTCTCTTCCCTGCTTTTTTTATTTTGTTTTGTTTTGTTTTGTTTTGTTTTCTTGATTTATGCAGAATTTTCACTTTCAGAGAGTAGATGGGGAATTATCATTTAATGGATGCAGAATTTCAGTTTGAAAAGATGAAAAAAAAAAAAAAAAAAAAACTCCTCATAGTTGGAGAGTGGTGTTAGTACAACGATATGAAAATGTCTTCAATTTTATCAAACTAGACACTCAAAAATGACTCAATTGGCAACCTTTATGCTATAGATTCTATACTACAATTTATAGAGTTTCATGATTGTCTTTTTATCCTAGGGGCATATTATCTTGCCACCTTTGGATTTGGATGAGTTTACAGCAGACTGCATCTTCTGGCTAGTGCTGGCCCCTTCTCAGCCTTGGTGTTTCATCTCCCTTTCCTTCTAGGCTTTCTCTTTCCCTCTAGCCAAGCTTCCATATGGTGTTTCTGTCACTCAACCCAACACCTCCCTTCTCAGTCTTTCTCTTTCTTTCCAGTTCACCTAAAAATAAATTGTCTGTTTTTGGAATCTCAAACAGAACATGAAGCACCCCCTCGCCCTACCCCCTTCTCTCTCTGCATCTAAGTGCAAAATTATGTAGCAAATATCTTCAGATTCATCAGCTTCTGAACTTTAAAATATTAAACCCTAGATCTGATGTCTCAAGTACACCATACCTTAGGAAAAGCTTAACTTAAAATTGTTACCAAGTGTATATGAACAGTTCAAGGTAATAACATAAATGAATACAAAAGTATTTCAAATAAAATGCATTCACAAATTAAATAAGAATGCTTTCAATGTAGCTTGTTGAGTTTATTAGTTTCTGCTGCCCACCTTTTCATGTGCAGCTTCAAAAGAGACTTCAAGTGACCCTCTTATGCACACATCCCCTCACCATCTACCTATTGATAAGACCTCAACATGTAAAACAAGTTAGACAATTACAGTGTCCTAGTTGTCTGTGGGTTAAGACTTAATTGGATGGCTATATTCAATTCTGCGTATCATGTTTCCAGAAATAAAATGGGAAAAGGTGATAAAGTAGATGTAGATCAAAGGAAAGAATGACAAAGGACGAAAATGTCTTAGGAAATGAGACTAAGGTAAGAATGCTAAAGTGATTCTGTGGATTTTTGACTTAGAGAAAAGAAAACTGAGTGATAGGAGAAAGTTCCTGATGTTTCCGGTCTCATTCTGTCTCTGGACATCATATGGAAGGAGGGAGGATAGGAGGGAGAGGGGGTTGAGGGGAGGGAGAGAGCTTTCTTTTTACTAATCAGGGAACAAATAGACATCCATGTAGCAGACATTGAGTAAACCACTCTTGTTGCAGTCTCCCTAGTGAAGGTGTGAAGCAGAATTGCTAACTTTGCTTATGCTGAGGCTGACAAGATTTTTATAAAATGTTAGATGGTTGGGTTTGATCTCCATCAAGAATAATTTAGGAATGGCAAAATCAATTTTCTCATTAGGCCAGTTATGGATTAAAGAGCTTGCTCCTGGGCTCCTGTCAACCCTGTTAGCTCTTGACTCTCAGCTCTTGGCCACATCCTCCATGCCACTTGAAAATTTAATACTCCCTGTTTCCCACAAGATAAACTTACAAAACAGGATATCCACTACCATCTACATTCTTGATTAAACATGTCTCTGCAATGCCTCTACTGTTTTCTCTCTCCATGGTTAGCTACTCTGGTGTGTTTGCCTCCCCATTTATTTTTTTCCAATCAGAAAATATTTCAGAGCTAGCCCTGTTCCACCACAAATAAAATGAGGATAGCCAATAGTCCCCATGAGTTTTAAATAAGATCATGGCTGGAAAATAGTTAGGAGTACACCTGCTCTCTTATGACTCTCCTCTTTCTTCCTATTTTAAATGGTACTATTTTCCTTTTATGGTAGCTCATTTTCAATA
This sequence comes from Micromys minutus, assembly GCF_963924665.1. Taxonomy (NCBI): domain Eukaryota; kingdom Metazoa; phylum Chordata; class Mammalia; order Rodentia; family Muridae; genus Micromys; species Micromys minutus. The sequence goes on along the minus strand of NC_137963.1, from coordinate 10,255,381 downwards.
GTCCACCAAATTCTATCTTCCCACTGAGGATATATTCATTTCTACCCTTATTCACAAAGTTTTCCCTGAGTGCACTAGTCATCAGTGATTTGATTTCATGTCTGGGTGTGTAAAGCAGTTTCAGGGCTGGCTCATTGGTCACTGGCTCACATTTCCCACTGCAACACCTGCTCCTTCTCTTTAACTCATCCCTTGGGCTCAGAGGCTCTATGCACCAGGGAAAGAGGCATAATATAGAAACCTGACCCTCGGAGGAAGAAAATAGAGGATGTGTTTATATCCATTTACTTCTAACACCTACGTTTCCGGAGTGGGTGCCTGTGTCTCTGCCAGCTACTTACATGTATCCTTTAGCTTTTAATCGGAAAGCTGAGAGAAGAGTTTCTGAACCATGACTACACAGAACGAATAGCTGAGAGGGAATGCTGAATATAAGATTGCTCCAGATCTCACCCCTGACCAATTGAAATGAAATTTCATTTTTCTCTTTTTTTCTTTTTTATTACATACTTATTTATTTGCATTTCAAACTTTAGCCCCTTTCCGGTTTCCACTCCAGAAAACCCCTATTCTAACCCCCCTCCTGCTGCTTTAATGAGGGTGCTCTTCCACCAACTCCCTCTTCCTTGACCTGGCATTCCCTTACAATGGAGCATCCAGTCTTTCCAGGACCAAGGGCCTCTTCTCCCCATTTTTTTCCCACTTATGTCTCATCTGCTACATAAGTGGCTGGAGCCATGAGTATCTCCATGTGTACTCTTTGGCTGATGGTTTACTCCCTGGGAGCTCTGGTGTGTCTGGTTGGTTGATATTGTTGTTCTTCTTATGGGTTGCAAGCCCTTTCAGCTCCTTCGGGTCTTTCTCAAACTCCTCCACTAGGGGAACCACATGCTCTGGCCAGTGGTTGACTGCTGCGTCCTCCTCTGTATTTGTCAGACTCTGGCAGAGCCTATCAGGAGACAGCTATATCAGACCCGGGTCAACAAGCACTTCTTGGCATCCACAATAGTGTCTGAGTTTGGTATCTGTTTTGGGGTGGTATCCAGGTGGGGCAGTCTCTTAATGGCCTTGTGTTGTGAGTGGGTGGTTGGGAGTGGGAGCATCTTCATAAAAACAATGGGAATAAGACGGGGGAAAGGGATACCTTTGAATGTAAATAAAGAGAATATCCAATAAGAATGATAAAAAAAAATTTAAAAAGTAGTTTTGCTATCTTGGGTTTTTTGTTGTTCCAGATGAATTTGCATATTGCACTTTTTAACTCTATGAAGAATTGAGTGGGATTTTGATGGAGATTGCATTGAATCTGCAGATTGCTTTCGGCAAGATGACCATTTTTACTATCCTGCCAATCCATGACCATAGGAGATCTTTTCATCTTCTGAGATCTTCTTCTATTTTTTTCTTCAGAGACTTGAAGTTCTCATTATATAGATCTTCACTTGCTTGGTTAGACTCACACCAAGGTATTTTATATTATTTGTGACTATTGTGAAGGGTTTTGTTTTCCTAATTTTTTCTCTGTTTATGTTTTGAGTAGAGGAAGGCTACTGATTTGTTTGAGTTAATTTTATATCTAACCACTTTGCTGAAGTTGTTTATCAGGTTTAGAATTCATCTGGTGGAATTTTTGCTGCCATATTTTATTTGCCAGGTTATTCACATGGGCACCTAAGCAAGAACCACTGGCTTATAACTCACCTATGCAAAACACACATACACACACACACACACACACACACACACACACACACACACACTTCTATGCACATTTTTAATAATTTATTCTCATTGTAAGATGTCTGAGAACTTTCAGAGCTTTCATCAGCCTCCAATTTCTATTCTTTCACTTTTTCATCCCCCTACATTTCACAATGTGTCATTTCAACAAGCATACTTCTAGGCATCAGGCAAGATATGAAGAAGTACCAAACATAAATCTTGCCCTTTGAGGAAAGGCAAGTAGGTGAAACAAATTTCTGTTATTATCTTTATTGCATTAAGAAGAGGCAAGTGTAACCTCAAGTACATCAGCTTTCCTATCTTCTAGCTGTAACCTTCAAACAAACAAACAAACAAGAGAAAACACCAGGGTCAGGAGAATTCTGGACAATGGTAAATGAAGAGGTAAAGTTCTAAGAAACCAAAACCCTGACCTAATACTTTTTCTGTTTCCTCCAACAGGATTCAGAACTTAAGTACACTCTATCTTCCCTCTATTTCTGTTCCTGTCTCTCTGAGAAACTTGGAGGGAACAGGCAAAGCCCTAAGGAAAACTTTTGCCTCTTATATGTACATCACCATAACCATGTTTTTTTTTTTTTTTTTTTTTTTTTTTTTTTTTTTTTTTTTTGACCAACAGCCATTTATTTATTGGTTGTTCCACACAGCAGGTAGGAAAGTACAGTCCTCCCCTGGGATGCTGGTATTTTCAGAAGACTCTCAGCAGGAAGCTGGTAAGAACTGGGTGTTTTGGAGCCTAATAGAGACAGAAAAGGATGGTTATAGCAGAGAACATGCTGGTAACAGGGACTCCTGAGTGACTTCTAAAATCAAGATGCTTTTGAAATAGCTGAGAGTAGTAAGTTGTGCCAGAAGTTTAGACCTTTCTCAGAAACACTGTTTTTGCTAGTGACTTCTGTGAAGTTATGTTAATCTTTTAGCTACTCTCAGTTTCAATCTTTAAAATAAAAAGCATTCATAATTTGTGTTATAAAACAATCACTTATTGCAGATTGGAAATAGATGTTTTCTTAGACCTCTCAATAGCTGGATAGGAAGAATAGTGGAATAGTATGTTTGAAAATTAAAAAAAAAAACTGAGGATGTTCTTTTTCTTTGATGGATCTTTGTGTAGTTTAGGTTTCAGAGTAATTGTGGCTTCATAGAATGCATTAAATAGTGTTTCTTCTGTTTCAGTTTTATGTAATAGGTTGAGAAACATGTGGCTCCAGGGCCTGACACTAATGCTGATACTATAGTGTACTAATAGACAGGAGCCTAGCATAGATGTCCTCTGAGAGCCCCAACAAGCAAGTGACTGAGATAGGTGCAGATGCAAACATTGAACTAAAGTTGGGGTATCTCTGTAGTTGAATTTAAGAAAGGCTGGAAGAAGCTGAGGAGGAATGCAACCCCATGAGAAAACTAGGAGTCTCAAGTACCTGGTCCCCTGACATCTCTCAGTTGCTGAGCCAACAACCAGTTAGAATATGCAAGCTGTTCTGAGGACCCCAACACATATACAGCAGAGGACTTCCTAGTCTGGACTCAGTTAGTGAAGATGTACCTAGCCCTTGGAAGACTTGAGGCCCCATGAAGTAGGGATGCCTGGAAGAATAGGGTGTAGAGGTACAACTTCTTAGATACAGGGAGAAAGAGGAAAGGGATGAGAAACTGTGGGAGGGTGGACTGGGAAGAGATTCTCTACAGGATTGTAAAAAAAATTAAAAGTAATAAAAAATTAAAACCTGAGACTGAGTGGCAAGAATTTGAACTGTGGGTCTTAAGAAATCTGGGTAAAACTACTGCATATTATATCAACCACTGGGAGCACTGTAATTAATATACTTCTGACTATGTCATCATGAGGGCCTAAGTTTGGATTCCTGAACTCTGGTAAAATTCTTGATACATCAGTTTACACATTCATTCCAAGGGCTAGAATACAGAAGCAAGAAGATCCCTGGAGTTTTCTGGCCAGCCAGCTTAATTAAATTCCTGATTTCTAGGTTCAAAAAAAGGTCTTGTCTCAAGAAATAAGGCAAAGCTGTTATTGAGATTGTGGCGGATACTCTGTACGGGCTACAGCTAGCCTGTAACACACACACACACACACACACACAGAGAGAGAGAGAGAGAGAGAGAGAGAGAGAGAGAGAGAGAGAGAGAGAGAGAGAGAGAGAGAGAGAGAAAGGGAGACAGACAGACAGACAGACAGACACACACACACACATAAGGGGAGGGGGTATTGCTATAGTTAAATATAAAAATATGGTTTACATATGACATTTTAATAACATGCATTTATACACATAGAGTGTGTGTATGTATATCCTGGATTCTAATATGCATTTATTATTTCTAGAAGTTGTACTCAGAATATTTGAAAATCATGATCCTAGTCCTGCCATGAATGACTTCCACAGCAATAATTTCTTCTCTTCGAGACCTAAAGATTTATGCATACGTATCTTCTGGAGATAAATACAAGAGTGGATATTCTTATACTGACCATGTTGACTGAGGCAATCTCAGAGGAGTACATCAGTTACAGGAACTTCTGGGCCCGTGTTCTTCCTCGTTCACTTAGGATACCATGGATTAGGTCTGGGGCTCATAGAGATCCCTGCCTGGTGGTGGAGAAGGAGTGCAGGGAAGCACTGCTGGAATCTTTCAGGATGGGATGGGCCCCTTGGGAATCCCAATCCAGCTGGAGAACAGAATTGCCATCTGGTAAGTCACAAGACTCTCTTGTTCTTGCCAGACACACACTATCAGCATGAAAGTTACAGACAGTCTTCAACACATAAACAGGATAGGATGCCAAAAGCGCCTGTGTAGCTCAGCTGTTTGGAGTTTGGAACATATCACCCCATAGGAACAAGGCTATAAATGGAGGTTGAGTTCCTATGTTTTAAAACTCAGAGGATATGTGACACACTGTGTATTTTAGGTGGTGAACTGAATAGGAACTGAGTAAGAGCACACTTGAGGGCTGTCAGAACTGAAGCACACAGTCTTTATGCTTGCAGAGCCCAAGTTCTTCCCTTTTAAAAGGGGCCAGGCAATAGTTGGATCTGTGGTGTTCCCAAAAGGGTCATGTGGTATATAGGCTTGATCACCTCTCAATCACACTTTTATGGCTGCCAAATATTTAGTGGATACACTAAAAGAATCAAAGGGTCATTGAAATTCATTTTCATTCTCCCCCTTCCTCCCTTTTGTGTATGTGTGTACCTGTCTGTCTGTCTCTATTCCTACTTCCTATCAGGGTGGCTTGTCTCATTGCAAGCCCAATGGGCCTAGCTGACTATACTCTGAACCCTAAGAGTCAAAATTAACCTCTCTGCCAACTACTTAAATTTGATTCATTTGTGAATTTTTGTAACAGTGTAGGTAATTCTAAGACAGTAAGAGTTACCTTTCCTAGCAATACTTGAATCACTGTGAGACATACCTGGTACCAAGTCAACACAATTGTCATTTTCATGACATTGTGATACAGAAATCTTTTATGGTCTAGAGCACAGCAATTAAGCAAACTAAGCCTCAATGTGTATCTTTATAAATCTATAAGAGCAGTATTTATATACAAGAGTTATTATACATATAAATGAGATCACAAATACAAAGTACTTAATACAAAACCTGGCACAAACTAGTCTTGGCAAGTTAGAGGAAAGAGGTCTTGCATAACAGATGGCCATATTTACATACCTTTTTTTTTTTTAATGAGTGGAGCTAAGTTAACCCATATTAATACATGTATGTTCCAGAGAAACTCAATTAACAAATGCTTCACTTTAAATTTTCGTGCTCTCTCAGAATTACAATTCTTAAACATATTCACTAATATATAATAACTAAATGTGCCCCCTTTCTGAAGTAATCAAGTCAAGAGTGCAGAATTGTCATGAATGCCTTAGTCCCTTCAGATGGGGAACTAAGATCAGACAGTTATCCGTGCCTTTTCATTACATAAGACATTACATTCATTTACTAGACATTAATCTGTGCTTTGACCTTGGATTTCTTTGATTCTAGAATAATAAAATTTAAATGTTGTATGGGTAAACATGTTTGTGAAATATTCTTACAGAAGCCCAAATAAACTGATACAATTATTATTCACCATCATGTTTAATCCCTTGCTTGGATTCATATGAAATAAATGAACAATATGTGTTAAAAATCTCTCAGGCTAAAATGCAAGCTGGAAAAGTTGCCAAAGATGACAATCAAATTGAACTGAAGATCATTCTAAAGATAATAAATAAGTCAGAGAAATGGAAATCTGATGGTATGTTTCAGAATGAGTGTAGACCACTGATCCAGCTAAACTGAATTTCTGAGGGACATAGGGTCTCAAGTGAAAAAATTATCCTGAGAACATTTGACCTTCATTAATCTCATCAGTTGGTTAATTCTTAATAAAAGTCTTGATGCTCTGCAAACTCTCTACCACCTAGTAGCTTTATTTGACAATAGAGGAGGTAACCAAATGTTATAGTGACAAATTTGAATTGAATTCTTAAGTTTTACACTATCTTTACAATACTCAATATATTCCCTCTGGGAAAGGTGAAAAAATATAATTTCATCTGAGGAAAAATAGCTTTGAGAATTAGAAAAAAATAAAAGCTTGCCATATGGTGTGTGAAAATTATTTTGGAACTGAATAGATATTATGTGGTGCCCCACATCCACTTTGTTTATATATCTACACTATACAGGCTGACTGGTAAACATCAATTGGTATTTTTTTAAAAATAGGAATGTACCATGTAATCTAATTTTATAAGCATTAATAATATTGTCCTTTCTCTTTGCAAGAAGAGACATTTTCAAAGTTATAATCAGATTTGGGGATTTGGATGTAAACCCATCATCCAATAAACTTGTGAGATATTTCTATCTGGTTTTTCTCTTGCTGTGACATTGTGTAAAATATATTAAAGGACATCATACAAAAAGTTCAGGGTCCCAGAGAGAAGTAGGTAGATTGTCACTGGTTTCCATAAGTATTCCCTTCTCTTGCAAAGGATTTGAAATACGCTAGAGACAAGAAAAGCATTGGTAGAGGGTAACCACAAAATATGTCTAGATTCTCTCTCTAAAGGGGATCATTCTGAATATCCTCATTAACTTTGGATTGTTGATAAAGGATAAAGCAGAGGTTATAGAAGTGAGTTGATGTGATTGTGTTTATTTGTACAGCAACACCAGAGAAGAATGACAGCTCATCTTCCAAGCTCTGAAACCTTTCACTATTACCAAGTCACTCAAATGTAAGAAACAGTTCCCAGGTAGAGTATAAAACTTTGAAGTCAGGGTGATATCAAGGCAGTTATTGATAGGGGAGCAAATATTCTCTCAGAAAAACTGGCTTGGAGGCGTTAGAATCACATAGTAATACTTTCAAGCACTTTAAACATATGTGCTATTAATATTTGTTATTTAATAAGTACTTGCTGTACTTTGTGTTTTGAGATGTATAGCCTTATTTGATATTTAGACTAAGGCACGAAAAGACTCATGGCAGCTCCGTTGAGCTTGAAAATGATGAAAGCAAGTTTCAGAGAAATTAAAGGAGGCAGCCATGCTTGCAGAGGTGGTAAATCCAGGCAATGAGCTTTGAAGCTATGTCTATTTAACTAGAGAGCTTATCTTTTTAGGATCTAAAAGTATCACTGCAGATGAGTGAGTGATATTGGAAACAGAATACACATTGCCAGAGAATGGATTGGATGGAAAGATGCAGAAGCCAAGGGATTTCTCAATGTTACTGTGAATTCCTCTCCAAACTGGAATAGAAGCCATCATGAGTAGAATAATCTGTTTAATGAGAATGGGTAGGAATTCAAGAGGTGGTTCAGTGGCTAACAGCACTGTCTACTCTTGCAGAGGTCCTGGGTTCAATTATGAGCCCCTATGTGTTGACTCACAACTTTCTATAGCTAGAGTCCTATGGGACCTGATGCCCTCTTCTGCTGTGCAGACAAAAGACCCATATACATAAAATACCTAAATAAATAAATCTTTAATCTGGCCTACAACATACAACTTACAAAGGTAGAGAAAAAGCAAAGGGAATGGCAAACCAATCCCTGGCCAAAATTGAAACCCATCTTATGGGACACTATGAATGATATTGGGTTATGCTTGTAGACAGGATTCTAAACTCACCTCTGAGAGCCTTCACCCAGCATCCAGTGGAAATAGATGCAAAGACCCAGCCCCAAACATTAGATTGATCTCAGGGTGTCTTGTGGAAGAGTTGAGGGAAGTATTGGAGGACATGAAGAGGATAAGCACTTTCCAGGAGGACAAACAGAATCAACTAACATGAACCCTTGGGGACTATCAACCAAAGAGCTATTATTGACTAGACTTATCCACCTCCCTCCCCTGTACATATGTATCAGATTTGAAGCTTGATCTTCTGGAAATGTCTTTTCTGTCTGTGGACCCTTTTACAGTAATGGGCTTCCTTACATAGCTTCAGTGGGAGACAGTGTGCCTAGTCCTGTAGACACTTCATGTGCAAAGGTGGGATGACACACAGTGGGGGGAGGCTTTCTTCTTCTCAGAGGTGAAGGTAAGAGGAATGGAGCTGGAAGGTAAGAGGAATGGTGGAGCTATGGGGGTAAGGAACTAGAAAAAGAGGGGTTCTGGATATTGGTGTATAAGGTGAATAAGTAAATAAATTAATAGAACAAAAGCTGTATTGTGTAACCTCCATATATTATATATCATATCTTAGCTGCAGGAATACAGTGGTCTAGATGTAGTTATTTCTTTATATTTTTACTGATATTCAAGTGACAGATAAACTATGTTAATGGTGTATAGTCAGAGTCTACTAAGCATCAGATGCAATAAATAATATTATGGGAGACTGCCAACTTTGCTCTAGATATTGTTGGAAGTACTGTGATGGATTAATAAATGGAACAGCAGAAACACTTGCTTTTTGCATTCCAGTGAAAGGGGAATAGAGGAGGAATAGAAAGTTTTGAGCTGTTTTTTCATAGAATGGTCAAAGAGGACACAAAATACCATTTAGTTAAAACAAAACAAAAATTGTACAATGGTACCCCATGGGAGATGATATTTGAGGGGATGGTCTCAAGAAAGAAATATATCATCTCACTACTATCAGACTGACACCTCATTCCTCAAAAGTTGGCCATATTTATTGCATGCCTCATTAAAACAGATTAGATGTTGCTTGGGTTAATTTGACAGTGGGTCACACCATGATCAATGTATAAAGACTTCATATGTATGTATGTTGAAGATTTACATGGTTCATGTGGTAGTTTGAATATACTTGGCCCAGGGAGTGGAACATTTTGTAGGTGTGGCCTTGTTTGAGTAGGTGTGGCCTTGCTGAAGAAAGTGTGTCACTATGGGTATGAGCTTTAAGATACTCATCTAAGCTGCCTAGAAGCCAGTCTTCTCATCTGCCTTTGGATGAAAATGTAGAACTCTCTGCTCATCTAGCCCTATGTCTATCTGGATGCTGCCATGCTCCTGCCTTGATAATGGACTGTACCTTTTAACCTGTAAGCTAGCCTCAATCAAATGTCCTCTAGAAGAGTTGCCTTGATCATGATGTCTGTTCATAATAGAAAAGCCTTAACTACAACAATTCGTATTTGCATAAACTAGTTCTGTGTTCAGATGCAAGTACAGATTTAAAAATGAATCATGAGAAACATTAAAAAAGGAGAAGAAGAGGAAGCCTCCCTTGATGAACAATGTTCCCAGACAGAACCATGTACTCTGTCCTAGACTGTTTTCTCTTAGATTGCTAATGATCAAATGCAAGGTGGGGAAGAACATTTTATTTTGCTTATAATTCCAAGTCACTATTGATGAAAGTCAAGGCAGAAGCCTGGGGACAGGAACTGAAGCAGACACCATGGAGGAAATGATGGTTGGCTTGCTCAGCCTGTTTTCTTACTTAACCGAGGACTTCAATGTAGAGGTAATTAGTCCACCACCCACAGTAGACTGAGACTTTTCACATCAACATTAATCACTAATTTTAAAAAGGTCTTACAGCCTTGCCTACAGGTCAATCTGATAGAGATGTTTTTATTTTTTTCCAATTGAAGTTGCCCTTTTCAGGATGACTCCAGCTTGTGTCAAGAAGGCAAAAAAAAAAAAAAAAAAAAAAAAAAAAAACTATCACAAATACTTACTTTTATTACTTACTTTTATTTGATTGTATATGAAACAAATGATGGAGGTCATTTGTTTATGTGTCTTGGAACCACAACAACCACCAGCAAGTACTCACTGCATTAAATAATGTATTTTTAGTACCCTGGTCCTCAATATCAATTCTAGATCACTAATACCTCTATACAGACTTAACTAGATTGAAGGTAGAGACCTGTCTCTTGTCACAGTTTCCCTAAGTTACAGGATAATACTTTTCATTCAAACATGAGCTAGAAGAATGATCTGGAACCCCAGTTGGCAAGATGGTTCATCAGGCAAAATACCTCTTGTGGAAACAGAAAGATATGAGCTTGGAGGCCCAGTACCCACACAAAATCTTAGCACTAAGGCAAACCTCTGTAACCCTGAACTGAGAATGGGCAGAGAGGAAAGGACCTTATGGCATTACCTATCTAGCAAACTGTTAAGTTCTGAGTTCAGGCAGAGATTCTGTTTCAAGAAATAAAGAACATGATAGAGGAAGACAGCTAAAACAGACATTGGCCTCCACATCTAGACATGTGCAAATATATGTGACATCCACATAATTGTATTTTCCAAAACCATACAAAACTCCACACACAACAAAACAAGATGTGGCAGTAGAGTGAAGTCACAGTTGAGTCCCAAACTACAGGTTAGCAAAGAGGGCTGCAGGAGAGCTCTTGGGAGAGATCCTGGAAAGTCTCTTGAGCCTTTGTGCCCCCAGAAGTCCAGAAGTATTTCACTGGATATTTGCAAGCTTGAAACAACCATTTAAATCTATTGTTGGTGTTTTTTTAGTTAGTATTCTACATACAGCTCTGGATTTATAATTTGTCTTAGAAACTCAGAAGGTCTAGCTACATTTGTCCTGTATTCCAATCTGCTTCCAGCCTGCTTCTGCAGTCATTCATGTTTAGAGCCCAAGATAAATAAGTTCATATATTATTTCCCTTCTGTTGCTTACTATTTATGTATTAAAGGGTCCTGGCTTTTCCTTGGTAATTCCCTTGAGTCATTGATTTTTCAGTACTTTGTATACTTCTGAGAAGAAGGAAAAGTTTCTCAAAGTGCTTTCAGCCTCCCATCTAGAAACCTTAAGACACTTTAGAAAAAATGTTCTCATATTTGTAATACAAAGTTTTGTTGTTTTCCTTATAAGAAACTAATGCATATCAAAGCATACTAAAATTTCTATTACATAACAGAAAAGACCTTAGGCAGATCATGGGGTTCTGGTTTATCTTTCTCCATTACTTCTTAGGGATCACTGGGAAAGCGAGCTAGCCTCTGTCTCTCTCTTCAAGAAGTTCTGGTCATGATAAGGGGTCTCAAATTTACCATACTCATTACAAAAAGCTGTGGAGGGTTTTAATTCCAAGGAGCATTAGTGGGTTTATGTTTTATATAGACCTTCTGGGTATGGGAGAGGGGCATAGTGGAAAGACACAGACTAATTTGGAGGTAACTAAGCTCAACCAAATAAATTTAGAGATGCATTACTTCTCAATTTCTGCTATAACTAATTAATAGAACGAGTGGCTTAAAACAAAACAAATTTATTTTATAGATCTGACAACCAGAAGTCTAGTATGAATACCATTAACCTAAAAAGCAAGGTATGAACCAGGTTAGATTCTCCTGGAAAAATAAGCCTCCCCTCCCCAGCATCAAAGACCCCTCCAGTAAATATCATGATACTTCTTTGTCACTCCAACCTACCTACATTTTTTTGGTACGGTCTTTGTAAATCACAGATATCCCAGATGGATAAATATGCACACATTTCTTTCTCAAATCTTTATCTTTTTCATGGAAGGGCATAGGGTCCAATGAGAAACCTTCTTTCATTTTGATAAATGGTACTATCACCAACTATATTTCAAATACTCATGCCTATGTTCATCAATTATGACTGAGATTAGCCCTCCTTATGACGCTTTTTCTTGTAGCAGGCAGCAATCAAGGCAGAAAGTTGTAACTCTTCAAACTGTTGAGAATGAGTGAAGATGGAGGGATTGGCTCTAAATGAGACATGTGTATCACTCCATCACAGCTTAAAACGAGAGAAAAAATAAGCAGAAAGAATGAAAAGAGTCAGATGAAGAGAAATGTACAGCAAAAAGACATCTTTTGGATATGAGAAGCCATTGCATTATACTGATGGCAGCTGTAGTGACATGTGCAAAACCTACTAATGATAGGACCTGTCAATACTTCATCATGGATGCAGAGGAGCTTCTGGCCTCCAGGTGAGTGTCTATTGGAATTTAATGGCAGCTGGGGGAGAGGATGTCACTTTCTTCAGTGATAGGTTATACATGTTGCAAGAAATAATCCCCTATCCTTCATCATGCAAGCAATTAAAGCCGATAATTCATAGAGAAAACGTACGTACATGTGAAAATAGAAGAGACACTTGCGGAGAGGAAGAGGGTTTCATTGGGAGATATTGGAGGGTGAGAAAATGTAATGTGGAAAAACCAAACTAAAATTTATTAAACACATAGTGCAAATTGTAACTGGATAAAAGAAAAAAAGATATCACAGTAGTTTTGTAGAGAAGCAGATTTCAGGCAGGCCAACATACTATAGATGAACTTCTTGGAGATGAAATTGTCTAAATGTAGATAGAAATGATGAAGATGTGAAGATCAGATTTTACTAACATATAGAAGTATCACTTCAATGTACTGTATGTTAAATATACGTTACAGAGTATATGTTCAAGTATTTTGTGCATCATAGCTTCTCAATGTCAAACAATCCTCTTTCTAAGGCCTAGAACAATAAACTGGACAAAGAAGAAAAATGTATGTCTGTATGAATGTATCCATGCATGTATATTAATGAATACATAATTGAATGCATGCTTATAATTTATATTATTATGTGTGTGAGTAAAATGGATATATGTCTTCATAAATGCATTTCTTAATGCTTATATTGTGTAATAGTTTCTACACTTGTTATTTGACTTTTCTTGTGGAAATGACTCATCTTCCCGGAGCCTCTGCCTTCTGGACTGTCCAGTATGATGAAAAAGATGTTAGCTTTGTTTTGCAAATAGCTTCTTGGTTGGGATGAGACAAGAAACTATTTGCAACCAATACATTCAGGGAAAGAGAAAATCAGTTCCACTCTCTAGTACAAGCCCATGTCTAGGAGTAGTTGGCTACCACAAAACAGACTTAATAGATGTTATACACTGTGTGTGTATGTATGTGTGCAAGTGTGTTTTCTGTTATTTTTGTCTCATTGGTATATTTTCCTTAGTTTGAATTTTTGTTTAGAATTTTTTGAAGGGGGTTACGAATATGGGTGTAGAGAATTTGTAAGAAGCTTCAGGAGGCAAAGAATGTGATAAAATATATAAAATAATTTTTTATTAAAAATTTCTAAATGAACAATAAAAAGTACTAACTTTCTAGTATATAGAACTTTCTATAAAGTCGGTGGACATTGCACTAGATATCAACTCAAGTCACGGCAGGTGAGAGATAATGAAGCAGGGCCTATAAACTTGACATTTAAATCATTTAGTTTCTGTTCCATCTGAGTACTTTTTCCTGGTTCCTCCTAGCAGAAACATCAGATTCTTTCAGGCTTGATCTTGTTGTCAGCTGGGAAGGTGACAGAAAAGGTCAAGTGAGCAAAAAAACAGTGGGGGGTTAAATGAATGGTTTACTTTCCTAGAACAATGATCAAGACCCAGGTAAGCTATGCAGGTTATTCTACCTATTACCCAGAAAACCGCTTCCCCTCTGTCATTGTGCACTAAACATCTGTTTTGTGTGGCAGGGAGTATACTAAGTGAATCATGGGCATTGATATTCCAGACAGTGTCACCCGAGCACAATTGGTCAGCTCCCTGGTTCCCAAAAGACACTGAATCTTAGAGTGGTTGAACTTCTTGCCAAAAAATACTACCAAGAGTGGTGTAAAACAAGAGAGCTGCATGATTCAAGAACTCTTTCATCTGTACTGGGCAACATCCCTCCATCATCTAGCTGTGAAATAGCTAGGAGTATGAAGTATACACATTGTAGCCCTTTGCTCCTGTTTCACAGGTTGATGTTAAACTTTGTCACTCAAAATGTTACCCTTACCTCCATGATCTTCTGTCTGAGTGCTAGAATCAATGATAATTGATATCACACTCACTACACATATACTTTTAACCAGATATAAGATAACCATACAGATATGGATATTTAAGTCCTGCAGTAATCATTGTTTATAAATAAATATAAGCCCATGACTATGCTCTCCAGTCACGTCTATTCAATTAACATTGATCTTAAATATCTTAACCTCCATTTCGCAGATGTAGAAACAGAGAATCAGAATTACAAAACACTTACACTGGAATACAAAACTCCTGATGATACTCTGAACCTTAAAAGAAGGGGTCCAGAATCCTAGGTTTTTCTAGTATTCTTTTGCTTTACTTTCTCTGAGGAGGATCAAACCAAGTGCCTTTTGCTTGCTTAGGGAAGTTCTCTACCACTTAGATAAATCCATGACCCTTTTAGTATTGTAGGGAAGAAGGAAACTCAGGTCCAGTTGAGAAATGGCTTGGTTGTCTTAAAGTAAATACAGTGAGCCAATTCAGTAGCAGTGGCATTCTGTTTTCTGATACCATAATGAAGCATCAAAGGTAAGGTGCTTTCCTTTTACATTTTTATTGGATATTCCCTGCATTTACATTTCAGATGTTATCCCTTTCCCACAATCCCATCCCTCTACCCCTCTCATTGCCTCCATGAAGGTGCTCCTTCTCCCAACCACCCTCTCCCACCTCAGCACCTTGGCATTCCCCTACACTGGGAAAATGAACCTTCACTGGACCAGAGGTCTCTCCTCCCATTTTATGTCAGAAAATGCTATCCTCTGCTGAATATGCACCTGGGCCATGGGTCTCTCTGTGAGAACTCATTGGTTGCTGTTTTAGTCCCTATGAGCTGGGTTCGCATAGTTAATTTTGTTCTTCTCATGGGGCTGCAGACATTTCAGTTCCTACAGTTCTTTCTCTAGCTCCTTAAGTGGGGTCTCCATGGTAAGGTACTTTCTAAAGAAGTCTTTGTCTTTGCATTGTCTTTAGTTTCCTTTCAGATGTCCCACTTCATGGTATCAGTATCTGTTTGATTCCAGGGAGGCCTTGTGAATGATAACATCACAGTGACAGCATTGTACACAGGAGTTGTAAATCACAAACTAAGACAGAAAAATTGAAAATAACCAACTGTAGAGCAGAATCATTTATTTATAGCAACCTTTGTGTCAGACCTACCATGGTTCCAGGTGAAGTATCAATTCCTTCTAAGAACAGTATCCCCCATAATCTCATGAGAACTTCATCAACTTCTAGAGACAGCATTCTTTATGTTCCCCTGAGAACTGAATCAACTGGGAACAGCATTCTGGGGACAGTGTTCTGAACAATCCTTTGCAAGCTCTAGCACATATAGATCCCACCACCTCGTTACACTCCCATTCTGGGGTTGAGTTTCAAATAGGTGACTCATATCCAAACAGTAATTGTGGCTCACTGGGCAGACTCATGCCCCAACTCTACATTTTCTTAATGCATGACCTTAGGAGGGTTTTACTAAACTTTTCCATTAAAGGGTGTAATTTTGTTATCTGACAAAAGAAGATAATAGTAGTATCCATATATTGAGGAGATTTAAATCAAGATTAAGAGTAATTCTTGCATAGTAAGTGGGATTCTTCGTGACACAGGAGAGACTAGAATCCAGTATTCTAGTGTCTGATCCTACGTATGTTCCAGTAAGACTCTGGATCTCTACAATTTTGGACATCATTTGCACACATAATGACCTTACATACATAATGTCCCACAATAATAAGCAATCTTTCTTCAGGGCCACACAAACGGTTTTGTTTTGTTTTGTTTTTCCAAAGCACATTAACCACAGTAGCTGCAATCTCTCAGGGCTGAACTCGTCTTACCTGCTCTCTTCTTACTTGCTTGAATGAGCAGGGCAAGGCTCGCTCTTTATAAACCCAATTCTAATGATATCATAGTTGTTGAAGACAGGGAAACTTATGTGGTTCCAAGTTTCATAAGGCAAAGAAATACAGGTTTCATCCTTTTGGTGGGCCTATGCTACAGAAAACTGTGAATGTCTTCTTTTTATTTTTAAATAATTTTTTTTCTGGGAAGAGACAGCCTGGTGTTTGAATGTTTTATTATTTATGTTTAGCTCTCTAAACTGCTCAGCAGTTCTGTTTCATTCAAGAAACCTTAAATTTGCGACATAAACTTCCTGACAGTGGAGGTCCCTTTAAAGCTGATATATGTTCTGACAGTGGAGAAATAAGGCCAGCCAAGTGTTCTAGCCACAGGATGGTAAAAGTCATGGTCAGGTTAGAAGAATCAATTAGAGTGGGAGCCAGGGCTGTGTAAATTTCAAGACTCACATGGCAAAATATGAAGACAGGGCTGAATTTAAAGGTTTGTCTGGTGTGGTTGTATTTTATTTTCTGATTGGCACAGCAACTCTAAGTGAGGTACTAAACTGAATTTAACAGAGGGAAAAAAATAGCAGTTTTGTTCCTGTTTAAAACAATACTAAGTGGGAAAAAAATAGATCCAGGGAAGAAGAACAACAAATTTGAAGATTTATATGGCTTTGAAGAAAGACAGACGGCCTGGAGGGAAATGTATTTGAAGTCGGAATTGTAGAAGTGGCAAACACAGCAAGGTTCACATTAGCTGAGGAGGCTGTATTTCTAATCAGGGTGAGATGGGCAGATGACTGTCTGGATAGTCACAGCACATCCTGGTCCAGCAGCTCTGTGATTCTGACAGTCTCTGCTGTGTATTACAAAAAGCCACAGAGCAGCTGCTTATAAGCAAAGAGTTTTGGGACTCTAAAATAGATATCCCTCATTCTGAGGATGTCGGACACAGCCACCCATGATCATAGATCATAGTGGGTAAGGATGCTAGCTCTAGAATCTTTTATGTTTCCATTCTAGCTCAAAAACTTCTGGGGAGGTGGGGATTAAATAAAGCCTGTTGAGACACAGTTTTATTATCCTCAAAATGGACAATGCAAATTGGACATGTTCTCAAATATTGCCATTAAGATGAAATTACATCTGCCACCTGAGTTAACTGATATACTTTCTGGCTTATTGCAGGAATTTGGAAAATAGTGTTGTTGTTGTTGTTGTTGTTGACTACAGCAAAAATTGATTATATTGTAAACAAGAAATGATGTCAAGACATTTTGTGATTCTATTTTAATCCTCCCTAGCTATACCTCTAATTCCTTTCATGCAAACGTAATCATCTGCTGCACCTTTATGTTTATCTCAAAGCAACTGTGAGCCATGAGTAATGGCCAGAGAAAGCCAAGAAAGAAATACTGGGAAACAGAAGGCATCCTATTTTGACAACTGATGATCTGCACCCCATTCTTTTAACCAGAATGGAACATGAAGATTCCAGTATATGTCCCACTGGTACTGCTAACCTTGACAGACTAGCAGGGAGATTAACTAATGGTAGTATATGTGGTGGCAAATCTCACAGTCCATGTGATAATGTATTTCCATTGTCTGTCTGTTGGGCTTTAGATCACCATGGAAACATGCCAGTGAATATGTCTATAATGTTTCCAGAGAGGATGAACTGAAGAAGAAAGGCCCACCTAAATATGGATCTTAAGATTCCCAAAGTCTGTTGTTCAAAGCTGAATAAAAAGAAGGAAGTATGCTGAGCCCAGCATTCATTACCTGCTGCTTGCTGACTGCAGATGTAATGTGACCTGCTGCCTCACACTCCTGGTGCCATGACTAACCTAACAAGGTGGACTGTAACCATAAATTGTGAGCCACAATTAAATCAGTTTTTTTAATGTTGCTTTGACAGGTATGTTATCACTTCAGTGATACAATGAAGAAGAAATCTAATCTAGAATTAGGTCATTAGGTCAGGACAATGGAGGCTCTAAGTCAGAGGAACATGAGGCATATACCCTGGTGTATGTGTGTGTATTTGTGTGTGTGTGTGTGTGTGTGTGTGTGTGTGTGTGTGTGTGGTGTAGAGGGAAGGTAATCTTCATATCTAATGCACCCTTTATCTCATTGAAACAAGACAGACCTTCAGAATCATTCTAGAAAAGTGCTAAAAACAAATACCATTCTATGTGAAGACCGCCCACTCCCATCAAATGTCAGGCCTCATTTAAAAATACCAAAAAGGAACACAGATTGGATAAAAATACCAAACTCTCAAGCCAGAGTTGGAGCCTAGTCTCATCTATAGCAATTATAAACTGAAAAAGAAATCACTGAATCTTTATCTGTGACTCGTATTATAAATGTCCACCCTACACGTAGGCTATGATAACTAGGTCAGGAATGTCTACCAATGGTGAGACATCTGTGTACAGTCTGTTACCATTAGCATCTGCGTTCCCTTACTTGTTTATCCTTTGATCTTCTCTGCAAAGTAACCTTTCTTCTTCTCTATAATAAGCATGTTTTTTTTTTTTTCAAAACTCTGAAAATCCAGTTCCTGTGTATTGTACTGTTTTCTGTCTTTAATATTCAATAAAAGTCTGTAAACACAGTGCCATCTTGAGGTGTGTGTGCATGGGGGAGAGCTTCAGGCATGCTACAGTTTGTGTGTAGTTCAAAGGAAAAAGTCATATTTTGCTCCTTTGCTTCTACCTTGTTAGATAAAAGGTCTCTCTGATTCTTTGTTGTATTTGAGAGGCTGCCTGGCCTGGAAGAGTGCATGAATTTCCCCGTTTCTCCCACTACAAACATGCTGAAATAACAGATATACTACACTACCCAGATTTAAATGGATTCCAGTAATTCCAAGTGAGATCTGCACACTTGCATATCAAGAATTTTACCCACTGAGATTTCTCTCCTGCTCCATATTTGGAAATAAATAAACAACAACAAAAAAACCCCACTCAGAATCAACAAGAGTCTGTGATGTGAACACAGAATATTATGACTTATCAACCACTATTACTATGTTTTGCTAATAAGAGATAGTGTTCTCATATTTAAGAGTCCATGGGATGGATAAAATGAAGCAGTGTGTGTGATGTTTGTGGGCCACGGTGGTCTCTGGACCAACCTTTCAATGATCATAAGAAAAGAACAAATGAAAATGGATTATAAAGGACTGACTCAAAGCCACTAGAAGTGTTATGGTGCAGACATTTTGTTAACAAGGTTGACACAGAATCATACCTGAGGTAGATTTAATTTCCTCTGTCCGCAGCTTAGACTATCCAGGACTTCATCTGCTTCATTGTGAATGGGATAATGAACAGACATATTATTTTCAGAAGCATCCTCTAGGAGGCAAATGACTAAAGTCTGTCAATGCTCTTTGTGAAAGCATTTTCCTTGCTCTCTCTGTGTCTTCACTCTACTTTTCAGCAACCCGAGTTTTTTCTTCATCACATCCTGGCATGTTTTCTTAAGGCTATGGGATCCATATGCAATCCATATGCTACATTATTTTTCTTGGAGAGCTCCAATGCCCTTCCCCCTATATAACACAGGGTCAGAAAGGCCTTGCAATTTTCTTTATGCGTGCCATTTTTTTTAATGCTGTATTGCTTCAGTGCATCTGACCACAGATGTCTTCTCAAGTCAAGCCCTTGTTAATGCCTACATTATAACTACATAGAAATGCTTGCCTACTGGATTCACCTGAATGAGAACTGAGAAATGAAATAGAATTATCCACTGTGATTCTCAGTAGGGAGCACAATTAGACAACACAAACGCAGACTGAAGGCTTAGCTCTTGGTATCTCTGAAAGTGAGAGAAGTGAGCAAGCACCCATCCTCGGGGAGTTTGCTTTGGCTGGGGCTTCACCAGGAAGTACCCTGTTGCTGATCCCAATGTGTGCATCCCTTTGCTTCAATCAAGTTTCTACAACCAGACCAGTCTAAAAAGTTCTTCCCTACTGGCCTGAGGGAAATGCAACCACAAATATGTCCTACGGCCTTGCCTCCTATTGGATATCAAGGTACACAGAAAATGTGCAAAGGTTTCGGTATATCCATTAACCCTTTCAAAACAGAGATGGAGACAAGGACACTAATTAGCATGCCCATTGTTTAGTTCTTGCTCTTACTGTAGAGCTCTGCATATAGCAAGTTCTTAATTTATTGATGATATCAAGAGAAAACATTCAAGTGTATATCTCTCTCTCCCCCCTGTGTGTGTGTGTGTGTGTGTGTGTGTGTGTGTGTGTGTGTGTGTATTGGGGTTCATGGGAAACAGAACACTGCTGCTCTCCATCTAATCTGCTGAGAGTAAGTAACTCAGCGCTACCCTATGAATGACACATTTCACTCACAAAAATGGCACTTTCATAGGCCATGAGAGCTTCCTTAGTTTATAAACAAAATTCAAAATTTCTGAAGCCACTAACTGTGAATCATCTGGCTCTGCTTTGAATTTTTTTCCCCACCTAGAGTCTGGGTTGCATGGTCTTATGTCTGCAAGAAAAGAGGCATGCCTGTCTCTTACTTAGGGAAATAAATAAAAGTCTCCATTATTTTTCATGGTTCTTCAAAGCAAGTTTTTACATGAACCTCTTACAAGCTCCTGAGAATAATGCTGATTAGCCTTAGGCAAGATCTTGCTGTGTGCTAGACATTCTTTTACTTATTCAAAGTAGGAAGGTACTAACTTGACCCTATTCTACACATGAAGAAACTGGGGTTTAGCAGACTTTGGTAAGGGCCTGGAGCTACTGAATAGTTAAGTCAAAATTCCATCAGGAAATCTGATTTCCCAGCATGCTTTAAGGTCCAAAATTCTCTTCCATTCAACAGGGTTACATTGACATGGCAGGTTCCAGGACCGCTGTTGGATGTTGTGTTTTATCTTAAATGGAATAATGAATCTCAGGACCAATGAGGGAAAGGGGTCACCCAAGGTCTCACATTAAAGTTAGCCTTTGTCGGGGCCTCACAATCAATTTAAAATATGCCCACTAGGAGTAGCATCCATACGATAGAAACAGGATACAGGGAAGACATTCATGTAACAGAGAATGACCAGAGCTATATGTATATTATACCTAATGTCCAGAGAGGGAAATTAACCTGAATGAGGTCACACAGAAAACCAACACTTGAATGTCCCTTCTGGGGCTAACATAGATTAATTTTATTCTGTAACTGAGACATCTTTATTATGATTCAAGCCACAAGGCCATTCTCATATACTATCCAAAATCTCTGCACCTGACAGAAAGCTTATGGTATGTGTGGTGTATATGTTCTTCTGTATTCATAAATGTAATGGAGAGAAGAGGAGAATTTGTTTTATATCTTGACTTTTTTGTGTTATTATTTGGTGGCTATTTTGAAAACATCTTTTGGAGATTAAGTCCAATTAGGAAACAGATGGCACTGAAATATTGTCAAACATATCAGATCAGCAGTAAATCACTGGCTTAATTATGTAAATAATTAAAATGTATATTTACACCTGATCATGCAAACAAGGGTGAAATGTCTGATTTCAGGGTTGGTTATAATCACTGGCAAAGAGTCAAGTTGCAAAAGTAGGTCTTGCACAAGTCAATGCTTTTGTGCTTCATGCATATACTGTCTTGGAAAAGATTTTGCAGACATAACTAAGAACCAATAAGTGGTTTGGGGAGAAGGCTCAGTCCATAAAGTATTTGCTTTACAAGCATGTGGGCCTCAGTTTGATCCCCAGTACACACACTTACCAAACAAACCAGGTTTGTTTGTACACACATATGTGCCTAAACACACACAGTTTTGCAAAGGTACATGACACCTGAAGATCTCTACCAAGTTATCCTGTGACCTACACATGGGTATGCATACCCACAAAAACACACATGACCCTAAACACACATAAAAACATATATACACACAGGTGTATAAATAGGCACAGATATAGATTGATTGATAGATGTTAGATAGACAGACAGATGTACAGAGAGATAATTTAAAGGATCAGTAACAAACAGAAGTTCTCAGTGCTATAAGGTTAGACTTGATTAAGAGGCCATCCTAGGTGGGTAAATGCAGCTTTAGATCAATGATATTTTCCTGCTTCTTTTCCAGAAATATTTGCAATGCCCCTGTTAACTTATTGTCCTTGTTACAAATACACTCTCTGTTGCATATACTTTAAAAGACTCATTTTCATCTACATCCTCAGTTATATTCTCTGAAAAATATAACCAATATTTGGTTCTATGGATATAGTATAGCTTAAAGATGCCTAATTCTGCACAAGGCCATGAGATTAATCTCAACACCATTTATCTTAGTCAGGGTTTCTATTCCTGCACAGAAAATCATGACCAAGAAGCAAATTGTGGAGGAAAGGGCTTATTCAGCTTATACTTCCATATCACTGTTCATCACCAAAGGAAATCATAACTAGAACTCAAGTGGGTCAGGAAGCAGGAGCTGATGCAGAGGCCATGGAGGGATGTCACTTACTGGCTTGCTTCCCAGGGCTTGCTCAGCCTGGTTTCTTATAGAACCCAGATCTACCATCCCAGGGATGGCACCACCCAAAATGGGCTTGCTGTCCCCACTTGATCACTAGTTGAGAAAATACCTTACAGTTGTATCTCATGGAGGCATTTCCTCAACTGATGCCCCTTTCTCTGTGATAACTCTAGCTTGTGTCAAGTTGACACAAAACCAGCCAGTACTTTGTCAACTTGACACAAAAACAAATCAAAATTAAGCTTCAACCCTTACTTTCTTGTTCATCCACAAGATCTAGATAACCTTAAGAGTCCCACAGCCCTTACCAATTCTTACATTTTAAAATTGCAAGCTTTACAATATTCAGTCTCTTAAAAATCAAAGTCTTTTTACAATTCAAAGTCTCTAAACCGTGGGTTCCTCTCTTTTTTTCAAGAGGGAAAGATATCAGGGCACAGTCAAAGCAATTTCAATCTCTAACCATCCAGTGTCTGAGAATCCACTTACTAACTTCTGGGCTCCTCCAAGGGCTTGGGTCACTTCTCCAGCTCTGTCCTTTGTAGCACACACCTTGTCTTCTAGGCTCCAGCTGCCTGTTCTCCACTGCCGCTGCTGTTCTTGGTGGCCATCTCATGGTACTGGCATCTCCAAAAAAAAAAACACTACTGTCAGTCCTGGGGCACTAATTGCCACTGAGGATGCACCTTCACCAATAGCCTTCCATGTCCTCTCACAGTGCTGAGCCTCAGCTGTTCTTCATGACCCCTCCATTCCTTCAAAATCAGTACCACCTGGGTGACTTTTACACATCACCAAGTACAACCTTGGCTATCTCTGGAACACATCCTCTTTGTGCTCTCAGAAAACAGTTTCCAGAAGATTTCACCTCAATGATGCTGGTCTCTTCTTAATCACCTCTAATTTCTTAGGTCCAGCTAGCTGACCAGCATTAATAGTCCCAGTAATGCCAAGGTTTTGCTCTAGTTGTTCTGCTGTCTTGTTAATCACAGATGATTCATCTGCTCCGGGTAACCAACACCACAGAATCTTCACAATCAAAACAGCAACAGCCCTGATCAAAGAGTCTTTACTCTGAAATTTCACAAGCCAGGCCTCCATCTTCTGCACTGTTCTCAACATTATCTTCCAAGCTCCTACTGAAAATCCCACAGAGCTCTTAATATCCCAATGGCTCTTCTAGCTCAAAGTTCCAAAGTCCTTCCACAGTCCTCCCCAAAACATGGTCAGATTGTCACAGATTGTCACTATGCTGGTACCAATTTGTCTTAGGGTTTCTATTCCTGCACAAAATATTTTGACCAAAAAGCAAGTTGGGGAAAAAAGGGTATATTCAGCTAACACTTCCATATCATCACCAGAGGAAATCAGGACTGGAACTCAAGCAGGTCAGGAAGCAGGAGCTGATGCAGAGGCCATGGAGGGATGTTACTTACTGGCTTGCTTCCCCAGGCTTGCTCAGCCTGCTTTCTTATAGAACCCAGGTCTACCAGCCCAGTGATGACATTGCCCACAATGGGCTGGGCCTTCCTTCTTGATCACTACTTGAGAAAATGCCTTACAGCTAGATTTCATGAAGGCATTTCCTCAACTGAGGCTCCTTTCTCTGTGATAACTTGAGCTTGTGTCAAGTTGACACAAAACTAGCCAGTACACCATTAAAAAATAAATAAAAGGACTTACGTAAAACATTTAGACTTGAAGAAAGATCTGTGTTCTTATCTGTTCATACTCACCTGACATAATTTTAACAGCTATGAAACAGAACAGGAGCATATAAAGGACTTTTTGTGGTCAGTTCTGTGTAAGGCCCTAATATATACATTTACTACTGCTTAAAATATCTCTACCTGCCCCCATTTTACAGAGAAGAAAATAGAAATATAGTAAGACACTTCTTCTATCTAGCACAGAATATACAAGCCAGACTCATGATATAACAGTTAAAGTAACAGCTACTTAAATGTGAATAAAGCAATCCCGAACTTCCTCTCTCTTTCTCTTTCATAGACTTAGACAGTCTAGAATCTATGCTGTGACCTCATGGGCTTCAATGATTTTGCTATTTCGATTTGTTTTCAGTATGTTCAGTGCATAACTTCCACCTTCTGGTCCCTATTCACAGCTTCTATATTTATTCTGAATAGGATTTCACTCAACTATGGAAACTGTTATTCGAGATACCATGTAATAATAACATCTGGAAACATACAACCTTATATTGCCCTCTCTTTTAAATCAGGCTTTTCTTAAGTCCAGCAAACTTTAAGTGGAAGGGAGTAGTTTTTATAAGTCTTAGGGAATACTATACCTTTGCTCTCACCTAGGTATACTAATTTTGGTTACTCATTTCAGGAAAAAATTGTGCCCCTCACACATGTATTTAATCCACCTGAATGCCAACTTTATCTGTTTTGCATGTGAGCCAGTTGGGAATTGATATGACTGTAAAATCAAACTTTAAATGACAGTAGCTCCCATGGACATGGTCCCTGGGCCACAAACACCAACATAGGCAGCTCCAATATGAAAGATAATCCCTGGAAACATGAAAGCATGCAGTTATGTGTAACTCACTGCAAAATCCATAACATTCGAATGCAACTACTGGGGAAGACAATGCAGACAGGTAACAGGAACCATTGCTGCCCTGACATATACACACTAAAACAAACTTCAACAGTCTCTTCTGACCAAGGATCCTGTTTATTTAAGGAATACTTGATGCCTAGATTGATATAATGCAAATTGCTCTCAGCAATTGCTGTTATCAAACTCATAGATAGCTTTCTGTTCTCTATTATCTGTGAGCACGGAAGATGTTTCTTTTTTTTTTAAGATAGGGGTGTGTAGCTTTTCTGTTCCTCTCCTTTTCTTCATTCTTTCCTCATCTCCTCCCTTTATCCTTTCCCTGAATCCTTTCTCATTTTCTCAGCTTCTGGATATTTGGCATCAATTAAGGCATCTCCCTTGATCCATCAGAGAAAGAAAGTGAGGGCAATAGAAAAATACATAAAACAGAAAAGAAATATAAATATTTCTGTAAACTTCCTAAACACAAGAGACCTATCTCATCAGTTTTACTCTATTTTGTTCCTGAGCAGCAAATGAGCAATGCAGATTAAACTGAACTAGTAGATTACAAAAAGACAGAACATGCAAGGGGTGGGGATTACTGGAGCCTTCTTTTTTGTCTTCCTTCTCTCCTTTTACTTAGCAGCTGCTCTTTTCTTACTAATTGAGGATCATTAGCCAATTCAAACATCCATTCATTCATTCACTTCTTTCTTGAAAATGTATTATAGTCCATGTGATGCTTAAAGTCTTCAGTAGTTCCCCATTATCTACTTGGATTATCTATACGTCTCTATGGAACACTCAAGTTTCTCTGCCAGTCCTTCTGTTCAGCCTCGCTTTCTATTGTTGAGGTGTTTACCATATTCTCTGTTGATCACTGTCTTCTTCTCTGTGACGCTCCCTCCAAATATAATTCTCCTTGTGCCCATGTCTATATCCGGTGGTACTTAAAAAATGCAAACCAGGGACAAAGACCAGCATACAACAGAAACTATCACTTATCACCTTGGGTGAATTATTCAATTCTTTAAAATCTTTTGATATTTATAAGAAAGAATCTTCATAGGATAGCTAGATAAATTAAACTTGTAATCCATGTAATATATGAAGGCAGTATCCAAAAGGTAAGTATACAATGGATGCCAACCACTGTAATAGTCATCAGGTCCTTCTTTGAATCTAGGTGAAAGGTTGGCCACACTGTGCATTATACCATTATTAAGCATTCTTGTTTGTTTTGTTCTAAAAAAGCATTTTTAGTTTGTTTTGCCATCCCAGGCTGGCCTTGAACTATGTATGTAGCACACAATGACCCAAATTTCTGACCTTTATTCCACCTTCCAGGTGGTAAGATCAAAAGTGTGCACCACACCCAACTTATTCGGTATAGGAGATCAAACTTGTCCTCTCTATAATAGAGAAACACTGCTAACTGCCACATTCTCAGCCCCTCACCATACTTATGTCCAAAACTGTACCTCATGGCCTCTGCCTGCTTAACACATCACAAACTCTATATAGATGAAGAATGAAACTCAGTGGTTGAAGGTAGAATCACACAAATAAATGGTGGTGAAACTCAAACTAGAACTGAGTTTCCAACAGAGTTAGTTCCTAATTCATTTTATGATCATTAAACTTCAAGATCAATAAAACAAGGGTTTTACCCCAGAAAGCTCTGAATACCCGAGAAACAACTCACAAACTATATGAAGTTCAAGAAAAAACAAAGGCCAAAAAAAAAAAAAAAAAAAAAAAAAGAAAATGAAAAATCATTATGCTTAATCTTTACACACCAAGAAAACTTTGACTATTTCCAGGTTACATCTTGTTTTACATGTACTTTATGCTCATTGTAACTAGTAAGATTTTAATGCATACTACCAAAGCTTTAAAAAAAATCAAGTACTGACAAAAATGTATTCATATACTTTTATGCAAAAATGCTTAAAATCTGTACATTTATTTTTTTAAGATAAAGTTGTTCAATTTATAAAAATAAAAAACAAGGGTTTTAAAAAACTTTTTATACTTGCAATCCTTTTTGGAAAAAGAATTTTTTAAAGTTTTATTACTACTAAATAATGATAATAATAATAATAATAATAATAATAATAATAATAATAATAGGAGGAGGAGGAGGAATTGTAATTGTTGTTCTTATAATAGTAGCTGTGTGTATGTGCAAATGTGTGTGTATGCATGTGTGGGTATACACACACACACACACACACACACACACACACACATACACACTGGTGTGCCTGTTAAAGTCAGAGAAACAATTTCAGGAGTGAATTTTCTCCCTGCACTAGTTGAAGTAGAGTGTCTCTTGTTTGTGCCCCTCTGTGTATGCACAGCAAGTTGGGTCCCGAGTTTGTGGGCTGTTGTTATTTGTTTCTATTCTCATGGAGGTGCAGAAGTTATAGACAGGAACAAACATTTGCAGCTTTTTTACGTGACTTTCTGGGCTTGAACTCTGGTTATCAATGTACTCAGAAAGCACATTTACCTACTGAGCCATCTGTACTCTGGACAGAAAAATTTTTTAATCATCATTCAAAATGTGTGCATACAAATCAAACATTCACTAATTTAAGATTATAAAATAATTATTTTAAAACAGTTTCTGTTTTAAAATACAGATACATTTTATCATTGGTTAAAAACAAAAGCAAGTTTATCTATTAACAAAGTGCAGGCATATTATTTTCATAGAAACAATAAAATTGTGGCTTAATATCTCCTGCTTTAGGGTATATAGCAACTTAGATGCTTTTTATTTCAGCTGATCAATACTTTGACTTTACAGTCCAGAGGATGGCTATTTCCTATAAATGCATGAAACAAAATGGCTGACGTACGTTTAGAACCATTTCAGAAACCATTAGAAATTGTGTCCTAATAACCAAGCAATTTCTCTTCTAATAATTCTCAAGAAATCCATCTCAGTAACTTAAACGTCTTTAATCAGACATCCTAACACAATATAATCCCAAAATAAACCAGCTTCCTACTACCATGTTGAGAAATGACGATGGGAAAATATTGTTTTTATAAGAGCAGAAAACTTTGTCTATACATGAAAAACATTGTAATGCACAATATATGACATTTATTAGTTTGAGTCTGGTCCTAGGTGTTACATACTAGGTAGTGTTTCCTAACACTGCATGACATGATGACATATGTAAAACACATGCATATTCTAAATCATGGACACCATGAATTCACATGTCACAATGTGGTTGAATGGTACCAGAATACCTTAGGCTAATTATGCATCCGATTTTGAATTAATTTTTCAGAAGCATTTCAGTGTTCTCAAATTTTGGGGATATCAAATACACTCAGTAATAGGAACTTATACACTATGGGGGAGGAGGGGGAGGAGGAGGAGGAAGAGAAGGATGTAATAGAAGAAGCTGAGACCAAAAGGAAATGTCCTCTGGACTAAAATCTTTTTCTTTCTGAATCTTCTCCCGTGGAAGCCTTTTCATTTACCCTCAAGGGGATTTGAATTGTCACCAGAAACCAAAGTCCTTTGGAAAGTATTGGAGCTGACAAATGGCCTCTGTACATATCTCCCTCTGAGTTGGTAGATAGAGTACAGAGTTTGAATATCTATTGCCAAGCCTGAAAACCCATCTCATTTCCTAAATGGGAGGGAACAAAATACGATCTAATGAAACTCTGTCCTTTCTTCTGGTCTATACCATTGAAACATATGGTCAAGAATCAACCAACCAGGTAATGATTTTTAGGATGTGTGAATTTCAAAACGCCAAAGAGGACACTAAAAGTTTATAACTAAGACAACTTTAAGACCAATGAGAACTTACTAATCATTAGAGGGGAAAAAATGCTGCAAGAGAAGAATGAGGCTAGCTTTTTTTGAGAAAGTACTCCTCATATAAGGAATGTCTTCAGAGGCATGAAAAGCCTACCTCAATGGTTTATCTGTGAAATATTTTCTTTTATAACATATTCTAACCTGCTCTCTATCTGGAATTAATTCTCATGCTTATTATGAGGTAAAGGTCAAAGTTTTGAAAATTTGAAAATTTCTTCTTTTATTGAACAGCATAAAGTGTGTCTGTGTGTGTGTGTGTGTGTGTGTGTGTGTGTGTGTGTGTGTGTGTGTGTGTGTGATTACAAGGATGGGAAAAATCAACACATCCATCTCCCGGTAAGACTATTGGAAATGAACATTCTCAGACCTAGATGCAGACACTTCAATTATGGAATCTTTAGTTTTGGTTCTTGTAATCTGGACCTTTCCCCATCATCACTGCCCAGCCAATTTTAAGAATCGTGAGCCTAACGGGTAAAAATTCAGTCCGCTAATTAAAAATGACAGACCTTAACCCTATAAATAGATGCCTTTCCTGGGGATGCTTTGTGACTCCTATATGATAGTGGTGAGATCAGGAGACAGGATCCAGAAAAAGAAATGGTACCGGAAAGAAATTCAGTATCTAGAACTCAGCTTTCAGTTTTAACCAAAGGACTATACTATCCTACTTTCTCACTGTATCTTCATGGAAGATGGCTAACATGACTTTAAAAGGCTTGAGAGCACCTATTCTTGATGATGTCTACTTTATTTAATCAATAGGTATCAAGTATGTGTCAGTCTGTGTGCAGAATCAAAGAATCAAAGCTGAGTCAGACATGTGCCTCTTCCTTCTCTGAGACCCCCACAGCTTTGAGAGAAAATGAATCCTTTGGGGTCACTGAATACTCGCATCAACAGAAGAGGAAGAAGACGGTCTACCATATGAAGATATCTGTGTAAGAATTCCCTAGTTGTAAGGAGAAAAGGAGACAATGAATGTAATAAAATATCCAGAAGCAAAAAGGAAGAAATGTAAAGGGATCAAACATTTGAATGCAGTTCATGTTTAACAGGTTTGATGCTAGGAGGCCTCTGGCTAGATGAATGTTTGAACTAGCATTACCTTATCTATAGATTTCGGTGCTTCCTCAGTCCAAAGACCAGGTGGTGTTAATAAAAGACCTAGAAAAATAAAATAATCTTCAAGTTTAAAAAAATACTGTTAATCACTAGAAAGAATATTTTACCTCCTTGGAGAATTATTGTCAATGTCTAGGAAACATTTTTGGTTGCCACAGCTTGGGAACCAGTAAAGATTCTATTATAGGAGCAATTAAGGGTGATGTTAAGTATCATACAATCAACAGGACATCCAGACTTTTGCAACAGAGAATTATTCACACAAGTTAACCGTAGAAATCAAGAAAAAAAAATCCTACCCTGAAGCTACAGAAACATAAACCAAGCATTTGCCAGGGCTTTCGAGATTGCTAATACACTGACACTTGTGAGGTATGGTCAAAGACCAAGTTGTCAGGGGAGGGAGTGAAAGTTTTTAAAGCAAGACTGCTTTATCTCTATGGTGATGTCTCAAGTCAAAATGTGGCAGGACTTTGGTGATCCGATACTGAAACTGAAATGATAACCTAAGCCTCTCAATGGCTATGATATATCCAGAGAATCAACTTAGTCACTAGGAAAATCCTAGTTTCCTTGCATCACAGGGTTTGACAAGTTCTAATTCCTATTCTTTCCTTTATCTCCCTTCCTCAGGCAAGTATCACAATATCTCCCCTTATGTTCTCTTAATTCTTTGGTGGTATTTTGTCTCCATTTATTTCTGGTAGTGAGGCCCACAGACCAGTATGCATAAGATTTCCACCTCGAAGAGAAGTGTCAAACTGAGCCAAAAGATAATCTGTCCAACACACAGCTTTAGTATGGTGAAGATAAAGGTGTCTGTGACTCATTTAGTTCAACTCCTAGCCACCACTAGGAGCATAGTAATCTTGAGAAACTCAATTCGACTTCTGAGTTTCAATGACCTCATCTATAAAGGGAAGATTACAAAGTTCCTTTTTCAAAGAGCTTTGGAGATAATAAGGCATATGAAATTCCCAGCACATCATAGGAACATGATGAGGGGACAGTGACTATGACATGGAAAATTAATCCCTCCCCAAGTTCTAGCATG
Organism: Micromys minutus; assembly: GCF_963924665.1. Taxonomy (NCBI): domain Eukaryota; kingdom Metazoa; phylum Chordata; class Mammalia; order Rodentia; family Muridae; genus Micromys; species Micromys minutus. Next base: position 10,224,315 of record NC_137963.1, on the reverse strand, counting down.
GGTCCCAGAGCTGAATATCACTCAAGTAACAGTTCCTGCTCCCTATCCCCCAACTTTGCTGCGTTGGTAGAGAAGTTCATCTGCAAATGGACTGCATGGGGAGAAGAATGTCTTTTTTGCCCTGTACCTAATGAACTAATATCTATCTTGGAAATAAGCAATCATTGGTATCTTGAGGTATAAAATTCTCTTGGGATTATTTATGTGAGGCTATCTGCCATTAAAGAAGGTCCTCTTGCTCAGCAATGTTACACATTCCATTCCATGTCTTCCCATCCTTGGATAGAGTTACTCCATCCCAGATTAAGGTGATTGTGGAGCTGGGGTTATGCCAAATTCATCCCTCAGCTCATCTACTTTCTCACAAATGAATTTGGAAGCCAGACTTGATCTCAACCCAATCTATCAGACTCCACCATCTCTCCTGGGGATGGTTGGAACAAGTCTTTACTCCTAGATAACCGGCTGCTTCACAGCCCTTCTCTCCTGCCAACCTATAATTTATACTACCAAGTTTTAAAATGTGTCACCAACAGCCACCACTTTAATAGTTTCCATACTTAAAACACTTGCATCTGGCTCCAGATGGAACTTTGCAAAGAAAAGCTATTCAGCCTATTCTTCCCAAATTCCAAATTTATTCGTTGTTTTAAAAAATCAAATTATTAAACCTTAACCATAGAAGTGCCAGGCCCCATGCTAGACATTAAGGATACAGGAATGAACAAGCAGGCAGGCTTCTGACTTGAGGGTACTTGATACTGCTGTGATGAGCAGGATAGAGGTCAAAACAGAACCTACAGGAGACTTGGAGCCTGGGGGCTTTGAAAACAAATTAGACTCCATAAATTGATGCCCAGAGGATGAGTGGGGATTAAGCAGGTGTGTTAGCACACTTTGCATTGCTGTGACAGAGAACGTGACAAAACAGCTTAAAAGGAGGAAAAATGTATATAAACAAATTGTTCAGAGTTTCCAGTTCATCGTGGTCTGCCTGTTCCTTTGCTTGTAGATGAGACAGGACCTTGTGGTTAAATGAACTTGCAGCTAAGGGTATTTGAGTCACAGCAGACAAGAGAAAAATAGGGGACAAATTGGGTGTCAGGTAAAACCAAGTAAAACAAAAGAAACACCACCAGTGTTCTACCTCTTCCAGCTAGGCTTTGCCTTCTGAAATTTCCAAAACTTCCCCAAATAGTGTCACCTCCTGGGAACCAAGTATTCAATACACAAGCCTATGGGTTATCTGTTCAGAATAAAATCATTACAGGTGTGGGAAACAGGTTAAACCAAAGGGACTGTCTATGGAGTCCTAGAGTTAAAAGAGAACATCTTGAATGAATGAAATAAAAACCGTGGTTTGCTGAAATGGAAGAGGATTTGAAGACTAAAAGATAAGAACAGAGAAGGATTCAAGGGCAGAGCATGAGGCTTTTTCTAAGCCCCAAGGGAAGACATATATATTGTGCCCAATCCAGTATGGTTCTTGATGTTTTCAATGTACCCATGCTTCCCTTAGGAAAACGAGGAAGGAAAGAAAGAGGATGGCAGCATGTCATGAAACAGAACCACTGATCTCTCAGCTAACAAAATAAAGCTACTCTGAAAGCTCAGATTCAAATGTTGGTTAATCCAGAACCCAGCAAAGCAAGGGATGCATATCTGATTTTGTCCAGAGAGAGAGCCTTTACTACAATGCTCAGCAGAGTGCTGCCCAGGAAGTGAGGGGTGGAACGGGGAAAATGGTACGGTCACATGCTAGAATCACCAGCACATGCAGGGAAAATAACATGAGAGGAGACTGTAGCATAGGAATGCTGCTTGGGGAATGATTATTAGGGGTAAGATTTGATGGACACAAGAGGTGAAGAGTATGTTTCAGAAAGGATGGATGTGTATGTTAAAAGGGTGAATGCAGAGGGGTGAATAGTCAAGAATATGAGAGAAATGGAAGATTTACGCCCATGAGAAGTGGGGCAGGTAGGTAGGTAGGTCGCATATGGATATGGGAATTTCTGGAAGTATTCAGACTTATGGGACAACCTACAATACAAATCAGAATTATAGATTAGGAGAAAGGAAGAGCCATGAGGGACAGTGTGTTTGGAAAGTAGTAGGCTAAAAGTTGATAATGTGGAGAGAACAAAGGGAGAGGCAAGCAGAGGTGTCCGGTGTCTTCCAGAGAGAACGCTTAGGAGACAAGAGCCCCGTTCATGTGTGTGTGCATGTGTGTGTCTGTGTGTCTGTCTGTTAGTCTTGGTTTGTAAGTGCATATGGATCATATATGCTAATGTTTGCTGTCTCGTGCCATCATGTGCCTACGGAGGCCAAAGATCAATCTTGAAAGCTGTTACTCGGGAGCCACCAGCTTGTTTATTTGAGACAGTCCGGCTAAGAAACCCTAAGGGTCTTTCTGGATCTGCAGCGCTTGGATGACAAACGGACCACCACACCTTTCTCACGTGGATATTTTGGCTTGGACTCGGGTCCTCGGGTTAAGAAAGCAAGCAGTTTATAGGTGGAGCCATCTCCCTGACCCTGGAATCCAAGATTTATGTGTATCCTAGTCCCAATCAATCCTCGGACTTTAGGAATGGATTGTCAGTTCTAATATGACTATCCACATTCCAGGACAGTAACTGGGCCATGGCAGAGGGATCCAAACTATGGATCCAGAAACTATGCCCATCAGGACCCAGATGAAGCCAACTCAGAAGAGGTCTTACTTGTTGAATGGTTGGAAAAACTCAAGAGAATTATATTTTGTGACACGTGAAATTTAAATTTCAGTGCCCATAACTATAGTTTCACATAGCCACTCTGTGATTAGAAAATGCCTTGTGCTGCTTTTTAGCCCCGAGAAGAGACCTGAGCAGCTTTCATGACACTCTATGGGCCACTATACCATGTGGAAGAAACTGTAGATACACTTATTCATGGAGAGTGTCTGCTCTTGGACGCATTCTTTTTAAGTACAAGGTGTACTTTTCGTTTATTTCTTCTCCATCCTATGGTCAAGTTCAAATATATAACACAACTTGCATGTTCAAGTTTGAGTTTAGTGTCACCAAAACCTAATGCTCTCTCACTCTCTCTCTCTCTTTCTCTCTCTCTCTCTCTCTCTCTCTCTCTCTCTCTCTCTCTCTCTCTCTCTCTCTCTCTCTCTCTCTCTCTCTCTCTCTCTTTTACTTATTATTGAATCTTCTTCGTGAGAAGGGACTATGCATTGGCTGAGAGGGTGCTTGTTTTCTGTATTTCCCTTCACTGTGAGCATAAACCTTGCAGACCAACTGGGACAAAGGTTTTGATGGAGAGAGGAGGGGCAGGGGTCCTAGGCTCTATCAACCAGTAGGAGGTGTAGGGAAACGGGCAGCCCTGCAAAGGGAAGGGACTTGTAGATGGGATGTATGAATGGAGGCTGAACTTCATCCTATGACAATGTCCGAAGAGAGCTGACATGCTGCGAGAGATGAGGAACAACTGGGGTCACCCTGGCCTGGGAGGCCCACTGCCATTTCCATCTTCAGAGCGGCCCGCTTCCATCTGGAACAAAAACTCTTTTCTTAATGCTCTTATTAAATCCTAATCTTAATCATATTCATCATTATTAAGGCTCGAAATTGTCTGGAATATTTAAATAGGGCCAAGCTGATAGTCCGAGGGACAGACTTAAAGAGACAGCTAGAATCCTCTACGTGGACCCCACCAAAGATCCACTGGAGATTCAGCGCCTGATAGAAACTAAGGTTTCTGAAAAGTGCGCCATTTGAAACGGCGTCACAGGGGAGGGAGATGCCAATTACATTTCGCCAGGATAATATTAGTCTTTCTTTCAAAGCCTCCTGAAAAACTTATCAGGAAATAGGAGAGGCATAAAGGCAAGATGAATTAAGGGTTTAAATCTACCCAAGGACTTGGAGGGATATTGAAAGCGGAAAACTATGGGCCTCGTTCCTTTCAACTCCAAAACAATGTCCATTAAATAGCTCCAGTGCCTCAGTTCCTGTCGCCAAGAATCTCATTTTTTGCTGTCCCCAGAAGGTCACATGGCCTGGCCCAGCTCTTATCTCTTGATACAGGGCAGGCCATCACCGGGCTTTTAGAACTCTAGGCTGAGGAAGAAACAAAGGCCTTTTCTTTCTTTTCTTTTTGCTAAATGAACAATTTAACTTGAGGTGAGAGGTTTCAGTTTTGTTTTTGCATTTATCTGACAGGCAGTGAGTGAGTGTGACTTTATCAAGGATTTAGTTTTCTGGCCCAAATATGTACCGTACACTTCATCTATTTTGTTCCACTTAATTCAGGCAAGAGTGCTATGGGGGTAGGTCTCACAGCCTCTGTTTCAGAGATGAGGCGTATCATGCTAGGAGAAAATACATTAACCATGCCCACCCCACCTGATTTGAACTTTAAGCATAGGCCCATATTCTCTCCTTTCATGTTCCACTGGCTGACCAGACTCAAACTGTCCCTCCAAGAGAGGATGGTATAAGAGAAAGCTATAGATGCACTGCAGGCAAGAGATTATTGAAGAAAAGGATTTTTTTTATACTATCCATATCATCAAGTTTGAGCCTTGAATACTAAAACAATCTATTTAACCTTTACTCTGGATAATGCACACATTAGATGGGGTGTCCTATATACTATCATAAAAATGTGGGGATTTGAAACCCGCTGACATAAAATCAAATAGCCCAGCCATAAAAGGCATCGCTTTTGTGTGATTATCTTGCCAATATCTTCGTGTTGCTAAACTAAATCAAACTACAATTTTCCCCACATGCCCTGAATTTAATGGAAGCCATTAATGGGCCTGATTTCTTATAGATCTTCCTGTAATAGGAACATGGCCTCTTATGCCCTGGCCGATTAAAATAAGGCCACTGTACTATCATCTGTTAGGTTGCTTTGAGTATGTTGAAGAGTGGCCCTGCTTGAAACACCAAAGTTGTTGACACTCAAACTGGCATTCACAACCTTCCTAAGATACCCAGTATCAGTATATCTTTCTGGAACTTTCTTCTACTATTTCTATGTATCAATTCTGCCCCAAAGCCAATAGTATCAGCAGGTACAGAGGGTTTTTTTAATAGAGTATCTGTTCCAAAATAAGAAAAAAAAAATAGTTGGACACATATCTTAACTCTGGCACTGTAGAGTACTAAGTCAGAAGGTTCTGAAACTATATAAAGTGTCCTCCATGCTGTGAGTAGGTTGAATGTAACTCTATACTTCACCATGCTTCCCATGTATTTTAACCTCTTCTTCTTGCAGATGTAGAAACTGAGACTCAGAGATCATATGCGAGGTCATAAAATGTATAAACAACATTCCTGAACGGTGAATCCTGGTTAAACAGGAAAGAGCATGTTACCAAGAACAAGGAACTGCTCATTTACAAAAGACAGAAGGGCAGCTCCCACCACATCAGTCAACAAAGACCTATAACCAAAACCATTAGTCAATGTTAGGAAGTTTTTATTTCTTCTGTCTACTTTCTCAACACTTTTTCTATTGCTGCACCAGAGGAAAACATTCTTTTCCTGATTGTAATCATCCACCAAAAAGATAATGAATTTTGTGTTTTTTCAGGTTGTGTAAATTTTCCCCAGAAAGAGCCCTACACTTGCATTTGACTGTCAGATACTGGTACCTCTTGACCATTGAGTCTAATCCCTGAATGCAATTACAGTGAAGAGAGACAGTACAGAAAGGTAACATACCAACTGTTAAACGTTTCCCTCTACCACTCCATCTACATAGTCATTACCTTCCTCACAATACCGCCTACAGAACACACAAGGATGGTAGGGAAGAGGGGGTGGGGAAGGGGGGAGAAGAGAGGGAAAGGGAAAGAGATGGAGAGAGACAGATTCTTGGCATGGTCCTAAATACCTGCCTCAGACTGCTCATTCAGACAAACGTTCTAACTTTATATTTTCTCCATCTCTCTCCATCATCCATCATCACCCTTGACTTAGAAGGACAAATAGCACTATCAAGGTATTGTTTCTTAACAGGTTAACAACCTGTTCTTACACGTTATTAACAATGGGCTTCTCTCCTATATTTGTCAGTAAACAGTTCAGGAAGGCTGGTTGTGTAACCAGTGATTTCTCCCTTGTCATGATAGTGTATGATGTTACTCTTAGTAGGTACTTGTCAATACATACCTGCCTCTCTGACTTGACTTATAATCACAGTTCCCCATGTACCCTGTCCATCTACTGGCTCCGTTTAATCTTCAAAACCTGGACTCCTGATCTCCATCTTTGAGACACTGTCTCCAACCCTGCTGACATAATGAATTCCAGAGAAATTTATATGAGTCACTATTTTCCCAAGATAGAAGTGAGGGCCCAAACTCTGAGGATGGATACCGGGATGCATACTTTCTCTCTGCCTTTGTGCAGCTGTCAGATTCTCAGAAAACTACTTATCCTCTCTGTACTTTCAATTACTCAGGCAAAACTAGAAATGAAGTTGCACCAAAATCACGGAATTCTTGTGAAGACAAAAAGAATAAATGTAGCCACAGTTTCATAATGTACCACACGACACAGATTGAGTGCTCAGCAAGTATTTGGAATTGCAGAGCTCTTGCAAGTTCGTAACATAATAATGGCATATCTACTTAGCTTCTATATGGAACTGCAAATTGATTGAAGTCTAGGATTTGATTTTTGTCATCTTTAAATTCCTTGGCAATCTAATGCAGTACTGGTTACCTAGGTGCTACTGAATATTTAATGAATGACTAAAGAAATGAATAAATCTCTTTGAATCCTTCTGGAAGTCAGAAGTTAGAGTAATTTTCCATGGTTCTCTGCTGCCCATGATACGTACTGGTTCAAGAGGACATGTGTGAAATGCTCCTGAGCTGTCACTCCAAGTCAGAAGAGACAGTGTATCTTCTGTGATATCCAACCTCATATTTCCTTTCCACTACTTTAATAACCACTCACTAACCCAAAAGATTGAAATTCCATTTCTCTTGATGTTATCTTTGAGTGGCAAACAGGATTAAGCTTTTCCCCCTCCCTTTCTTCCCTTTGAGTTCTCAACGAAGCAGAAGTCACCATGACTGTTTTATGTACCTGTTTGTCTGAAGTAATGGTGTCAGCAGAGATAGGCTCACCCCTCCAAAGAGTGTTTGCCTGAGAATTGGTGCAGAACGACACTAGCAAGCAATTCAGTGTTACATGCACAGGGTGTGTTCACAGACATCACCACCTTACAATGATGACTTTGTGCCACTATCATCCTTAAACAGATGTGTGTTTCCTTTACTGCACTTGAAGCTGACAAGTGACTATTTCAATCATATATCAATTATACATTCACTGTGTATCTAGAACATCTGAGTTGCACAACTTTGGGGACATCATGTCATTCTCGACAGAATGACTGCTTACTTGGGATGCTTACATTGATGCTGTATAGTATGAATTTGACATGATCTAGAATCATTTTGAAGACAAATCTCTAGACATGTCTTTGAGGGACTGGCTAGATTAAGCTAATTGGTATTGGAAGAGTCATCTTAAATGTATGTGTCATGGGCTGGGGTCTCAAAATTAAGCATGTTGGACACCAGTCTCTCTCTCTCTCTCTCTCTCTCTCTCTCTCTCTCTCTCTCTCTCTCTCTCTCTCTCTCTCTCTCTCTCCCTCCCTCCCTCTCAATGTTCGCCTATCCCCATTCCCTTCCCTATGTCCACCCCTACCCCTACCCCCATCCCTATCCCTATCTCTATCCCCATCCCTGCTTTCTAACTGAAGATAATAATATGATAGGTTTCCTCACAGCCCTGCAGCCCTGATCTCTTCACCATGATGGACTGAATGCCTCATCAGACTATATATAAATGAACCAAAATAAACCCTTCCTCCATGAGGTAGCTTTGTGTCAAGGAATATTGTGACAGCAAGGTTAAAACGTACTAATACAGAAACCAGACTTCCAGACATGTAGTAGGTCACCAAGAAGCATTGATACGATGAATGACATACAAGCCCTTTCCTTCAAGATGTTTGGACTGAAGTGTCTGTGCTTGGGGAGGCAGATTGGGCATCCAAGCATATAAGTTATCAATATGTGTGTCTTTGTAGCAGGAGTAGATTTAGGTTGGCAGAGATTTTTAAAGGCATGCTAAATGTCTGTATGCCAAGGAAGGTTTCAGCAAAGTAATAAGATCTGGTTTGTGTTTAGATAAATATGCAAAAGTATATGAAGGAGATTAGAGCAGAAGATTTAGAAAAAGACACAGTACAATTCCAGGAGTGAAAAAAAAAAAAGGAAGGCACAAAGACATCCACACATGAGAGAGCATGGCCTTTTAGGATACAGTAGGCCACTAATGCATGATTAGAGCATTAGCTTTGAAAGTCTATGCAGCAGGGAGGCAGGTGTCAGGTAATGAGGGACTTGAATATTGTGGTCCAAAAGTAAGATTTCACAATGGCTAATGGGAAGTCATGAGGAGGACGGAATTAGAGAGCTAGATAATCACACTTGGATGGGATGATGAGGATCCTTTGTGTTTCTGTGTGCATTTTTCTGACGCTACGTCTGATTGCTCCACTTTTCTCTGCCTTAGCTGAAGACTAGACTGGATGGGGCTCACTTAGCTGCACAACCCAAAATGAAATCAACTCTGCTTAGCAAGTAGCTAAAGGAGCATTGTGTATCTGATCTGGAAGTCTGACATGAATCCCTCTAGCAGACTCGCAAGTACCTTATCCAGCAGCTTTTTATACACAACCGTGGGCAACAGTGGCTCACATAATTCTCCTTAGACTTTGGCAGGAGCTGACCAAAGCCTACAAACAGTTGCACCAAGTCCAAGGTACCAAAAATTTCCTTCTTGCACTGTGCAAGGAAAAAAAGAAGGGCCATGGCTTAGGGATAGGCTTAGGACCCAGTATGCCCACAGTGAGGAGCTGAGAAGTGGCTAAGGGCTGGAGCCCTGGAAGACACCGAAATGTAATGAGATCATTGGCATTATCAGATAGATTCCCTGAAGAGTTAAGGAGGGAGTCAAGGAAATGGGACTGTGTAGATGGTCCTATCAGAAAATGCCTTGCAAGCATGAGGGTGTGAGTTTTATCTCCAGAACCCATGGCCCCCTTTTTTTTAAGTCAGGTATGGTGGCACACACTTGTAATCCCAGCAATACTGAGAAGTCAGAACCAAAAGCATCCCTGAGACTACTAAGGCAGACAGCCTGCTTTAATTGGTGATTACCAGGCAGGAAGAGACCCGTCTCAAGAAAAATGAGGTTGGGGAATAGGTAAGTGAAACCTAAAGAAACATAACCAATATGATGCTGTGCTTGGACCTGTGCCCCCATGCTCATACATGCACATACACTTATAAGAAAAGAAACAAATAGCCACGCCCCTTGAGAATCCAGAATAAGCACAGTTCTACCTATGCCTTGATTTTAGCCATTATACCTGTATATACAAAGAAAATGATTTCTTAAGGTCATATAAAAAGCAAGCAGCAGAAGGGTTTTCCCCTGACCCCATGAAACTAACAATACAATTTGAGATGACCAATCCTATCAACAAAGAAGGAACAATACTGGCAAATTCAGTGAGCAGTCACCATCCTCCCTGAGAATACTGCATCCATTATTACAATCATGACAGCAGCTTTAAAAGATAAGGCTTCTTATTTTGCCCATGATTATTTTTTCTGACAGTGAGAAGGAGATTCTGTATGATAAAGTGATGATGGGTGGTTTGATTCCAGGTCCAGTTGTCCTTTATTTATAAGAGGAGACAGTCTGTTGAATGCAAATTCTCATAGTGAGTCAAACAGCAAGTGGCAGCCAAAGATTCTATTTAGGTGGCACCAAGATGACCAGGTCTTCCTAGAGGAGGAGTGGTAACTTTAAGAGTTCAATTTAACAATGGGAAAGTATTTAACTAAACCTTAAAAGAATATCTAAGTTGGCTCAAGGAGTCATAGACTCCAGGACCTTTGCCATGATGAATCATTAAGCCAGTGACACAGCAGGATTGAAAACATGGCTGTGATGTTTCTCGTGAGAAAGTAATGGTGTAATCCTGCTGGCGATTAATATTGGTGACTCTGACTTATGTGTACAGCACAGAGGTTTCCTAATCAGCTTTCCCTCATAGTACTGCTCATGGCTGAGGGCTGAAAATAGTCCACTCCAAAATCGTTTGATTGCAAAGTGTTTTAAGACGAAAGACGTGGGTGAGAGACTAATAAAAGCCAGAAATAGCTTGCATTTGTGTTTTCCCACAGACTTCCCTAGCCCAAACTTCCACACAGTGCTGGAGATCCACAGTCTCCAATACCCTTCATTCAGCTCATCTCAGAATATCTCTGGTTCCACTGGGTGCTGCCACTCTGGAAGCCTGCTACAAATGTCTGCTTAATTCTCATTTGATACTGGCAAATATGTTTAGATTGGAAAAACTATGAATACATGTTAAGAGTTCACGGTAAAAAAAAATCAAAGGGTAATAGCTCGTCAGATAAATGCTCAGGGTGCTATTTCAGAGGACTGGAATTTGATCCAAAGGATCTATCTCAGAAGACTCAGAAATGCATAAAACTTCAGCTCCAGGGAATCTAGTGTCTTCTGGCTTCTGTGGGCATGGTACTGAAAGCACACATATAAATAATTAGAAATGGAAATATTTTTATAGTAGTAGATCAACTGATGTTTCTTGAGTACTTGCTACGTGTATTTCCAGACTCCAGTAATTTTACCCTCATGAAAAGCTTATATATTAAGTGGTGTCTTTAGTACCTAATTTATGCTTATGTTTCTTATCTATGCAGCCAGATGATTTATGTGTAAGTGAGCACTATATTTGAAATATATGCATCTAATGAAAGAATGCTATTTTCTTCCCAATACACCACTAGGATTACTGATTTTGAACAATGAGTATGGCAATCTGTGGATAATACTTCAGTTTAACATGTTGGAGTTGAAGAAGTTAGAGTTTGCAAAACACTGTAACAATGTCCCTTATAAAGAAATTGTAACATTCACAGGAAAGAACAGTGTCTACCTGCAGACCAAAGGACCTTGCACATGATGTTTGCTAGGAGCACAGACATGCTCTCTGTCATCTTTTCTAACATCTTGTCTATGTGGGTAATATGCTTTTTCCATTGTTGAGCCCTGTGCCCTTATTTTATAACACTTATAGTTAACAATGAAATTGTCTGGATATTATCTTTCATTCTCATCATAATAAAACTTTCTGGAGACATGAGCTTTTTTTCAATTCTGTAGAGCTTGTAAATGCAAGGGTAGACACAGTTGATATTTGATGTATAGGTGGGTAGGTAGATAGATAGGTGGATGGATAGACTGATAGATAGATAGATATACAGACAGGCAGACAAATAGATAAATGTAGATATCTGAAGAATAGTAGCAATAATGATACCATGCTATTTTGAAAACCACTGAAATATAGGCTTGAGTCCTTACCCAGCACTAATCTGCCAGGAGTCATACCAACACTGGACGACAATGGAAGTATGAATCATCTCTACAGTTATCTCCCTACCTTAGGAAAGTTAAACCAAGGGCAATGGCCCAGAGATAACTGCCCTATTCCACACAATACTCTAACTCTCTGCCGCCTCTCTCCCTTTGCACCCTGCTCCTGAATTAGCTATGAATCTAGCACCCAAACAGTTTCACTATCTTTTCTCTACCCTCAGGGTTCCAACCCTATGTGTGGTAACAAATCACATTCTACCTTACCTACAGAATAGCAGCTCCTATTTTTAAAAGGCACAGCTTCAAAGACAAAAAGAGCTAAAGAATATGAAATTCAAGACAGTCCCATCCATACGTATGCAAAGAATTTCTGATCCAGCACACTAGTTTTGCAAGAACACCAAAGCCTATTTGGAGAAACTATTACAGGATCCCCAAAAACCAACCTGTGTGGTCCATAGCACTGGGGGTCATCAATACCACTATTCTTTCAAATTAAGTAACTAGAAATTCCAAGATAAAAGTATGACATGATGAGTAATCAACCCCATTGTGCTGGATGCAAGTCCAGATTATACATTCTAAACAAACTTCACCAACCTTACTGTATAAATCCTATAGGCACACATGACAAACAGGAATTGGAGAAACAGATGGAATTGGAGAACCTAGTACAGGAGTGGCTAAAACTTCTGAAGATGTGATGATTCCACAGATTCCCACTTACAGATGAGTTACACCTCATAAAAGAAAGAGGGATGGAGGATAATAACAGCAGTGGTAGCGAACGTTTATGACATGTGTAATGCTTCACTCTAAAAACTTTACACAGAAAAATTCTTGAGATGTGTCAACACTATCTTATCTGAAATGAATCTTTGAATGCAGGATCGGCCCCAGATGGAGAGAGAGTGAGAGAAAAAGAGAGAAAGAGATAGAAACAGAAAGAGAGAGAATGAGACAGAGACAGAGACAGAGAAAGACAGGGTCAGAGAGACAGAGAGATACAGAGAGAGACAGAGACAGAGAAAGACAGAGGCAGAGACAGAAAGACAGGGTCAGAGAGACAGAGAGATACAGAGAGAGACAGAGAAAGACAGAGGCAGAGACAGAGACAGACAGACAGACAGAGACTGACAGAGAGACACAGACAGACAGAAACACAGAGAGAGGCTAAGGTGACTTAGAAAAACAGAGGAGTCAGAGGGTGTTTTGTTCTGCAACCTGATACCCCACTTTCATTCCTTGTCATGGTGAAATCTGCTATTCACAGCATGGTTAATACTTGTGTGTGAATTCATGAGGAGAAACGCTACTATTCATCCTTCAAATGTGGGGCAACTGAGTCACTGCGTACTTATCTCAGTCTCCTGAATTGGCTATTTAGAAAAGAAGATCAAGATCTAATTATTATATTATAGGAGCCCATCTCTGGTCATTGGTGCTGTTCATTTCCTCTTTTCTACATCAACCCTTCTTGCATAGCTCCCACCTGCTCTTTTCACTGTGATGCTTGCTTTTGTTTCAGTTTCAGTTTTGTTTTGTTTTTCTTTATACTGTTCATTTCTTGCAATTTTCATTAAACCTTATTTCCCCAAATATCTATCCTTGGTTTGTTTCAACATTTTTTTTGAAGAACAGATGTAGTTTGGGTTAACCTCTATAGGCTACGTAAGTCCAAGCAAAAGCAAACAAATGTAAACTGAGTTAAAGTAATGCATTAATTTATCTACAATCATGAAATAATTTCTTTCTAATATCGAAGAATTGAGGAAGTAAGCAATTGTTTTTAAGGACACAGGTACTAGTGCAGACCCCACCGATCCCCTTAAATGTTGATCTCTGTTCTTTTGGTTCATGACTATTCCCAATAAAAGAATTCAGAGGATAGATATAGCACACACATTTTTTGGGATCCTGAAAATTAAGAGAAAGGGTAATTTTTTAATAAAAAAAGCAACAAACACAAATATTCATCAGGAGTTTTGGCAATAAAAACTTTAAATTAAGAAATTAGATGGAGGAAAGAAATGAAATTGTGTAAGGATTTCTACCCATAGATTGCAGAGCTATAAAACAGCATCTCTCACTTGTGCCCCTCTGCAAACAATTCTGTGTGTAAATGTATTTTTGGCACAAATGGCTGTGTCCTAAGATTCTTGATTATAATTATAATAATGGGCTTCTGAAAGCCGGCAAGTGGTTCTGAGAATGATAATAAGGGCTGAGAAGAGACATGTTGTTTATATGGTGGGTGTTTGTGGAATATTCAATGAGAGTTGGAAGAAAAGCTCATGTTATACTTTCCATAAACTCCAAAATATACAATTACAGCCAAGGAGGCCACCCCTCATCCCCTCATCCCTGTCTTGTAGCACACAAAATGAGATGCATTGTCCTTCAAGTAGGGAATTTTAAATGATGGAGAAACAAGCTCCTTCCTGTTTTTTTTTTTTTTTTTTTTTTTTTTTTTTTTTTTTTTTTTTCTGGGAAGACTTTCTCTTCAGATATGGGCCTGACTGAAAGTCTACGGGAGGCCAGATTATGTCCATGTGTCTTCTCTCACATCTAGTTAGAGTCTAGAAAGTTATTCCTAGCCTAAAGCCATTTTTAAGCCATTTCATAGAACCTATGCTCAGTTTTTCTTCTGATATTTCATAACCCTGAAATTGATTTTTTAAATGGCAACCAGATGTTTCCCTCTTTATTCAAAACCATCTTGGGCTCATAGAACCTGGCAATCCATTGTATGCATTGTCTTGTTCTGATTTTGAGATGAAACAGACAGAATATAAAATTCAATATTTCAATTATTTGGAACTCAGCACACTCATTCTGTTACCACCACTACCTACTACCTAAAATGTATTCAAAGGAAACAAAGCTAGAAAGTAGTCATTCCACATTCCCTCTCACTGTAGACCCAAATGTTCACAATTTGAGCTTTTTAAAACCGTGGCAATGCTTCCTCCTGTCTGACAAAATAATAGGTCCTGATTAATGTTTATGAAATTCAATAATTTCCCACTTAATTAATTAATATGGAGATATTAAACTCCAGAATGATTATTATAAGAATTATTTTTACAGACTAAATGTGAGCACCACAATAATAATCACTGTCATCTTTTGAGCATTTAATAGTGTCTGCATCATGCTGCTGACAAATATGTTGCCCCACTTGATTCTCCAGAGAACAAGCAGTGTTATTATTCTTGATTGAAAGCAGATGCTCTGAGGAACATAGCTCTTAAGATGGGGCTCCAAATTTGTCTTGTTCTCAACTCAATGTAAATATCCAAAGCTATAGCAATACATGTTTTATTAATAAAATTATTCTACAGAGCTTTAGGCTAAGTCTTCTTAACATAGTGTGACTCACAGATTCAACGCAAATTGCCACTGATAGTTTTGTTGTGCCATTCAGTCATGTGTTCATTTGCCTAGACACATAACTAGACAGTAATCCCTTCTCTTAGGAAAAGCTTCTATTGACTATGAAAATATGCATCCATTCATCTCTACTGGTGGCTTTATCAGTTTGAGTATTTGCTTACCCAGTCCTGTATGGTGATTTAGATTTTCTCTCCAGTAATGGCTGAGCTAGTCAACAAGTAGCTATCAGACAGATGTATATGAGAACACGGTGGCAAGAATGTAAATTTCACCCGTGTAAACACTCAACGTGACAGTATGACTTAAACTCAGAGCAAAAGTCCATGTGGGCTTTCAGTTATTTCCTTCTCTATCCACACATAGAGATGGTGAGTGTGAAGTATTTAGCCAAGAAGAGCTACCACTCACCAAGTTCTTTAAGTAATCCACCATCTGAACTCATAATCAAAGAATTACCTAAAGAAGGCCTCACTCACACCTTGGGATATGGAAGAAAGATGGACAACAATGCTGAAACTTTGTTTCCTTTACCTTAAGCTTGGCAATAACTTGGGTAGGCAAGCTTGGCTTCCCCAACTCTACTAAGAAGAAACACAAGGTCCATGGAGGTAGCATGGATTGGCCAAGATTACTCTACTGAAAAGACACTGGAATTCATAGAGCCCTCATTCCATGGCACAGGTGTTCCCCTGCAAGCTATGGATAGCTCAAAGACACTTCAAACACCATTTTCTCTCCAAATTTCACTCTATAGCAAGAAGGATTTCTGTTCACTCCTGTTTATGAATGCACTGTAATTTTTGGAATCCCTCAAAAGAAAGAACTCTAAGCCAGGGTCTTGTACCTGGACACCCCATGTGACAGTGTCTTCATTTTCATAAACTGTGTCTATCAACCTTGAATCATTTGTCATCCAAATCCTACCCCCCTGGAGTTGCTGTGGTTTTGTTTAGCATCCTATTCTCTCCTCAGCCTTTCTATCTACCAATCGCACAAGGATGCAGAAATGCATTAACAGCCTTTACATTCTGAAATAAGCGCCAACTCAAAGCCGTTATATGAAGCAATCATTCATTTCTCATACCAGTCCATACTTTCTCACACATGCTTTATGATAAGCAATATGAATGAGCAAAGGCATATCACTGAATCCTAACACCACTAACTGAATACTTTATCGAGGCATACACCATGCTAAGCATTTTGAATTCAACAACTCATTTTATTTTCTCTCCACCACCACTCTCACCATTATCCCCAGAAAAGGCTTTCTGACCTAAGGTCAGAGGCTGGTCCTCCAAAGAAACTAGAACCTAGTAGGTGCATAAAATTCATTCCAGAACTTCTGGAATTCGGTGAATAGACCTTACATTCAAGAAAACATTGTCAAACTCACTGGCAACCCCATTAGGCTACATATGGGTATTGCTGTTTAGATTTGACATAAAAAAAAATGAACTAAGTTCATAGGTACTTAAAAATCTGCCCAATTAGTAAATAAAACATCCAAATGCTAACCCCATTCCTTATATTAATGTATGAAAAAATAATGTAGCTTATAGTTTCCAACCTCTGAGTAAATGAGGTTAACACTCCAGGAAAAATAATTTTGTCTATAAAAATAGGCAGAAATCAGTGCATCCTGGAATTACAGGAGGAAAACTTGCCTGGGTATTATTAAAAGTGGAAAATTAGCTGGTATTCAAGGCCTGCTAGGGTGCAACATGTTGAACTGATCAGGAAGGGACTACATTAGCAAAGATGCACATGCTGAAATGACAGGGCATCCATTTGGAGAAGTAGTGAACAGTGGTCTAGGGGTTAAGATTGTAAGATCTCAGACCCACAGTGAGCAGAAAGGGAAAACCAGAATTCAGAACTATGGAAATCTGCAATTGTGAATGTTTAAAATGATGACTCTGTATTCAGAACACGGGTAAATTATGGGAAGCTTCAGTATTTGCAATAAATTTGGCAAACATTTGGCATTTAATAAATATATAATTTAATTATAAATAAATAGGCAAATAAATGAAGTAAAGTAGAAAAGAAAAGAGGTGGAGGTACCACTAGGACAGAGTCTAACTGACATTAGGGAAGATCTGAACAGACTTAGACCTAGCTGCCACAGAGTACTGATTTTGGAGGGAACAGAGCTCTTAAGATATGTAACTTAGCAGGAAGTCATTGGTATGTACTGCACACAGAAAGGTTTCTTGCTCTTGTGGCAACCTAGTTAATTCCCAAGAAGGCAAGCAGTAACAGAAAGATCGTGTTTATGGAGGTCTTTAATGTAACAGGTAGACTGCTTGCCCTTCTCTTCCCATCACTTTCTATCATGGTACCTACCACCTAGTGTGTTGTGTCCTAGCAGCAATCCAGGATGCTAGTGTCAGAATATTCGAAGCATCCTACCACTTGAATCATGAGCCAAATAAAACCCTTTTCTTTATAAACCAGCACAAACACAATCTCCTATCACAACAGAAAATGAACTAATACCATGTATTGATGCAGAACAGAATTACAACTCAGCCTTTCTTTCTACTCTGCTTTCTTCCTTAACCTCACAATCCTGGAAGGATGAGTACATTTCTGATGTACATAGGAAGTGATGAGTAGAGGCATGAAGAATAACTCCCAAATTCAAGACATAGTGGAACCATCAGGCTGGGCACACAGTGTGACTCATGTTGATGTTGCTTTCTTGCCCTAGATAGAAGCCACACAGAACATCTATATGCGAATTCTAGATAGTGTTATGGAACAATTACACCATCAAAAGAAACTGAAATAATATGTGAATTGTATTAGTCTCAAGGATGTGAGCAGCAGGTGTTGGTCAACTTCCTGTTGGCTCATTTCCATTGGAAATCACATATAATGTGGCCTTTAGTGGCAGAATTGAAGCTTTTCCCCTCTTGCATTTTGATTGTTTTTTTTTTTTTTTTTTTTTTGCACAAAATTTGACATTAACTTTCAAGTAAATACAGTCTGATGTTATCTTATTTGTGATTACAGGTTTTGTTTTACCCTTTGGTTTTCCAACTAACAGATTAAACAAAATAAAATGTAAAAGGCCAAGCGTATAAAAAAACCCGAAATTATTAGTCTCTTCGGACTAACTATGCTTAGCCTTAAAATAAAGACTCATTTATTCTTTTAAGCTCCCAAACTTGAGTCTTCTCAAAGCCCAAGAGCCCAATCTGCTAATTATGTTTTTGTTTTTTTTGCTATCTGTCTCTATTCATGTATCCACATGTCCTTCTTTCTATTTATCCACCCATCCCTAATCTGTCTACAGACTCTAACATTCATATACATATACATGAGTATTTCCTTTCATTCTTCCATCTTTCCTTCTATCGACCTATTCATATTTCCATCGATCTATACATATATCATACATCTTTCTATCCTTACCTCTGTCCTCCCAAACCTGCCCATGTACAATGTGTCCTGTACGTGCCATGTTCTTCTAGGGATAGCGATATTACTATTAGTTAGAAAAAATGGGCAGATTGCATGACTGGCTTATGTGAGTCATGAACCCTCACTCACATTCACGAACTCCAGTGTTTTTCTTCCAGTGATTTTCAACTGCAGTAGCTTGATTGACTTTGTCTAAAACTAAACTCATGTGTTGGTAGGACTATAGGCCATTTAGTAGGAATAAATTTAAAAAGTTGTTTGCCAATCTTGGTCTTCTTGAACTCCATTATTGAGTAAAAATATAAATAGTAAACACCTCAGAGTAACTTGGAGGGAAGAATTGAGCCTGGTGCAGTAATTGGTTATTATTTTGGATCAGCAGCAATAACTGAAAATAGACTTCTAGTAGATTCCTCTCATTAAAATATCATTGCTTAACAGAATTTCAACCACTGTTCATATCTCTTAGTACAGGTAGAGTATGTCTTAGCCAAAATACTTGTGTTCAGAGGTGTTTTGGATTTCACTCAGGTCTTTTTTTTTCTTCAAGTTTTGGAATATTTGCATAAACCTAATGAGATACCTTGAGGATAGGACCCAAGTTTAGACATGAAATTCATTTATGCTCCACATAAACTTTATACACATAGCCTGAAGGTAATTTTATGCAGTATTTCTTGTGCACCTGCATTTTGACCTCAACCCATCACATGAGATCAGGTGTGGAATTCTCTTTCCACTTGTAGTGTCATGTAGGAGCTTAAAAACTTACAGATGTCAGTGTCCAGAGTTCATATTGCTGAGCTAAGGATGCTCAGTCTTGTATAAATAATGTGAAGCCCTGCCACCATTTGAGGCCTTATAGAATCTCGCTTTACTGGTCACAACATACATGCACCCATGCATACTGTTCTAATATTCACTTGTTTTTCCAACCATCTGGGCTACAGAAAGCTTTCTTCACCCCATATCATAACTCTACCCTTCATGGTACCTTGCAAAGTTATTAATGAGGACTCTTCTAGAGCTGTTTGCATCCCACAAGGGAACTATATCAAAGAGCATTTTGCTAAGTAGGGGGTCATGGCATGCAAATATTAGATCATTCTGGACAATGGTATATATAACTTGATCCCTTATACTGTTTGTATATTGAAATATTAACCAGATGGTGGCCTTCAAAGTTGGGGAACAATACCATGCATGTGGAGTCTTCATGAAAGGGAGCAGACAACCACAGAGTAAAGATCAAAGATTGTCCCCTTACTTGTGAGAAGATTCAAGAAGTCACATCTGTAAATATTAAAGTAGATGTTTCACTAATAACAATTATGAGGGCACATTGAAGACACAGACTTCCCAATGAACAGCATTACGAGTATTATGTGCTATTCACTACTGCATGATACCAGATGAGGCATTCAGGTCTTTTAGTGCTGGAGGACCCTTGTTATCTAGCAGAAAAACTCATGAGATCCTCTCTCTAATAGCATGGGTAAGGTCTGTCTTCAAGCTGCCTGCCCCCTTTGCCTGCCTGGCTCTTCCCTCTCCATTTTCACAACTCCTTCAGATCTCAAAACTCAAGCATTTCTTCTTCAGGGAAATATTTCTTAGCTGTTTTTCTCCCCATCAGTGCCTCTCATCCTATCAAGTATCTCTCCTTCACAGCTCTTCCCAAAGTAGCAATTTTACATTTATTTATTTGATGATTTTATTAATTTCTATTTCTCTCATCAAATTGTACATGCTGCAAGAGCACTGTTCAGATTTTTAATGGATCATCTCATCCTAAGTAAACACAATGGTAGAGTTCATTGTAGGCACTACATGAAAAAAAAAGGTGTTATGTTTATTTGTTGAGTGAAAAATGAAATGGATGGAAGGGAAAGACAGAATTAATAAAGGAGTCATGGGTGGCCAGTACAAGGGATGTATACTCTGAATCGTTAGCATCTGCATGTATCCAGGCTGCTACAATGAATTTGGCTATAACATGAATTATTAGTACTGAATAATGCAGGATATTATGTTGCCTTTACATCATTTATTATTGAAATATATTGTGGGCAAATAAACTGACTATTCCTGAACTCCCAATGCTTACTAGTGCCCCCACTTAGTCCCTCTCATCTTATACCTGTGAACACATATGTGAGCACCTGAGGAGCCACATCTCTTTCTCCAGAGCTCCCCCAAGAACCTATAAGTCTGTGTTTCCTTAAGGCACCCAACTCCCTCAGATACTGTAGCCCTTGTATTATTGGTACTGCCTCTGTTAATATGGTTGCTGTCACCTCCCCATGAATCAGATGTACAGAACACAATGCCTTCTGAAAGCCTGGGGACACCTCTGGGCCCCAGCAGCTCAATGAAGCTCATTATGGAAATCAGCTAAATGCTGAAGAGCTAGATAAGTGGGGACTGTTTACCAGCCCTTCCACTGGAGACTCACAGACTGTTTTTAATGGGAGCTCATTTGCGGCCTCCCTCGGTCACTCAACCCTCTTTATCTGCTGCTGTGACTAATCTGCAGGAAGAGAGGTTTATGTCTGCATGAAAGAGCTCTCTAAAGGAACTGGGATGATTGGTAATGGAGGGTAGAAATGTGAAGAGCACAGGGGTGCAGAGTCCTGGGACCAAGAGCCAGCCAAGCCCAGTTCACCCTATGACACAGATGATACTTCTCTTTGCCTTACAGAATAATAGATATTTGGGCCTGATGAAACAAAAAAAATGGATAATGACATTCAACTTGTCAGCCAACCAGGAATAAAAAGCTATATAGTTTATATAGTGTTTTGTTCATGCATCCCAACTTTTGGAACATTAATGCTTGCTACTACCATCATTTGAAGCTGAGGAAACAGCCTAAAGTTATAGAGTGACCTGCTCAGGTTATTATTGCTAAATCCTTTTCTCTGCTCAACACAATGCATTTTCTGCTTCACCAGAGCTGCATTAGTGGGTGTTATTAGAATACCGCTAATGAACTTTGAGTTACCCTTAAGCTTCAGGAACTTGCATGTGCCCACAGGGGCACCCGCCACACCAAGGAAATAAATTGAATGTTTTTATAGCCTTCCAGTGGAGTGAAATCTTCCACAAGTTTAAAACTCAAAAATCACTACTGATACTGGCTCTCTGAGGACATAGATTGCTCGCTGGTGATCCAGAGAAGTCCTGAGTTAAGGTACTTTCATCCACTAACACATTTTTCTCACAGAAGAAAGTTTTAGGCTGACTATGAGCCTCCTTCTCTCTAAATCCTGTGCCTGTTTACTCACAGTGACCATCTTCCATAGGTTTCTACAGAGCCTACTTCATAGTGGAGTATCAGTGGGTAGGACGCCCTTAACTTTGTGAATATCAAGACAGACCTTCCTATGACAGGCTCAGGGCCATCAGCCAGTCCTCGGTGCCCAGGTCTCTTCTTCTGCAGGCTCAGGGTTATAGGATGGGAAAGGGGCAATATGGTGGCTGTTTAAATACATATTTTTTTTATTGTTTCAACTATCTGGGCTGTACTGACTGGTTTTGTGTGCCAACTTGATACAAGCTGGAGTTATCACAGAGAAAGGAGGCTCCCTTGAGGAAGTGTCTCCATGAGATCCAGCTGTACGGTGTTTTCTCAACTAGTGATCAAAGTGGAAGGGGTCATTGTTGGTGGTACCACTTCTGGGACAGTAATCCTAGTTTGTACAGTAAAGCAAGCTGAGCAAGCCAGGGGGAGCAAACCAGTCAGCAGCACCCCTCCATGGCCTCTGTAGCAGCTCCTGTCTCCAAGTTTCTGCCCTGCGTGAGTTTCTATCCTGATATCCTTTGGTCATGAGCAGCAATTTGGAAGTGAAAGCTGAATGAACCCTTTCCTTCCCAACTTGCTTCTTGGGCACAAACTTTTGTGCAGGAATGCAAACCCTGACTAAGTCATGTGCGTTGTCCCATTCATTTATATCTTTTAAAACAATTGAAATAAATAATAATGATGGACTGAGTTGTGTTGGTGCCATTTTGCCTTCTGTTCCCAAGTAATTGCACTTTGTTCCCACCTCAATTGCATTGCTATTCAACGATCACCAAGAAGGTTAAAAGAACCTTAGCTTGTTCAGACTCACAACTGCACTAAGCCTTTGCACACATGAAAAGAACGCCTCTCAGATGACTTCAGAGTGCAAAGTCAACTCCTTCCTTTCAGAGTACAGTACATGAAATTTAGAGTGTAAGCCATGAGTGAGCCAGGCTCATGTCTGAATCTGGCTCTTTTAGAATTCCTTGTAGATGTCTCTTATCTCGGTCTCTTCCTTCTTATCTATAAAAACAGAGATGGAACTGATAGTCGCTGTTGTACTAATCAGATAGTGAGATTTGCAGACTATAAAAATAATGCAGGCACGTGTTCAAATGACCCTACTGTCCTGCTTGAATTTGAATGAGAGAGCAAGAAAGAACATTGTGGGAAGCTGGGTTTGCAAGAGGATGCAAAACCTCCTCATGATCTGTGAGCACCCCACTGTTTGAAACCATAAAACTCCCACTTACTGATTATGAAACCTCAGACGACCTCTCTGGCCTTTACTTAGCGACACATTTATAAGGGAAAGTAATATTGCCACGTGTGTAAAAGAGGGATCAGGATGAAGCCCATACACATGCTATGCAGCTACTTATATGTGATAAAAATGATAAATGTTATTAATGAGTTTGAAGTTAGAACAAAGAGAATGGCAAGCAGGAAAGCTCATGACATTGAAGCAGCGGGGCTAAAAGGAGTGCACATTCCCAGGCTGCTTCTACTGGATGCCAGCTCTATGTTATCATTATGTCCAAGCAGCTGAGCAGAAGCAACTTAAGGAAGAACATATATGTCTCCATTGCAGTGAGGAATTCAGTGAGGGAGTCATTTCATAGCAAAGAAAATGAGTGGCAACTGCTTACTTCATGTTGACAGGAAGCGTCCAGATACAACCCTCAAGACCATCCCCTATGGCCCTATGTCTGTCTCCTCTACCCTTTGTCTTAAACGTTTCACAGACTCCCAAAACAGTGGCATCAGCTGGGAAACAAATGTTCACAAAACATGGGTCTCTGGGGAGTATCTCACGTTCAAACCATAAACCACATCTTGCTACTACTACGTCCCCAGGGACTGGAATTGTTGGGGCACCTTCAGACCTACATCTTGAGTTTGATGACAAAAGGTGACTCGAAGGAACCTCAGAAAGGCATAACTCTCTTGCCTTTTTGCCCATCAGATAAACCTCCATTGCCTTACCAGGACTGACTTCTCATCCTGAACTGAGACACAGCCCAAACAGAAAGAATGGTCATGTGGTAGCTGTGGCTATGTAGGTGAGTGAGTGGGCTGTGTGTCTCGCCCTGGGCTGGTTTAAATGCTTCTTCCAGGGGCCTTTATAGCACTCCTGCATTTTCCCGAATAATCTTGCTCATTATGATGCTGGCCGACTTTTCAAGCCAGCTCATTTTTCTTCCCTTTGTCTCAAATTCCAATACTCTGCCCTTTTCACAAGATTTCGGAGAGCAGTTCACAGCGCCCATTTTGTGGGGAAGGGGAGGGGGAAGATGTGTCCCCAGAGGGTGAACAGAATCTTAGCCTTACTTTAAAAAAATAAAAAGAAAGAGCTTTGTCTGCTAAATCTCCCCATTTTGAAATCAAATGTTGTTTAAAATTCAGGACAAATTCTCAGCTCTCTTGCAGACAGATTCCACACAAGCACGGGGAAAAGGGTAGAATGAGGTGAGAGCACGTTCGTGTAAGGTGCCTTAGCATTCCTCAATAAACATGATTAAATGCACACCTACTGTGTGCCAAATGCTGTGCTAAGCTTCTTGGGTGGCTTGGCAAGCAAAATAGATGCTATATTCCCTGAAGATTGTAGTGAAGAAAATATAATCTGTACAAGTCACCACCTACAGTCATAATTATAATCTGTGCACCTGTTTCACAAGGAAAGGGTAAGGGTGTCTGAATGCACATAGCGAGAACCTGACTAAGGGGACCTCAGAAGAGAGTCACTAAGGACGTGGCATTAGTTCTGGGGCTAAACAATGATCAACAGAATATGTTAGATAAGAGCAAGTGAAAGGAATTCTAAAAAGAAGTGTCTGGTACTAGAGATATCACCAATGTTTAAAGAGTTGGGAGGATGCCAGTATTCCTGGATCCCAAGAAAACTAGGGGAATACGGGTTAAGAGGGAGGAAGGATGTACATGTAGGTGGAGCTCTCACGTGTTTTTGTATACATGATAATCTTGTTGTTCTTTATCCTTAGAATAATAGGTGTGAGCTGGAGTTCGAACATAGAAATCACATGCACATGCAATGGTGGATTTCAGTTTACAAAGGCTATTTTTGCCATGCATTTAAGAATATCAAAAAGATGTAGGTTTCAAGAGGGAAAAGTGAGGACAGTGGAGAAACATGGCTGGCTTTAATAAGTATCCCAATCATGTCATAAATTGGACTGTTAAAACAGATACAAATTCTCATCTACTCTATATCTCTAGGCATATTTTATTTTCAGCCACAAGGACACTAGAATTTATTTGGCGCATTTTTGTGGTTGACCTGATATAACCTAGTAAGACCTTAGAAGAGAAGATTTAAACTCAAAACGTTCCCAGATCTAATTGGCCTGGGGCCATGTCTGTGAGATACTATGTAGATAGATGATTGATGTGGGGAGGTCTTACCCGCAGTGGGTCAGACTGTCTAGGATAAGTAAGCAAGCCAGCTGACCATGAGCTAAGATGAAAATGAGCCAATAGGAAGCCTTCATGTTTATCATAGTAACAGAAAAGTATGATAGAACAGCCATGTAATATTTTTGGCTAATAAAACAATAATGAACATTGTACAAGTAGATTTTAGCATCTTTATGCACTGGAGCTTGCTCTTCTTTTCTGTTTTGACACTGCTGGTGACCACTTGAAGAATGTAAGGGTGCCAAACTTAAACATATTTTCCGTGACTCTTCAGCTAATATTCTGCAAATTGTTGGACAGCCATGATAACTTCCTATATCCATCAACCCCAAGCTAACTAGAGATGATAAACACAGTGAAGAAGCAAAACTAGAACTTTCCAGTCACCTCCAATAGGACTGTGATTTAAATATATAGGTATCATGTGAAGACATTATACTTGGAAGAGCTGGGTTGAGCTAATAAGTTTAACTATGTCAATTTTCTCTCAACGGATATTCACTCATAGTTAGGACATTAAGGGAGCTGTTTATCACTACTGCATCTCTAAGGTCTTGAACAGTACCAGAAAAAATAGAAAAGAACCATTGAATATGTTTTGATTATTTACATATTTGAATTTGGTGAATGGACTATTATATACACATTTTTCTCTAGGAAAGACATTTCTTTCTCCTACCCAGAAGTTGGGGGTTTATGATGGGTTATATATTCTTGGCCCAGTGAATGGCAATGTTAAGAGGTGTGGCCTTGTTGGAGTGGGTGTGGTCTTGTAGTTTTGGGTTTTAATATCCTTGTCTTAGCAACCTGGGAGCAAGTATTCTGCTGGCAACATTTGTCTGCCTAGATGCTGCCATGTTCCCACACCTTGATTATAATGAACTGGACCTCTGAACCTGTACGTCAGCCCCAATTAAATGTTGTTCTTATAAGAGTTGCCTTGGTCACAGTGTTTGTTCACAGCAGTAAACCCTTAACTAAGACAAAGGTGGACTCTTATAAATAAAAACTAAATTTATATTTACCTACCTGTGAAGGATACAGTGAAGAGCATTGCAAACAAAGGAATAAATTGTGTAATTTTTACATTGAAGATATTCACCACATGCTCCTAGATGGACACAGATTATTATAATAGCCACTTTTGCCTTGCTAAAAATATTAGCAGAAGAGAGTGATTTACATTCTACCTGGGGCAGGAGACCAGAAATAGGTAAATTCCAGCAAAAGTTTGCAGAGAAAGAATTGATTACAGAAGAGATAACAGGGATTAAATAAGTTAACTAATGTAGGAATATCATTGTAGGATATAAATAAAAGAGGAGAAAGATGAAGAAAAAAAATGGACTGCATAGGACTTCTCTATGACATAAGAAAGGAAGAGGCCACTGTGGAAGTGTCCAGTGTGGGTGCAAAGCTGATAGACAATAAAGGCTGCAGAAAAAGATTGTGCCACCCAAAACCCCTTTGTGACACACCCCTAGAAGGCTAAGTTCAGATAGTCTTAACCAAAAAATTTCATCCTAAATGGAATTCACGTGTAGGTTCTGATCTCAAAATTTATTACTTTTTATATCATTTTGGCATACTTAAACTAAAGCATTTACTCATTTCAAGCATCAGTACCCTCCTTTCTAACTGAAAACATAAGGAAGATAGAAAGATTTCCTGTGCACTGATCATTCAACATACACCAAAAAGGGCATTGTTCAATTAGGTCAAGGCATATACAACGTATGGTTCTTGCCACAGCTCTTTGTGGCATCCTTTCTAACTACCAGTCACTCACAATTGTTCCAGAGACACAGCCTGAATGTAAACACGCCTTCTCTGCTTACTTGCTTGGCATCTTTGAACAAGAAACAGAATGACTCTAAATCTTTTTTCCTTAACTCTGAAGTGAGAAGGCTATTTCATTGGATGGTTGCAACAATGAAAGAATACAGAGCTTGTAAAGTGCTTAACTCCTAGAGTGAGATAGTACTCGTCACCCCCCAGTCAATTCTTTCAAGAAACTCCATATTGAAAATAACAAAGACCAGGCTGAGTTTGATGGCATACCTCAATGTAGCATATCTAGTAAGTGGCAAAACTGAGATTTAACCTGAAAAGTCCTACTTTCTCCTGTTCTGAACTCCTAAACAGCATCCAGGATTCCTTCAATGTACCTTCAGCAGCATTGGTGCTCAGAGTGTTATTGCTTCTGACTAATGTTATTGTAAAACTCCAAAATAAATAATAGATTTTTCTGGATGAAGCAAAAAAAAAAAAAAAAAAAAAAAAAAAAAAAAAAAAAAAAAAAAAAAAAAAACAAAAAACTTTCAAATCCCCAGAGAAGTCAGAAGGAATACATTTCCCTGATATACAATCATTCCACATTGCCATTTTGGTTTTACGAGGGGAAGTGGTAAACTTCTAAGATTTCAAAGTGGTAAACAGTAACGACGTGGTAGTAAATGTTGCGAGAGAATGACTGCTTTCATTCCTGTCTAGAACAGGAATGAAGGAAGGTGCAAACAAATGGAGAATACCTAAGGAAGCCAGTGTTGGGAGGGGGAGACTTGGCCAAGAATAGAGCACCATCTCCCACTCCAGCTCCACCATCACAATGCCATGTCACTGAAGCAGGACACATAAGCATCTCTAGACCCACATTTTTTAGTAATCTAAAAACACATGGTCTATAATCCAAATTGTTATATTTTGGATAAAAAAATGAGATACTATGAATAATTATACCATACAGCTTAGTTCTGACTACCGGTCATGCTTAATTTTTGTTAACTTAACCTAAGCTAGAGTTATCAAAAAAGAAACTACAACTGAAGAAATGTCTCTATAATACTGGCCTATGGGTCAGGCCATGCATAATGTTCTTGCTTATTGATTGGTGTGAGAGATCCCAGATCATTCTCATAGTGCCTGTTCCTCACAGGGGATCCTGGAGTGTAATAGAAAACAGTCTAAGCTTGCCATGAATAGCAAGCCAGTAAACAGCGTTCTTCCACACCTCTGCTTAAGATCCTGCCTTAAGTTCTTGTCTTGATTTCCTAAGATGTTGGACTGTGGTGTAGAACTGTAAGATGAACAAAGCATTTCTTTCCAAGTTTAATTTGGTCATGGTGTTTTAGGTGTTTGAACATAGCAAGAAAAATTATAACTAAAGCAAAAACTTTGACATAACCACCATACCTGTTCGCAAGGTGTTAAAATTGAAACAGCCTAAGGGGAAAAAAATTGTTTTGTCTCAGACTCTGATGTTGAGTGATGGAATCTACCATCAAACACTGCCTATCTTCAGGCGCTGATCCTGAGAGAGTTAAAAAAAAAAATACATGCAGAAAAATCCATGGGTCGAGAGGAAAGACGAGCTGTACCTCATCATTGGTTGGTGTGTTTCTAAGAATGCATATATGTGTATGCATGTTTGTTTCTATATCGATATGTGAATGTGTGTGTGTGCGTGTAGACATATGTGTGTATACGTGTGTAGGCCAAAGAACACACTTGGTTGTTGTTCCTCAAGCATTACTCACCTCTTTATTGAGAAAAGGGTCTCTCATGGGCAAGGCTAGGCTAGGCTAGCAGGCAAGTAAACTCCAGGAAACTGTCTGCCTGTGCCTCCACAGTGCTGGGGTTAAAAGAATATGCATCCATGTCAGGAATTTTGCATGGGTTACAGGAATAGAACTGAGTTTATTATTCTTTCAAGGAAAAGCACTGTCCTGACCGAGCTAGAATCAAAAGTTATAACATTTGAGAAAACAAATCATGATAGGTAGATAAAAGTTAGAGAGGAAGAGGCATGCCTGAAATCTCACAGGAGTTCTACCCCAGTTTTTTTGGCCTTCTGTCAGGCAGACAGAACAAAACAGAAACTGACATTTCTAGACCAGACAGAGGCATGCATATGTCTGAGATAATATTATCTCATTATCCCACGTCTGAAGTGTATCGCTCAGACCTCAGAAGTTTTGAGGCCTTGAATCTTTCTTTGAGACTACTTTTGGCACTCTGGTCTATGAAACATGACTTGGATTTGAATCCCAAGCTATGCCCTGTTGGCAGCCAGTACAGCTCACGTTGATGAAATAATGTCTCAGCTGTCTGCTTGGCTCTTAGGACCTGGTTGCGGTGAAAATCCTGGAAGGAAGTATTTCCAAGCATGCCTACCATCTGCTGGATATGAAAGTAAGGTACTTGCTGTGGTTCTACATAGCATCTCATCATCAAGTCAGTCTGGAAGCTGATCACCTTGAAAAGCTCTCCTTGAGGCTATTTCTTTCCCTTGACTATGGTACAAGAAGCCTCCTGAACTTAGCACTAACTCAGAGAAATATGAAGCTCTCAACCAGAAACACTTCGTCGCTTGCCTCGCTTTTGCTCCATAATTTGATAGAATCATTCTTTAACACACATTTTTTCCCTCAGCCCCCACATCAGAAATGATTGAGAACAAGAGAACACATTCCTATGAGAAATGGGGCTTTTTCACTCAAGCAAACAGAAACCCGAAGGGTTATTTGATTAGGGGAGTAACTTAGTCTGGTGAGTGGAGCAATGCATTCTAAGTCAGAGCCCTGGATTCCTGTGTAAGGCATCATGTGCCTCCGAATCTCCCTCATAATCCATCTCACAAGACTCCTGGGTGGCTCAATAGGATAATGGGCATGAAGTGCTCAGAAAACTCCAAAGTGCCAGTATATATGTAAATGATGACTCTCTTTCAAGATGGGAAGTGTGTTTAAAGAGAAGGGTGCCGCTGATCAATTATTCCCTTTACTCATACAGGATTGACAAGGCCCCTAAATTCCACACTCTCTGTACCCTGATGGATTAGACTGCATTTCTTTACAAGCTATAATAATCCTGCTAAGATTCAGCCTGTGTGGAAAGTAGGGCCAGTTCCCAGGGGACTGGGTGCTGCTGAATGCTCAAACATCAGTCAGGGCTCTGCCATTGATAATGGAAAGTGTAAAAGGAAGAGAAAGCTCATGCAATATGAGTCGTACAGGTATTTTGAAGATGGATGCTCTCTTTCCTTTAACTAAAGGGGGCAATACTGATTACCTGGCCCCTATTATTCCCTGAGGTAGAGTGTGCGACCAGGTCACCAGTTTATTTGGATAATAAATCATTTTGGCTGGAGTGGTCATTCACTGAGTAAAACAATTACCACCCACACATGAGGACATGAGTTTGAATTCCCAGAAGCCACATTTAAAAATCTGGCCATGGCGTCACACATATGTATCCCCAGCCCTGTCGAGCAGAGAAAGATAAATCCTGGAAGTTATATGGTCATCTAGTCCATCCAAAACAGTAACCACCATATTCAGTGGAACACACTGCCTTGAAAATGAGGGGGGGTTAAATGATTTAATATGACGTGTGCTGTCCTGGTACATATTCATATAACACACACAAAAACACAAAGATAAAAATGCTTCGTTAGCTAAAAAACCACCCTAATGGCATAATAAATATTCAAATTCTGTCACACTTCTAAGGGTATTTTCAACCCCTTTTAAGATTAAAAGTAATAATGTCGTAGCAAGTACTTGCTACAAGATGTGTGTGGATGTCAGAGGACACGTTTGGTTGCCTGGGAAACTCCTAACTTTCCATGAGTCCCAAGGATCAAACTTTGGCTGGTCAATAGGTGTTCATGTAAAGTGTCCACTGAGTATTTCCAACTGCAGACAGACATTTCTAATCCCACACCACTAAGAAGGGTTAGTGTCTTTTTCCTTAGTTCTGATACTGATCAGCAGAGAATATGGAGAGACTGTACATTCCTGTTCCCCCTCTTTGCCTGCACAGATGGGGGCTTCAACTGTCCCCAGCAAGGGTAATAAATTGTCTCTGTTTGCTTGTTGCCTCTGGGCAAGAATGTTCCATGAAGTAATTGTAAGTGGTTTCGGCTTGCAAGGAGAAGTTATGTTCTCTCTGTAGAAGTTGGGAAATGAATCATTTTCTCACCATCTGCCCTTAATCAATTCCTTTATTCTTCCTCTTCCACCTCGGGCTGCATGCCTTTGGTCAATCACCTATTCTCTCAAAAACGTAACTACCTTAGCATGGTGCGAGGGCGGTGGGGAGCAAGGAGACAGGGATTACGAGGCAACGGACTTGCTTCATGTCTGGCACATGTGACAGGGACACAGACTGTGGACTGCTGGTTGTGGTTCCTTCCATCTGCTGCTGCTGGTGGGGCCATAAAGAGATTAAGGAAAAAAAATAAGTAAATGCACATGAAAATGATTCATTGCCTGCGTGCACCCAGTGGGCGTTCTAGAAGTGGGAACTATTATTAGCACAGATGAGGCAGGTATCTTACAAAATATTGATAAGAAAAACAAGACAGAAAACACTGAAATTCTTAAGCCACCTGAAAGGAGAGACCTGCAGGAACCATCAGCCAGTTTGTCTCTCATAAGAAGCCACTCAAACCCCCATTCCAAGTCTGGAAGAACACAGCCGACACATGAACTGGGAAGCTATTTGTTTAGGAAGTACCAAGAAGAAAGGTCTACAAGTCTCTTGAGTGCAAACCTTCTTAGGTGGGACATACCTCTAAGGCAACTGTGGTCATTGCTATAGAGCAAGGACTAAAAAGACAAAAAGCATAAAATAAAAATCATGTTGATAATGCCAGTCTACCTTTTTCTAGAGATTCCACATTCTTGGACTCTTGAGGTTGTAATTCCCCAGGGTGGGAAAATTAAACTCAAAAGGCTGAACATTTTGGGCTTGTCAATGTCGTGCTATTTTTCACTGATGTTTTGTGTGTACACGTATACAGAAAAAAAGCAATACACACATACACAAGACCTGGAATGATTCACATGGCATCGTGGACAATCCATTCCTATAGAATACTATAGTTCTCTCTCAACCTTGGGTTAGCACAGTGACAGAGAGCAGTGATTTCCTCGCCAAAGGTTTATTTGGCTAAAAGCTACTGTTACCAAAGCAGGAAATGGAGCTTTCTAAATCTCTGGATTGCACAGTAATTTAAACATGAGGCTTGTTTTGACAAAATGCAGCATGATATATGAAAGTAAGTGGGAGGATTCTGTAAATGAAAGAGAAGCTGGAAGCTCAGAGAAAGCCTATGAGAAAAGAGACCACAGCTCTGTGAAGGGAGCAGCAGGGGAAGGCTCTTCGGAAGCATGGCTACCTGGGGAACAACACCATTCCGCACATCTCTGAAAGGATCCATGTGCTTTGTCTCTCAAAATTGCCATGTGGCCCCTGGTGTTTAAACCTGGTACCAGAGCTGGGGAGATGTGTCCTTAGGCCCATCGTGCCTCTTTGACATAAAAGGAGCTTGGAAACTGAGGAGTTTGTACCACATCTTGGGTTAGAGGAGGCCAAGATGGGGTAAGGACATTGTATTAATAGCAGAAATTAGACATCGGGTGTAGCAGGTACAATGGGGCCTCTACATCAATGTTGAGGGCCCTTGCAGCCACAGAAGTATCTCCAGCAGGAGGACCTAATTGAGGAATGCCTGAGAGCAAGTCTTGCTAGTGCAAATAATGTCAACCAATCAGAAACTTCTGCTTAGAAGAGATGCTTTCTTGGGTCCAATGGGGGCATGGGTGGAAGGTCTTAAAGGAGCCTATAGCAGTGCTCAGATGGGCTTGCTGCAGGGTTCCTCATCTGCTCCAGGAGTCTGTGTCATTGAGTTTGTGTCATTGACTCTGTGTCCTTGACTCTGTGACAACTTACCCCCAAACCCCAAGGGCACGTAGGCTCAGGCAGAGAGCTGTTCAGGGCAACAATGAGGGATGATGATCAAGATAATCAAGGAAATAGAGCTGTCTGGCGAAAACCCAACAAGAGGAAGAACACAAACTCAAGTTATTGTATAAACAAAGAGCCAGGGAACAGGCTTAAGCCCTAAGAATTATAGCAATCTTGATCTCAAATTTTTTCAAAGTTTTTGGTAAATACTAATTTATACAGACCACACAACTTTCTATAAAGGTCACATCCTAAGGTGCATTTCATGTAAGAAAAGAAATGAGATTCTATCCTGTTTACACTAATATGCAAGACCATAAACTGAGTTTGCTACTACCCATAGCAACCCCATCTGCACAGGTCTCACCCTGCCTCTGCTGTCTTCCTTCTTCTCTTTCAGCCAGAGAAAAGGAGAGGAGCAATGTGACCTAACCTGTAGAAAGGGTAGGTTTCGCACAAAGGTGAAAACGAGTCATATGACACATTTAACTTCTGCACATTATCTTTTCATTCTGACACTTGCAAAGTAGTATGCATATAGGGTGCTGATTTGTCATTGATGTTGGAACAAGTTAAGAGCTCTTTTTAAAATGACTGTTATCAAAGTCATTTTACTGACCATAGTTGTATGGTTTGATGGGTCTTGCTTGCTACCTGTATCTTAAGGTCCTGTGCTCCTGACAGGTATGTATGTATGTTGTGTGTGGTGTCTTATAAGTATACTACTGTGCCATGTGTTTTAGAAGAGCTGATTTAGTGTGTATATAGTTTTCTGTACATTATTTAATTATTTATTTATTTTTCTGTGCTGCAACAAAAAAAGCTTAAGAATGGAAGGATTTAACTTGGCTTGTGGTTTCAGGGAATATTAGTCTATCTTGACATAGAACGCATACTGGGACAGCTTAATCCGTGACAGGAGGAACTTGCAGAATGTTCAATTTTATACCAATGGACCAGGATGCAGAAAACAAGACCAGAAATAAGAATAGTCTATAAATCTTAAATCCCCTTTGCTAATGTCTTTCATTTACCAATTAGTCACCATGTCCAAAACAGGCCAGTCTATGACTTCCCAATATAGTACTATCAAATGGATACTGAGTGTTCAAGTAGAGAAGCATGTGAAGAATATTTTACATTTAAACAACAGCATGCACCTACATATATGCATCTCTAACTATCCTGGATGATGTGTGTATGTCTGTGATTTGTGATTATTTTGTGCATATGGAATACATACAGGTAACATATATTTGAATGAGCTATATGGGTGTTGTGTGAGTTTTACATATGCCCAGCTATTGCATGAGCTGGCAACGCCAGATGTGTTCCTTTGATATACCTGTGTCTCAGGTGGAAACTTGGGCATGTGTGTGTGTCTGTCTCTGTGTGTGTCTGTCTCTCTCTGTGTGTGTTTCTGGGGTGTCTAAGAATAATATAGTCTGCCTACGTATATATTTGGGGTGTATTCTATATCTATGTTGTTTGTGTATTGCAGGCTATGTCTACATGTTTAGCTGTGTATCTGAGAGTTTTTGACACAAGTGTGTGTGTGTGTGTGTGTGTGTGTGTGCGTGTGCGTGTGTGTGTGTGTGTGTGTGTGTGCATGGATATGATTGACCGGAATCTATCAGATCGATATTTCAGAGTGAATTGACCCCTCCCTTCTCCCCAACTCTCTCAGCCTAACCCTGACTTCTTGTTGGCGTCATATAGTTATTAGCTGGTCAGACATTTTTTCTCTCCTTGAAATATCCCATTGTTCATATCCAGCTCAGTAATCA
Source organism: Micromys minutus (assembly GCF_963924665.1). Taxonomy (NCBI): domain Eukaryota; kingdom Metazoa; phylum Chordata; class Mammalia; order Rodentia; family Muridae; genus Micromys; species Micromys minutus. Next base: position 10,189,723 of record NC_137963.1, on the reverse strand, counting down.
TAGAAATGGGCCTCAGAAATGTCATTTTATACTGCTACCTCCACAGATGGGGAGAAATCAAGTCCCTGTTATCTATTAGTCACTGAAAATAAAGAGCCAAAATAGCTGCTATCTGAGTGGAGGTTAACTATTTCTGGTCCAGTTAGAGATCCTCTTTATTGGAGCTATAAATATCACACAGGTCATGGGTGGAACACAAGGAACACAGAGCTTTAAAATACCTGGACATTTCTGCTTCCAACTACCATGAAATACAACAATTGGCTCACCCATCTAATGGCACATTGTTGGCATTTGCTGAGGAGGGAGTGAGGGAACAGTTCATCACTAAATTCAACAGTTCTATACAATGCCTTGTCCCTATTCTTCCCAGCCTCCTTGGTCCCTGAGGCTGTAATCAATCGTTATGATTACAACATATCCTCATTTCTCCAAATCTATAATAAATGGAAAAGAATATTTTATGGCCTAAACAATTCATTATATTACAGGAAACTTAAGTGACAGCGCTAAGGAATTTTCCTTCTCGAGCTTCTTACTTTCTAATCTGCTAAACTGGAGGTAGTTTCTTAGAACTTGAATTCATAAAATTGGACTAGATGAGGTAGATTCTGTCAGCCCAGGAAATAAACTTGAAATCAACTGCTGTGTACAGATCAAAGGTGTAGTAAATAGTCATGCAAAATAAGGTTACATCCTTGGGTCAAAAGGAAAAAGAGACAGTAAAACAGCAGTACCTTTTACTATGTACCAGACACTGGGCTCCAATTATCATTATCATCTCAGAGAAAAGGCAATTCAGGCTACAGAGGAGTTGAATGTTTAGGCCTCCACTTATCTAATACCCAAGTTTACAATGTAATGGACCTGACACCTGTGTCATCAGGTCCAATAAAACCCCATGTCCAAGGCCTTGGAATTTCTTTCGATTCTAAAACACTATCTAGTTTTGATATCATGGGTGTTGTACTCACCACTTTGTAAGAACAGGAAGTAATGTCCAGTCTTGTCATTAACATTCACCCAATGTTAAAGTTACTCTCATGAATTAGGCTGAGGAAAACTCTACTTTGTTCCTTGACATAGTAGGCCAGAAAACTGGCAGATCAAGAAACACCTGACTGTAACTCATGGGATGACCCTTAATACAATACTTCTTTACCTGACAGCCTGCTATTAGTGCAAACATGCAGTCCGTCCACCTCTGTCTCTCTGCCTTTCTCTCTCTGTCTCTCTCTGTCTCTCTGTCTCTATGTCTCTCTGTCTCTCTGTCTCTCTCTCATTCTCTCTCTCTCTCTCTTTCTCTCTCTCTCTTTCTCTCTTTCTCTCTCTCTCTCACAGACACACATTTTCATTACTTTAGTATATTACTACATGAAACCCAGTTATATATATTTACTTCCAGCTCTTTAATATACAAGGTATAAATAATCACAACATATGTTCAACATGAAGGAACTCTCTAGCTTCTCAAAACATCTTGCCTTTTCATCATAAAGAAAAGTGTTTGGATGTCTACTGGCACTTTTCTATTATCTTATATCTTGACATCCATCTCCTCAGACCAAGAGTAGCAAGAGCCAGATTTTGAAACTGATCAATACTATGGTCAGTCCAAGATTCCTCATTGACTGGCCACAAAGCATAGAACTTCTTATGCAATACTGATAGGAGCATTATTGATCATCATCTTTTACATGTATATTAAATAAATGTCAAACAATGCAAATATTTCACAAATATTCCCAATACAATATTTTTCTTTTGTTGTTTTTGTTTATTTGGTTGGTTGGTTGGATTATTTTTGAAAAATCCAAATTCTCTTTGAAAAACTTTATAAAGCTTTAAAAGTAAAGGTATAATCTAAGCTTTCAGCATTTACCAAACTCCAAGCTAGGAGTTCTGCTCACAGCATCTGACTGGTCTTCACAAATTTCTATGTGATAGAAATTATTATCATGTCTATTTTATTTTTTTCATATTTAGAGATATGCTTGTTGTACTCAATATCAACTTTAATAGCTTAATAACCATATGACATAATTACACTGCATATAAGTTGATAGTTGCTAAGGAAAATCATTGTAATGTACAGACACTGTAGAAATCAAGGATGAAGGTACCTTTGTATTTTTCCCCCTGATTGTATTGAATATATTTTATTTCCATTTTGAATGTTATCCTCTTTCCCAGATTCCCCTCGATATCTCCTATCTCATCTCCCCATGCTTCTATAAGAGTGTTCACCAACCCACCCACTCCCTTCCTGCATGCCCACCCTGACATTCTCCTATACTGCCTCATCAAGCCTTGGAAGGAACAAAGGTTTGTTCTCCCATTGATGCCCAACAAGGCCATCCTCTGCTACATGTGTAGCTGGAGCCATGGGTCTGTTCTTGTGTACTCTTTGGATAGTGGTTTAATCTCTTAGAACTCTAGTTGGTTGGTATTGTTGTTCTTATGGGGTTGCAAACCCCTTCAACTCCTTCATTTTTTTCCTCTGTCTCCTCCACTGGGACCCCATTCTCACTTCTGTTGTTGACTGCAAGCATCTGACTCTGTATTTGTTATGGTCTGATAGAGCCTCTGAGGAGACAGTTATATCAGACTCCTGTCAGCATGCACTTCTTGGCATCAGCAATATTGTTTGGGTTTTGTGGCTGAATATAGGCTGGAACCCCAGGTAAGACAGTCTCTGGATGGCCTTTCCTTCAGTTTCTGATCCAAGCTTTGTCTCCATATTTCTTCCTGAGAATGTTTTCCACCTTCTAGGATGGAATGAAGCATCTGCACTTCGGTTGTCCTTCTTCCTGAGCTTCATGTGATCCATGAATTGTATCTTGGATACTCTGAGCTTTTGAGCTAATATCCACTTATCAGTTAGTGCAAACCATGGGTGTATTTTTGTGATTGTGCTATATCACTCAGGATGATATTTTCTAGATCTGTCCATTTGCCTAAGAATTTCATAAGAATTTTTAATAGCTGAGTGGAAGTGCATTGTATAAATGTACCACATTTTTTTTGTATCTATTCCTCTGTTGAAGGACATCTGGGTTCTTTCCAGCTCCTGGCTGTTATGAATAAGGCTGCTATGAACATAAGAAAACTAAGACTCTGAGATGCTGAATCACTTTGATTCAAGGTCACATCGCAAACAAATAGCAGAGCTGAGATATTACCCAGAATTCTTAAAGCTCCGGACTTCACAAAACCCCACAATGCTGTGCTACTTCCTGAGATGAAGGAAGCACATTTGTCACAGAGCACTGTGCTCTTGCCTCAAGTCTAGTGCTATAATTAGTTTTTCAAGACTAAGAGAACATTTGGACCTTCTATATTGTCATCTTCACCACAGTGACTATTCGTAGATGTACCTTTTCAACCAGAATAGGGACTCCAATTCAGACAACTAAAACACTTATTGGCTCAGGGCAAATAAAGAAGTAGGGTATTATTCATAAATATGAATCAAATATGGTTTTAGTTATGAAAACGAACCATAAGAGAAACAATACTAAGAAGGTCTACTATTCCAGGTGCTCCATTTCTTAACAACATTTCATAATATCAGCCTTTTATTTTAGCCTTTCTGGTGGATATAATATTGATATTTATTTATAGTTTTACCCGCACATACCTAGTACCTAGTTGCTGACAATGTAGAGATGTGTGGCCATTGAGATATTTGCATTTTTGTTGAAGTATTTTGAAGTATATTTGTAACTGTGTTATTTTCTAATTGAGTCATAATCGCTTTAAATATACGTGACATGAATCTGTCTCAGTGGTGACAGCTCTTCTTTAAAGGGTACCACAGCATTGATAATATAAAACAAAAATATACTGGTCATAGCTATGGAAGCTGAGACGTCAAGGCACCAGAGATTAGATGTCTAGTGTGTGCACATTCTGTACTTCAATGTAAGGGTCCACCTTTTCCCTGAGTGGCAATTACATCATCTTACTAAACTGAATGTTGAAATAGGGGAGAAGAACACTTCCTGAATGGACAAACTTTTAGTCCTATTTTTAAAAACTGAGTGACTGAAGGAAGGTAGAGAAGCTGAATTTTAATATTAATTCTAATATTAATTATACATTTCCTGCAAAAATTAATGAAATATTTTATATTAATATTTAAGACATTGAAAGTTGTATGTAGATGATAAATAGAAACACATTCATGTATGATAGTTGATACATAGCAACAGATGAATGATAAATAGATGATATATGATATATAGACTAGATGAGAAAAATAGACAGACAGAAATATACGGTAGTTAATTAGAAGATGACTATGTTGATTTCTGTGCTCCAATATAGACTGGCTTGCAAAACCCGAAGCTTTCCTGTAATTGCTCTGATGCTTGGAAATGATTTTATCTCAAAATAGAATTCCAAAGAGGCTGAAAAGTAGCTACAAGTGGCTTCACAGAAAAAAAATTAAAGGAAAGAAAGAAGAAGAGAATGGATGGGAACATGAAGTATCCTTAAGATGTAGATGACTGTTGTTGCCATTTTCTGTTGCTTTTGTAACAGGGTACCAAAAAGACTGAGTCTTAAAGATGTACAAACCCTAATGTTATTCAAACTTGGTTCTCTCCAGTTAAAACTCAAACTATCAGAAATTCTCTCTTTCTGAAAACTGACCTTACACATTCCTTCATTTAGGGTCTGGAAAGATGATCTATGCTTAAGATTGTGTACTGCTCTTGCAAAGGACCTAAATTTTGTTTTCCAGCACCTATGTTGGACGACTCATAGCAGGTTGTAACTCCAGCCCCAAGGACTCAACATTGATGGCCTCTTCAGAAACCTGCACACACACACACACACACACACACACACACACACACACGTATGCATGCAATTAAAAATGAAATACAGCTTGTAATTTTTCTCTATATTTGAAGACTCATGTGATAAAGTGGAATACACAAAGACTCTTCAAATAATGTCTATAATTTCAAGACCAATTCTTCTGCCTAACACAAGTGAAACCTCAGTTACCAGCCCAATAAATAGTTGTTGAATTAAATTAACCTTCACTTTCCAAATTCTATTAACATCCAAATGCAAAAGGAAGGGGCCATGGTCTTACTATATGAGAAGAGAGACAGTAAGAATTAAAGACCAGAACCACAGTGCCCATTTATCCTGATGCAATCTCTGGCTGCGAGACTGTAGGGGAAGGAGCCTCTTGACCTATCAGTATGGAAATCACTACATGTTTGCATTAAGAATTCTGGAATGTATATAATAAAAGTATATCAGGCAGCCCAGCGAAAACAAAGGGGGAGGAGGTTCCACTGTTGTCGTGAGCACAGTGAGTACCCCATGTAAAACATTTGAGTGGAATACCACTGCTTGCTAAATAAAGCACTCAGCATCCATACAGCCTAGACCAGCTGATCTCTAATGATGCTTCCAAGTCTAACATCTGCTAGTCCTTTTAGAACTTCATCTGAAATGCACAGGGTGTTTGGATTTTCTCACCTCTGGCTGCTGAGGATGATGGATGAAGCCAAACTCAAGCACTTATGTCACAAGATGGAGAAGAGAAAAGACCTAAAGAGATCAGAACACTTTCCACTCCTCTGCAGGCTGCAAATGCGCTGCTCTGAGGAGACAGTGTCCCAGCTGTGCTGAGTTCAGCTTGGCAGAGGCTGGAAGGAGACCTGAGACAGCCTAGGCCTCATTTCCAAAGGGTGTTATTTCACCCCTGCTTCCCAGATAATGTAACTGAGTCACTCAATTGAGCATAAAATAGAAATTTGGCTTCTTATCTGCCTGAGACCTGACTTTACTATTTTCTTTCTGCAAAATACATTTTTCACTATCTTATCTTCTAATAAACAATCCTGGCTCTGCAGCCTTGTGGCAAAGGCACTGAATGCATTTAGGAGACATATTTTTCCTCTCCCTACTTAAAATATTCTGTTTAAAAGCCAGCACTCACCCCCCCCGACACACACACTTTTAGAAAAAAAATATATACATCCCATTTATATGCTGTCTCCCTTTATAGAACACACACATTTTTTTCTTGAGGTGTCCTGATGAATCCTTCTCTACTTTCTTTTCAGCTCACATGATTGGAATTACAAGAGAGACGTAGAGCTGCCACAGTGGAGTGTGACTTGAGAGGACCAGGTCAGGGCCTCTCGAGGAGCCTTCTTTATGAGAAGGTCAATTTCTGAAGTGGTCAGACCTCACTAGGTTTTCTCAGATTATACAGATGTCAAAACATATTGATGAGAATCCGACTCCTGAAGTCTAATGCTGTCTCAAATACAGACAATCATACATGCCACCACACACTTTTAAGCCTCAGCAAGGGGAGCAGAGGGAAAGCATAGTTTCTGGAACTGTTCTCACAACAACCCCCTGAGAAACAGCAATCTGAAGCCCACAGAGCTAATGCATGTCTTTGGGGTTTATTCTCACTGTAACCCTGAAAGGAAACGACAGCGACAGCCTTGCCTTCACTCTCAACTCCTATCTCAACTCCTACCATCTCCAATTTTTCTTTCTAGGAAGCATAGAAAGTTGTATGCTCATAGATTTCTCAGTTTGCAAAAGCATGCACCTCCAATACGTTTGCATTTTCTTCTCAAAGTAATACCTGGCTCCTGATGCAAGCATACGGTCTTCCTAGCCTGCTTACCTTAAGGATATGATCTCATTATTCATGTTATAGACCTTTGCCCCTGCAGACCTCCATGTTTGTTGTCAACTTTCCCTAAAACAAGAACTGTACACTTCCTCATTCTTCATGTTTACCCTCATGGGATGCCTTCCCAGGGTTGCGTCTAACTGTGCTACCTCCTGGACATCATCTGTTTAATCTCTCCATACAAAGTGCAAATAGCCACTTTCCTTCTCAGAACTGCTACTCATTTATACCTGGATACCTATGCTGTTATGCATTTTCTACCTGCGTATCCATTCAATATATGGGCTTCTGGGAGGAAGGGCTATGCCATCATTTTAAATAGAGTACACTGTTCCTAGTACCTAAACAGCAGATAGTAGGTTTTCAGACTGTAAGTACTGGACAAGTGAATGAATTTGTTCCTAAGAATTTTGTGCAACAGATTTTTTTATCTCATTTTCTGTTAGTAAAAGTAATTAGAGTTAATACTGATTGCCTAGGGAGACCCTCGACACATGACTTGTCTACATGATGTGGATGCACTTCTTCCCATTTACAGTTGAGGAAACAGGACTCCAAAGAACATGACAGGGACCAGAGCACAAGATTTTCCTGTCAAGTCTATGAGCTCATATTTAAGCTACCAACGGCAAGTAAGAAAGAACTGGGTAAATGTTTTTGGAAAGTTGCTTGAGAAGTGTTCGAAGTCTTCTCCAACATTTGCCAATCTTGGGTGAAAGATAAATGCAAAGAATAAAGAATGCTTCATAAGCTAGGCTCCCTTGGTATTATGTTGGCAAGAGGTCTTCTGGAAAAATACTTTGCTTCTGCTTGTTTTCCTTTGCCTGAAAAGATCCTACCTTTAGTCCAGCTGTTCAATGCCCACAACCAGGCCCTTGCCAGGCCAAGAACTCCATTTCTCTCCTGAAGGCTGAGAGGACAATGAGGTCAATAGGGCCTTCGGTCCCTGCAGGAGTCTAGGAAAGATTAATTGGAGGAGAGAGAGATGATGCTGGGTAGTGGAGGAGATTTATGAGGAAGGAAAATCCAGGTCAAGGTCCCCAGGCTTTGTTTCTCTTTATCTCTTTTTGACTACCATACTTCCAGAGCTTGTCTTTTTCAGCTCCCTACCCTCTAAAGCCCTTTGGACAAGAGCATCACTATCAAATGCTCAAGACAGTGAGGCTCTCAAGAGCTCTCTGGGCTCCCAGGAATGAGTGCTACTCAGTGCTGGTCTGAGGATCTGTGCCTGCTGTCACAGATCACAGTGAGCCAGGTTCATGCTATTTCATCTATATCTCTTTAACATACTTCATGAACTCCAGTGAAAACTAGGTCATGATAGTTACACACATCTTCAATCCCAGCATTTAGAAGGCCAGGGCAGAAAAACTGTGTGTGCAAAGCCAGCTGAGATTATAAAACAAGAGTCCATCTCAGAGAAATAAAAATAAATACTAAATAAACTTTATTGAAATCAAATTGATATTTCTCACCGAAGGCCCCCAATCTCTGCCCTATTTCTTATTTTGTATCTGTCCTTTGGAATGACCTCTCATATACTTGTCTAGGGCAAATATTTTGTGAAGGGCATGGGAAATATCAGTCTCCTAAGAGTCTTGGATAGGAGTTTATTGTCAATGAAGGATGTCTTGTTTTGTTTTTGTTTTTGTTTTCCACTAAGTACTTTAAGTATTATCATGTCCATGGGTTTAAAGCAATCTTACATATTGATCTTTCTTTTGCAACCAATGCCTCAGACACTACAATATAGCACACCCTTCCTCACCTGTACCTACAGACACAAGCTACACTGTTTACTTTTCTATATTGCTGGTCTCTCTCCTATAGATATTCTTTCGCTTCTCATTGATAAAAATTCATCTACTGTGATGGATAATCTCAGCTCTCAACCTGACTGAGTCAGGAATCAATTGAGACAAGGTCACACCTGTGAAGTTTGATTAAGAAGATCTCCCGCATGCATGTAGACATGTAGGTAATGTGTTTTGGTGGCATCACAGACAAAAGAAGAGATTAGGGAAAAACTGTTTGCCTGCTTGTCTTTGGGTCTTGCTAGCAAGTTTATCTACTCTGATGTTGCCACTGCTGCTACCATCCTTTACTAAAATGAGAGCACAGTTCCATCAGCCTTCCAACATTGTCTGGAGAAGTATCTTTGCAGGTATCCTCCAGGCCTCCTAGTAGGCCTAGACTACTAGGATAGATGTCTGAAGCTCTCAGTTCTTCATCTCCCTCTCTATTTGTAGTAGTCAATTCAGCTCTCAATTCAGGGAACAGCTAACATCCACAGAAACATTTCCCTTTCCAGGAAAAAAATAACTCATTACAGAAACAGTGAGAGAAAAATCAATAGCTTGAACAAAATCTAATCTACATTCTTTTAGGGAAAAGACCCTTGAACTATTTCTCTTTTGTTTTTATACACAAATTAGTAATAGTTTTGTTACATCTACCAATGTGGTCTAAGCTCCTGCATGAATGTACTCTATCCTTTCTCAGCAGCTCTTCTTTCTGACCCATGGAAAGAAGCCAGCCAGATTGCCTCCAGTTTCACTTGGCAGGAGTCCCCTGAGATCCTCTGAGATATCAGAGACAGCAACAGGACTGCTGGGCCACCCCACTGAAGTGTTGATCTGATATGTCTATCAACCAACATTTCCTGCTACTCATATAAACAGGATGCCTTAGACTTCATGGCTCCAGACTCTGTGGCAGGTCTCCAGAAAAGCAACTTCCCACACCTGAGCATATTGACCCATCCAAGGACAGCTGCCTAGAGAGGAGACTGTAGACATGAAGAGTGTCTCATAGACTTTACTCCTGCACAGCATGTCTGATTATCAGGACGTTCTCTCCATTGAACATGAAGACCCATGGCTATCGGTGTTCATTTAGCCTCTCACCCAGAGAGAGAAGGGACATATACGTTCAGAGTACAAGGACAGAAACAAACAAACAAACAAAAAACAAATACCAATTGCTGAAAGGCTCATCCTGAGAGCTCAGAGGCACAGATCTTCATCATGAAGGCAAACATGCTCTGGATACTCACCAACCTGCACAGCGAGCTCCTTTGATAAGCCTGTCATGGAACAGAACACTGGACCCTTCCTGAAAAATAAGATTCAGGTTATTTGACTTCTCTCTTGTTGTTTCTTCCCATGAGCAATGTTCCCTTCTCTACTAGTTGGATAGGGCTACTATACCAAAACCCCAGAGACTGGGTGGCTTAAATAACAGACATATATTTTCTCAGTGTTGAGAGATGGGCTTTCCAAAGATCAAGGTGTGTGGTTCTAGAATTACTTCTGAATGTGGTTTCACTTGAGGAATTGACTTTATCATGCTGGTCGGCAGATGTGTGTCTGAGGAATTATCTTGATTGGTAATTGTTGTAGGATAGTGCATCCCACTGTGGGTGATAGCATAGTCTGAACAGGTAGCTCTGGTCACGTGAAAAAGGTAATATAGTGTGCGCATGAACACCCCAGGAAATGAACCATCAAGCACTATTCCTTTCTTGGTTTCTGCTTCAAGCTTCTACATCAAGTCCCTGCCCTGACTTCCTTCAAAAATGAATCATGCCATGTAATTATAAACCAAATAAATCCTGTCCTCTTTCAAGTTTCTTTTGGTCAGAGTATTTTTGTTCAAGGCAAAAAAGGAAAAAAAAAATCCTAGTATATATGAAGAATTTTTACTTCTTCCCATGAACATGAGAGAGACAACATTCATTCAGTAACATTTTTCAGGTGTAAGGTATGTTGAGTTTTGAAGTTCACAAAACATTTTAACTACTTTAAAGAACATGAGCATTGAGTAAGACAAACTTGGAGGCGACAATTGGATTGACTATTTAAAACTGTCTGCCTTTTAGACAGTTCCTTAGGGATCCTAGATTTTACTCTGTGTAATGAAATAATTTTATGTGCAGTCTAAGCACCTTGATAGGATTAGGGGTTGAGTTACAGAGGGCACTTAATGAGCGCTACCAATACTGTTAGTGGTATTTATTAATGGCAACAATAGTACTCTGAGATGAGATTAGTCTGGATGTGGACAAAGATAATGACAGCCAACATTCCTGGAGCCACAAAGCAGTATTCTAAGTGGATTTGCTCATTTAGTTCTCAAAACAGCCCACAAAGTACAAAGCACAATGATCCCTTTTAAAAAATAGAAAGCTGAAATACAAGGTTAAGTAGAATATCTTCAAGGTCATAAACCACCCAACCCAGGTTCTCAGGCTCTCAGGACTACACACACTCGGTGTTATTGTAACTAATTCCCCAACTTCTGACTCTCTCTAAACTAAAACTCTATGGCCTCTGTTGATCAGAACATTAAGTGCTACATTATGAAATGTTCAAGAAAGGATACATCTCTATTTGATTAAGTTTCATAATTTTTATAGATTTTTTTTCACAAGTGAAACAATTGCAATGTTTTTCCAAAGGGGGATGCAATATAAAATTCTTGAGTCCTCTACAAATGAGTTGATGAGCCCCCTTCACTCAAATTCTGCACATTGAAAACATAGCTTAAATCCATCCTTTAGAGCCAAGAATGTTGATTAAAATACTTTTATAAAGTAGAAAAATAAAGCTAATATTAAAAATCCAGTTTTATTAATCCCCAAAGGGAGGATTTTATTAATTCCTTTAGAATCCAATAAAAGTGTGTTTTTTAATCAACTTTGTTTTCTAACTCCTGCTCAAGTGTCAAACCATAGCAAAGTGTCTCACATTGTTTGAGAAGCTTCAAAATATAGAGACAAATCCCAGAGATGTTGACTCAGACCTTGTACACAATCCAGTTAGATAAGAGAAACTTGTGCAATACATTCAGAGCCATCAAGTTAATATGAAAAAGCACTGTTTGTGATAATGATGGGTATGTTTATTTTGTCTCCATTCAAACAGAAATCAACTGATCTAGAGCAGTTTCTTGAATGTAGCACAACCTCAGTGAAGACCAGTTGAAGAAGTTTGCAAGAGAATAATCATGGAGTGTCCTATTGGCTTGGTATAAAGTTTGATTTCCAAATAATATAAGTACTCTTTTTAAATTAAAAAGCATCATTATCTAAGCTGTTTTGTCCTTGGTTGTAGTGTGTGTTTGTATGTGTGTGTGGTGGTGGTAGTGGTTGTGCTGCTGGTGCTGGTGTTGGTGTGTAGGTGTGTGTGTGTGTGTGTTTTAATGGTACTGTTATTTTGCTTCTTAATTTGTGCTTTGCTTATGTTTTTCTCAATCACCTTGAGGAACTTAGGATGGGGAATATATCTATGAAAAGGAAAATGTAATAAAATATCAATTATGCAAGCATTACTGAGTAGGGATGATGTTGGTCTAGACTGAGGGTAACCAAGTAAAAATGGGAAGAAGATGAGTATTACTAATCATAAGATATTCTTGTGAACTGTGTTGTAAGAGATAAAGGAAAGCAGAAACTAAGTGTGTCTGCCTGGCATCTCTTGAGCATCGGGTGTGTATGGTATTTGCTAAGATAGGAGGAATAAAAGGTGGGATAAACTCCAGTTTTAGGAATGGCAGAAATAATGGCCTCTGATTGGATGTATGAAATGTAAGATGCCTGTTGCCAAACAAGCAGAGATAATTAATAGTCACTGGATGTGCAAGTGAGTAGTATACTTTCTTATGGAATTGAAGAGGCACTACTGGATAATCTAACAGAAGCATTGCAGTGAAGGTTAAGACATGCTGAATCATTATAACATTCATTACCAACTTGAGCCAAAGTATTCAGAATGAGAAGTTTCTAAGATGGGAACGTGGGACTAAGAAGAGGGGAAGGAGGGAAGATTTGATCAGGTTGTAAAGTGAATAAACAAATAAATTAAAGGAAAAAAAAGAAGTTTCAGTCATGAGCTTAAACATATTCTTCCAAAGGAAAACTGAAGACATGCAAATGGTTCCTACTTCTTGTGAAGAATTTCTCCCACACCCACTAAATATTACATGGAAGTCACTAGTACTCATATATAGTTAAAGTCCATCCTGTGGACTGTGGGTTTAATCAGATGCATGGCTTCATCGCTTGGACTTAATGAGGTAAACCAGACCTCCGGTAATATTGCCTGTATAATTGACATGGTTCTCTGGGAAACATTACGCTTTATAATGAAAATACTGTATATAATTAGAATCTAATAGGAAGAAAATAGTAATTAGCCAGAATTAACTGAACAGACGCAATCAGGCAAATAAAGGTTATCCTCAGGAGAGGACCCTTCAGAGTTCAAATGCACATCCTATAATTGTAGCAAAGCCCCAGTAATTAAGGGTAATTTTTCCCTGCATTGTAGATTGTGGTGTTTGTGGAAGAAGAGGATTTTTTTTTTTTTTTTTTTTTTTGCATTTTTTGCTTTTTTCTCTCCCACTGGGGAAATGAGTCTGGCCAAGGTATAAATAGAAAGTATCTAGAAAGTTATACTGATATACTCCACAGATCCCTAGAAGTAGGGTGACATGCAGAACAGAAATAGAAGATATCAGAGCATAAAACTCTAGATGCAAAGGTCATGTTGGATTCCATCGTTAATCAGCTGAATGACCCCAGTGACTATCTGTTTTCTTATTACAATGATAACACCAACTACTACCTATTGAATCTCCACTTACCACGAGCTATCAGGTTGAGCATGTCTCATGTAGTGTATCTTTTTTTGTGTGTGTTCTTAACAACTAGATAAACCTATCTCCTTCTTCATGTCCTTTCAAGCAAACAAAGTTCACCCTATTTCAGATTAAACCACAGAGTCCAAAATGTGCTTAAGATGACAGCAATTATGGTTCTCTTCAAGGTTGTGCTATGGTGCCACTGAAACTACGCCATGTTTCAAGTTGTATTAGGAACAAAAAAAGATCAGACTGGTGTACCACCTATATATACAAAGAACTTTAAAATTATCTGTAATTCTTGAACCCAAAACATAAGCTCTCATTTTATACTATCTGCCCAGCAATGGATGCTACATTTCAGAGAAGCTTATATGATGCTTCAACCATAAATATTTCTATGGAATGGAAACTCCACATGTGGCTATAGGTTGATGTCTTCTCAACTCCCATATGATCTATGCTTGTGTGAATAAGAATGCCAGGACTCCTTTTGCCTTATCACACCCTTATAGTCATGGATTGCTTCACAGTGGGGATGAATTCTGAGAAATCCATGTTAGGTACTTTGGCTTATGTGAACATAATAGAGTTCTCACACCTTTTTATATAGCATCAGTCAACCAAAAGTGGCCTGTGGCTATATTCAGCAGATGCAGGAAACAAGAAGTATCCAAAGCTTTGGATGGCATATCAATATACTCTCTAATAGTTTACTTTTATAGACAGTTGTGTCACACAGGAAAACACTGTTAAAAGTCAGAGTATAATAAACACATATTTCATTAATGCTGTCAAGTGTTACATATGGCACACAATTGTATATGCTGTGTGTCGGTGACTGGTAGTGCACTGGGGTTTTTACACATCTGAGTGATGCATTGCCCTTTGATGACACCACAGCATCATTAGTTGATAGCCCCTCAGTTTTTGTATAAGCTTATGAGTTTACTCTCGCTCCACTGGGTCCATTGCTTGAAAAGTCATGTTGCAATGCATGACTGTTTCTGGTAAGCACGAGCTACATGCAAAATTCAGTATTACCAGCCAAGGAAACTGGGTAAAAATGGGTTACGTCTAATTCTTTTGTTTTCAGAGTTTCCCATACCCCAGGAGATGAGATGTGCCGGAAGTAATCCTCATTAAGGGGAGAGGAAATAAAATGATTGCTTTACGTTCTCTAAAGTGCTATGGACAGGGCAAGAAAGACACAAATAAACAAATGAAACGGAGGTGAAATTTTTCACAAAGAGGTTAAACTAAAGCTGAGGGTTCAAAGTAGCAGGTGAAAATCTAGCACAATTCAGAGATGGAATATAAAAGGGGGGGGGGTGTGGAAAGTGTGTGTTACCCTCTGCCTGGTGGAAGCAGAATCAAAGCAAAGCCATGAGAAATCAGAGTTGGGACACAGAGTGGGACAGGAAATCCCAGGGTTCACTTACTTCGTGTAAGGAAACACTGTGAAACGTGGATTGAGCCAGACTGGGTGAATAAGGTGGCTCAGAGGTTAAAGTCCATCTCACTGTGTCAGAAAGGAGAGCTTAAACTCTGGAAAACTGTGCCCTGATCTTCACACACTGGCTGTGACACACACATACACACACACAGAGGGGGGAGAGTGGGACAGGGACAGAGACAGAGACGCAGAGACAGAAACAGAGAGACACAGAGAGAGAGAGAGAAGGAGAGAGGAAGAGAGAGAGGAACAATGAAAAATAAATAAATGTAAGACATTAAAAGATTGGGCTCCTGGAAAAAGTCATGTTAAGTGAAAATAGCCTCTGTCTTTTGAGCAGGTATTTAAACAGTAGAAATCAAAGAGGGCATGTTTTTATGGGAAAAGCGCCCCACAGAGGAAGATGGGGTGGGGGTTGGCCGTGTCATCTTGGCACAAGTGGCCTAGTATGTTTTGGAAAGTGATATCAGATCAGGCTTGGCTGGCCTCTGCCTCCTTCCTTCACTTGAGCAGACACAGGATCTGGTACCTCTCTGGTGGCCACAGGTGGAACATTCCTGTTTGGGCCTCAAATTTCTAGTATTAAAGCCACTTAATACCTAATTACTCAATCAACCACAAAACCTTTGGAGGCCATCTTGATCTAGAGCCAATCAGATTTGTCAGAAATCTCCAAAAAGCACATAGTGCTCTTGGAGGTCTCGGAATAGCTACATCAGTGGTCCTAATGGAACATAATTTCCTGTAAAGGAAAACTAATTTAATATTTTCAGGTATTATGTAACCAAGTATCCAGGGACAGAGGGACTGCTAACAAGAGACAAACAGAGTACATTACGCTTGTGGAACCAGAAAGACATTATGTCTTTCAAGGTTTGCATGTTCAGCCCCCTCTCCAACTTTAGCTACCACCAGCCTGTGTGGTACCATCTTCCCACACACTACCGAACAAACAGCCAACTTAATAAATCATGGCACCTTCTCCTAGCAAGCCAGATGCAAGACAACAAACTTTGTCTCAGTCTTCTAGGCAGTCACAACCAACTGGCCAGATTTAAGCCAAAACATTGTGTATATTTGTTATTCTTGGTGAGGATGAGTCTTGGTGAATTTGGTCTAGGTATGGCTTGGATCTCAGAAACTGCCCCTGAAACAACTTAAATAAGTTTTTTTTTTTCTTTTTCATGCCTTGAGACTCTTCTAAAAAGGAAACCTGTTTTGTTGTTGTTTTGTTTTTCATATTTCCTTTACATGCTACTCATTGTCATACTGGTCAGCTCCTCCCATGGTACTTCTCCCATTGCCCCTCCCCTTCTCCTCTGAGTGGGAGGGGGCCCCCTGAGTGTCTCCCAACCCTGTCATTTAAAGTCTCTGCAATAAGGCTAGGTGCTCCCTTTCCTGCTAATGCCAGACACGGTGGCCCAGCTACAAGTCCATAATACAAGCAACACCTCCTGGGATAGCTCCTGTACCAGTTGTTTGAGACCCACATGAATACCAAGCTGTTTTCCTGCTACATCTGAACAAGGATGCTTAGGTCCAGTCCATGTATGCTCTTTGGTTGGTGGCAAACCTTTTTCTTACCTAGGCCTTCCTCCTACTTCTATACATCCCAGACTCTAAAATCCCAAGATGGCAGTTTTATGATGTTATTCTAAAGCAATAAGTCCCATGGACTCAGGATCATATATTCTGCTACATTTCTGATAGTAGTAAGCTGGACTCAGGTAAATTGTGTGGCTATGAAGATGTCTTACAAACTCTTTTCAGAGTCTGAGACATCACTTTTCTTTTTATGCTGTGAGGTACCAAGGAATGTACTTTTGCCACCAAGATTATTGGGTCCTAAAGATAGATATTTTCAACTTAGCAGCTCTTCACCACTTCCCTATACCCCACGGTCAAATTGTTATGAACCGAGGCATTTTTTGAATACCTCCAAATATAACATCATATAATTCCTCTAGCCTTAAAATGGTCCCTCTAGATCAAGTGAAAAGTTGAAAATATGTTTTAAATGACCTGCTACACAGACCTTGCTGCCCAAGAACTCTCCAGAAATCATAGAGTTTACCATAGCCAACTTAAACTAAATCTCTGTGGCAGAAGTGTCTAGTGTTTAGAGAGTTTTAAAGGACTTTAAAATTATTTGGGCTCATCTTTCAGAAATTCATTTCTGTTCTTATGTGGAACCTGTGCATCAGCTTTCTGTCAAAATCTCCCTTGTGATTCTGTATGTATACTAGTTTGAGATGTTATAATTGTAAAAAAATAATATTAATGATGCCAATTCCCTAAAGGAAGTTCCTCTGGACAGTAACCCCAGTACGTCTTCCACCTAGAATAGTAGAAAAGTAATATAGCTGCTACCTTGAAACCACTTAAGATGGTTTGGATTACTCTCAAAAGACTCAGAACTGATTTCCAAGCTTGTAATCATTTATCTGTTCATCCATCCATCCATCCATCCATCCATCCATCCATCCATCCATCCACAAACACTGATCTCTTGTTATATATTAGACTGCATGGTTGTAAGATGCAGGTACTCTAAGCAATAGAACATCTACTTTTGAATCAAGATCTAATTTAATTCTATTCAAAGCAGTTTCTGACCTTGAGCTGAGAACTCTAGAAACTTCTCATACTCTCTGTTGCTTGAAAGAAAATGATTGACTAAAATCAATTGTTTTTTCTCTACGTTTTTAATTTAGAAACTGTTGTGTTATAATGTTTTCAAGGTAATCCTACTATATTTAATTTCCCTACCATTATTTCTGTGATAATCTTATTATAGTCTATTTTTAATAAGAAAATAATTTTATGAAGAAGTGAAGTAATTGGCACAACATTGCACAGCTCTTTCGGAGTTAAATTACTCTCTTGTCTATGTTAATATATAATGCCTCTCCTTCATTTACTTACTAATTCAAAGAAACAGCAAAAATATTTATTGAGGTCTTTATTATACCAACACTAAGTAAATATTCCAGATAATTCTAGTAATGGTATATCTCCCTGATCATTCCAGAAGAACAGTTCAGCTCTTGTAAAGAGCCACTTTAGAATGATTTAGGACTTTGAAAAACTCTTTCACTGTCACCCATTACACATGATATGCCTTTTCCCAAAACCATTGTAAGACCCAGAGAAATATTAACAATGTGGGTTGCAATATAATGAATCTATAAAACAGTCAGTGGGCTAGCACTGGTACATAGATGTTAGATTGCTAACCTGTCCCAATGAAAGAAAACTTGAGCTAAAATGAAGATTTGTCCAATGTACCTCACCTGCTAAGCAATGCATAAGCCTTCAGTCCATATCTATGGGACTTTTCCACCATTAATCTCTACCATCCAACTTGGGTAGAACATAATCACAATAGAACCATGTGACAATAGAAATTCTTCATGTGGACAGAAAGGATCAAGAGATACAGGAAGATCCAGTGACATAATCATCCCAGAGTAATGCCCTGCTTTGGTTTCATGTTCTCAAGCCTATTGCTATGATGTCTGTTTCCACAAAAAACTCAAATAACTCATTATTTCATCACTGAATCTCTCCCAGTTGCCTAATTTTTGTCTTGATCAAGGCCAGTTTATATTACTCAAGACAAGTTAGTGCTTTCTACAATTTTACCTCAAGAACATAAGAACAAAAAAAATCTATTGTATCTTAATAAGTTGATAATAATTGTGATAACTGTACATTTCTTAATTATTAGCCCCAGTCTAAGTCCCTTTTTTTTTTATATGTTACAAACTCAAACAGGAGGCCCATGTCACAGTTTGCATAGAAAATGGTGCCAAAATGGCACATGTTGAAACGTGCTCCAGGGGCTGGAGAGATGGCTCAGCCTTTAAATTCTAGGCTCACAACAAAAAATATAAA
Source organism: Micromys minutus (assembly GCF_963924665.1). Lineage (NCBI taxonomy): Eukaryota > Metazoa > Chordata > Mammalia > Rodentia > Muridae > Micromys > Micromys minutus. The sequence continues at coordinate 10,171,046 of NC_137963.1, read as the reverse complement.
ACACATTCCATACTATTTTTGGTAATGAAGAAGCTTCATTACCCATGGTTCTATTCTATCCAAATGCATATGGATAAAACCATGGTCTAAACCCTCTGAAACAGTGAGCTAAAATAAATCTCTTCTACCTTTTTAATGTCAGGCATTCTTTTTAAGTGGTGCAAAATTAATGAATATAATACCTCATATTTCACACTAATTATACTTTGCCCACTTAAAATGTTTTTTAATGTAAAAAACATTCTCAAGCTTTCTAGTATAGTCTTTGAAAATATGATATTATATAGTGAAATACGCTTATACCCAGTCCCTATTTCCCCATTCTATTTCCCCACCAACCCCTCCTACACATTGTTTTATCAATACCATATCATAGTCTCTTTGTCCCTCTCCCCTTCCTTGCCCTTTATTTGTTACTTACTGAACCCAGTTAGTGATTTCGGTATGGAATTGAACTCTATAGGATAGACAACTTAGAACTATCCACAATCTAAAGAAGAACGAGTCCCCCTTGCAACTATCACTTGTCAATAGCCCTGCAATTAGTAGTGGTGCCAAATAAACTCCTCCTTTGTCACCTATTCTTTTTTCCTTAATACTGAATTTTGGCCTTGGTATTACATGGACCCCCTTTGTTCATCTGACTTTTTGTGTCAGTATTTGCATTTGGTTATCATTTTCTACCCCTATATTTACTCTTAAATGATTCTAAGTCCCCAAGGACTCAGAAGGCACTTATTTAATCCACCTGCTTTTCCCAAATAAAATTACTTTCATTAATTAACGTATGCATCCAATTAGTCAATGAGAATGGATTGATTATGGGCAGGAAGAGGTGATGGAAAGTTGATCAGGAGTAGCACAATTCTAGCATTTCTGAGGAATATCATGTAGTAGGAAATATCAAAGTTAATAAAATATTTTTGAAAATATAGTTCCTATTGCCAACACTGAGCAACAGAATCACAGAAGATGTCTGACTAAATCATTAGCTTACATCAATAATCAAAGGTTTAAGCAGTGTGCCATATAAAATCTACTCACTGAATGGATATGAAAGGTTAGACTGGAAGTCTATAGAATCTAGAGGAGCAATGTTCTCCACCCCAAAGCAGATCCTCTTTATTATAAGACTCTAGGGATGAAAATCCTCTTTACCTCACTTCAGGAGATTCATTAATTGCCACTGTGTTATAAATGTTTCTGCACACTTTATCTTGTAACAGCTTCTTACTGGAGGGCTCTAGGTGTCATCTGGGACATACCAATGGACTAATTAGTGTCGGAAGAAGATCAGAGATTTGCCCAGATCTATACACTCTGTAGAGGCAAAGTTACAACTCTGGCCAGTCTCCTGAAGCCCACCTCAGTGATCTTTTTCAAGTATTGCGGATATGTTCTACTGTTATGAAGCCTCTAAACACAAAATGTACATCTTAAGGTCAGACTGACTAATGATTGCACTAGTAATAATACCTACTACTTTTGGTAATATCTGGTTATATTTCAGGTATAGGAACCCATTTAATACTCATTATCTCTTTTAATTGGGGCCCAGTATTCTTGTATGACTTGATATTAGTATCCTCTTTTTTTTTTCTTTGTGTGTCATCTCAACTGTGTGACATCTCAGCTGAGGCATCTATTCATCTGTGGACCTCAGGCCAAAAAAACAGAAGGGAATCTGCAAAGGCAGCCTGACTTCTCTTTCTATACCACAGCAGGCAGAACACAATTGGCCATTTGTACAGCGTCAGCCTGTGATCCCCACTGCATGTTAATCAGGCACTAGAAATAGATGCATCCGGGGCAAAAACATTTACTGGTAACACTATCCTGCTTCAATCTTTCACCTTCACTGGGTAATGAGATGAACTAGAACATTAAAACCAACAAACAGCCTTTGGTGTTTACAGCAAATGTTTGCAAGAGCGTGGGAGCCAGAGGTACATTGGGAAACATCTGGATTTCTGGAAACTGTGTGATTACACAGATGTGTGAGATGCATCAGGCTGCAAAAAATATCCTGTGATGTATGTCAAGAAGAAAAATAGCCTCCCAAAATGGATTTTTCTATGAGTTATCAATCACAGAAAAGACACTAAAGAGAACAGACAATACTCCAGGCTCAGCTGATACACTCAAAGCCAGGGTGAAGTGTGTACTTTAGAAAGTGAGCCTTGTTGGCAAAGGGCAAGAAGAGAGTGGGACCTAAAATGCCCAGAATTCTATGTATCTATATCTTAAACACTCATGATCCTCTCTATATAAGCGTCCTTCTGCAGTTTGGATGGCACTGAGAGATATAAGGGAACTTTCTTATATCTCTCAAGGTCTGTGCATGGCTCACAGGTATCCTCAAAAGGCTCAGAGACATTTAATGAAGTATGTCTTAAAGTATTTTCCAGCCTCATTTCTGTATCTGCTTTTAGCATATAACTAAGATATGACTTGTTTTCCCATACATGTCATTTGTCGTCATGTAAAACCCTAGCACCACATCTAACTTCCCTCGAGCATTCCTTTGTTGTGTTTTGAGTGATTAAGCAAAGAAATATGTGATTGACTTGCTTCTAGTTATTGGCACATGCCCTTGTCCAGTCTTGGATGCAAATGCAAGCTCTGGAGTTTATGCACCAAAGTAAATTCCTCCCCTAAACCCTCTTGATGAAAACATTTCCTCAAATAATTTTTCTCTAATTCCTCAATCTATATCCTCATATTACAATACCCCTTTTCTTCATACAAAGTTTTAGCTTTCATAAAATCTTTCTTGTTTTTTGTTGTTGTTGTTCTATATATGCCTTTTTTTCCCTTACCATTCTATAGCTATGCCTGGACATCACCCTGCTCTGCTCTAGACTGTAGCAGAGTTGCAGAGAATGTCACTATTTTAAGTGGCCTCTACTACAGTTTGGCTGTGGTTTCTCCACTAATAATGCATGTATTTGGAGCTCTGTGTTCAGTGACGACAAAAATGTAGAGAGAGTGGGATGTTTGATATGAGAATGCTCATAAGCCATTGGGGTAATGTCATTAAAGAATCTTAAAGTAGTTGCCATGAGATTCCTTAGTCCTCTTGAAAACAGAATGTCATAAAAGGGAGAGCCTGGCCCCTAGACCTCTTTCTTCCTTCCTGGTTTAAAGTATCTGATATCTTTTACCCTCAGGAGGTCCTCATGCTATGTAAATAAAATTTCCTTAAACATCCAGAATTAAACAAAATAAGCATCCCATCCCCTTCATGGTCCTGTGCATGTGTGCGCACCACCATGCACACATGCATGTATACTCACACATCAGTACAGGTGCATATTTAAGTGAAAGTGTGTATATATATTGCAGTCAGAAGCCAAGTATAAGTATTATTCCTCAAATATTGTCTACTCTTTTGAGATAGAGTCTTTCATTAAGCTGAGATTCACCAAGTGGATAAGGCTAGTCTACTAAGTGGAACAGGCCCAAGGATTCATTTGGTTTTGATTCTCTATTGCTGTAAATACAAATGGACACTTGTTTTTATATTATACTTTTATTCTTTTTATTTTATATTTGTTTTTGTATGTTTGATTGTTTGTTTTCATCAAGGTTCTGGAGCTATCCCTCACACACTCACACTTGCAAAGCAAGAAATGTACAGAATATTCCTTTACAAAGGTATCCATTCTCAGGAGTTTCACTATAACAATGAAAAACACACTAATACAACTCCAAGAATAACAAATTCTTCACATAAAGTCACAAAGGCTTAAGATTCTATGACTAATTTCATTATAACCTTGCATGTACCTTGGGCAAGTTCCAAACTCAACTGGGCCAGAATACATTTTTTTTTCCATGTGAGAGTCAAAATTAGATGGCAGAGTCATTGGAATAATTAGGCTAGGTTACTATATCAGGTGACAACAGGCCCAGGAACATTAAATCAATATCTATTTATTTTAAAACATAGTTCTGTATCTCTGAATACTGCAATTAGAAAATAGTATAAATAAAATAACAAATAGTAAAATCAGTAAGTATAAAAATAATCAGTATGAATGGGAAATATAGGAAGAGAAAACTAAAGTTATGCATTGTGTTTGCTGCATGTGGGGAGAACCATTTCACCAGAGAAAGGACATCTTGACAGATCTTGTTTCTTGACACTGAGATCTGCAAGCTCTTCCTCCTATAATGAAAACTCACTAATGAAACTATATGTGTTCTATCTGGAGTGGTTTGCAAAGGAACCAACCCCCCACATCAGCAGACAGTCAGTAGTACATGCTTAAGTCATATGCATGCCAAAATACTGACCACAGGGTGTAGGAGGAAGTGCCATTTAATCTGCCTCTCCCTGTGTGTATTCATTAACTGACTAAAATAAAGCCATAGCAGTTTGGTGACTGCCCAAGAATTTCCAACCTTCCGGATGAACACAGACATGATGGGAGTTTGCTGGAAGCCTTTTCTTTCTACCTTGGAGGAAACAGAAGCTCCAAGAAGTTAATCCTACATTCAGTAAAACTCATTATATCACACATGGGTTAAAGCTGAAACATAAAGAGGACTAGTGATGAGAAAACCGGCATTGGTCATGTTTATTTCATCTCTGTGTGTCCAGTCCCAAGAGCTTTAAAAATACCACTGAGGCATAAAGTTATTCAAGGGTATTTTCCAAGGTTTCTTTTAATACAATTTCTAACTGGGGATGGGCTGAGGGGCTCTCCCCCCAAAATAATGTACTATCCACCACTGTGAGAAAAAGGGAAAAAAAACTTACTTTGTGGTGTAGTAACTCTGGGAAACAGGTGAGAGAGTCTATATCAGAGAAAAACAAAAAACAAGAACAAAACAGCATTTTAGGAAAAGTAACTACTACATGACTCTCACATTCGATGGCCACTGGAGATAAATTTTTTAATAAAGATACAGAATTGTACTTCTAATATCAGACCACTAAGTGAGACTCTCTGGAGGTGGTGCCTAGAAATCCACATTCTAACATGGCTTCCTAATGATTCCTAAATACAATAAAGTATAAATGTTACCATGCTCATCAAAATTTTAGAAAGGAGAGTAATTGATGCTAGTCTTTTACCCTTCTGATGGCTAGATGCTATACAGGGCAAAAACATAGTTCTTTATGTTTAATTTCACTGTGTGCAATGCCCAGTTTATTCCACTGTGAGAGCCCAATTATTCTTTATATACCCCACTGTAGCCTTCAAGGAAAAAACAGAGTTAAAAAGAACCTCTTTGCCCAACAACTAGGGCCATCTGCCTCCGTTTTGAAAATGTTTTATGACACAAATTGGAAAAGCATGAGTCACCTTCCAGCCCCTTCCATTCCCCATCCTAGACAGGGCCCCCACCATTCTACAAATGAGACCCTGGAGGGCTGGGAGAAATGAGAAATTACTTTACCAAAAGCAACTCAGGAAAATTAGGGCCTCCCTACCTCGGAGGCATCAAGAGACAGTGGACAGGGGCTGAAAAAAAAAAAGAGACAAAACGCCCATTCCAATAAGGAAACGGCTTTAATCTATCAAAGTAATTCTCCTCCTTTCAGGAAGAGAGAACATGAAATTGCACAAAATGACTTACAGAATGGCACCCAGTCTGATTAGCGTGGTAAGGCCTAGAGCTCTGTGCACTTAGTATGTAAGGTAGAAAACCTATTTGAATATGCTTTAAAAAAAACATAAAAAGGAAAAAAATGTGTTCTTCTCTTCAAAGCATAGAAATGTTGGCAAAAGCAAGTATTTGGGAGAATATTGGCAAAGAGGTGGTGCTGAAGAGGCTCACAGAGAGCCTGTGATGATCAGTAAGAGCGACGTTTTTATTCCTAACCTGACACTGCCCCCAGATCGCTGTCTTCCTAATCTTGCAGGTTAATATCCAATCCCTTTGTTGTATCCAGTTCACTCCACGGTCCAGATCAGAGATCAACAAAATTAGTCTTCAAAAGAGGAGAAAGTAGCATTTCAAGATGTACATGCCAATGGTCTCTCACTTACTCTGCCTCTAATTATGCAGACCCAAGGTAACCATACACAATGTGTCCCTACACAGGAGTTTCTGATCCCCTACATTTTATGCAGGGACACTGAAATTTACATTTTACAGAAGGTTCACACATCTCAAAATTATTGTACATTCAACTATTTTCAATAAAACTTAGTCTTTTAAGGGTGTAGACTACATAAAAGTAAATCATAGATAAAAGGTTATCATGGGGAATTGTTTGCCCAGTACTGATCTAGACTATAGGTAGTGGTGTATGTGTGTGTGTGTGTGTGTGTGTGTGTGTGTGTGTGTGTGTTTGTGTGTGTGTGTGTGTGTGTCCTCCCATGAATCTATCAAGATTTCTGTCAAAGAAATGAATCTCTTTCAGTGCAGCAGCCTTGTTTTCCAGCATGTATACTGCCTCCCCATTCTTTTACATTTGATATTCTGTTGTTTCTTTCCTCCACATCCACCAAGTTTTATATCCCCCTAGCTCAAAACCTTATCCTGGGTGGCTTGCATGAGACATGACCTTCCTATATATTTCTTTCGCTATGAGTCTGATCTCCTGTAAGACACTCTAACCTTCTTAGAAATTAAACACTACCCAATGACTAAGTATCTTCTTCAATTAATTCCATATAAAAGACCACTTCAATAAACATAGGTATTATCCCTAATTACAGATGTTGGAATTGGATATTGAACCAGGATGTCAGGTTGTCTGAGGTTATTCACTGAAGCAATGACAGACTCTTCCTCGTGTACTAGGTATAACCAACATGCTTCATAGATGGACGCCTTCTAAATTGTATACTTCTCAGTGTCTCAAAACTAAGGTGCTTCTATATTTAAAAAGTATGATATTTATCTGTCTTGTTTGTAAAGCTTTAGAAGATAGATCTAGTACAAGAATAATGACATAGAAATGACATTTGACATCTCAGAAGATTCTCAACATAAACACATAAAGCACCATGTCCAGTACTAATTTGTGAAAGCCTGACATCGTCAGAAACATGCCTGTGTGATCCATGAAGAATGGCTAGGTCATGTTAGGACACTGAATCCTGTCGAAATGATGATGTAAATTCCCTGCATGATCCTAAGGGAAGGCTATGATGTTTGGTTGGATTCCTAATCCAGAATCCTTTGGTAGTGTTATCATGTTTGACTTTTGAAAAATTCTGTTTGAAGTTGTCTGATCTTTGTCATTAAGTACACTTTCACTACACACTCCACTCCCCAGTGATAATGGAGAACCAACATTTTTCTGTCACAGCGACAATGCATTGAAGCCTCTATTTTACCTGCTACTCATGCCTGCTGGCCTTGCCATGAACCAAATTTCCTGTTTGTTGCAGACTTGAAAGATAAAATATAAATCAAACAACATCACTGAATTCTTACAGAGCTTGCCATCCTGTTCTGGATAATGATGGGGTAAAACAAGTCTTAATCTTAAAAGTGTATGGACTAGGAGTCAGATGAGAAGAGAACACGTGGGCTATGCTCTTCTATGCTAGCAGAGTAGCATTTCAGCAGCAAGATGAAAGGATATATTGGGAGCTAGAAAGATGGTTCAGTGAGTAAAGTTCTCGCTCAATATGAGATCCTGAGCTTGAATCACCACAAGCCAAGGAAATCTTTGCATGGTGGCACAATTTGCTTTTAAGATGGGATATAAGATGGAAAAGGGAACATTTTTGGAAGTTCATGGGCTAGCTGCCCTGGAGTATGAAGCAGAGAACAGAAAGATAAATGTTATTTCATACAGTGTAGAAGAAAAAGAAAAGTAACACTGGAGCTGTTTTCTTTTTTTCTTTTCCTGACCATTATGGATCCACGTTGGCACAAGCTCATTTGCATACAGGCATTCAAAACCACACAAATACATGTACACACATGCAAGCATTCATATATTCGCCACACACATGCACATTTACACATATATGTGGGCAAATGAATACCAAAGAATAATCTAAAATGATATGCCTGCCTTCATAAATATTTTGATTTAAACAGATTCCCTGAATCTGGTTCTCCTTATGACTACTGAACATGAAAGCTTGAAAACTCTGATGTCACTCCAAAAGTCTTAGGAGCTCTTGGTATTTGTTATGTTCCTTACTGGGCTACGTTCCTTAGTGTTTCCTTTTGCCCCAGGCTGATATGTATTGTTGGTTTTGTGTTTCTTTAGAATATGATCTCTGAGTATTTCTCATTCATAAATCTGCCATGCTTTTCTTAGGCCTAACAAATAATACATTTCCCAAGTGGAATGAAGAAATAGGCATCATCATGAGAATGTCATATATCACTACGAAGCCATATGAATTTTGTTGATAAATATTTAGTAAGCATCTAGTACATGCTAGGCTTTGTGCCAGTTACTAGAGTGAATAGGGAGTAATAATCCATGTATGAGAATGTTTAATGCTGATATAAAGGAGCTAATTGTATTTTGTGATTCCTGTGATTCACTGAACCTACAGCCATCTGAAGCCTGTCTACTGTAGCCCCTCTTCTGGGAGCCAGGGTTTTTGAAAATAAATTTAAAAAATCTTTTTGGAGCCTACTAAGACTTAGTAAATATTCGGATCCTTTTCTTTACAGACTCATGGAAGTACACTACTCTCTTACCTATCTGAGGTCTAAGAGAGTGAGTTGATCCATCTTAGTCAAAATAAAAAAACAAAAACAACAAAAACTAGCTATAACAACATCAATGTAACTGATGTGTCACATCCAAGCAAAGTTATTTAAGAACAATCGTGCCTTTCCCATCATTGTTTTTCCCTATTGTGCTGAAAGAAGTACAATTTCAGATTGTATTTCCCCGTGTCATCCCTCAAGTGACTGAAATGAGAACAATTACTTTGTGGACTCTTACATGTCATGTGGCATGAGTGGGAAATAAAATTCTGTGCGGCATTTATTTGTAGGGATAATTGCTTGTGTGTGGTCTGGAAGCATATCCTGTCAATCAAAGGCAAATGACCTGTTAGCAAAAGTCAGGGAAGAGATGATGGAAGTTCTGGTAGAGAAATTGGAACTCTGGGCGATCGAAAGCATGGGAAGATTCACCTCAAACTCAGAAGGAGTGAAGCATATGAAACTGAGGAGAGGAAACTAGCCATGTGGCAGACATGGGGGAGTATATATGGATCAACTGAGTTATGAGGAAGCTGGGGAGCAAGCTCAAACTAAAGCCATAAGCACTGTATGGAAACAAATCTCCAATTCATTATTTGGGGAGGAAAAGCCCACAGTTACGTTTAGCCAATGAATTTGTGAAAATGGTATTGTGTATTTTATTTATATAATGGGATCTCACTTGACTAGTTCAAGATACAAGCACAAAGGACAATGGGAACGAAGAAGAAAAGTCTGACTAAGCATAAAGTTTACAGTGAACTGTGTGTATGTTTATGATGGTGGCAGGTGGTGTATCAGGAAAGATAAGCTGATATAGAGAATTCAATGACACATTTTACATAATGTGCTGGCCAGTTTTATGTCATATGGACAATCCCTCTGTAAGACCAGGCTACAGCCAAGTATGTAGGGCATTATTTTTGATTAGCGATTGATAAGAGAGGGCTCAGTCCACTGTGTGCAGGACCTCCTCTGAACTGGTGGCGCTGGATTCTATAAGAAACCGGGTTCTAGAAAACCATGGAGAAAAAAGCAGGTATACAACACCCATCCATGACCTCTATATCAGCTCCTGCCTTCCCATTACCTTGTGTTTCTTCCCTAATTCCTTCAATGATAGGTTATAATGTGAAAATAGAAGACAAATACTCCTTTCTCTTAAACTTACTTTTGGTCATGGTGTTTTATCATAGCAATGAATCTTAATTATCACACATATTTCAGTCATAAGACCAATTATAGAAATGGTTTCCAGAATTCTAAAACCATCTGTCCTAATGGGCAGGTATCCATCAAGCATCCTATCCTTCTCATATTGACTGTAATGAAATGACCAAGAAAAACACAGTATGTAGACAGAACTGAGGGTACAAAGGAACCCTGATACCTCCTGGGGCTATGCCTCCTTTTTGTATGTGTGCTGAGAGATTTCCGACTGCACTTGAAAAACCACAATCTATTCTCATTTATCAACATGGGAAGTATCAAAGAGATGGTCCACAACCCATCCCTTACTTAAAGGTATGGAAGCAGAGAACAGATAAGAAGGGGCAACTTGGGTTTTATTCTTTTTTTAGTAGTGGAAAGTATTGAATAAAAAAGGTGAGACTCTACAATGCAAAGAACTAAAGCATAGTAGCTGTGTATAGTGAATAACCAATTTCACAAGTGGGAGAGAGAACTGAGATTGACTTTAGTCTGCCTTTCTAACCATAGGAATCCACATCACTCCTTCCTGTGTCTCAGTTGCTTCATCTATGTGATGGGTATCATAATTTCTGTTCCTCACAGGAGTTACATCAACACTGAATGTAAGGGAATCTGTAGTAGACTCCCTGTGTGACCATGGAGAATTGAGTTCATACACATTAAGTCTCATCTCTCACTAGTCTAACTTAATTCCAAGCCCCACCTATAAAGCATCTTCTCTCATTGGTAGTGGGTACCTGTAGTGGGTAGAAACCTCAAGAGTAACCAGCTTCCGCTCTATAAATTTTCATATTTTCAATTGGCCACAACCCTTCATGGGGAGTCACCAGACCTTGGAGTATTATTTCTACCTTCTAGAAGATGGTTTTGACTAATATTGCCTCAAGAGCACGGGGCCAGTATGCTTTCTGAAATCAGAGGTTTTTAGCACTAGTGTGTGGGTGCTTCTTGATACAACATGAGTACCACAAGAAAGTCTGTACCATTTCCTTCTGCCTCCACAGATATTTTAATTCATGTGCATCAAACATGACTTGATAGTTTGTCCATTAGCCACTACAATGCCTTTCCTACTCAGAAGACCTAGGTTCAGCCATAAAAAACTGTTCACTTCTATCCCTTTGCCTCTAAGTCACTCATGACAGAATGTATAACTTTCCCCTCCTCTACTTCAACCTAGATTTTGTTCATCTTCATCAACTTTTATATCTTAAGTGTACTCATGCTATAATACTTCAAGAAATACTATAACACTAACCCTAAGTTAAGGACACAAATAACAAATGCTTTGTGGAACTTTCACTGATGAACTGTACCCTAGGTTCATAGATTAATTAATAATCAATACACTCAGTATCAATACTTTCTTCCATTTGTGTACTATGCACCATTCTGACCTATTCCCATAACCCTATGGCCTTGATGTGAAAGTGCCTTCATTTCCACTCTACAGAATAGGCCATCATGGTTCAGAGAAGTAAAGCAATTTGCCCAATGGCACACAGAGAAGACAGTAAATGTAAAAGCTCAGTTTTAAAATTGCATTCATCTAACTCAAGAGACACTGATTCACTTTTCTCCTTATTATGATGTGTAATATAGTAATAATATCAAGAGGTAATTATCAAGGAGATAGATGCATATTCTGATCTGCAGAGGGCTTTTTCAATTACTCCTTTGATCTCATTAAGAGCCTGCAACACAGAAAAGACACAGCTAATTCTTTCCATTTATAGATTAGGGAAGTATTTGGGAAAACTTCATTTTCTCTCATCCCGAAGAAGCACCAGCTATACTCTAAGATTTTAATGGAATAAAAAATCTCCTTTTTAATTTGATGCTGGAATCAGGGGCAAGATCGAATATGTAACTGATATGTAAATATCTTGCTCTAAGTGTCCATTTTCAGTGAACTTTAATTGGATGGAATTGTCTCTCCGTTCTAGAGCCGGCAGGCCCATCCAGGAATTGCTCATTTAACACTACTATTCCACACAACAATTTGCTGATCTCTGGCAGCTTTCTTTTGTCTGTACATACATCTGTATGGTCAGTGAAGATCACTAACTCCAAAGTTCATTCTTTCTCAAGGATGATCAACTTCTCCATGTTTCTTTCTTCTGGACTCAGAAAGGGACACAATTCCATCTCTGTCCTCTAATCACCTCTGATCTAATAAAAGCATACTGAAACAGTTCCTAGTTTTATATTTTTAATCCTCAATATCTCTTCTCTGGCTTATACCATCCAGGTTCTAGTCTTTTATATTGCTTCCCTGTTGTTTTCCTTAACACACACACACACACACACACACACACACACACACACACACACATATGACAAACTTTATGAACTCTGATTTATTGAGTGCATAGTATATACCCTACAATGATAAATATATATCATAGGGCCTGGAGAGTAAAAATAGACCTAGTTATCTAGAAAAGATTGCTCAATTCATTTCTTGGCTGCATTATGCACAACTGGAGAATTGGGTACCACATTTCTTAATCTGAAGATTCTTTCCAATTTTCTGTGTCCTACTATGTACCCTGGCTGCTTTCTTATGGTCCAGGAAACACCTTGCAAGAAAAGTATAACTGGGTTACCCCCACCATGTGTACAGTCTTTTACCAACCTAGGCTGAACTGCAAAATCTTTAGAACAGTATTCTTCTAGGTGGAAAGCACCTTCTTCATCCACTTTCTGTTCTTTCTCTGCTGTTATTAAAGTTTATTGCCCAGTTTCTGTCTTCCTCTCCTTTCCAGAATGGGATCTTAAATAAGCCATACTCTTTCTCTGAGTCACTGGCTGTGCCATTGTGTTATGGTAAACAAGTGTAGAAGGAAAGGGGAGTGTTTCATTGCACTGAAAGAGCTACACCAAGAAAAATAGTCCAGATTATTGAGCAAGACCTGCAAATGTGGCTGCCTTTCATACTATTAAGTACTCCCCATGAAGGGTAGAAACTAGTGCTAATACAGGTCAAAGAACTTTCTAAAAAACATTCTGCATCTGGCAGGGTCAAAATTCAAATCTGCAGCCTTGAGATCTGAGACTGAAGCTTAGTCCTGTTTCAATAATACAGGGAATCAAGGTGTAGAAACCTCCTGAGATGCTCCTGCTCTGTCTCCAGGCAGCCTTAGAGAAAACCTGCAGACTAGTGAGGACCCACAATGCACCTGGATAATCACCCTTGTGAATGCTGGAGTGGAGGATGGGGGCTCCTCCTTGACCCCTGCAGGCAATCAGCTTAGCTCATGAAGCATGAGATTTAATTACCCTTATCTAAGCTTAAATAACTGTTAAATGTTATTGTTGGTCACACAGAATTATCTCGCCCTTTGAAAACATCCAGCCATTTCCCTGACTTTGTGATTTCCTCTGCCAGGGAAAAAATGTTGTTAATGTCACCAAAGCCCATTGCTAGGTGAGCCCTGTTTTCTTGTAGACAGTTGCTGTGACATTCTGTAGAAGCCAATATGCCAACGTGAGGCCTACTATTTGTCAGTTGTTAGGGAATAACGGCAGCTCCTACAGCAGCGGGCTAGGTAAGAAGTAGGAAGAGCCCAAGTACTCAAAGTTCTCTCCCTGTTCCTGGGACTCACCTGGGAAGTCACTAACTATCAGCATTTGGTCTAAGCTCTGCCTCAGAGTTACCAGGCAATAGCCAGTTATGCCTGACTCATCATGAAAGGGGCTGCTCACCCCTCCCCCATCACTCTTTTGCTCTTGCTTTCATGCTCCTGCTCTCTTCCCATTGCATTCCCTATCTCTTCCTATTACCCCCCTCCCCCAATGTGCTCATGGATGGCCACTCCTCTTCTCTCTCTCTCTCTCCCTCTCTCTCTCTCTCTGCTTTTCTCTGCCTCTATTACCCTCTAAACTCTCCTCCCCATGCCCTGAATAAACTCTATTCTATACTATACCATTCCATAGTGTGCAACATGTGGCTAATCCCTTATGGGAAAGGGATGCCTCAGCATGGGCCTGTAGAGGCACCCCTTTCCCCCATTCCTCACAACACACCTCCATAAAACATAGCCCCACTCTCTTTTTCTTTTTATATACATATCACTTACCCTTTCTGGTTTTCTACCTTTTTATGAACCCTCAGCTTCTCCTAATGTTTCCTGCTGGAGAATGCATAACATTAAAACAAAGATAAAAATCATAGGCTGAGTATGGTGGTGTATGGCTTTGATCATCTCTTACTCAGGAGACAGGGACAAGCAGATCTCTGGATATGCACAAGAGGTTCCAAGCCAAGTGAAACGGTGTCCTAAAACAACCAACCAAGCCAAAACAGCTGAAGGAAAGGATATGAATTCACCACAGGGGTGAATGCCAGAGGTGCTCCCACTTAACCAGAGCAGAGACAGAGAGTAAGAAGTCTAGACTAATCAGTAGAGCACGAGCAATTAGACAAAATAATTGAAGACCTGAACATATAGAGTAATTATCTGAGCATGAACACTGATTGAGTGAACAGAACAAGTTGCCTTTCTTCTCTGAACTTCTTTTTTCCTCCCTTCTAAAGTTGAGATAACTCATCAAAGGATGTTTGATTAGAAAGGTGTGTGGTGGTTTGAATGGGGATGGTTCCGACAGGCTCCTGTATTTGAATGCTTAGTTCCAAGTTAGTAAAGCTGTTTGAGAAGAATTGAGACCTGTAGCCTTGTGGAGGTAATGTGGTCCTGGGGGTACATTGTGAGTTCCCAAAGCCCATGCCGTTACTATTTAGCTTTCTCTGCCTTATGGTTACCTCTCAAGATATAAGCTGCTGCGCCAGCATAATTCCTGCCTGCCTGCTGTCATACTGTCTCATATTATGGTTATAGACTCACTCTCTGAAACTATAAGCCTACATTAAACTCATTATTCTGCAGGTTGTATAGTCATGGTATCTTCAAAGCATTAAAATCCCTGAGACAGACAGACATATGTAGAAAGAAAGAAGACAGAAGGACAGCCAACTAATTTTTAGAAAACTGACAAATCACATCCCAGTGAGAAAAATTATGATTTTGCTATAACTATCTCAGAAAAACATAAACCAGCAAGCAGATTGATGTCGGCAGTGATGATGGTGATGCTGAACATCATAATGAAGCTTGACATAAGTTTCCTTTTCTTAATTTTTATTATTAGTATGCTAAGTAACATTTTAATCAGCTATAAAATGTCAACCTTTGCTAATTACATTAAATGAATTATCTTTAAACATTCTTTAAAGTACTTCTTAGAGTTGGTATTCTTTCACCCATTAACACTAAGGAAATTGAAGATCAGAGAAATTTACTGACAGGTGTTCAAGGCAATACCTGGCTTGGACTAGAAACTAGTTACATTTGACCCTGGGGACCATGTTATAAATGAAAGAAGAAAGGATTCTCCAGTGTGACAGGCAAGTCAACATTCAATACCAAAGAGCAAAATTCAGTGCATATCAAGCAACTTCTGGCAAGTCATAGGTATGGAAAAAGAAAGAAAGATCTAAACCTCAACCTAGTATAGTATTCATTTGTTACAATTCTCAGTACTCTGGAACATGCTTAAGGAATCCTGTAGATGCAAGGTAGAAGCCAAGACTCACAGCCATTATGGTTATATTTCTGCATGTCAGGCCATTTGAACTTTATGAGAAATGAAGCAGGCAAGCCAGAGCAATATAGACGTCTGGTGGCAGAGAATTACAATTGCATGTTCTCTACTTTCCAGACCTCAGTTTCCAAATGTGTGATAAGTATACAGGTGAATCAATCCCCCATCTCTCTCTGTCTCTCTCTGTCTCTCTGTCTCTGTCTCTGTCTCTGTCTCTGTCTCTCTCTCTCTCTGTCTGTCTCTCTCTCTCTCTCTCTCTCTCTCTCTCTCTCTCTCTCTCTCTCTCTCTCTCTCACACACACACACACACACACACACACACACACGTCATAATTGTAAACATGCCCTCATCCTGCAGCCAGTACAGACTTCATTAATGGATCTCTGTATATTTTCCATGCCCAAAAAAGCACTACAATGACAGCCTCAAATAATCTGTAAGAGTCACCCCCAGGCTGAACTACACAGCAGCCATGGATTGGCTCTTGTCTCAGACACTGTCATTCTAATATGTTATTTACCAGCCTGTGATATTATCAGTTTTCCTGACTTTAGAGCTACTGGGAGATACTGAATGTTTTTAAATCAACAGAGCAGTGGATGACCGTAAAAATTTAAAGCTAATCGAGTCTTTGTATTTTTTCTAATTATGTTGTTTACAAATCACAGTCCTCCGAGTTCAACGGCTTCCCCAAAGTAGTTCATCTTGTTTAAAATACAGAACCCAAGTTTGCCATGCCCACATGAATCAAGGCACTTTTTCCTGTATAGAAGCTTCAAATGGAACTTTGCTTGTGTCATGTATTCATGCAAAAAGTACTTTTTAGAACAAATGTGTCAGATTGCACACCCTGAAAGATTGGAAGAAAAGGAAAAAAGAAGAGGGGAGGTCTAGGGAAGAAAAATGATGTTAGAAAGCCACTGACCTAACCCAATTTACAAACAAAAAGTCCAAGACATTGGACAAGACTGAGTTAAGGTCAGTTTTCTGAAGTACTACCTACATCAAAGCCCTTTTCATGATGTCCTAGTTTCTTCTGCCCATAGAAAGTTGGAGAATAAGCAGAGTGGGAGAATCCATCTTTCAGCTATGACTTCAGAAGGTAAGATTTTTTTTTTAAAGAAAGCATTGGCATTGAAACCCACTGAGGTAAATATATTACTCACAGGTATGATGCTGTACCACTCTTCCAAAGACCCTAATTTCACTTCTATTTTCTTATTAGATAATTATTGCATTTACATTCCAAATATCATCCCCTTTCTCACTTCACCCCCTGCCCTCTTCCCTCCCTCTGCTTCTATGAGGATGCTCCCTCTCCCACCAACCTACTCCCACCTCAACACCCTGGCATTCCCCTACACTGGGGAAATGGACCTTCATAGGACCAAGAACTTTTTCTCCTATTGATGCCAGACAGCATCATGCTTTATTGCATGTGCAGCTGGAGCCCATCATGATCCAAATTCAGTTCTTGATACAGTTAGAAAGAGCAGTTTGCAAATCCTTTTGGAATTAAAAAAAAAAAAAACAGGACAGTGAAAACTATTCTCAAAAATAAAAGAACTTCTGGGGAAACATCATCTCTGACCAAAAGCTGTATTACAGAGTAATTGTTATAAAACCGCATGGCATTGGTACAGAGACAGCAGGTATATCAATGGAATAAAATTGAAGACACAAAAATGAATCCACACATATATGGTCACTTGATCGTTGATGAAGGAGCTGAAACCATCCAGTGGGAAAATGACAATATTTTCAGCAAATGGTGATGGTTGAACTGGAGTCCGCATATAGAAGAAAGCAAATAAATCCATTCTTAATGCCATGTACAAAGCTCAAATCCAAGTGAATCAAGGACCTCCACATAAAATTAGATACACTGTAACTATTAAAAGGGAAAGTAGGGAAGAGCCTTGAACATGTAAGCACAGGGAATTTTCCATAACTGAACACTGAGTTCACTTAACACCCACATTGAACTCCTCATGATAGACTTTAGCTCTGTTTCCTGGTTATCTGATATTACCAACTTTCCTGGACACCTGCATTCATATGTACATATACATACAAATATAAACATGTATAAATAATTAAAACTAGAATCCATTTTCAAAAAAGTAAAGAAGGTGAAAACCAGCAAAGGATCCTACATTTAGGAAAACCTAGACAATATTAGACAAAATGTAAATAGAATGACAATATTCAAGCTATGTGACAATCCACCTAACATACTAAGTTGGCATGTGTGCAAGTGCTAGGAGGCATCCTATGCCTCCCTCATGATGTATATGTAACCATGCCTACCATCAGGCCATTTTATGGTTTTCTCAAATTTTCCTAGAGTCATCTACTTCCTTAAAAGTGTAGGTTCCTATAGGTCTTTATCCCATCTCTACTGTTAACTGGGTGAGCAGGCCAGAGATAGTGTGGTAGTTTATAGCATATCTACAACCTGTTTTGAGTTGGTCCTCTGACCTGTGCACAATATTTTTTTTCCTCTCAAGAGTTTAGTGTTCTCTTGTCATCCATACAGTCATTCTAAATTTCCTTTAATGGGAAGATTTTCCCATGTGAATGAAAGATTATCTTAAGACCCAGAAGAGGCAGAAACACCAAACTGCTAATGCATAGTTGAAATATCTTATGTGGACAGAAAAATAAATCTTCTGACCCCATCATTTTAATAACTGCAACAAAAGAATGATGATGGTTAAAATTGATCTGAAACTTGACTTGATCTAGAATCACCTAGGAAACAAAACTCTGGGAAAGACTGGCCAGATGTTTCTCCCTTTGTTAATAGAAATGGGAAGGCATACCATCCCTGTGCATTCTATGAGCTGTGGTCTTCTACTAAGTAAAAATGGAAAACTGAGTTGGACACTGGTATTTATCTCTTTCTTCTTTCTGACCACAGACTCAGTATAACCAGCCTGATCATACTCCCTACAATTATAATTAATCTGATGGAACTGATCATGTCTTTAAAATATGATGCAAAATAAATCCTTCCATACTGAATAAAGAAGACAATGAAGGGAAGAAGGGGTAGTAGGAAGAGGAGGATGAGAAGAAGCTAATAGTGTCTCTTCTGAAAGTAGAGTGGGAGACTTGCAGGGTTTTCTTTCTTACAAGGAGATGGTTCTGAGAGTCTTGTTCAAGATCATATAACACAAGTGCTAAGAAGACAGTTTGATTACCTGACATTGCTCAGAGATAAGAGATGAAGACAAGTCAGCCACCCATACCTTCTAATGAAGAATTAAGTATCATTGCTTTGTTAACAAAAACAAATGCATATCTCCTTTTTCTAATGAGCAATTTATTGGGGGGATGTTTATAACACAATAAGCCCTTCTCACATCTAAGGCTAGAACCCTCACACACCCCCACCCACTAACCCAGATAATATTCCACCCTCATGATTTTCTAGACCAACTCCTTGGGTCTCAACTGAAACATCTCTTCCTTGGTAGGCTTAGAAAAATCCTCAGACCCACAATGTCTGTCAAGTGGTTTTCTTTCACAACACTCTATATATCATAGACCTGATTAAAATTTGAACATTTTCTATAATTATAAGTTTGTCTCTTCCTTTAGTTGACACCTCCACATCTCCTTCACCATCAAAATCTTTTGCTTCCTGAGTGGGCAAGTAAAGGATGCTACTGATCTAGAGCCATCTGAAAAAAAAAAATGTTTGATCCTGCATAATGAAGAGAGATGGAAGTCTCCTACCTTGCTGAATCTTAGAAACTTTATATTGATATCAAAGTGAATGTCACACATCCATATGAAAAGATACATTTTGTCAAAGCCACAATAAGACCAACTACAAAAGTATTTCTTAATGTATTTTGATAACACTGAAACACTATGCTTACAAGAACCTACAACCCCAGTGGCATCAAAGAGAATATTTCTAGAAGAGTCAAGGTATCTTCTTAGAGCAATGTAAGCTTCATGTTCCATCAGTGGATTAATATATTGGCAAATCCGGAGCTTCTATGATTTAATCACCTCCCTCAAACCCACCAGTTGAATTTCAAAATTTTAAGCTATGAGTCTGTAGGAGGTATTTGAGATTCAAACCATAATTCTAATCTTGTTTCACCTTTTCAATGCTGTTACCAGCTAAGTTATATGATTCTACTTCTTCATTAAAAAAGCAAAAGTTATTCTCCTAAGCATCTTGCATAGTAAGAGAGGTTTATAAGCCAGACTTATTCAACTCCATGACATATTCATTTACCTACAACCCAAATGCTTATTTTATTAGCACCTAATATGTGGCTAAAATACTGTGCTAGACTTTGGGATTATACATTATATAACATAGAAGAAGATAATTTCTGGTCTTGTATGTTACATGCCTGGTGGATAGCAACAGGCCATGCTTCTACAAGGCTCTCATGCTACTGGAAAGTAAGTCTGATAGAGAAAACCCTGAAGCATTTAATCTTCTAGGTTCAATCTTAAGTCTCCTGCCTTGGATCCAGGCTTTTCCTCATGTTCTCATCTCTAGATGCAATATATAGATGTTAAAAGTCAAGGCTTAGCCACAGCTTTTCAGATAATGGACCTTTGCTAAGGTCTTGAGTTATCCTCTGAGACTTTGTGTAGCCATAGCCAATCTGGGCCAGTGTTAATGTATATCAGTATTGAACAGTAACCAAGTCATTGGTGCCTTCTATGGCGGACTGTTTGAGCTTCTAAGAGCTACTGTCATATTCTAGGTATTTAAAGGTATCTGCAAGAAAAGCCCTTTCCTTTGTGTATGTATCCCCAGGGTCTAGGAGATTTCCTCATGTTCAGAGCAGCTCCAGGTACCATTTTCAGACTCACTATTAGGGAATTTAAAAATGGCCGAAAGACTGTTGTTTTATCTGTTCTAAGATTTCAAAAGCCAAACACCTCACTAAGCCTTAGCTTCTGTACCTATAAAGAGACCCATCAGGGTTCACTGAGGCCCCTCAGTGTAAAATTAGACAACAGAGTTTGGAACAACCATCAAGCCTGCCTGGACAGGGGTCACTGACTGGCCAACCCTATTTGCTTGATCCTATCCATGTGCTCTGTCTCCGTTCCCTCTCTACAGCCCCGTCAGCTGTGTCTTAGCATAAGCTACTTGTATTTTCACTAAGAACCTATCCTGGGGTGCAGTTCTCACACTCTCCCCTCAACAGCCTATTTTTACCCACTGCACAGATCACTGCCTGGGTGGCAGGCACCAGCAGCTCCAGCTGTGATAAACACAGTAACTTTCCCTCCTTCAATCTGCCAGCAACACTTCCCTTCAACACTCAGCCTGCAGAATGCAGTTACAGGTCCCATCACTTCACAGTTTCCTGGAAGTGGTAGGGAGAATTTTGTGCCCACAGATGGAGGAATAAGGAATATGAAAGCAGGAAGAACAAAAAAAGGAAAAGCAATGAGAAAAAGAGGAACACAGGAAGGAATAAGAATGAACAAAAAATCTCAAAGATCAAAACTTCTGCTTCAAAATTGTTGTTTTCTCATTCGTCCAGAAAATATTTATTAAAATATTTTATATGCACAATTCTGTATAATGGGCACTGGAAATGTATTAGTGGGCACAAAGAACACGCTGCCATCATGGTGAGGGAGATAAATAATGTTCATTAATCCTTGTATTAGCTTGTTCTTGTGATTTTAAAATATCTACTCTCAGAAGAGCAATTTAAGGAAAAAAATATATTGGCTCACAGTTCAAGGTGTCATCATGGTTGATAGCTATTATGCTAGTGACAATTCCTGGAGGAAGAAGCTTGAGGTGCCTGACCACATATCTATAGTCCATGTAACCAAGCAAAGAATGCTAGTGTCTAACTGTTTTGTCCTTTTTATTCAGTGGAGGACCTTTCCCCATGTGATGGTGCCACCACAGTTAACATGAGTCTTCGCACATCAATTAGCCTACTTTTGACAATTCTTTCGAGACAAAATAAGAGGCTTGATGTATCCTAGGTAATTCTAGATGCTTTCAAATGGATAAGCAATATTTCATAACACAATTCCCCTTAATAACCACTATCAATGTTTAAAGCACTCATTTTTTTAAAGATTTAAAAAAATGAGAAAAACAAACAAAGAAACAAACAAATTGAGACTCAGATGACTTGTCCAAAACCACAGAAAGGAATTTGGAAAAGATAAAATTTAAACATAATATGCTTTTATCACTTAGAAAATATCTCCAGTCTACTTTTTTTTGTCTCCATCTTCAGCAGTGGGCTCTGCTCAATTGGAAACACATCAGCAGCCATCTACACACTTGGATTGTTAAGAGTATAAAAATGCCCAGAGACTAAACAACAAATTAAAGAGTACATATGAAGGAACCCATGGTTCCAACCACATATGTAAAAGAGGATGGTTTTGTCAGGCATCAATAGGAGGAGAGGCCCTAGGTCCTGGGAAGGCTGGATGACTCATGGTTGAGAAATACCAGGGCAGGGAGGAAGGAGAGAGTGGGTGGGGGGGCACCCTCAGAGAAGTAGGGGGAGAGGGTTGGGATGAGGGGCTTCCATTAGGGAAACCAGGAAAGGGAATAACATTTAAAATTTAAATTTTTAAAAAATCCAATAAAAGAAAAGAAAGAAGAATGAAAAAAACCAAAAAAAAGCTCTTTCAACATCATCTCACTAGTTAAATAAAACCAGAGAGAAATTGAAGCAAATAGGAGTTTGTATGACTGCCGAGAGCTTCAGAACCCAATAATTAAGATGTCTTAGTCAAGGTTCTTATTCTTACACAAAACATCATGACCAAGAAGCAAGTTGGGGAGGAAAGGGTTTATTCAGCTTACACTTCCACATTGCTGTTCATCACCAAAGGAAGTCAGGACAGAAGCTCACACAGGACAGGAACTTATCCGCAGGAGCTGATGCAGAGGCCATGAAGGGATGCTAGATTGCTTCTCCTGGCTTGCTCAACTTGCTTTCTTACAAAACCCAGGACTACCAGCCCTGGAGTGGTAGCACCCATAATGGGCTGTTTCACCCTCCTCCTGATCACTAATTTAGAAAAAAAACCTTACACCTGGATCTCTTGGAGGCACTTCCTCAAGCGAGGCTCTTTTCTCTGTGATAACTCCAGCTTGTGTGAAGTTCACACACAAAACCAACTACACATATCTTCTCACTAGCTCATTGAAACCATCAAGAGACAGAAGCAGATACAAGGTTGGAGGACTGCCATGAGCTTTGGGATTTATGAATCAAGGGTCAGGGTTGGAACTAGGGCTTTCAGAGACTTACCATCCATGTATTATGCCACCCTGGACCGCTACTTACTTTTCTTTTTCTTTAGTCTTTGTGTAGAGGATATAGTTTTTATTTTTGTTATATTTATTCATCTATCATCCTAGTCATTGATCCCTCCTTCGAGTCCCTCCCCACAGAGTGCCTACCCCAATCTCTCCTCTTCTGAAAGGATATAGTCCCACTGGTTATACCCTGCCCTGGGCTTCTGCATGCTTATCTTCTTCCACTGGGGATAGACAAACCAGCTTTATTGGGAAAATGATCCCATAGACTTGGAACTTTAATGAGAGCCCCCAATCTTGCTGTCAGGGTGGAACACAGAGGCCGAACAATACATTTACATACGTTTTGGGGGTTCTGGTCCAGCTTGTGAATATAGTTTTAAGGATGTAAAGCAATGCATCTCATCTTCCTCTTCATTATAGCTGGATTGTCGTTGCATGCCTACTGGAGCCTAGCAATGTAAGCAGAGATGCAGAGAAATGGTTTTACTTACTGAAGAAATGAAAGCTCAATATGCTTCCTCTCATTACTCACCTTGAACTTGGATTAACACATTGAACTTTTAAAAGAAATCAAATAAGTTTGAGATTTTGTTGAGAGAGCAAAAAGACTTCCAAGTTGCCAGTGTTCACAGACTGCAACCAGGCAGATTCACTGTTGAGTTTTATTCTATGCCTGGAGTAAAAAAGTTAAAAAAAGAAATGAAAAAAGAGAGACAGACAGAAAGACAGACAGACAGACAGAGACAGAGACGGGGGGGGGGGAGAGACAAGACATAACTCTAACTTCCATCAGTAAGGCAGTTTGAAACAACATTTTACCAAGGGATAACTATTTGGAAGTTCAAGCTTTTAAATAAAGCTTTAATCTTTGGGAAAAGAAATCAAGTGCAGCTCTCAGGGCCCAGTCCAAAGGCGAGTCAGGGATATGACATCTTAGAGGAAAATCACTTGAGATGGTGAGGTGCTTAGGATAGCACTTATCACACACCTTGAAGACTTTAGTTCTGATCTGCAACACTTAGGTTCAAAAAAAAAAAAAATCTAGAGCATGGTAGCCTGCTGAGAAAGTGGGCAAAGAGACAAAAAAAAATTCCCAGTACATGTTGTTCAGTCAGGCTACCTGATTGGTGAGCATTAGATTCAGTGAGGGGGCTGGTCTCAAAAGCTTAGGTGAAGAAGATTAAAAGAAGACATCCATTTCAACCTCCGTATACAAGTGGTGTGTGCACACCACAACACACGTGTATGTACATAATGCACACTATACCCAAATACACAGCAAAGAACAAAAATCAAAAAACAAAACTGCCAAGCTATCAGGTTGTTGTTTGCCTACGTTTATCAGTGCCCTAAGTCAAAAGGAAGCAAGAATTAGTGAAAGAACCACTAAGAAGGAGTGATTCCACATAATCTCAGAAAGCCCCTCAGAGGCCTGCAAATGTACTCTGGGTATCCTTTGAAAATCATCAGTAGGCCAGCCTAGATGCAAACACTCTTTTGGACAAAGAAACTTCATAGAAATTCTAAAGTCAATTGTTAATAAATCTGAATGTACCACACAAACAAGCTTCACTGAGGAAACTTAATCGAGGAAAAAAAAAAAAAAAAAAGCTTGTATCTAAATAAGCACAAAGGGCAGGACTGTCTTTGAGGTCAGCAACTGATGGCTCCAATATTGTCCTGGTGTCAGAAGGATACTACTGTTTCCTCCTGCATTGAGCAAAAATAAGAATTAGAAAGATACAATAGCATGTCTGGATCTATTTATCTGAGAGATCTCTATTATTCAAGGAAGGGTTTCTTAAAAGTCAGAGAGATTCAATTCATATTCTCTCTTTTTCTCTTTTTGTGTCTCTCTCTGTCTCTGTCTATCTCTGTCTGTCTTCCTCCCTCCCTCCCTCCCTCCCTCCCTCCCTCCCTCCCTCCCTCCCTCCCTCTCTCTCTCTCTCTCTCTCTCTCTCTCTCTCTCTCTCTCTCTCTCTCTTTGTATTTCTCCCTCTCTATTTCAGTGTTTCCCTTCCTCTTGTAGGATTCAGTGGGATGCGGGTTGAAAAGTCACTGAAAAGACATTTTTGGTAAATTTTCAAGCATTTATGCCTTGCATACATAAATCACTCCGAAGCAGGGTATTTGCTTGATGAGTCCCTGAAAAAATCTTTCCTGAGAGAACCAGACTGAACAATGGAAAGAATACAGCTGAGGTTTCAGGGATCTTGCTTTCAGAACCCAGCGTCTCAGTCTCTCCTTGTCTTGTTCCGAGTCACTTTCACTGTCTCTAGAATATGTTTAGGGTGAGCAGAGAACTGAGAGTTTTTATTAGCACACCTCCCCATGCACATTCTATTCATCAGTCTGAAATATGAGGTCCAGACTGGGAGTGTCCCCACAGGGTGACAAGACTCGTGATGATTTTCTCTGGATGTGCCCTAGATTTTTCTGCTTCGGGTTTTAACACTCTGATCTCCCTGGTTTGTTCTCATCTCGACTTTCTCACACCCACAACACCTTATTTTTTATTTATCTCCTTTATTTTGGTCAGGATTTGTTTATTTTTACTAGGTGATGCTGAGGGCCTTCCAACTGGAACATTTAATAGCTCAGCTTGTCTTGATGCACCTCGAGTCACCCCATTTACACTGAGCAAACACTTACTTATTTCCCCTGAATCCCAAGGCTGAAATTAAAAGGGAAGGATAAGGTAAGTGCCAGTTTGATTCAATCCAACTGTTGGCAGAGTCCAACAGGCTGCTCTGGATGATAGCTTTATGTCTGCCTTGCTTACATACCATACTACCTCCATGGATGCCCAGGAATCTTGGCTGGTTTGCTCAGTTCTTGTATCTTCTTTCTTATTTCTCAGCAATCACCAGAATTCAGAGAACAATCAAATTTCAAGGTTTCTATTCTAACGTAGACCTTATCATAAAAGGTTAGTTTCACAACACAGGAAGGAGACAATGTGAAAACTTTAAATGAGTCAGTTTCTCTGGAGCTCCATAACCTAAGCAATAGATAACAATGAGGGTGAAGACCAGTGCTTCGTCCAGTTTGAATTCATATAAAATCACCCAGCTTGTTAAAAAAAGAAAAAAATCATTCTTGTCCATTTGATTTTAAAAGCTCTCCAAAGTGCTCAATTATATATGATCACGTTAGCCTCATTTGAGTTGTGCTGTATATTTCTGAATTAATGCCAACTTGTTTTTCATTAAACTATCATTGAGCAGGGTGATTTTCAGCGTCTTCTTCCTAGTTTTTTTCTAAAGGAGTAAAGCTTCCACTGAGCCTGTTATACAGAAGCACCATGGAGCGGTTTGGATGGTACCACGAAGCAACTCAACATATAAATTCTTAGCCGCAGCATTTCCTAACTTGCTGAGTGACTCCAGGTAAGTAATCAACCACTTGCATCCCCTGCCTCCAGAAAATAAAAACCCTGCTGTAGGTTTATTTGTTTATCTAATTTATTATCTTATTTACCTCCTATAGCTATGAAATTACAGAAAGAACTCCTAAGAAACCAGTTTAAAAAAAAAAAAACAGTACATACTAAATATTGATGCACAGAGACTTTGGGAATATAAGAGGGGAATATTCCTTCATTCAAATAAATATTAGTATATGTCCCGTGTCATAAATATTTGGCACACATTAGAGAGAGCAGTACAGAGATTGTTCTTATGTGTGTTGGGTTAGCCTTTTAGTGAAAGATCTTGATCATTAAAGGAACAACAATAGAAAACAACAGCGTCAGTGAACAGTAGTGATGTACACCTTTAATACCAGCACTTTCAAGGCAAAGGCAGGTAGAACTCTGAGTTCAAGGCTAGCCTGGTCTATAGAGCAAGTGCCAGGACACCCAGAGATGCACAAAGAAATCTTATCTTGAAAAAAAATAAAAGAAAAGGAGGAGGAAGAGGAAGGAAAGAGGAAGTGACAGAGAAGGAAGAAGAAAGAAGGAGAAGATTTTACACTTAGATTTAAAAACAAAACTAGTATGTTGTAATGGAGACCCTCATGGGTATGGTTTGGTGTGATTAGCCTCAGGAAACATACAGAAGAAAATTCTATTTAAACAAATACTTGAAAATTACAGAGAAGGGGAAATGTGCAGGGCAACTCTTTCTATTTGGCAGAACACAAGTGCCATTTCAAGCCTTCATGGCATGGCACATGTCAACATACCTGTTTAGACATTAAGTTAACTCAAAACATTTAGACAAAAACAAACAAACAAACAATAACCCACCCAAGAACTTTGGATATCTGAATCCCTTTAACCAAGGAATATTCCATTTAATTTAGTAATGAAACACATTTCCTAAAACTTTCTTAAAACTTACATTTTATATGAAGCCTCATATAAAAAAAACCATGTAAATTGTATCTTAATAATAGGCATTTATTTTTTCTTCTTTTTACAATAATTATTTGGGTGCCATCATTAAACATGAAACAGTATTGTTTTTCCCATAAAAGCAACAATTCAAGAATTTGAAATAAGACCCACAGTTTTGACTTGAATATTTAATACAGTCTTTTTTTTTTAAATAAGTGAACCATATTGAGAGAGATCTCTCTTCGCAAAGAAAATGAGTCATACTCATTATAGAGATATTTAAGATGAAAACATTGTAGGGTAAAGTCCATATTGTGATGAGAACGGAGTACAGTACACTGTCTCTGGTACTTAATCAATGTTACTTCTTTGATCTCTGCCCTGTTCAATCTTTTTCTATATAAGGAGTGAAAGTGTGATTAGATCTTAGATTTGTTCAAATGTTTCACTAGATGCTCCCATGTTCAAATAGCGTCAGCCTGTCAGGATGCATCTTTTATGTTTGTAATTCAGGTAGCAAATTGATTTGTGAAAGCACTCTGGGCCTGCTCTGTCCATGTCAGATAAGCTCTGAGCATTAATTATGCACCAATATTGATGTTTTTGTCTGACAAGGTCTAATGTCACCATATTCAAATCTTGCCGCTTCCTTGTTAGAAAAACCCTTCAAAATGTGGCCTTGGAAGAGACAGCAAGTGTCACCTGTAATATTTGAAGTGTCCCAGGATTGAAACCCTCAAGTAGAATTAAAGACAGTGCATGCCCTTGTCCTGAGCCCTAGAGAAAATAAGAAATTCATGAAAGCAAACTGAGCTATGGCTCCTTCAAGCATGGGAGGAAAGATGTCATCCAACACTTCTGATGAGCTGGACTCATGATGCAAACCATTTGAAAGCAACAGATTTGCCAGGTACTCAGTTCTGACACTGCAACGCATTAGGCAACCTATGCTTCACTAATTACTATGATTCTCCATGAATATCCATCCACTGCTGGCTGATTCCAAGAATCCTTAAGAATTGGGATCAATTTTCATTTCTTTTGTTTTTCCACTGACAAGGGTTCTTAGTATTATGCGAACAACAGTGACTTTAACATAAAACAAGTCAACCTTCATCCAAGGTTCCTGTCAGATGTCTTTAATTCTTTCAAGTTTGTGCTCTGCCTTCATGCCAGGCATTGTCCTACACATAGTACTTTGTATTATGGTACATGATATTTGGGGATTTCTATTTCAAGATTAATCATTCAGTTCTCACATACAGGACTCAACCATTTGTAATCATAATAAGCCTAAAGTATTAGAACTATTTTGTCTACTTCCCTGTCAATAACCAGGAGATATCACTTACCTTGTTCCACCGTAGCTGCTCCGATTCAAACAGGCCAGACCTTGTGTCCATGCACTCATGATACTGCTACCCCATGGTGACTTCTTCCTTCTTCCCCTCTCCTGTTTCCTTGTGGACTCTAACAAGACCCAAAGCCTGGGCACCTTTGTGCCAACCCTTCTGCCCTGCCCAGCCCACAGTGTGGGCACCTTTATTAATCAACCATGAATAACTTGGAGAACAAGGTTTTCACCATAGAAGCTAGTATAGGTGAGGATCTGTTTGTCCTGGAGCCATGAGATCTTGGGATACAGTATTTACCATTAGAAAACATGCCAACATTAGACCAATCTGCCATAATTCCCAGCCATCAGGGATGCTCTTGTGGGGTACTTATTGTCAGCTCTGAGATGCTCTAATTTCTAGGACTTGGACATAAATAATATTTTAAGGCAGATTAAGTAAGCAGAACACTTTTGTTCCATGAGTTTAGAATTTCCATCAATTGAAAAAAAAAAAAAAAAGTTTTCTAATTCTATCTCAAGAAACTCCTGAGAAACCTGCTCAAGTGTTCTGAATATAATTAATGTTGCTCTGATTTTTAGCTATACTGGGTTTTTATGATTTCAGAGAAATAAAATGACTCTTGGGGAGATGATTATTCTGTATTTTCTGAATAAAAATAGAATTAGAGGGTTGCAAATGCCCACATTTCCCACTTGATAAAAAGAAAAGGACTCTTGATCCTGAGAATAAATAGTTCATGTTAGTGATGCTTTAGTTACCTCAAAAGAAATAGAGAAGAGACATTTTAGCATATTGCAACATATTTTCAACACCATTGAGCTTGTACCTTGTCTAGAGAACTATACAATATTTGGAGATTATAAACATGTAAGAATATGACCCTAATATTCAAGAAAGTCACCGAAGGAGAGTAAATCAAGCCCATGCAGGATAAGGCTTAAAATGGATAGCGCTGGGGAAAGAAAGCAAAAAGTTTAGATAGATAGATAGATGATGAATTGGACACCTTCAGATGTTTCAGCCATTTCCTGTCACTGGGAGAGACCACTAAACTCTGTTCATTTGGACATCTATATCTGAATGAAAAACAATTTTCAAAGAATTGTTTAGAAAAATTATTTAAAATGTTAGTATGATGTGTCCTGGAAATGGTGATGTCCAAATGGAGTTGATGCAATATATTGAT
Source organism: Micromys minutus (assembly GCF_963924665.1). NCBI lineage: Eukaryota > Metazoa > Chordata > Mammalia > Rodentia > Muridae > Micromys > Micromys minutus. The sequence continues at coordinate 10,141,403 of NC_137963.1, read as the reverse complement.
TACATTTTCTATAAGTTTGAGAAAGCTGAGTGTAATGATGAATGTTCAATTTCCATTGCTTATTTATCTCAGGAGGCTCTACTGAAATGTGGTTATAAACACTAACCAACTTAAATATTAAAATTAGGCTTAGGAGGTAGATATTATTCTTATTTTTATTTTAAAATGAGAACATGGGTGTACAAAGATGTCGACTAATTTATAAAGCATCACAAGAAGTGTCAAAGACCTGATGTGAACTAGAAGTGTGATTAAGAAGATGCTCTGATACTTTGAACACTTCAATATTTTTAATTAAAAATCACCATGTCATACACTCTTAACTATAAATGATGGCTAATCTATAGTTGTTTCTTTGAACTGTTAATATTTTACAGAACTGAGGTCATCTTCAAGGCCAGACTCTTTTACCTCTCAACTTGCTGAGACCAAAGAGTAGTACTGATGTAGAAAGAAATATTGAATATAGCTTTAGAGCCTTGGACTGTGCGCTGTAAACCCACTTTTATCAGGAAAGGTTTTCCTTGAGAAAAGCCAGTTAGTCCCTAATTATTAATAAACTATGGGACAAAACAATTATTTCTATTTCATCTATGACATAAATGATACTGTAGAAGCTAAATTACTTATTTTATAACTCAAACTTTGGATTATTTGATGGAAATTATTTTATTCTTTTAGATAAACTCGTAGAAATTACTAACATTACCCTCTTTCTTTTGTTTTTCTGCCTATCCTAGTCTGTCCTGTTCCTTCCATTTTATTTCAATGCCTTGTTCTGAAAAAGCACATAAGATGTTTTATAATGACTGACACCTTGCTTACCTTTCTAGAGCTGGGGCACATCTGGATTGAATAAATTAGTGGAATCTCATACCTATTGAGTAGCTACTACATATAAGGCTTGAGCAGTAATTTTACATGTATTATTTTCTTATTTCCATACAATAAATTTTTAAGAAAAGTTCCAACAAAATAAAAAGCAAATTAAGAACAAGAGTTCAAATTGGCAAATAGCCTTCCCAAAATCATACAGAAAACACAAAAATTCTAACTCAATGAGCCTCCACAAGAAGTCATCTGTGGAACCCAACAGATGGTCCTATGTACTTGTGCCAGTTTAGAATACCTTCTGTATATACTTCTTCATCACATTCAGTGGAACACTTCTTGCACTGTTGAAATCTGCATACATTCCTATGCTTCTGGGAGATGTTGATGGCTTACAAGATATGGAGTGACCATTCATAAAAAGAGATACAAGTCTTTTACCTGAAAACTCAATTTCTACATGCTTCCTGTGAATCCTATCTTCTAACCTGCTACCAATAAGCAATCCTTCTTCTATAGAAGCTGTCCCTCCATCTTTAATAGAGCTAAAGTCAAATGTACACCACTTCATCAGTCTTTGTTAAGTTAGTAAGAAAGGGGTGTAATAGGAAGAGTTATTTTTTTTTGTAGATGCTCCCCCCATAGACTCAACATGTGCTGAATGAGTGAATATCCATCCCAAAAAGAAATGTTTGCCTTGAAAACATGAAGACCTGAGTTTGATCCTTCAAAATCCATATAAATACTAAAATTTAGGTAGTGTGGTGACAAATATTAGAACTAAAAGGTAGGCAAGAATTGGTCACCTGAGGTTCAGTACACAGCCAGCTTAGCCTATTTGGTAGGCTTCAGACTAGTGAAAGGCACTGTCCAAAACAAAAACCAAAACAAATATTTGGTAATAGCATATGAGCAATGAAAACTGAGGTTGAGAAATCTCTAACCCAAGAATCCTGTCATTGTGCTTTAAAAAATAATAATAAAGGAATTCAACATTTAGGTCTGAGCTACTTTGGAGCACATTCTGAAGACCTCATTCCTTTTGTCTTTTTTTCCTCAGTCAGAGACCTGGGGACAGAGAAAGATGAAGGCACCTGCTTCTTATTTTCTTATTATTGCCCTTCTTTCCTTCTCCTTCACAGCCTGTGGGATGGTGTCTCCCACATTCAGTGTGTCACTGTGGGTTTGGGCTTTGAGAACCTCCTCCTAATCACATGAAAGACAGACTTCTCCTAGTGGCCTTCATTTGAAGATATAGAACTCTCAGTTCCTCTTGCTCCATGTCTGCCCGGACAATGTCATGTTCCCACCAGATGATAATGAACTGAACCTCTGGTCCTGTAAACCAACATCAATTAAATGTTATTGATAAGAGTTGCTTTGGTATTAACCAACCGAACCCTCCAGAGTTCCCAGGGACTACACCACCAACCAGTGAGTACACATGGATAGACCCATGGCTCCAGTTGCACATGTAGCAGAGGATAGCATTGTCAGACAACAATGGGAGAAGAGGCTTTTGGTCCAGTGAAGGTTTGTTTTCCCAGTGTAGGGGAATGCCAAGGTGCTGAGGTGAAGGGGGTGGTTGGGAGAGGGAGCACCTTCATGGAAGCAAGAGGAGAGAGTCGGGGGAAATGAGATAATATTTGAAATGTAAATACAGAGAATATCCAAAAAAAAGTTAGATAAAGATGAACACTGCCTCCCCTCCAATATGACAGGTGGTACTGCCATAAAGGAAATTATGTGATCCAAGTCCAAAAGACCTGGTCTCAGGTATTAATTTCTGTGCCATACTGCACTGATTCTCATATTGCCTAAAAATCTTGTTTGATTTTACTCTTGACCATTATGGGCATGAGCCCAGGACGGGTTCAAGTATGTGGTTCATCCATGGTTCATGTGTTGTTAGTTATAACAGCTGAGGCCAAAAGATTTGTTTCTATGATAGTTAAACTTCTCTGCCACCTTTATGGAATTTAGCTTTACTAGAGCTCAGTGAAACAGATCTCTAGGTATGTCTTAGTTAGGGTTTTACTGCTGTGAACAGATGACGTCATTGCTGATATTGATTTTGTGGTAGCTAGGTACACAGGAACGGAAAGAAGATCATTTACTTTGAGTGACCCTTTTCTACTGTAAACAGGTAGACCAGCCACTCCCTAAACCAGTCCAAGATCGAGAGTGTATAATGGGTATAGTAGTGCTTGTCTAATATATAAGTGTAGCTCTTATTTATCACTTTTGTAGTGCATTCTTCTCAGCTATTAATACATGCATACTGGAAGCAAAGTTTTATTATGTGCTGATGCCCACTGGTATCCCACACTCAAGTATATCTATACTGTGCAATTTAAAGATTTTACTACATTCATTGAAATATTTCCACAAGAATATTTTCAACTCCTTCCATAGAGACTCTCTATATATTATGAAACATTGCTCCTGCCCAGCATTTTGTCCCAACTACAATCAACTACTAATTTACTTTATGTCTCTATAGATTTGTCTAGTTCTAGACATCAGAGATAAGTAGGATAAAGAATCTGGTGACTTTCAGTAGTTGGCTTCCTTCAGCAAACATAATGATTAAAATGCTGATTTATCTTTTAACACGTCTTGATGCCTCAATTATTTTATTGCTGAATAATAACCCACTTGAGAACACACCACACTCTATTTGTGCATCCCTTAGAAAAGGGGCATGTAGGTTAGGCTGCATGCACATTTTTGCTAATATAAATAATTTTATTACTCTTGTATTTACATGTTTTCATCAGTCCTGAATGCATTCTTGAGATACGTAGTAAATTTACATGTAACAAGTTGTGAAACTGTTAAAGAACTTTCTTAAACAGACACACCTTTTTAATCTTCTGACCTGCAATAAATGCAGATTGGATTTGTCTACATGAACTCCAACACAGCATGTATCTATCATTTTGTTGTACCTATACTGCTTCTAGGTAACTGCTGTTTTGATTTGTATTTACCTGATAACTTATGATATGAGATAGCATTCCTAAAATTTTGAACCACATGAATATAGTTGCTCCTGAAAATGGTCTACATTATTACAACATTTCTGAAGCTTGAGCTCTGAGTTCTTTGACATCCTTCAAAATCCATGTACTTTGCTTCACCCCAGTCATAACACACACACACACACACACACACACACACACACACACACACACCTACCTTGATTATCAAAAATAACAAACAACAACAAAACCTCTATGTTTCCTGTAACCAGATCCTACATTTCTAGTTCACAATGCATGGTTTCAGGACTTCTAAAATTCTTTGTCCCATGTGACCTGCACTTCATCTATCCAACAAACTACTTTCTTTCTTTCTTTCTTTCTTTGTTTTGAACATTTATATGTCACTTTCTGTCACAGGTAGTTCAACGTATATAGTCCAGAGATGAAATTTTCTTTCTGCATCTGTCTTACTTATTTACACTTGCTATGCAAATTTACAAACCTAACCAGACTAATCTTCCCACTTACCTCACCTTTACCCACAAGGATACAAAGAGACAGATGGGGTAAAAGGATGGCTTAGTTAGTGGTTGAGAGTATTGTTGCTGAGGACCTGGTTCAGTATTTAACATCTATGCCTTGGCTCATACCCACCTGTAACTCTAGTTCCAGAGGATCCAATGACCTCTTTTCAAGTCCTTGTTTCTATCACACATATAATATGTAAAACCCATGTACGAGTACATGAACTTGCAAATATGCATACTCATTCACAGTGCATGGATACATGTGCACACACACACACACACACACACACACACACAAGGGGATAATGAGTCACAGAAAACTTTGACTATTTGCATGTTACATTTTGTTTTACATGTACTTTATGCTCATTGTAACTAGTAAAATTTCCATGCATACAATCAAACCTTTAAAAAAATCAAATACTGACAAAAATGTATTCATATAATTTTGTGCAAAAATGCTTTTAAAATCTGTACATTTATCTCTGTTTTTTAAAATAAAGTTGCTTAATTAAAATAAATAAACAAATAAAAAGAAAGAAACAGGAACAACTCTTTCTTGCAAGCTCAAAGCTCAGGAACAGCTATGAACTCCTGGTATAATTATCTACTTAAGTTCTTCTTCCATTTCTTTTGCAAATGTCTCATAAGCATGCCTTTCTCCTCAGATATCAGTGCAACTTTCCCCATTCTCAGAGTCAGGGGTTTTCTATATCAAGGTGAAAACACTCATGATAAATTGTCCATTTGTTTTGTGATTATAATAAGATTTCTGTCCGATTCTTCACTTTCCCCTCCCCCTCCCACACCCCCTCCCTCTCCCCATCTTCTTTTGTCCTTCTCTTTCTCCTTCTCCTCCTCCTCCTCCACCTCTTCCTCCTCCTCCACCTCCTCCTCCTCCTCCTCCTCCTCCTCCTCCTCCTCCTCCTCCTCCTTCTTCATCTTCTTCTTCTTCTCTTCCTCCTCCTTCTCACATTTTCAGGAGCATAGTCTCAATAATACAACCCACTTGTTCTTGTATTATTAAATGTTTCCTCTGTCCTAGATCATTCTCATTAAAAAATCAGCATATTTTACTATAATGTCTTTTTTTATGGACTTATTCAGTTTCCTTTTGATGCAGACTTCCTTGAGAGAATTGGCTCATCTCAATACTTGTAGTCTTTCTATCATCTCCTACATCTCATTCTATAAACCAAACAAGATTTGAGATTTTTTCATACTTTTCACCAAAACTATACTTGTAGATGCTGGCAATCTCCAATCTTCATGTTACTAAGACTAAAAGTACATTCTCAGTATTCATCTTACATAAACTCTTTTTCCTGAAATACTTGAGTCAAGGGTCTTACCTTCTCTTATTTTTCCTCCTAAATTTCTTGACTCTTAAATCCCTTAACCAAGTCTTTTTCTTACTTTTGATTTCTTAGTAGATGTGTTTCCATGCAATTGCAAGAACAAATCAAGACTAGGCCTAGGTGACTCTTGAGACTGTAGACATAATACAAGTAAAACACAGTACTCAAGTTTTAGGAACACAGACATGAAGGTCAAAGAAGAGAGAGAATGGATCTGTAGAATGGAGAAGAGCAGGCATATACTGGTGCAGATTGTGCTTGTAGCTTGCAGGCAGGCTCTGCTTCTGCCTTGGGGACAAAAGGCACCATTGGTAGCTGAGTCAGAATGAACAGAACAAGTCTTATTCACATGATCTTCATTCTTTTTTATTGAGAGGTACTTAAACAGCTCTTCTAGACAGTATTTCATGATACATGGTTTTATTCAGGGTAAATAACACCTATACAAATTTTGTTGACTGTGTAGAGGTTTTTGAGGTAAGTGCACATTACATTATTAGTTGGGGCAGAGATGCTGGAAATGCTTCATTTAGGTCCCTAAATCTGTAATTTGGCCATGAGACTTTTTGACTGCCTCACAAAGAACAGAGATTACGGTTGCTCAGAACTATGTGCCCTGGAGCATAAAGGCTACAATAAGTAGGGAACAACCCTTATGCCTATGAAATCTTGAGAGGATATTTTGGGCGGTGTTGGACATGTCTCATCCTTTCTATTGCTCCAACTAAGTTGCCTTCATCACGTGCCTCGCATGCCCCACAGAAACCAGTCATCAGTACTGAAAGCAGATGATGTGTCAGAAACCCAGCAGAGGATGTTACAAAGTTTCCTGACCAACCCCATGGATCCTAGAACTGTCTGCATATAAGGGCCAATGGTACCTTCTAAAGACTTTAGAGAGAGATGGGGATTAGTAGCCTCGAAGACATGGCATAGAGAAGTAGAACCAGACTGATTATAGTAGGGTACCCACTGTTAGCCTGGAATTTGTTTATGCCTTCAGGGTGTCTAGACACCATTGCACACTCGGCTGGGCTAGATGAAACAAAGTTTATCCAGTTCAGGTGGGTTCTAAGAGTCTCAGCCTTCTTTAGTGCCAAAGAGAAACAGCCTCTCCCCAAACCTGACAGGTTGTCAGTGAAACAGCTCTCCTTTATTGGAAGTGCCAGAGCTACATAAATCTTTTGGAGTGGGTGAAAGGTTGGAGGAGGTACATGTATATTGTTGGCTGATGCTGAGGTGTTTGGAATGCTTCATTGACATAAAGAAGAATTCCAGATGCTTAATGGGCATGTAGTTCATGTGGGGGGATGAAGCTAGTAATCTGGCCACCAGACGATGTGACAACCTCAAGGCTGACAGAGGTTAGTGTGCACAGGCTTTGTGAACAGGGACACAGTCCCAGAGCAAAAAGAGAACAATCCTACTCCCAGTCTCAGGAACGAGTCTGATTGATGTCATTCTTGCTATGGACTAGCTCCCCCAGCCACATGGGGTTCTAGTCCCACAACTCACTAACACTTTCTTCTTATTTATACTTTTATTGGCATCAGTGACCAGATTAAATCAGAAAATAGTGGTACTTCCTCCTATAGAGCTCTTGTTTTTATTCACTGCACTTGTAGTAGAAACTTCCATCAAAAGTGATGAAATGCCAGTTTAAAACTTACTTCTGATAAAGAATATTGATTTTAACAGCTTGAGTAGTATATAATTCCATTTAACTTGTATACACAGGGCAATTTGACTGTTTTTATGCAGTTACTGACACATGAAACCATCACAGTTTCAGAACTTCTTCATCACCTCCCAAAGAGCTCTGTATTCTTTCACTGTCAATGTATGTCTTACCATCTCTCTGAGCAAACATTCATCTATCCTGTCTTTAGAAACCTCCCTGTTGTGAAATTTTCCTATGAATGAAGTTACATAACATGTAAGATATTCTGACTAGCTTCTTTTACTTATCGCAATGCCTTTGAAATATATGGCCAGAATAGCACATCTTGTTGCTCTGTTTCTACTGAAGAGGGATGCCACATCTTCCTTTTCATCTATTCCCTTTTTTATTGACACTTGAGTTGTTTCTATTACTTAGCTATTACAAATAATGCTTCTTAAAATATCACGATTCTTTGGTTAGAAGAAAATTCCATTTTCATGCACATACAAGTGAAATTTTCAATCCTTGTATATCTGAATGAAGAACTTTCACATTCTCGGCCCAAAAGGCTGAACTATTTTGTATTCTCACAAGAATTCCATCCAGGTTCTCACTTCTCCACATGCTTGCTTTCATTTGCACCCGAAGTTTTGCATTTGACCAAGTTGGTAGGTAAAAGGAAATATTTTGCTAATTTTCATTTGTGTTGTCCTAATGACTTATACCAAAAACGTTCATATGTATTTACTAACTAATTGGATATTTTCCTTGGGAAAAATATGTCTATTTATATCCCTGGTCTATTTTGAATTGAGTGACTTTATATTACTGAAGAAACTTTCTGTTTCAATTTCCTCGAGACACAATTAAATTTTGGCTAAGGCTGGATCCACTGACTCAACAATATTACCAAACAACTGCATAAATATATGTATACTATTTCGGCCCTCCAAAGATACTGATTTCATACCTAAGTTTGGTTTTCTCAATGATTGAAAGGTGACTTCTAAATACTGTTGGGTCAAATATTTCCTTTGTCATGTCCTGTGGCAGAAAAGAGAACTCTTTTCTCAACATAAAAATCTTGGGATTCTCTTTTATGTACAAATCAAGAAATCACATCTGAATCAGTCACAATGATGACTGGTGGTGGCTCTTACAACAGATTAGATTTGGGTGTTCCAGTTGCACTTAACATTGACAATGGGTTCAGCTTCTGTATGCACATTAAAACAAATGACTACTATACAATGAGAGATGGCTGGAATATGTGCTAGAAAAGGCTTTCTCATCATCTGTGTAGCACTACTGTAACTATATTTTTGGGCAAACACTTAACATGCCGCTCTTCCTCATCCGAAGATAAAGGCATCAACCAGAATAATTCTACTTATTAGTCTTCTGTGGAAAGCTACAGCCTGGACATGCTGCATGTATGTGTACTATATGGATTATGGCAGCCTAAAGTTGAAATTTATTATTAGCCCAAACTTACAGATAAAACCATCCAGCTCATACATGTTAAAATGCTTATTTAATAGCTAATAAAACACGAAGCTAGGTTTTTTCATACTGACTCTCATACCTGAGTATTTTTGAGGAACTGTTTCATGAATAAGGAACAAAATTCTCATTATTGGAATCTTAGTCCAATTCCTGCACAATATGTGCATCTGATAAGTATCCAGTGAATGTAAATGGAGACTAAATAAAAGTATAATATTTTAAATAAAGGCATGAATTTCACTTATTAGGCAAAAAAAAAAAAAATTAAGGTCAGGGTAAAGCTGAAGAATCCTGTGATGGTAAGATTTTCCCAGCAGCCCTTCATGCTGCTGCTGTTGCTGAGTCTATCTTAGAAACAGTTGCCTGGGTCATAGCATCTGAGGTCCCATGCATCAGTTCGACAAGTCCTTTGGCCTTTACTGAGCTTTTCTCCCAGGAGTTCAGATCAGCATCCTGATGTGCATGAGCGACTGCAAAAATCCAGAAAGAAACTTTGAAACCAAGCCTTAAATGCCTTGTGTGATAAATAATTGAAAAGTCCTGTAGGTTTATTCCCCCTCCTCTCCTTTAAATCAAAAGAAGAGTAATGTGAGATCAAAACTCCCAGAAGAATATGAAGAAAAATACTCAGAAATGATATGGGTGCTTGGAATAGAAAACATCTTCTTTTCCCATGCATCAAAAGAGTCTCCAGTTTATCAGACAGTTTCATGTGGGCTGCAGCACATTGGGATTAGAATAAAAGCATTGCAGTGAATTTTAGGTCATTAGACTGGAAAGTCAGCCCAAATGAAGCTCCATCTTATCTTTCCTTTGAGACAGATACATTTGCAAAGGATTTCCTCAATTTTTCAATTATTTCCAAACTTTTCTTCCACAGTTGATGGAAAGTAAAGCCATTAGGCGAATGGTAGTTTAAACATTTCTACACTTTGCTGGGTGTTTTTCCTCATACTGACTCACAGGAACCTTAAGACTAGACTTCAGCCCTTTGACTGTACAGAGGTTGATATTAGAAACCCTGTGCTGTAGATGATAAAATTGAGGCTCACAGCTTTGCACTGGTGTTTCAAATTGTATATAGATGGTGAAGACCAGAACTAAAATTCCATCAAGGTATTTGACCTGCTGTGGCTTGTAGCATAAACCTATCAACTGATTCTGGGAAATTTACAGATGGGTTCTAATTGTTTTCTTTTGTGTCTTTTTTTTTTTTTTTTTTTTTTTTTTTTTTTTTTTTTTTTTTTTTTTCTGTTTTTGAGACTGGGTTGCATGCGGCTCAGGATGGCCTCAAACTTGCTAAATAACCAATGATGACTTTGAACGGGTAATTCCTTCAATTTCACACTCTGTGAGCTGGGATTACAGGTGTGTAACACTGATCCTTGTTTATAGTGTGCTGGGGATTGAACTCAGAGACTTACATGTGCTAGACAAGCACTCCACAGATGAACCCCATATCTTAAGCTTCAGTCATAGAGTCTGACTTTGACCCTATATTTCTACTATTATTTCCTTCATTTATCTGTAAATTTTTAGTATTTTTTATAGTTCATGACAGCATGCTAAGACTTTAGTGAAGTAATAGATGTAACATCCCTAGATGAGAGACTTAAGATGGACCAAGAACTAACAACCTGTCTTTCTACGTAAGTGATGATTGAAGAAAAAAAAAAAGAATACCAAATGTATACAGGTGGGAAGAATATAACTGGTAGAAAGTTGGTTTTTGAATGCTTAGGGCTAAGCCTCAGAAGACCTCCTACTGAGTCACATCATGCTATCCAAAAGTTGATGGTATTATTAGACTCATTTTCTGAGATGTCATCAGTGAAGTTAAATTATGGGGGATATAATAATCAATTGATATTTGACCCAAAGCTCTCATCATTTGAATAAATAAATGGAGCCCCTAAATAACTTGGTATAATAGGTCAATAGAGCCTCATCAGAACAAGCACAGTAGTAGTTCCACTTGGTTATTTACAAAACAGCTTTATTCCCATGACACTGTTCTATCATACTTTCCAGGAACTAGAATATTCCTTCAAGAATAGTATTTTTGAATATATTTCTTGACCAAACATGACATAAAGGCTTCGGTTATAAGACATAATTAATAATTAACTGATGCATTCATTCATTTCACACACACACACCCTTAATATTGCTGCATGCTTACAAAGATTTATTTGCAGATGGTATCATAAAAAGATCTGGAAGGAATTAAGCTGTGATAAAGACCCTTCCAGGCAAGTGTGAGAATCTTGAAGCTAGAAGATATTGATAAGTTTGACAAATAGAGAGGTGGGTCCTGTGGATTGCCGTTTTTAAGACACATTATGATGACTAAGTAGGCAATATTGAAGAAACAATGGGAAGAAGGCACTAGTTAGAGTGCTTAAGACAAAGATTTAGCCTTGAGAAGAATCTGATACCTTGGAATAAGGATGTGGTCATAGTGGAGAAAAGTCAAACATTTGATGTATATGTTTAGGTAATGGTGGCAGAATTTTCTGACCTATTAGTACATATGTGACAAAAAGAATTTAAAAAAAAATCTCATTTTTTTTCTTCTTGTGCATTGCAAAGAGTGGTAGGTAGGCTCTGATTATAAGGCAGGGAATGTGTTAGGGGAGTTGGTTTAGAGAGACCAGAGTCGCTTATGTGCTTTGGGACAGGACAGCTTAAGTTACTCATTAGACTCTCCAGAGGCCATGTATGTACACTGGCTGTCTAGGACTAAATTTCAGGAGAGATATCAAGCATGCAACACAAACACAGAGCCATCAGTCTGTATCCTGATAGATTTGTCCCCAGGTGTGGTGGTGCAAGATAAGAGTCTAAAACAATATTTGTCAAGTAGATGAATGATCCTCATCATACTGAAATAATTGTGTACCTCTTTGTCTTTATGATTTTCTGCCTCTCCCTCTTTGTTGCTGTCTGTCTCCCTCTTGTGTCTTTCTTTCCCTCTCTGTGTCTCTGTATCTGTCTCTCTGTCTCTCTCTCTCCCTGCCCACGCAGCACTCTCAGCTTCTACACTAAAAACTGTGTTTTGACAGTGCATCTGATTATCTTTGCATCTCTAGACTCTAGCATGCAGCTTGCATTCAAGTAAGTCACTCAGAACACATTGGTTGAATTTTTTTTTATAGTCAGTCACCCTGGCTAAGTAAGATCTCAGTTCCTCTGAGCACTCAGATTCATAGATGAAACTCTTGACACCTGTGCCCAGCTCTGCTTTTTACTGTAATGCTTTGTAAGAATGTCTTTTATTCCCCTGATATTGTGAATGCTCTGGAGGTGGGTTCCCATCTGGTTCGTCTTCTGGTGCTACTCTGAATGGCAGAGAATAAAAGGCATACTGGGAAACAGGATGAAGAGGACTTACCACATAAGCAAGCAAGCATGCGTTTAGATCTCCAGCAACCAAATAAAGAAAAGTGTAGTGGCATTTGTTTATAATGTCAGGAGGCCATCTGGTTAGCCAATCTAGTTAAAACAGCAAGATCCAGGTTCAGTGAGAGACCCTGTGTTAAAAAGTAGTGGTGTGAAATGGAGGGAGATAGGCAATGTACACTATATATGTATATATGTTGGCATTACATAAGCCACAAACACACATGCACACACAAACATAATCTTGCAAAGCCAGAATTAAAACTCAGTAAATGTAGTTATTTATTACTAGGTAAACAATTGAATGGCTATGAGGGGAAAAAAAGAGTTACGTACCAGAGCAAACAAAAGCATGCATCTGGAAGAATTAAATACAGTGTGACCCACAATCTATTTCTAAGATACTCATATGACACTGCCATCAAGATGTACTGGCAGAAAGCATATTTGTTTTATCATCTCTTTCTCCCACCTGACTGTAGATCCCCAGAGACAAATACCCACGTTTACTGCATTCATCATTATTCCAGCGGGGCTTAACACTTGAGTTCTCAATCAGTGAATTGATGGCGGAACACTCATATCTAGGTAACTTCCCAAGGTATTACTTTGCTTTCTACATCTCTTGCTTTTAGTTCTGAAAAGACCAGTGGAAGCCTTCTGCCATGGAAGTGGGTAAATATTGAACCACAGGACTGAGAATCCCTCATCAGTGACCCTCACCCTCATCTTTTTGCTTCTGCAATTGGCTTGAATCGTTTAATCTGCAGTTAATTCAGAAGCATCCAAGCCAGTCTCTGATAAATCAGATGATCAAGAGAAATAGCTGAAGTATTTTTATGAGTAAAATCTCTCCAGATTTCAGTACATAAATCACTTGTTGTGAAATTGCTCATTGTCTTTAGGCTAAGCTATAACGTGAGGGAAAATTCTATTTATGAACCAAAAGTCAGGGGATTAGGAGCAGTTTGAAGGAAAGAGACTACAATATAAAAATAAGATTTATTGCTTAATATTTTTCTTACATAGATCCTCCTCCCCTCTCTCTTACTTACTTTTCACCATGGGATAAGAATTCAATTTTATGTTTGTTTTATAGAGGCATTGGGGGAGGGGAGCAAGAAAAATTTCAGGCAACAGTTTATCTTCCTATCAACTCAGTCAATCCTCATTGGATGTCAGGTTAAAAGTCACTTCCTCAGAGGAGCCTTCCTTGATAGCAGGCTAAATCATACGAATCTAGTTTGTTGCTCCGGGATATTTCTATGGCTCTTAGAGCAGTTGTAATGTTATATTTACATGTTCACTCGCTGACTGCTAATCTCCCTCAATAGGTTGTAAATTCCTTTACGTGGCAATCAAATTTGGTTTTCAGGACATAACATAGTACCAGGCATGAAAGGATGCTGAGCAAACATCTGTTTAAAACTAACACATGATGAGAATTTCTCCCAGGGTTAATATGGAAAGCCCACCACAAGACAGAAGCACCATTAAATTTCTCTTTAAGTATTTTGAATGTTGATGTCTAGATATGAAGATACTTTTGAAATCAAACAACTTTCTATGGTGTCTAAAAATGGCCAACAAGACATGACCCCATCCAAGTAATAAACAATTTGTACCATGAGAAGCTTTGGGAATTTTTTCTAAGTATGTCAGTCACTGATGGGTTTTGATCTCTCTCTCTCTCTCTCTCTCTCTCTCTCTCTCTCTCTCACTCACTCACTCTCTCTCTCTCTGTGTGTGTGTGTGTGTGTGTGTGTGTGTGTGTGTGTGTGTGTGTGAACTGTCTGTGTGTGTATATAGTATGTATGCCTATTGGTGTGGCTGTGTTGCTCATGCATGGACCCTATACATGTTCATGGGCAAGCATGTGAAGTTCACAAAGTGGCACTGAATGCCTTCCTCAATAACTCACCACACTATTTTTGGAAACAAGTTTTCTCATGGAACCAATAGGTTACTCTTTCTAGGCAGACTGAAAATCGTGCCCCTAAAAGATTCCCCTCTCTGCGTTCCCAGCACTGGAATTACATGCAAATACCATTAGAGCTGGATTTTTACCCAAAGTCAGCTCCTCAAGCATGAGTGCAAACCCTCTACTGACTAAGTCATCTCCCCAGCCCATCGCTAATGGTTTTGATGGGATTAAGAGTCACAATGTTTAACTCTCAAATTCAACCTCTTGCCCCCAGATTCAATATTCTTCCCTCTGAAGACCCATGAGTACACATATAAGTCCTTTTCTGCTGGAATCATTTTTTTTTCTTCTTTCTGACTTTACATCATGTGAAGAGAAAATAAAAAGTACAAATACTTGAAGACCAAAGAGAGGGCTGTGCTTTGCTTTTCTCTTTAAAACTTGCAGAAAAATTAATAGACATGTTGCTATACATGGGAGATATTTTTTTTTAGACTCTGCTAGTGTCTGCCTGCCTGTAAAAGAGTTTTTCAAACAACCTTGCAGGAAGTCAGCCCCTGGGGCCAGGTCCTGTTCTCTACCAGATTCATTGTTTGGTGCATTGATGTAAACAGCAAGGTTTTACTTCCAACAAACACTAACAAAGGCACCATGAACACAGGAACACAGCCACTACACACAGACACACATGGGTTTGTGTGTGTGTGTGTGTGTGTGTGTGTGTGTGTGTGTGTAAGGGTGCAGTCACATGCAGTTTGAACTAAGACAGGCCCACCAAATGTCACAGGAGTGCTAGTGTGTCTGCTTTTAAACATAAGCAATAGCATCCTTCTACACCATTGTAGCAAACCTGAAATTATATTATTAATAATTAATTATTAGCATTAAGCATTAATATTAGTATCAGCATGCATATGTGTTATCATAATCAAGAGTAAATAGTAACCTGTGTCAGGGCACCAATTTTTACCACATGAAGTTATTTTATATCTGTTCCCTCACTCTTATTATTTTATTATTATATTTTTTTATTTTATTATAACTCCACTCTTATTTTATTTAAATTTAAACAAACAAACAGACAGACAGACAGACCCAGATCAATGCAATAGTTTCACAGAAGCCCATAGGCTGAACCTCAAATTATGAGTTACGGGGGTTTCTGACCTTCCTCAAAGTTTAATGTAAAATCAGATGTGTTCATGGATGTCTATGTCTATTACCTTTTTGTGCATTCTCTCCAGAGATTTTGGATCCCCAAGTGGTAGGTGTGATGTCAGTGACCTGGTACAGCTTTTGTAAAGTATTCTTTCTCCCAGTTCTTCATTCAACTCACTAATCTGTGGGACAGACAGAAGAGAACAGTTATGACAAACACTGCTAAGCCCGTATTTAAGAAAAGAATAGAAATGACTATCGGAGCCCATTTCCCATTTTAGGGAATCCCACATGTTTTCTCCACAAATCTAAGTCATGTGGTCTTATCTGAGCTTTCATGTGAAATTCAGAGACTGAAAGGTGACTATTTTCATAAGAATTTCAGTGTCTTACTCTGCCTGAAGTCATATGGTATTTTAAGACAATCCAGAGATGAAAATTTCTGAGGAGATGTTCTAGGTCCTCTCTGAGAATTGTAGAAGCATGTGTTAGAGAAGCAAGCCATTTGTCTCTTCCTTTCTTGGGAAGCTTTTTTGTCTGGGCAGCCTCGTGTCTCACTCACTTCAGTTCCACATTTCAGATTATCAATTTTGTAACTTTGCACACATTAGAATCATCTAAGAAGAAAGACTTAATGAAGGAGTGTTGACATAAGGTGCCCTGGGGCATGTCTGTAGGGGATGTTTCTGATTGATATGGGAAGTCCCAACCTAAAAGGGAGAAGCATCCTCTGTTTCATAGTCCAGATAAAGAGACATGGAAGAAAATTTTTTTCTTTACTTTGCTGTTTTACTTGGCCTTTACCCTCACTGGTGAAGCTATCTATTCTGGTGTTGCTGCTATTGCTGTTTCCTTACCTAACATTGAATTGAGCTCCTTCTCTCTTCCGAAGATGACAGAAGACCAGTCATTCTCTCAGAATCTGAGATGCTTCTGTCCTAGATTGGCAGCTTCAGATAGTCCCAATTTAGCAGATTGAGAAATTATGAGGTTCTCAGCCTCTCTGGTGTAAGACACCCATTGTTGGACTACTCAAACCATACTCTGTAAGACAATCTAATCAATTTCTTTTTATTAAATATTTATTCTATGGACTCGTGTCCTCTACAGAATCTTGAGTAGTACACTGTTCAAACATCCTATTGCAAGGCACAGACCTCCTAACCCCTAAAACCAAACTCTTCACCTGACTCATTCCTAGCTACACAACTCTGAGCTTTATAGCACTTCAATCAAGTGTATCAGAGGTTCACTTGGTATGCACTTAATGTATATGCCCTTGATCTAGAATAAAACCTCCAGAAGGCAGAAATTTGTTTATTCATTTGACTTACTGCTCCACAACATTCATCAGACATGTAAATATTTATTTCACAGTTGGGACTCTATCATAAATTATGGTAATGTCATCACCTCCTCAATGATTAAGTCACCTTGTTAAAGTCACAAATTCATAACAAAGCTTCAAGTTGAAGTTACCTTCCATGTGTTGTCTTTCTGCCACATCTCCACTGCTTTTCAATTGGGACTTTGATAAAATTGATTTTGAGTTCACCTCCCAAAGGCAAAAATGAAAGTGCCCTAGGTAGTCAAAGAAAAAAAAATACTCTATAGCTCAAGTCTCTTAAAAGTCAAGATACTCACTGCCTAAATGACTCAGAACTACGGAGACAGATTAAACAATAGAGTTAATTTGACCCGTGATTCGTCAAGATCAAGATGAATAAGTATTATTTTAGATCTTTATATTCTGTATTCGGATATTTACTTAATCCTGGTACTAATATCATCTGAATGCCGTGAGTAAAGCAAATACCAGAAACTATGTATTTGTGACCAAAAGACTTTTAAAGACAATAATAGATTTACATGCATTTGTAATACCTAATAGAAAGAAGATGTTCTGGTTTTTTCAAACTTCACACTAACCGTAATATCTCATAAAGCTACAGTGCAGCATTCCAGACAAGTATATCAATGGTCATCAACACAGATACAGGATGTTGACCTTATTCTGGTTTCAAATATTTTATTTGGAAGATATTTTTACTGGTTATTTTATTTATTTATTTTATTTACATTTAAAATATAAGTAATGCAAATGTAAAATGTAAAAATATACAAACCCCTTATCCCTTCCCTCTTCCCCCTGCTTCTGTGAGGGTGCTCCCACACTTACCCGCCCACCAATATGTAACATTTTCCTATGATAATGCATAGGGCTTTGAGATGACCAAGGGACTCCCCTTCCAGTGATGCCAGATAAGGCCACCCTCTCCTACATATGCAGCTAGAGCCATAGGTCCTTCCATGTGTACTCACTGGTTGATGATTTAGTCCCTGGGAGCTCTGGTTGGGGTGGGGGGGACATCTGGTTGGTTGATGTTGTTGTTTTTGCTATAGGATTGCAAACTTCTTCAGCTCCTTCCTGAAACCCCTCCACTGGGATCGCTCAGTCTGATAGTTGGCTGTGAGCATTTGTATCTGTATTGGTCAGGCTCTGACAGAGCCAATACTGATGTGGATGCAAGGGCCTGGAAGACTTGTTTTTTAATGTATGCACTTGTACTTTGTGTCAAGTTTTGAGTAGGCAATTTTTGTTACCTATGTAGTTTGCAGTATCCAGTCTCTCCATCAAGATACAGAACATTTCCAGGAACATAAGTCTGTCTCTTGTTATCCTTTTTATAATCATACTTATAGTACTATATTCTCCATCTAACCTCCTATCTATTTTCCATTCATAATGTTTGGATTCAGGCGTGTTGTCCAAATGGATTCATAACTTTGTTCAAGCTTTCTGGACTCAGCATAGACCCCTGCCAATTCACCTAGATTTTGCCTTCCTAGTTTCTTTTGTTTTGAGTAGAATCACATGATCACCAGTTTCTTCTTCCATCCAGTCTCCTTCAGGGCACAGGGCTATATCTGGTGTTCAGTCGATGTGAATAAAAGTATTCTCACCAGATTTGCCAATGGACAGAAGTTTTCCTTCCTCTAAGATAAATATTCATGAGAGCATATGCAGGGTCATGTTTGTGAATAATTCTATTTCTCAGCTTTTTTTGATAAGATTTTCCTGTTATCACTGTGTTTTGCTTCATCCATTTTGATAGGTGTGAAGGGCAGTTTCATTTTGTTTTGAATTTGCGTTGATCTAATGGTTAAATCTTGTTTAATTTGCTTACTTGCTAATAAAAGTGTACCATTTTCTTTTGAAATTGTTAATGACAGACTCTACTTCACCCAGTATAACAAAAATATTATCAATTAAACTTGTGATCAGTATAAAATTTGTTAACAGTACATTTTATGTTCTCTTTTCATGCTGTCTTGGAAACTATCTGTGTGCCGTTGAAGTATATGTCAGATATGATTGTCCTACTTCAAATGTTCAGGAGACACAGTGCTATATAGTAGAATGGCTAGAATTTAGATTTCTCACACGAAATGGAAAAAGCCCACCCTTCCCAATGAAATACATCTTCCTATCTTTTACCTATTTTCTCATTAGAACATTTCCTTATTTATTGTGAAGTATTAAGAAGTAAAATCATATGTAATATGTTAACATAAAATTAAAGTCGTATGTAATGTATTATATACAATAACATGAGAATTAAATTCATATGTAGTACTTTTAATATGCTGTAACCTTGTATATAACATACATTCTAGATACCATTTTTTGTTGGATTTACAGTTTATAAACATTTGATCCTAGTCTACAACTGACCTTTTTATATTTATAACAAAAGTCTTGGAACAGTAGAACTTCTAACTTTTACATGAATCCCATCATATCACATTTTTTATTTTTATGAGTTGTGCTTGGGGCACTAAGTCTGAAAACTTTCTCTAGCCCAACTTCCTTAACAGCTGCTCTTATATTTTTCTAAGAGTTTCATAGACTTACATTTTTTATTTGTCTGTTACTCATTTTGATGTATTTTTGTGATGCATGTGTTAGTCAGTTTCTACTAGTGTGACAAATACCTAAGGAATAAAACTTAAAAGGAAGTTTTTACTTTGGCCCATGACTTTAGAACTTTTGACACGTGGAGGCAAGAAGAGTTCGTCAGATCAGAGTGGCTTTCTTCACTAAGATTAGGAAGCAGAACAGGGTTTGCCTGTGCCTCCATGCTCCAACTTTCTTTTTAGTCAATTTAGGGCCAAACCTTTTGTGTAGTAAATGCCATCTAAATTTAGAATAGGTCCCCTCTTAGTTTATTTCTCTGACCACATCTTTATAGACTTAGAAACAATACGAGATGTACTTTGCCTATATAGTTGATTATTTTAAATCTAATCAAGTTGGCAATGAAGACTATCCATCGTGAGTCTGGCCCTAGTCAATTTGACACTCAAATATATCCCTTTGAAGGATGGGACTCTACCCTCAATCCCTACAAAGGTTCATTTGTCTCATAATGCAAAATGCATTCTGCCTATCTGTAAGTGCTTCTATTTTCTTAAGATTTCAAAATGTGTTCAGAATGCCAAGCTCAAAGTCTCTTCTTGCATCCAACGCAAACTTTTATCTATGAGAACATATAAAATAAAAACCATATTACATATTTGCAAAATGTAAAGTAACAGGCTAAGCACACTGAATATTAAGAGAATAGCAAACAAGAGTGGGACCAAAGCAGGTCTGATGCCCAGTAAGATATTGAAATATTGTGTTCATCCTTGGTGCCACAAGAGGTAAGAGTGTGAGTGCCAATAGATTTTAGAGATTCCTAACTCCCCTGCCTTCTCATCAAAAGACATAACCTCTCTTTTATGCTAGCCCACTTTCAACCTGTGACTTGCTTTGATATGCAAGTCTCTAACTTACTAAGGTCTCCACTGTATCTTTAACTTTTCACTTATCAGTTCATGCATCACAACCTCAAGGGTTATATGCAAGGACTCCAACTCTGCTACATATGTCTGGCCTTACAGACTTTCATTAAAGCCCAGATAGAAACCTCAGTAATACTGCAATTTTCATCCTGAAAGCCTGCAAATCCAATATGATGTGGACAATGCCAAGATTTGATGCCAGTTGGAACAGTAGGGATTTCCCTTTGGACAACAGTGGCAGTGACCTCTAAGTGCCTGGCAGCTAAGTGATGTCAGTCTTTCAGAATTCACTTCTCTGTGAATGTGGTATCCAACAGATCCGTTTTTCTCCGGGGAAAGTATTTTAAATACTTGATCCTGGGATTGGAGCGGTCTGGGCAAATTATGAGATGCATCTGGGAGATGTTTTCTGTTGTTTCAATGCAAAGAGCTTCACTTCTTTTAATGTTAATATTTTTAGAAATTGTGTCTTTCTTAACTTACATTTGACATTCTGGAATTCACAGAGTTGTGCATTAAGCTGTGCTTATAACATCATACCCTTTTGCTAACTCACTTCTATGAACTTTTCCAAATTCATGTCATGAAATAGTTCCAAAACTCCCTGAGATGCTTTGTAAAAGATAGCCAGCTGTAGCAATGACTATTTCTCTGGAACGAAGTACCTTAGTTTTCCATTACAGTGATAAATATCTGAGACAGCAACTTAAAGAAAGGAAGTATTAATTTTGACTCAAGATTCCAAAAGTTTCAGTTCATCTTAGCAAAGACAACATAAAACAGGATGGCTCAGTAAGCTAAACAAAAAGAATATGCCCATATCATAAGTTTTGTTCTTGTTTCTCCCCTCCTGTATTAAAATGTTTACTGAATGGCCAGACACATTCAGGGATGGCTCTCCCCTTTAAAGAATCCCTCCACAAATATTATGTTTCAGTAATCTCTTGGGTGCTTTTTAGGCTGATCAATTTGGCACTCAAGATTAATAGTGAATTTTACTTGTTTGTCATGTGTGCGTGATTTTCTTTTTATTAAAACACGATTTGGTTTTCTACTAAATCGTTAAAGTGTATTCTTTAAAATTGTGTTTAGTACGTGTGTATTTCTAAGTGTGCCATTCTGCTCTGATGATCTGTGTGGTGTCCATCCTTCTGTAAGTGCTTCATGTTCTACTAAACATTGGAATTTGGTGAGCCTAAATACACATTAGAATTATAACCCTCTTTTTCTACTACTCTGTCATGATAATTTCAATTATTATAGAGGCAATAATTTCCACACACACTTTAAAACAAGGTTATTTATAACCACAAAAGCCCTTTCTGGTACTTGCATGGGAATTTATTAATGGTTTGTATCAATTTACCTAAGCACTGACATTTTCATTATATAGAAAATAGAGTCTGTGACACTGTATTTCTCCTGTTTATTTATATTTTCTATACTTTAATTTTTTGTTCATTTTCCTTTCAGTGGGTAGATTGTTGTATGCTCATTATGAGCATAGAGAAATGCATTTGATTTTGACGTGGTAATCTTGTGTGCAATAGTTTTGCTGAACTCTATCTTGGTAGGAGTTTATAAAAGTATTTTTCTTTTCTTGTTTTGTTTGTTGTTGATCCTTTGGAATGTTCTTCTGCAGTTAGATGTCATTATATTTCACACATTCTATTTGGATACCTTTTCCTTGAATTGTGTCATATTGCTAAGTTTCACATTTCTAATACCATGTCAGTTAAGACTGGACACATTTGATCTCAGTGTTTATCATTAAGTATTGTCAATAATTTAATTTTTTCCTAAATACTCATTTGCAATTTGATAATATAACTTTCTATTCCAAACTTGGTAAGCTTGTATTGTTAATAAATTTTGGATTTTTAAAGTTATATCAATTGATATATTCACAAACTATCCTAATTTAATTTTGTTCATATTGCCCATTATTCTGTGATAGTATAATCTCTAACATAGCTTTTACTATCTGGAATATATTTCAACATATTTTACACATTGTCTTAGGGTTTTGATGGCTGTGGTGAAATATAAAACACAGAAGCAACTTTGGAAGTAAAGAATTTCTTTCAGTCTTGGTTCTATATAAAAATTATCGTCAAGAGGGGTGGTTGGAGGAACTCAAACAGGGAAGGGACCAGGATACAGGAGCGGATGCAGAGACCATAGAGATGTGTTCTTTACCAGATTGCTCAGCATTCATTCTTCTAGAATTTAGGACCACTGGCCCAGGCATGGCACCAACCACTATAGGATAGGCCATCCCCAATCAATTTCTAAACAAGGAAACGCCTAAATCAACACTTTGTTAAGGCATTGTTTTACTTAGTTGAGGTTCTCTTCTCTGAGATAACTATATCTTGTGTCAGGATCAAATAAAACTAGCCAGCAGCATCTCAAATATACAAATCAGTTGACTCTCTTCATTCTGGTCCCCCAAAAACTGGAGCAGGGGATGTCTCTGATTCGGTTGGCTACCTGTGGATCCCGTTCCCTGAACTGGGCTGCCTTGTCTAGCCTCAGTGAGAAAGGATGTGCCCAGGCCTTTAGTGACTTGATGATGAGACAGGGAAGGGCAATACCCAGGTTGTGGGCCTCCCTTTTCTCAAAGGAGAATGGGGCATGAATAAATTAATTGAGAAAAAGAATAATTGTCCTGAATTCTATGTTTCTGCTGTCCTCAGAAGAACTAACATAGGTTTACATCATGCCTTTCCATAAAATTAAAGAACTAATAAATACAAACCTCTGCATTTTGTACTTTTGGTGAGTTTGGAGATTTCCAAATGTATTTGAAAAGGTATCTTATATGGTTAATGCTATGATTCAGTGGTAGAATGTTTGTATGAATTGCATGAAGCCCTGGTTTCGATAAAGAAAAATCTATTATTTATGTGTAGAAACCTTTCAGCTTTGCTGGAAAGGAACTGTTTTGGCTTTGTGTTTTCCTTTACATCTCAAACAAAAGGGTACCTCAAACAAAGTAACAGAAGTATAGCAGTAAGAGAAGCCAAGATGGGGGACTCCTAACTATTTATAAGAAGAAAAAATGACACCATCTTTTCAATGACTATTTTAATGTATTCCATTGTCTTGCTTAGGGATAATTGATCATCTCAGGTAATAATCCCTTTCAATGGGCCCAACAGGACTTTCCTTACTTATCTTGATCTACCTTGTGCCATTGGCCTCCAAAATCTACATTATTTCCAAGTTTATAGTGTCCTTTATGGTTTCTCAGTTATTCCAAATTTACAAAATGTTCTTTTTTATCCAAATGGTGTTAGCACTATGAGGGGAAAATATGGAATGCAGATCCAATTAGACCTGGAATTGAGTTGATTTGCCCCAGAGACTACGTATGTGACCTTTTTACCCCCATCAACTTTCTTAAGGTTCAGAGTTACCCAACAGGGACAGAATCAAGTCTCCTAGATATGCTCAAGGAGTCATTAAGATCATAATTAGATAATGGCTGTAGGTACAAGATTTGAAAATGCCATAGAGACTTTAAATGTTATTAATATTTACCAAGGAGGATTTCAGGACTCCTTGCATAAGTATGAGGTTTCCATTACATAATAATAAAACCCATCACTGTGATTCTTTCTTCGAGAATGCTCAAATGTTTCTCCCCACTTGCCCATTAACATTTGTCCATTCAACTAACAATAATTGAAGGGTTAGTTTAAACCTCAGCCCATATTAGACATTTGAAAAATTATGGCACAAAAAAACCATATTTTATGATCTTTGAGACTTAATATACAACCCAGAAACCAGAAACAGAGATTGGTTATTACTCAAGTGTAGTTTTCCACTGTGATAGATGAAGCATGTGTTTATGTATGTTGTATCTTGAGTCTAAAAACATGTCCAACAGACTAATGTGTTTCCATATGAAATCCATGCTGGATTTTTTTTTTCTTTTTGGTGGATAATAGTGTGCTACGAACTTTTTGATACCTGTGGTCAATTTATCTAAAGTCTGTTACTAGATTTAAAACTTAAATAGTTGATATATACTTGTGGTGCTAAAAAAAGAAAAAAAGAAAGAAAAAGCTTCTACAATGTGGCCAGTCACATATTCTTACCATAGTACCTTCCCTCCTTCAATAAAATGTATCCTTCAATAAAAATATAAATGTTCATATCCTCTGAACCATGAATCACAATGGATCCTGTCTTCCTAAGCTGCCTTTGACAGATATGTGTTTAAGGCAACAAAAAGTTGCTAACACATAAAACCAATGCTGGGGGTGTGGTCATTGTTGTGAAAACCCTATATCCTTTTCAGGCATTTGGAATTTGTTTGATGAAAAGTTTTGGATTTTTTTTTTTAAATTAAGGGTTGGAATGCTGTCATCAAAGGTTGGTAAATTATTCTCTTGGAAGTATAGACAAAATGGCAATCCAAATAAAAACAGAGGATCTCAGAAGTAAACAATGACTCTAAGGAGATGCCATTTTTTGTTGTTCTTTTTCATGTGCTAGTCATGTAAGGAATCACTCTACGTTCTCTTATGGAATTCCTCTACATTCTTTTTGCTTCCTGAATTTTTGAACAAGACTGGATTGAAAAGCAAGGTACTCATTTACTTGATAATAAGATTTTAAAACAGAACAGCATTCTATTTTGTGTCATGGATGTTGCTTGCTGTGTTTAGTCAAATTTAGAATGATAATCCACAGAAAATCATAGAACAGAAAGATGTAGGTAAGTGCAGTTTGGTGAGCCAAGTATGGACTAGATGATGTAAAGGAACTTGTATGGATTTGAAAAGATATTAGAGCAAGTAAGGAGAATCCAAATACTTTCTTCAGGAGCAACAGAAAAAGTGTCTTGAGTGTGATATCCCTATGACTCCAGTATATGAAATACAAATGCATTCAGAAGATGTTCCTTTAAGAAATACACCTAAAATGAGGATGCCTAAATAGATTAGGTTCAAAGTTTCTCCTAAGATAGGAATACCTATGGAAGTACTTCATTAGATTTATTCATGCAAACACTTGGATGTTTTTTTGATCCATGTCAAAAAGTCCATATCTTGAGCTAGCTGTAAAAATGTAGCCTTGTTCAAAAGTACTGATTCTGGGACACAAGAAAAATATCAGTTGAAGAATCATTGAGACTTACCAAGGTTTCAGAATTGCAAATGAGACCAGGTATTGTGTATCGGCATTAAATTTCCTAAGGAGAAAAATAAAAGATTAAATTACAGGATACAGATGGTGAAAGATGAGTTTTGGTGGATATCCTATAATGCTGAAGAAGAGAGGAACATTTAAAATCTACCAAGGAAACAAATGTAGATGGTGAAGGAAAGAAGTCATGTGTACATCAGTCAGCAAGGCTGTAGAGTTATGGCAGTGAGTAAACCCACTGAAGCTTACCTGATGTCACAGCACAATGAGCTAAGATGTTTGTTCATTACCATTCTGACAGTCTTGCTTTGGTCCTATCTTTCTTTTCCATTGTTTCTTAAAAAAATAGAAACATGCTATTGTATATGGGAAGTATGTAACTTTCAATATTTTATTTTGTTTTGTTATTTCTTTACAACTAAAAGTCCCTCATGAATTTCAGAAGAGTCCACATTTTGGACACTTGATCAATGTTGGGATGGTTAAAATTATGTGAATTCACCAAGGTTGCCAGAGTGCAAGCTGGGCCGATCAGAAAAGGAGCTAAATGTTACTGTTTGGATCTGCAATGTCTTTCATAGACCTAAGTATTTGAATTCCTGTTTCCCAGTTGATGGTACCATATTGGAGAAGTTATAGCACCTTTGAAACAATTGGCCCAGGCAGCAGATGTAAGAAAGCAAGAACAGACTTGGAAGGTAATATTCTCTTCCAAGCCACAGGTCCCTACAAGCACAGACAGTAGCTAATGCCATTCCTGCCACAATGACCACTATATGATATTAACAGTAAGCCCAAAACCTTACTCCCTTGAGGTGCTTCTGTTGGGCATTTGGGCACAGCTACAAGAAACATAATTAGTGCAATCTTTAACAAGATCTATTTTCACAAAGGTCATGGGACTTCCTCAAAGAAGTAGCAGGCCATTTATGTTCATTTTGCTACACTAGGATGTGGAATGGGAAGAAAAAATTGGGCTTTGGGAACAGCCTGAGTGAGAGGCAAAAAGGCATATTATTCTGATTACATAAATAATTTAAAAGCCCAGAAAAGTTTAGTAGTAAGGAACATGAACCAGTAGGCCATGCAATAAGGCAGGGCCTGCCTCCTACTTTCCTTCATTCAAACTGGGCATTGCCCTTCATGTCATTTCCACAGTGAAACACAGTCTTTGCTTTTACACCAAAAGCTACCGATGATGTGCGTATAAAACTTACCCACCTATAAAGGGCTACTGCTCCTTCTTTCTTTGTCATGGTTTTTAGCAGGCAGACATTCTTAACACTTTCTTCTTCTGATACATAATCAGGCTCACTAAGAGTAAGATTCTAGTATCTTTATCAGCTCTCCTCTTTACTATCAGCCAGTACCTGATTTTGGGAGATAGCCTCTACCTTTACTGTCTGTCTTTGATTTGCAGTAAGTGTAACAAAACTGATAAATGTCTATTAGGTTGTTTAATAAGAAAAAAAAGTGTTTTTTGAGTCTCAGGGGCTGCCTTAAGGAGAAAATAGGATCAATTTACAAGCTAAAGAGCAAAGGCTCTGTCACCTGGGTATTATGACCCAGCTATAGCCTGTGGTGATGGCCCTGGTCTTTTATTTTTATTTCTTTTCTTCTATTTTATTGGATACTCTCTGTATTTACATTTTCAATGTTATACCCTTCTCCCCCAACTTTCCTCCCTCCTCCTCCTCAACTTGCTTCCATGAAAGTGCTCCCTCTTCCAATCACCCTCTCCACCACAGTGCCTTGATTGTTGATGGTGTTGTTCTTCTCATGAGGGTGCAAACCCTTCAGCTCTTTCAGTCCTAGGTTCCCCATTTTCAGTCTCATGTTTACCTGCAAGCATCTTCATCTGTATCTATATGACTCTGGGAGAGCCTTTAACAAAACATCCATGTCTGGTTCCTAAAAGTAAAAACTTCTTGGCATTATCAATAGTGCTTGGGTTTGGTGGCTATATATGGGGTGGTTCTTCAGGTGAGACAGTCTCTTTAGATCTTTTCTTCAATCCCTGATCCTCTATTTGACCTAGTATTTCCTCCCCTGTTTTGTTCTCCCTTCTAGGAAGGACTAAGGCATCTACATTCTAGTCTTCCTTCTTTTTGAGATTCATAAGTTTCTGGATGGTTTCTTGGGTGTTCCAAACTTTTGAGGGGGTGGCTAGTATTTGCTTATAAGTGAGTGTATACCATGAGGGTTCTTTTGTAACTGAGTTACCTCACTCGGGATGATAGCTTCAAGTTCCATCCATTTGCCTCCGAGTTTTATGAACTCATTTTTAATAGCTGAGTAGTACTCCATTATGTATATAAACCACAATTTATGTATCTATTCCTCTGTTGAGGGAAATCTGGGTTCTTTCCAGCTTCTTATTATAAATAAGGCTGCTAGGAACATGGTTGAGCAGGTGTCCTTGTTAGATGTGGGAGCTACTTTTGGGTATATGCACAGAAGTAGTATAGCTAGGTCTTTAGATAGCACTATGTTCAATTTTCTGAGGATCCTCCAGACTGATTTCTAGAGTTCTTGTACCAGTTTACAATCCTACCAACAGTAGAGAAGTGTTCTTCTTTCTCCACATCCTCAGCAGCCTCTGCTGTTACCTGAGTTTTTGATATTAGCCATTCTGACTGGTGTGAGGTAGAATCTTAGGGTGGTTGATTTTCTTTCTTTCTTTCTTTCTTTCTTTCTTTCTTTTTTTCTTTCTTTTTTTTTTTTTTTTTTTTTTTTTTTTTTTTTTTTTTTTTGATGACTTGGGATGTCGAACATTTCTTTAGGTGTTTCTCAGACATTAGATATTTCTCAGCTGTGAAGTCTCTGTGTAGCTCTGTACCCCATTTTTAATAGGATTACTTGATTCTCTAGAGTCTAACTTTTTGAGGTTTTGAATATGTTGAATACTAGCCCTCTATCAGATATAGGATTAGTAAAGATCTTTTCCCAATCTGTTGGTTGCTGTTTTGTCCTTTTGACAGTATCCTTTGCCTTACAGAAGCTTTGCAATATCATGAGTCCCATTTGTCGATCTTTGATCTTAGAGCATAAGCCATTGGTGTTCTGTTTAGGAAATTTTCTACTGTGCCTATGTATTCAAAGATGTTCTACATTTTCTGTTCTATTAGTTTCAGTGTACCTGGTTTTATTGAAGGTCTTTGATTGACTTTAACTTGAGATTTGTACAAGGAGATAAGAAGGGGTTGATTTGCATTCTTCTGCATGCTGACTGCCAATTGAACCAGCGCCATTTGTTGAAGAGGCTGTCCTTTTTCTATTGAATGTTTTTTTTGCTCCTTTTTCAATGACCAAATGGCAATAGATGTGTGGGTTCAATTCTGGGTCTTTGATTATATTCCATTAATCTACCTGCTTGTCTCTGTACTAATACCATGCAGTTTATTTTTTTTTTAATCAGGATTGATCTGTAATATATCTTGAGGTCAGAGATCATGATTCCCCCAGAAGATTTTTTTTTTTTTATTTTTGAGAATGGGTTTTGCTATTTTGGGTTTTTATTATTCCAAATAAATTTGCAAATTGCTCTTTCAAACTCTATGAATAATTGAGTTGAAATTTTGAATTAAAAATTTTTGAATTCGTAGATTGCCTTATGCAAGATGGCCAGTTTTACAATGTTGATTATTTCCAATCCATGAGCATAAGAGATCTTTTCATCTTCTGAGGTCTTCTTCAATTTTCTCTTTCAACGACTTGAAGTTCTTGTCATACAGATCCTTCAATTGCTTGGTTAGGGTCACTCCAAGGTATTTTATATCCTTTGTAGCTATTTTGAAGGGTGTGATTCTTTAATTTCTTTCTTAACCTGTTTGTCCTTTGAGTACAGAAAGGCTACTGATTTGCTTAACTTAAGTTTATATCCAGCCACTTTGCTGAAGGTGTTTCTCAGCTGTAAATATTCCCCGGTGGAATTTTGGGGGTCACTTAAGTATACTATTATATCATCTGCAAATAGTGATATTTTAACTTCTTCATTTCCAATTTGTATCCCTTTGACTTATTTTTTGTTGTGTAATTGCTCTGCATAGTACTTCAAGTAGTATATTGAATAGGTAGGGAGAGAGTAAGCAGTGTTGTCTGGTCCCTGATTATAATGGAATTGCTTTAAGTTTTACACCATTTAGTTTGATGATGGCTACTGGTTTTCTTTGTGTTGCTTTTATTATGTTTAAGTGTGTGTCTTGAATACCTGACCTTCCCAAGACTTTTAACATGATAGGGTGTTGAATTTTGTCAAATTCTTTCTCAGCATCTAAAGAGATAATCATGTGCTTTTTTTTCTTTGAATTTGTTTATATAGTGGACGGCATTGATGGATTTCCGTATATTGAACCATCCTTGAATTCATGGGATGAAGCCTACTTGATCATGTTGAATGATTGTTTTGATGTGATCTTTTATTCAGTTTGCAAGAATTATACTGAATATTCTTGCATCAATGTTTATAAGGGAAGTTGGTCTAAAGTTCTCTGTAGGATCTTTGATGTGATAAATGTATATATATATATATATATATATATATATATATATATATATATATATATATATATATTGTGTGTGATATGTATTTGTGTATATATATGTATATATACATATATATATATATATATATATATATATATATATATATATATCCCTAATAGTGATTAAAAATTATCCATAAATAAAATTAAAATACAAATTTTAAACAAAGGGTAAGAAAAGCACAGAAAGGACAATATGGGATAAAAAGAAGAAAGACAAAAATGTAGATGATTAAGTCTTTCTTAGAAGGGGAAACAAAATATTCACAGGAGTTAGAAGGTTGGGGGGCACTTGAGAAGAAGAGAAGGAGGGAAGGGGGAAGAATCATGTATGAGAGAAGACAGAGATGATATATAGAGGATCAGTAATTTTAACAGAAGTTTGTAGCGATTGGGGAATGGGAAAAAGGAACACGTAGAGACCATATCCAGAGGTTAGGCAAGGGGCCCAGTTGGGGGATGAGACCACCCACTCTTCTCAAAATTTTAACCCTGAATTGTTACTTTCTAAAGAAAATACGGGGAAAATTAGTGGATCAGAGACTAAAAGAAAGGTTATTCAGAGACTAATCCACCTGGGAATCAATCCTATTTGCAGCCACCAAACCCAGTCACTATAGCTGCTGCCAAGATTTGCTTTTTGACAGGAGCCTCATATGGATGTCTCCTGTAAGGCTCTGCCAGAGCCTTACTAATACAAATGAGGATGTTTGCAACTAACCAACGGACTGAGCACAAAGTCACCAACAGAGGAGTTAGAGAAAGGACTGAAGGAACTGAAGGGGTTTGCACTGTAGGAATAACAACAATGTGAAACAACCAGACCCACCAGAGCTCCCAGGGACTAAACCACCAACACTATACTTGGAACGACTCACGACTTCAGCTCATATGTAGCCGAGGATGGCACAGTCTGGCACCAATAGGAGACTTTGGTTCTGTGAAGACTTGTTTCCCCACTGTAGGGAATGCCAGGGTGGTGTGGTAAGAGTGTGTTGGTGGGATGGGGAGCATTCTCATAGAAGCAGGAGAAAGGTGATGGAATAGAAGGGAACTGGGAAAGGAGATAACATTTAAAAAGTAGATACATAAAATATCCAATTTTTTTAAAAAGAAGAGATTTCAAAGATGCTTTTGAGTTTATTTTCTGTTAGCCATGCAGTCTACCCTTGAGAATAGTTTGTTTCCCAAAAGAGTCTCCATTGGAGAAAGCTACATTTTCATCTTCAGATATTTATCAGTTGGAGATTGCTTCTTGATTAGGAATAAGGGCATTAGTCCATTTTTTTTTTTTTTCATTTCAGCTCTAAAACTCCATCTGGTACAGCTTCATGTAGACTCTGGGAATGTTGGTTTAATCTCTGTGAACTCATATGTGTGACAATCCTGATGACTTAGAGGCCTTTTTTTTCCCCTTGGTGTCCTCCACTTTCAATGTTTCTTATACTCTTTTTTCCTTCTCTTGTGCAGGATTCCCTGAGCTTAGAGGCAATCTAAAGAGTATCTGTTCTCATCAGTCAGTCCAAAGGTGCACAGAAATGCGATCTGTAACTATGGGTACATGCCTTTAGTATCAAGCAGAGTATACCTGTCTCACTGCTACAGCATCCCTGGGGATTTCATTATGTTCCCGGGCATTTCTCAAGCCAGCATCCATGCTGTCAAAGACTTCACCTTGTTATCAGTTGCTGCCCAGCACTTCCCAACAGAGGCAGCTGTTAGCATCCTGTGGACAGCCATGTCTGGGATGTCTGCCTTGTTCTAAATCTTGTCAGAGGACAACCCTACCCTGACCTCCCTAGTCCAGGAAGTCAGGCTACTGTCAGGAGCACTATAACTTCTGTCATCACTGAAGATTGCTTCAAGTACTGTAAAAAAAAAGACAAACAGAACCAACCTCCAGGACCAGTTTCTCCCATATCAGAAATGTACCAGTGATTGAAAAGATACTCACTGGATTTCCTAGTATAAACCACTTTTGTTATTACTGGGGACAAAACTTGTAACTTAAGCATAGATGGCAAATGTGCTACCCCTGAGCTACGCGCACACTTTTTTTTTTCTGATTTTACTTTGTGATTATCTTTCTGAAAGTGATATTAAATTCATTCTATGTCCTGTTAGCCAACTGGCTCAACTTCTCAAGTAGCTATGATTATAGGCATGAGCCACAAGTTCCAGCAGGCATTTCATTTTAATGCAAAATGGAAAGCTATACATTTACATGCTTGAAGATGTTCAGAGTTGGAATGTAGTTTTTTTAACAGGCATTTGTGAGATAGAGTACCTGCATCTTGCCTTTGATCTTCATAGAACTCTACGAAAACAGGGTTATCACTCACCACTCTCTGACCATCAACTTTATCTATTAAAATACGAGGAGGCTTATGTTCTTATGCTTCTAGCTTTGGAGGACTCCACATTGCAGAATTCCAAAAATCCCTCACTATGAGTGAGAGATTGCTTTGGCTCTATGCAAAGTGTAATCCATCTTGCACTTATCTTTGAAAATTTGGATATTCTCAAATATTTCCAAACCACCAGGTTTTGGAGATGAAATACAATATTTTCTGAAGGCATAAAATTTTGCAGAGAAGTGTAGCCAGAGAACATGGCCTGAAAACACTGCCTTAATTTTAAGATGATATCCACACTTATATGGAAATCTGAAACCCAGGCCACATCCCAGAAATACAATGTGTCTGTCCCTAATTAAAGGCAGCAGTTCAGGATTAGGACCTATATTTGAGTAACTGTATATGAAGGAAGACTATACCCTTAAGGCACAGGTACTAGGACATAAATGGGCTGACCAAAACAAAGGTTTAGCTTTCATCAACCCAAACGTTGAAGGACATATTCGAACACCTGGAGAACTCTGTTCACATTTGAGGAAAAGGGTAAATGATTCAGAGTTGACTAAAAATATGTATGATGGCCTTTATCTTTTAAAGATTTTTTGATAGATGAAAGAACAAAATCCCTTCATTTTAGAGATAATTTTATTAAAGAGTTTCATAATTGTATCTCATATAATTTACATGAAAGTTATTTCATTAAATAATAAAATCATTAACTACATTCTCTGTATGGGAAAATCTGAAACCAAATGAGAAAAAAAAATGAGCTTAGACAGAGTGTCTCCTATACCCTGATCCCTCCAGTAGCAGGGGCTGCTACTAAACTAGGTGATACCCTGCCCTTATACCCACCTTAGTAGAAGACCTTAATTTCATTCCATAGAGCAAAAAGTACTAAATTAAAAATTCTGTCTGAGTCTTAGGATCCAGATCAGTTGGCAGAGTATTTGCAATTTAAGTATGAAGACCTGAGTTTGATCCCAATAAAGCCACATGAAAAAGGAAGAGGAGAATGGAGGAGGAGGAGCAGGAAAAGGAAAAGGAGAAATAGAAGAGCAAAAAGCAATGAAGAAAGAAAAATTGAACAAAAATAAAAGAAATAAAGAAAGAAAAAGGAAGAAAAAAAGAAGGAAGGAAGGAAGGATTCCATGTCTAGGAATGATGACACAGTGTAATCTCAGCACTGAAGAAATAGAAATAGGCATACTCTAGAGCTTGCTGAGAAGCCAAACTAAGTCACTTGGTGAGGTCCAGAGCAGTAGAAATCCTGTTTCAAAAATAAAGTGAACAACATCTGAAGAATGACAATAGAGGTTTACTTATGGCTTCTACATGTGCACATACACATACACACACACACACAAATGTACTTGCATACCCATGAGCACACAATCACATGCAGGCACAAAATTATAAAATCTCCCTTTCAGTTGGGGTGATTAAGTGACAAAATTGTGAAGTGATAATAAAGAAACCTTCATGGAACAAGTGAAAAGGGCCTTGTCCAAGAAAGTAAATCAGCAGGTCCACTTCCAATGTCCTCTGTCTTCCTTTTGTCCCTTGGTCATGACATTCTATTCATGCATTTGATCTACTTGACCTTGAGTATAAAACAGTACACTGACATAAAAGATCAAAATATTGGGGCTCCGAGCCCCTAATCACCCTGAAGCATGTACATAAAATATCCAAGCTTTTTTCTGAGATTCTTGCATGAGGAGAAATACTAATTCACTCTTCTAAAGTCACTATTATTTGAGAGGCCTTTCCTTCATGAAGCCGAACCTAATCTTAATGATTAAACCAATTGTATTCATTTGAGAACTGATGTGAAAGCTGACACTGTCTGCTAAGAGACCTGGCTCTTCCACATGGCACACATAATCATAAGAAAGAAAAGAAGAATAAAGGATGTCACATAATTCATCAGATTTCAGATCCCATCCATTACATGACACACTATAATTTTATGCATCATCCAAGAAGAAAAAAAAAATGTTGCCAATTAAACTTTACCGTGACATTGATTGGAAAATTCAAATCAATTTCAAAATGTTAAAATGTGCAAGGGGTAGGAAACAACCTATGAATGTGGTATATCTTGTAGAAATTTATCCTTGCACAGAGTTTAAAGTTTACCATATTTATTCATTCTCCTTTCCCTATTTACCAAGAACACTGAAACCAAGAGAGGGCCATTCCTTTGTTCAAGCTCAGTGATGGGGCCATCATGGGACTCTCAACTGAAAATCAAAGCTTCTTAATAGTTCCCAAAAGAGACTAAATTTCTGCTTTGTTACCTTGAGCACTAGTGACATGTTTATTTGATCAACCACCTGTTTCTGTTTTGCTGTTCTAAAATATGCAGCACTGAGTGAACTGTGACAAGGACTCTCTCGCCCACCCCTCCCACACAGAAAGCAACAACACATAACAAAGGCAGATTCCACAACAGATTCATGGTCACAGATTGCAGGGCCCACCTGAACCTTGGTCAGCTGATGGGAAATAGATGGAGAAGAGCAGGTGTCCACCTAGAGCTGCAGGAAGGAGCCATCTGAAACAGGTAATTTAGGGGAGAACACAATGGCTGATGACAGATAGATGTATACAAAGGGAACTCAGCCCAGATGCTTCCTTCTTTTTGTACAGGGAGGAGACACATGAAAGTAAAAGCTGAGGACCTAGTCTCAGTTGTCAGAAACAGGTATTAAAGAAGGCCTAAGAGAAATGGCCTGGGTCCAGCAGACACTATAGACAGAACTGGTAGTTGCTTCTCATCTCTGCTTTGAAACTAGAAAGACTTTATCAGTCTGCACTTGGTTGGTTGATAATAATAGTATCTCCTAGCTCCACAAAGAAGAAGAGAACCTGATGACTTGGCCATGGAGAAAGATATTGTTTTAGAAGGACTCCAGTGATGGAGTAAACCAACTGCCTCCCTCTCTCTGTGTAACCTAAATTTTGCAAAAGAATACAACATAAGAACTTCAAAGCACTGAAATGATAATTTCCCAGAAAATCCCAGGCCATTTAGTGTACCAAACCTTGTTCTGTTTAGCAAGGGAGTTGTCACTATAAAGTTTTCAGACACAGTCCTAGAAGAGATATGAAAGACAGAAAATGGCAAGGTCAAAGGGACAGGAGGCTGAGAAAGATGAAGGAGGAAGAAGAAGCTTGGAAGGCATGACTAGGAAGGAGGTGCTTTAGAAAGTCAAGGCAATAGATCTACTCTGATTCTGAGTTTCTAGAGAGAGAATGAAAGTGAACACTTCTGTATAGTCAGAAAGACAGCTAGAAGATAGAGACTAGAAGGAAGGCACTTAGACCTTTCCTACTTCTAGTCGCAGAGCTCTATATGCAGCGGAGAGAACGGATGCTGTGCCCAAAGACAGGGGTGGGCCAGAAGGAGAGAGCTGCCTGAAAGCTGATCAAAAACACTTTCAAGTTAAGATTAAACTCCTCAGATTGCAGGAGGCCAATTTAATGGGACACATTCCCTAGTACTCCCGTCCTCTCCCTTGGCTTCCCCGGGGAAGGGGCTAGGTTGTGATGTTGTACATCACAGAGATGCTTGGTTACCAGATCTTTGCCAAATAAGAGGCAGCACACCGCTCAAAAGATAGAGCAGGGGAAAAATGGTTTACAAAGTATTGAAAGGGAGAGAAGGGAGTGAACAGAGATGGTAATTACCTTGCATCCATTCTATGAAGGAGCAGGACACCAAGAGACATATAAAGTCATTAGCTCCAGCAAAGAAGATAAAAATGAAGAAAGAGAGTACTTGGGTGGTTCTAGGACCAGTTTGATTATTCCTCTTCCACATTCCCCTGCCCTCCTTTCTGTGTCTCGCTCCTCTCTCTATTTGTCTCTCTGTGTCTCTGTATCTGTTTCTTTGTGTCTCTGTGTGCCTTTCTGTCTCTTTCTGTCTGTCTCTGTCTCTGTCTCTATGTCTCTATGTCTATCTCTCTGTCTCTGTGTCTCTGTGTGTGTGTGTGTGTGTGTGTGTGTGTGTTACTAGGGTTTGGAATCAGTACTTTACCAATGAACTACATCTCCAATATAAGCTACTCTCATCTTTTAGATTTCCCTATTTGAAAAATAAATGGGCAAAGAACTGTTAGCATTATGTTATTCTGAACCAGTATGTACAGTATGTTCAAATATTCACTTGACTTTTAAGCTTTGTGGCCCTAATAAATATCACATTCTCTCTGAATCTAGGTTTTTCTCCCTGTAGAAAAGCAGTGATGTTCATCCGTATATGTGTGGGATGGGCAAGTATAATAAAGATTAAATAAGCCTGTTTAAAATGCATAAAACAATATATGGTCCACAGACACAATTCAACAAATGACTCTGTTATTATAAAACAGTCATACTCACCATGCCATGATGGGGTAGGAGATGATCTAAAAAGATGGACTTAGTACCTCTTCAAGCCTCTAAGCCTCAGAGCCCTCATTCTTATCTCCTGCGTTATTAAATAAAGTCTGTGCCTATAGAGATCTTTTGGGAGTCGGGGAGCCAATACTGTTTGTCTCCTGTTATCAGTGAAATGTTTTGATGCTTTTTAGAGACCATAATGTTTCAATTATGCAATAAGAATGAGTTGTAATGATCTCTGGTACAAAACAAAGTCCATGGTTAAACGTGTGCTATGTACCTGAAATATTTAGAAGAATAGATTTTGTATGATTTGTTTCTACCACAAACAAGAAAAAATAAACAGGAGTATTAGACACAAAAAAACCCTGGGAAGCAGCAGATAAATCAATTTGTTGATTGTCCAGATATCTTATGGGCGTGTGACATAACAAGTCATCAAATTGTATGTGTGAAGCATGCAGTTTTGTGCATTGATTGTTGTTCAATACAGTTGTTTTTACAATAAAGTCTTATTATGCAAACACAGTTCTACATTATAGATACATTTTGTTCCAAAGGAAAATAGTAATTATATAAAAAATATTGCCAAAAGTTCAACATCTTTTAAGTAAGCATAAATTGCATTTTGTTTGACACTAGGTATTATATTGCTAAGTTTTAATACATAAACAAACAAAGTCCCTGTTCATAGTGCAGAAGTTTCTCCCTCATATGCTCCAAAATGATTCCCCACTTTTTGGATCTGGGTGGTTTCACTGTCCCAAGTGACAAGGCACAGCTTGAAGTCGAGTGTCACACCACCCTGTTCCAGGAACAAAAATGATGGCATGCCTTCTGCTTTGAAGCTTTGAAATTGGAAACAGTGCGATATGTGGAAGCTTCATGGACAGTCACTAACAGAGTGACATCTATCTGCCTTCCTCCGTGCACAAGTAGGTAAGAGCCTTGGCCTGCTGAAAGACCGACCCTATTCAAGACCATTATCGGCTTTACAATTTCAGAACAATCAACCTGCCACCAACCAAGCTTGCCTTCTCAGCGGCAGCATTTCATGACCTCATTCATCATGGTTTCCACTCATTCTTACCCAAGGAATGGGTAAACCTACAAAACAATGGGAATGAAGAGTTTTCATCTCAGATGTTCATGAGGCAATCCTTGCCCTTCCTTTCTCTCTCTATTGCTATGTCCTGACTGCTTGTGCTGCAAAAAAATATCCATTTTAAGATCTATCTCCCAAATGTGTATCAGAAAGCATGTTTTAGAGGAGGTAAGGAGCTCATGGGGATCAAGGCTTATGAATGAGATTAGTGAAAAGAGTATTTTATAAAATATGCCAAGAGTTTTCTTTACTTCCTAAACCATCTGAGGACACAGTTATGAAGAACCATCCATGAAGCAGAAAGTGATCCTGACCAAACACTAAATCTGCAAGTGTCTTGATGTTTAATTTCTGATCCTTTTGAACTATTCAAAATAAATTATTATTGGATAAAAATCATCAAGGATTTTTTTTCTTCCACAATTTTGTAAAGCATATGAAGATAATAGCATTGGCCTCAATTTCATCTCTGATATTTGGACTACATAGTGATCTGATCTATGTCCCTATTTCCAGCCCTAAGGAAAGCACTATAGGCATCTACTGGGTAGATGATTTGGAGACCACTGTCTAGGATACCACCTCTTGATGTTCTCTCTTTTGTGCCATCTCCTCCTATTGAACAGCAGTACATTCTGGGACTGGCTTTAACCAATGTGACAAATTACCAATTTGGGGAGGTGATTTGGGCTCAGTCTTAGTAGAAGCCTTTCTCATTTCTACTTTTTTTTATGACAAATTATCATACTGGAAAGCCCAGAACACCAGGGAATCAGTTGAGAACTAAGGATAACCTCCAGCCAAATGTCCACAAGTAAATGACAGTTGAAAGAAACTAAGTTCTACCCAAGCTAATAAAAACCTCTGTCACCTAAACCAACCAACCAAACCCAGTGCTTGAGGGGACAAAGGGAGATCCAGCCAGCACCCTGGTTTCAAGTGGAGAACCCAGTTAAACTATGTGTGGACTTCTGGCTCATAGTAACTGGGAAATAATGGAAGCATGTGGTTGGAAGGAACAAAGTCTCTTCTCTTGTTGTTACTCAGTGGTATATAATTGATACAATAGAGAAAAGTGTGCAGATAACACCTCTACGCAGCTCTGTGGGAATAGTGAATGGACTACAAGACTTACAGTAGTCAGAACACTGCAGGAGAAATTCATTGTCTATTTCCAATGGAAGTTTCCCCTCAGCTCCTGCCACTCATATGACCCCTATTTTACACTATGCTGTATAGTTGTCTACCCAACTCCTACTAAAATTGACCAATACTCTTTCCTAGAGACAGAATTTAATTATTTGAGCTTTTTATTGTAAACGTGTTACTAAGGTAAAAAAAGACAAGGACAATTAATTGTAACCTAGTTGGTGTTACTGTTTGGGCGACACATAATTTCAACTTGAGAAATAACCCAGATTTCAAGTGCACATCAGCTCCATGTGACTGGTCAGAATATGGAGAGTGTAAAGTTCATTGTATCTGTGCCCTAAAGGCAACTGGTCCATAGATCGGCTGTCAGTCAAGGAACGACCTTCTGATCCCACTTGACAAGGTGAGCTGAGCCACTCACATATTTTTCTCTAGGCAGTTTGAACTAAGCGATATGAAATATGTCAGTTGGTATTAGGATACACAGCTGAAAGGTGAATGTGGAGTGTTCAGAGGCTGTGAGGGTCAGAACAATTTCTGTATAAGCAAAAATAAATCAGAATTTATGGAATCTGAGAAAACTGAGCAGTAACTGAGGGTAGAGCACAAGATGTGACAGGAAGTGTGTGGAGAGCAGGTTACAAGAGGAAAGAAATGGTTCTTTCTTCATTTGTTCAATTAACAGTAATGGACAGCTACCCACAGTCAGGCTAAGCACCAGGGACTGGGGTGAAGACCATAGAAAGCAGATCAGTTCTAACCATCTTGTAATTGACAGAGAACTGGGAAATTACAGATGCTGAGAACAGATGTCATAGCTTCAAAGAGAAAGCTAGGTGAGAACCTTGCTGGCTACCTAAGTGGAACTGGGAGACCAGGGAACGCCTCTTAGATAAGATGATAGTGAAGTCATGAGATGGACAGTAACCAGAAAGAATGAATGTCAAATGAAAGAGGCACATTCTGGAAACACAGAGGAAGAAAATTAAGCAGAATTATGGAGCTATGCAGACGATATAGCCAGAAGCCTTCGTGGGGGCTATGAGCAAATTTGAGGTAAAAAGAGCAAAAAAACAATGTGGTAAATCAATATATCCATGACCACTTGTAGGACTTCTAAAAGGTTCTGTACAATCCATTGTATTCTCCTAGCAAAGACTCATTGGGCCTTGGCCCTGTTCTTGTGTCCTAGCTCTCAGATTGCTCCCATCATGTTCCCCCACATTTAGCTTTATCTATGTTGTTCAAATACATCTCTTTTCTTTAAAAAGTATTGGTGGGTCTTCTTTCTTTCTAACAGAAGTGTCGCCAGCTAAATGACACCAGAGTTTGGATTCCTAGAACATGCAGAAATACAAGGATGATATGGCAGGCCCCTCCATAATCCCAGTCCCAGAAAAGGATGATAAGGGATTCCCTGAGTAATATGGCTAGTAAAATTGCTCATATGGATGATCTGCGGAATTGAGTGAATAAGGTAGAAGAATGATTGAAGTTGATTCCTGGTATCTACGTCAAGATTCCACGTGCATGAACATACAGATATACATATATACCCACACATATGTGTGCTCACAGAAATGTAAAACATGAATACACACATAAAGACTGATTCATGTATTATTAATTAATTAAAATACAAGTCCTGCTTGCTGCTAATACTTGCACTGTTTTGCTTGGAACCAACTCCTAAGACAAGTGTGTCTCTGTATATTCCTAAGCTTCATAAAAATAGTCTATTCAGAATGACAGCCCAAGAATGCCTTCCTGAAGAGTACATCTCCAGGAAGTTACCTGTCCTGCCAATCACTACTTGCCATAAAAATCTATGCTGTTAAGTGAATGTTATAATGGCCAAAAATATCAATTTCCAACTTTTCTCCTGGTCTCAGCTCTCAGCCTTTATTTCTGTTCCTTTTTCACTAGTGGCTCCCCCTCTCTAATTCCAGATAAGTATAAATTCTGGAAGGGAAAAACAGTCTAGAATCACAAGCAGAGAATCTGGGAAGGCTTAATGAAGAGGCAATGGCAAAAATGTATAAGTCTCAAACAACGTCTGGCCACTTGATGGAAGGGCCTCATGAGACAGAGACTTGAAAAGAGCTGGATAAAACAGTTTTCCAAAGAAGAAAGACAAATGAAAATAGGGAAGAGATTTGGGAGTAAGAGAGGAGGGGTAAAGATAAAAAGTGGGGTAGGATTAGGCATCGGTGAAGACAGGTGAGTTGTACATAGGGTCGGGAAACTGAACAGAGGTGTGTAGCAATGGGGAATAGGAAAGGGGTTAGCCACCAGAAAGTCCCAGATACTAGGAAAGCAAGAGACTCCCATGACCCAACAGGGATGAGATTGCCCAACAAAGGGGAGGGAGAATCTGTAGAGATGATATTCAGAGGTTGGGCAGCAAAGCTCCTGGTTGGGAGATGGGGAAACTCACTCATCTCCAAACTTTTAACCCAGAATTGTTCTGTCTAAAGGAAATAAAGAGACAAAGAGGGGAGCAGAGACTGAAGAAAAGGCCATCCAGAGACCACTCTACCTGGAGATTCATTTCTTAAACAGACACCAAACCCAGAAATTATTTTGGATGCCAAGAAGTACTTGCTGACAGGAGCCTGATATAGCCATCTCCTGAGATGTTCTGCCAAAGCCTGACAAATACAGATGTAGATTCTCACAGCCAACCATTGGAATGAGCATGAGGGGAAACCAATGGAGACATTAGGGAAAGGAGTAAATAAGCTGAAAGGGTTTCCTACCCACAGGAAGAACAACAATATCAACCAACCAGACCTTCCAGAGCTCCCAGGGACTAAATAACAAACTACAGAGTACACATGGAGGAACCCATGGCTCCAGCTGCATATATAGCAGAAGAGGGTCTCATCTGGAATCAATAGGAGAAGAGGCCCTTGGTCCTGTGAAGGATGGATGCCCCAGTGTAGGAGAATGCTAGCATGGTGGGTCAGGAGTGGGTGGGTTGATAGGGAAGCACTCTCATAGAAGCAAGGTGATGGGGAATTGAATAGGGGGCATTACAGAGAAGAAACCAGTAAAGGGGATAACATTGGAAATATTATATAAATATTTATATAAATATATAAAATACTCAATTTAAAAAAAGAAAGAAAGAAAAGAAATGGGAACAGCTATCACTGGCGTAGTCCTTGGCCCTGTTTCTTTCCTTCTTTCTTATTTTTTTTTATGCTGAATGCCTGGTTCCCAAAAGAGGAACATTAACAGATATGACTTAACAAGAAGTTAAATGGTTAGGAGGAGAAATGGATTATTGAGAGAACACTGAATGAGATATCATAAAACTTGGGATCTACTCGCTCTACTTACAGCTACCTAGAAAGAAAAAAAGGTATTTTAAAAAGACCCTTATGTCCCTCCCTTTGTTTATCAGACTACAGAGAAAGTAGATCACAATTTCTTGTTTTTGAATTTCCCCAGGAACCTAATACTAGCAAAAGGATGAAACTTGGTGTCAGCTATAGGAGAAACTTGTCTCCTAAGAGATTTTATGTATGTCTGACAGTGTCTCAGACTACCTGTCAAGCAAAAGGAGTCAAAATAACAATGGAGCAATGACTGGTGAAGTCTTACCTTGACGGGATAGGCATACTTCTTATCTTCTATTTAAAGCTAAATTTCAGACCCACTAAATATGGTCTTGAATGGATCTTCTTTCCAAGTAACCATATTTAATTCTCTCTCTCTCTCTCTCTCTCTCTCTCTCTCTCTCTCTCTCTCTCTCTCTCTCTCTCTCTGTCTCTCTCTCTCTGTCTCTGTCTCTGTCTCTCTGTCTCTGTCTCTCTGTCTCTGTCTCTCTGTCTCTGTCTCTCTCTCTCTGTCTCTCTCTCTCTGTCTCTCTCTCTCTGTCTCTGTCTCTCTCTGTCTCTCTGTCTCTCTCTCTCTCTGTCTCTCTCTCTGTCTCTCTCTCTCTTTCTTCTTCCCTCTCTTTCTCCCTCCCTCTCTTTTTCTCTCCCTTTCTCTCCCTCCCTCCTTCCCTCCCTTTCTCTC
The DNA here is from genome assembly GCF_963924665.1 of Micromys minutus. NCBI lineage: Eukaryota > Metazoa > Chordata > Mammalia > Rodentia > Muridae > Micromys > Micromys minutus. The sequence goes on along the minus strand of NC_137963.1, from coordinate 10,098,463 downwards.
TCTCCTTTCTCTCTCTCTCTTTCTCTCTGTCTCTCCTCTCTCTCTTTCTTTGTCTCTCCTCTCTCTCTCTGTCTCTCTCTATGTGTCTCTCTGTCTCTCTGTCTCTCTGTCTCTCTGTCTCTTCACTGCTAATATATTTTTGATGATTGGGGAAGAAATGTAACTGAATATAGCTTGTTAGGGCTTCCAAAGAATAGACTCTGACCCAAAAAATTCCAGGAAAAACCTTCTAAGCACTGTGTCTTCATTGCCTAACCTGAACTATGCTAGCAGTCAGAGAGCCCATTAAAGGACTTAGCCCATGGCTGCAGTATTGCCTAATGTTTGCAAAGCCTGTGAACCCCAGGGCTCTTCTCTTTTAAATTCACACTTCTCTTCATTTACAAGATGCAAACTCTTTTTCTAACTTAATCTGTCAACTTTCCTATGTCTTTATCACACTTTATCAAAATGTGTATCAGTTTGAGAAAGTGAATGTCTGTCTACCACTCCTCCCTTTAGGCAATGGCAAAATACTGCGAAGGCGGTAACACGTTTTATATTTTAATTATGTTTGCATCTTTCTCTGCTGGGCTGTTTCTTGATGACGCTTTTCACTGTCTTCTAGAAGCAGGCCCTCCTCCCTCTCCAGATGGAAAATATGCTTGTATCCAGTGATGTAGAAAATGTTCCATATACATCAAGATGTTTGTTGGAGAAATGGTATGAGGGAAATATCTGTTCCATTTCACATGCTGGGAGAAAGCAGCTTCAGCAAGGAGCAGCTCCAGAAACTCTAGAATGTTCGAAAGCACAGTGAATCGAAAGGTGACTTTGGACTCCAATTTGGAGTAGCAAGTTAACTAGCAGACGACCTTGAGATTGCCTTGTTTACTCCTTGCTGGAGCCAGTTCTGAGTGCATTAGAAGGCTTGGCTCATTTAGTTTCTACAGCATCTCCATGAGCTGGAAGCTATTATTATCTGTATTTACATTTCAGGGAAGAAATGGAGCATTTTGCTTTGTCCCAGATGCCCTTGCAGGAGGCAGAACTGGAATCTAAAGCTGGACTTCAAATCTCCAGAATTTCTATTCTTATGCTATGGCCTACACCCTTAGGAGAGCAAAGCAGAGACCTCTTTTTTTTTTTAACCTGCAGAAGCCTGAGATAGAGAGATATGGATATATGGATATGTGGTAAAATTCATAGAACAACTAACTAGAAAAAAATGGGATTTAAACCCAGAACCCTTGGTCTAATCCACTAAGAGTGTCTTTAGGACAGGCAGGTTCCATGAGCTTGAATTCTGTGCACCTCTTTTATCACTAGCTGTACAATGAAATTTATGGACCAGGGTTCCCACCTGCCTGCAGATAGTTGATATAATGAGGAAGGGAGTTGTCACACAAAATATATTTATATAAACCTCAACGAATGCTGCAAAGAGTAAGTGCAGGAGTACTTCACAAAATTCACAGGCAAATGGATAGAACTAGAAAATATCATCTTAAGTGAGGTAACACAGTCAGAAAAGAACGCACATGGTATGTACTCACTGATAAGTGGATATCAGACAAAAAGCTCAGAATGCCAATGATACAGCCCACAGACCATAGGAAGCCGAAAAAGAAGAAAGACCAAAGTGTGGATACTTCAATCCTTTTTGAAGGGGAAAGAAAATACTGACAGGAGGTAGAGAATGAGAAGGACTTGGGAGATAAAAAAGCAGGAGGAAAAAAAAGGGTCCAAGATCAAAAAGCTCCTTCCTAATTAGGAACATGAACATGATAAAATCAGGAAGGAGAGCCATGTCAAAATGAAGAAGATCCAATGTGAGTACTGGGTAGATGCCATCATTCGGTAGACAGCTACAAAAACTTCTTCCAGCACTGTGACAAAGAACTCTTTAAAATAAGAGATAAATTTACTGTAAGTGAATCCTACCTTTTGGTGATAATGTGGAGACTAATGAGCCAAGTCTTAGACAGAAATCAATCTGGTATACCAATATCTAAAAATAGAAGAAATTTTTCTTCCTTTCAGACTGTCTGTGATAGTTTTTCTTGAGGTTTTTATCATTATAATAAAACATCATGACCAAAAGCATGTTAGGGTAGACAGGATTGATTTTATTTTACAGCTTGCAGTTTAATGTCCAGGGAAGATAAGAAAAGAAAACAAGACAGTAAACCTTGAGGCAGAAACTGTGTAAGAACGTTTCTTCCTGCTTTCCACCTCATACTTTGTTTATCCTGTTTTTTTTTTTTTTTTTTTTTTTTTTGGTTTTTGTTGTTGTTGTTGTTGTTGTTTTTTTTTATACAATCTAAGACTACCATTCCAAGTGTTATACTGTTCCTTATGGGTGGGTTTACCCACAACAATCATTAATCAAGAAAATGTGCCATAGACTTTCCCAAAATCCAGTCTGTTAAAGGGATCTTTCAATTAAAGTTCCCTGTGGCATTTTCTCAATTAAGTTCCCCTCTATCCAAATGGCTCTAGCTGTGTAAAATTGACATTAAAACTACTATCACAATGGTTAAAGTTAGTCTTAAAACAGTGGTTGATCCACAGCAAGCAACTGATAAAAATTATTTATCTGATTGGCTGCCATTGTTGTGCCATTGTGGTTATTCTTATACAGTTACCTGGTGCCTCACAGTGTCAATTTTAGAGAAAATGCACCTAAAATCAAAGACCAACTCCATAGCTTCCCAGTTGAAAGGTCAGTGACAAGTTGATCACATTCATTCAGTCTTTCCACTAACCAACTTAGACATACAGCAATGCATCCATTCAACAAGTAAAGATGCTGTACCTGTTGAACTCAGTCATGCTCCAATTTCCTACTGAAAATCATCTTTCCCTAATGTGACCTTGCCCTGTTCTTAAATTATAGCTCTCAGACCTCTTTGAACTAAGGCATTATTGTAAATGAGCAGAGTCCTACATACCAAGAACCAGCCTTCACAAAACAAAGAAGCTAGCTGGTAAAGGGGTGTTCAATTTGGGAAAGCATAGCACAGGTGCTCTGAGCCAAATCCAAACATTTGAATGGGAAAATGGGGGAACAGAATGAAACCAAACTGGGCAGATGCTGTGAGACACAGCAATGGTTTTTCAAACATCATTTTACAGAGCCCTGGTGATCAGCCATAGAGGATCAGAGGAGGTCAAATTGCTGAGACTCTTCAATTTTATTTCTTTTTAAATGGAGGTGTGGCAATTGCATGTTGTCTCAGACTTTATATTAGTAAAATACTAAAAAAACATGAGAGATTTGAGTAATGAATACCTATATCTTAAATACCTTCATGGCTCATTTGTCCATACAGAAGTTTTGTTATTTTGTTATTTCTAGTTGTGTGTATATGTATGTGTGTGTATTAAGTATGTGTACATGTGTGTTTTTTTAACTTTATTTTAAAAACCAAAGATAAATGTACAGATTTTTAAGCATTTTTGCATAAAAGTATACAAATACATTTTTATAAGGTTGTAATTAAGTATTTGTGGGTACATATACATACACATATGTATATATGTAACAATAATATAGGAAAGAGGTTATTAATTTGAGAAGATATGAGAGAAACTGGGAGGGGATGTAGAAAAGAAAGGGGGATATGATACAGTTCTATTTTAATTAAAATATATTTTTTTTCTTGATCTTCACACAGTCTGTGGGTTGTTTCTGGGGTGTTCAGAGCTTTCTGGGGTTAGTATCCCACTATCAGTGACTGCATATTATGTCTGTTCTTTTGTGACTGGGTTATCTCACTCAGGATGATATTCTCTAGATGCATCCATTTTCTTGAGAATTTTGTTAGGCCATTGTCCCTGATAGCTGAGTAGTACTCCATTGTGTAAATTTACCACAATTTTTGTATCCATTCATCTACTGAAAGACATCTGGGTTCTTTCCAGCTTCTGGCTATTATAAATAGAGCTGCAATGAACATTGTGGTGCATGTATCTTTGTTGTATGTTAGAGCATCTCTGGGGTAAATGCCGAGAAGCGGAATAACTGGGTCTTCAGGTAGTACTATATCCATTTTTCTGAGGAAATGCCAGACTGATTTCCAGAGTGGTTGTATCACTTTACAACCCCACCAGCAATGGAGAAGTGTTCCTCTTTCTCCATGTCCTCACCAGCATCTATTGTCATCTGGATTTTGGATCTTGGCCAATCTGACTGGTGTGAGGTGGAATCTCAGGGTGTTTTGATTTGCATTTCCCTGATGGCTAAGGATGTTGAGCACTTCCTTAGGTGTTTCTCAGCCATTTGACAATCCTAGATTGAGAAATTTTTGTTTAAGTCTGAACCCCATTTTCTAATAGGGTTGTTTGATTCTCTGGTATCTCGCTTTTTGAGTTCTTTGTATATCTTGGACATTAGGCCTCTATCTGATGTGGGGTTGGTAAATATCTTTTCTCACTCTGTTGGCTGCCATTTTGTTTTCATGATAGTGTCTTTAGCCTTACAGAAACTTTGCAATCTCATTAAGTCCCATTTGTCAATCTTTGACCTTAGAGCTCGAGCTACTGGTGTTCTGTTTAGGAAATTTTCTCCTGTGCCTATAAGTTCTAAGGTTTTTCCTACTTTCTAATCTAATAGTTTGAGTGTACCTGGTTTAATGTGTAGATCTTTGATCCACTTGCATTTGAGCTTTGTACAAGGAGATAAGAAAGGGACTATTTTCATTCTTCTGCATGCTGAGTGCCAGTTGGACCAACACCATTTGTTGAATAGGCTGTCCTTTTTCTATTGAATGTTTACAGCTCCTTTGTCAAAAATCAGGTGACCATATATGTGAGGGCTCATTTCTGGATCTTCTGTTCTATTCCATTGATCCACGTGCCTATTTCTGTACCAGTACCATGCAGTTTTCAGCACAATTGCTTTGTAATATGTGTTTACATGCACACGTACACACACATGTATTTGAAAGGAAGGCTGTCTCCTTTGCTTGTGCCTTACACGATACTTAAGGAACCCCTGAGATTATACATGCATGTCCTCCAAATGATAGTAACAGAAGCAACAAAGTTCAAGTTCAATGTTTAAGCACCCTTCCAAAGATTCTACTCATGCTGTGAGCCTCAATCAGGGTCAATGAATGAACAAGTTACCATGGTGTAAAGGCACTGAGAGGTCCAGGACAAGTAGACATGAATACAGAAAAGACTAAAGACTAAAGCCAGAAATGGATACTATCACTAAGTTCTCTATGACTCAGATTTTACCTCTCACTCATCAGTATAGCTACGATAAAAATTCCAAGAGCAGCTTATGCTGGTAAAACTAGAGACCAAATTTCTTTTCATTTAACTTCATGTTGGCTATTGGCTTGCTGTATATTGCCGTTATTGTGTTTAGTTATGCCCTTTGTATCTGTTTTGTCTCCAAGCTTTTAACACAAAAGAGTATTAGATTTTATCAAGGGCTCTTTAAGCATCTAATGGGATTATCATGTGTTTTCCTATTTTTCTTTCAGTTTGTTTATATGGTAGATTAGGTTAATAGATTTTTCTATATTGGTATACCACTACATCCCCAAGATAATGCCTACTTGAACATGGTAGATGATATTTTTGATCTGTCCTTGGATTAATTCAGTTTGTATTTTGTTGGATACGTTTTGTGTCAATGTTCATAGAGATATAAGCATGAAGTCCTCTTTCTTTGTTGAGTGTTTGTGTGGTTCAGGAATCAGGGTGATCGTGATTATTGTCTCCTTATAGAATGAGTTTGGCAGTGTCTTTCTGTCTATTTGTGAAATAGTATGAGGAGTATTGGCATTAGCTCTTCTTCTTCTTCTAGTACAAATCTGCACAAATAATTATCTGGCCCTGAGGATTTTTTTAATTAGGAGCTTCAAATGACTGCTTCTATTTTATTAGTGGTTATAGGACTACTTAGATAGTTTATATGCTTTTGATTTAATATCTGTTTGAAAAAGTATATCCCTATCCCTGCCTCTCTCTTTCTCTCTCTCTCTTTCTCTCTCTCTCTCTCTCTCTCTCTCCCTCCCTCCCTCCCTCCCTCCCTCCATCCCTCCCTCCCTCTCTCTTCTCTCTCTCTCTCTCTCTCTCTCTCTCTCTCTCTCTCTCTCTCTCTCTCTCTCCACTTCCCTCTCCTGCTGCCTTTTAGTTTGAATAAGGGTTTGTCTATATTTTTAATTTTATGAAAGAACCAGCTCTTGATTTCCTTGACTCTTTGTATTTTTCTCTTTGTCTGTAATTGATTTCGGCATTGAGTTTGGCTCTTTCCTGCTGGCTACTCATCTTAGGTGTGTTTACATCTTTTGCCCCCTGGAGATTTCAGGGGTACTTTCAAGTTGTTAGTTTGAAAACTCTCCAATATGAATGCACTTTGTGTATAATTATTTTTCTCTTAAAATTGCTTTAATTGTGTCCTATAAGTTTGGGGATGTTGTGCCTTCATTTTCATTGGATTCTAGAAAATCTTCGATTCATTTCCTCCCTGATCAGATGACCTTTGAGTAGAGAGTTGTTCTGTTTCAATGAGAATGTAGGCTTTTCTTTTTCTGTTTAATTGATGTCTAGCTTTAATTCACACTAATCTGATAAAATGCAAGAGGTTGGTTCGATATTCTTGTGTCTTTGAGGCCTGTTTTGTCATCTATTATATGGTAAGTTTTGGAGAAGTTTCCATGAGGTGCTGAGAAGAAGGTGTAATTTTTTTTTTTTTTTTTTGGTTTGGATAAAAAGTTCTGTAGATATTTGTTAGGTTCATTTAATTCAGACCCTCTTTTAGTCTTTATTTCTGTGTTTAGTTTCTGTCTAGATTACTAGTCAGTTGGTGAGGGTGTAAATCTAAAATCTCCCACTATTAATGTGTGAGCTTCCATGTGTTATTTAAGCTTTAGTGCAATTTCTTTTCTGAATGTGAATGTGCTGGCATTTGGAATCTCTTTTGATTCCTTTTGGTTGGAAATCTATTTTATTAGGTATTAAAATGATTTATCAACTTGTTTCTTGGGCCCCTTTGATTGGAAAACCTTCTTCTGTCCCTTTTTAGGTCTTGAACATTTTGATTCATGTCTTTAACCTGTTGGATTGTATTTTCCTTTATCTGCATTTAATTATTTTCTCTTTAAGTATATCTACCCGTTTTGTTGTATTTTACTGTATTTCTTTAAAGAATGTATTAATTTCTTTTTTAAAGACCTCTATCAACTTCATAAGATTAGATTTAAGGTCATTTACCTTTTATCTCAGGTGTGAGGATATCCAGGATAGCTGGGTTCTAATGATGCCACATTATCCTGGTTTTTGTTCATTGTGCTCCTATGCTGACCTTTCTTCATCTGGTTATACCAAGTTTTGGCAGAGCTGGTAGTCCCTGGTTGAGAGCAGGCCTTTGGAGCTGCAGGTTGTGCTGGTAATCCCTGATGTTGTCCTGGGTGGCAGCAGGATTCCAGGGATACAGGCAGATCTGGTACTGTTGGATGGCCTTAGGCTTCTGGATATCCTGGGTAACTGCAGGCCTCCAGCAATGCAAATAGAGCTGGCAGTCCCTGATATTTGCAGGTCTCTCTTTATCCTGGGTAGCAGCAGCCCTCCAGGGATGCAGGGAGAATTGTGACATTAATAATGGAGTACAGAGGGTGCAGGGCAGATCTAGAAATAGCAGGGTGTGCCCCCATCGTCATACAGGCAGGGAATAAGGGTAAGGGTCTCACTTGGTGATTTCTAATGGCTGCAGGCTTCCAGGATTGTAGTTGAAGGTGTGGGCCAAAAGATAGAGCGCTGAGAGGTCAGGGAAGATTCTTTGACTGCTCGTATTGCTGGGGACTGCCATATGAAAGTTTTAGAAATTAGAAGAAGAATGTTTTTTCCACCAGGAGACTTTGCTAATTGTTTTAGGATGTAGACATACTTATTCTGATTTGAACATTGCACATTATATACATACATTAAAAAACATCACATAGGAGCTGGAGAAATAACTCGGTGGTTAAAAGCACTTGCTGCAAAAGTAAGAAGAGCTGAGTTCAGACCTCCAATATCTACATAAATTCTGTGTGTGACTGAATATACCTATTACCCAGAACTGGAGACCAAAGAATGTAGAGTCTGGGAGCTCAACAATCAGCCAACCTAGCTCTGAAACGCTGAGATTCCGGTTTAGTATGTACGAGATGCTGTCTCACAAATGATCAGCTGGAGAAACAGAGAGGAACACATGGAATCCATGCATAATGGATGGTTGTACACATGAGTACATACATTATATGCACACACACACATACACACACACACTCCAAAAACAATAATATGGTATCCATAAATATGTACAGTTTTGTTCATTAGCTACAATCTTTAAAGATTAGAATTATTGAGATCAATACATTTAATCTCCTATGTGCTCATAGGAGGATAATTATTTAAAAGTGTAACTCAATAATGCCCCCTGGACCTTTCTGAATTCATGGATCTCTCCAATATTTTACACTGCTTGTCAAAGCCAATTGTACTCCAAATGCAATGCTCTGAAAGAAAAGCAGACTCCTTGAAGAACCCTTGAGGCATTTGCCTCATCCACAAGCACTGAACCAATGAGGAAGCTAAACCCTTGGCCCTCATTAAGCTCTCTAAATGGATTTGTCTTCTTACCCTATAACTGTGACTACTAATTAGATAGAGTATACACATTTGGGGCTGTTTGAGGGGAAGTACCCTTCTGATCCCCATGACTATGACTCTGCTCATCAAGACCAAAACCAGAGTTAAGTGAGAGAGGACTTCATAGAGAGAGAGAGAAATAGACTGTTTTCAGAGATGGTTTTCTTCACTATGAAAGGAAATAAGGTCAATCAGACAAGAATAGAAAGAGCACCAGTAGAAAAAATGGTTACCAGTTTCTAGCATCTTAAGCTATATTCTGGGCATGGTAGTGTACTAGCTACTTATTTAAATATATATATATAGATAGATAGATATATAGATAGATAGATATAGATATATAGTCAGGGTAGATACTATAGTAAAAGAGTTGTACTGCCCCTGTTCTTTAGAGAAATAACTCTACACCCTGAGCAAATGCATATAAATGCTGTGTTAAAAAAATAATTTTGGTGACATTTTGTAATGTTGCACATGCACAGATATTCAAATCAGGTAGAAGTCAATCTGTTTGGACTTAAGACACAGGCAATGTCAGGGTAGTTCTTTTCCTATGTACCGTTTTTTCTCCCTAAACTAAAAGGGTAAGCAGAGGAATTCTCTGTTGCTGACAGAGAAGGTCTATCTAGGTGATAGGGACAAATGTAATGTGCCTATGAAAGCTTGGAGATGTCACTCCACTTTCCAATTTCTATTGCTATTTAGGATGTAGATATATTTATCCTCATTTGAACATTACACATTATGTACATACATTAAAAAACATCACATAAGAGCTGGAGATATTTCCAATTTCTGTTGATGCAACTCAGTCACATGGCTGAGCTAAAAGTCAGGGTAGATACTATAGTAAAAGAGTTGTGATATCCCTGTTCTTTAGAGAAAGAATTCTGCACCCTGAGCAAATGTCACTAATATCATGAACCATAAAATCATGAGATTGTTATAAACAGCAATTGCCACGTAACCAAATTCATCAACCACAGTACAGCGACAAGCCAAGGACAGACACTTAGACTGCAAACACCCTGAAATACTGAAGATACGGACAAAGCAGCTAGACTAGGACAGTTAAATAAAGCTCAGAAATTATACAGGACAAAGATGGACAGCTACAGAGAAGCCATCAGCAGTAAGGTGGTTCCACATGGAGGCCAAAGATCTGCCAAGGGGACACCTCACACCACACAGTGGCCCCCTTAAGAATCAAATGCTCTCTTGAGAATCTGAGGCTGATTAAAGTTAGGGCTGATAGAAATGAGTTCACCCCCCACTCACACATGGCTCACAAAAGAAGTAGGAAGTTGCAAGACTGTTAAGCTGTCTGCATTTAAGCCCTAAATCAATGACATCTGAATCAGAGTCAAATTGTTTGATGTTCAAGATTAAGTTTCCTGCCTGCGGCAAAGATGGAGACTCAGGAACTAAGGACAGTTACAAAGAAATAAAAAAAAAAAGTCACATCTAAGTCTAGGTTTATAGAGAGTACTAACTGGGAACTTCAAACCTGCTACATAGTATGTGTCCAGTTCACATTGTAATCACTTTTTTTTTTCTGGAGGTCTTCTTACTGCTTTCATCAGAAGATCAATCACATTGCTAATGGAAACTTTTAAAAGAGATCCTTTCGAAACCGCACACAAAGGATGGACGAGTCACCCTTATGGAAATTCAATCTAGGCTATGGCCTAGCTGCCTTCCTCAACTGTCTCCTTCCATTGTTACTGATAAAGGCTTCTTGTATCAGCTAATGGGAAGGGAGTCTCCTTGTCTGGCATCTTTGTGGGGAACTCTTCACTCTGAGTTTCATGCATTCTTCACATCCATTGCTGCTTCTTTGCTTTCTGTTTCCTTGTGGATTTGAAGTTGGAGTGAGGGAGAACAGACTGGAGTCAGGCTGTCCTTATTTGACTTACCAGTATTTGGAAGGCATTTCGGGGTTTTCAGATCCCCCTCCCCCCTCCCTCTCTCTCTTCTATTGGAACGAAAGTGCAATGCAAAATTTCTAGCTGTCTCTAAATACCAATCGACTAAGCTGAAGGGTTCCCAAAATAAACGGCTTAGCATTCCGGAAAGTTCCCAGGGACCTGCAGGTTTGGGACAGAAAGCACACACCTCTTGCCCTCCTCACTTATTCTGCTCGAGCAGAAGTGGCATTGCCAAGAAAGACGCCATATGTTTGCTTTGCAGCCAGCAGATATGGAATGCATTGCTAACCCTTTGGCTTGTGATGCCAAGCCCCAAAATAGAATACTATGTTGCCAAGAAGATGGAAAATCAGCACTTCCCCTAGCATGGGTTCACACATGCCTTTTTACCTTTTCCTTACCCACCCATTTTTATGGGAATAATGCAAGCCTTACTTCCTATACATAAGCTTTTCTGTATCTTAAGCAATGTTAGTTTTAAGTAGATGGCATTTGGTCATCATTAATGTCATTACTAATTGATTACATCACCTCCTCTTTAAAAAAATTAGAATTGCTGTATAATGAGAAAAGGCTTTTAGATGCCAGACTTAGATTCTATTTTGAATCTTTAGGCACTGAGAATGGAAATAAGGATAATAATAGCCCTTGTTTATTAAAACAAGCACTGGGATGGATGCTTTTTGGGTACCATCTCTCTGATTCCTTTTTCCTGGTACTGCAAGTCAAGTCTCATTTCCTCCATTTGTAGGAGTAAGAACAGCAGAGTTTAAAAAAAAATTAAACCTCAAATAACTAGTACTGGCCCAACAGCTCGGAAGTGGTGGGGATAGAATGAAAGCCCTTCTCTAGATTAGAACAAGGAGCCTGAGGTTTCAACATTTCCCACTGTACACTGCAAACTATGGTTTGTCTGTCCCAACACACCAGGCTGTTTAGTGTTCTAGCCCCCATGGACACAACTGTCTTTAACCATCACATCTGTGGCCTTCCCCACCTTATCTGTTCTTCATTAACAATGGTGAACCAGATCCCGAGTTTCTATCTTGGAGTAATCCTTGCTAACATGGTTATACATATCCGATCCTTCTATATAATACTCCTGTTTAACATAACCACACTCTTCACTCCCTAATCATACAGCTCCAAGGACACATGAGACTCAACACTACTGATTTTTCCATACTCAGTGGAACAAAGGGAGGGACGCCTGAGATCTGAGATTTCAAGATCAGGCTGTGGGACTTCAGTTTTGCAGGAACTCAGATATTCCTATGAGTAACTCCAATGCCGGTCAACCAGACCCTATGTCTAACTGGAGAAAGAGAGAGGGATGGAGGGACAAAGATATAAAGGCTGGAGGGGTTGGGAGAAAGAGAGAGTCTTTTGACTAATGCTAAATACAAATAAAGATTCCTTAGCTAGGAAGCATGGTGCCAAATATCATCTCTTTAAGTGCAGCTGGTGGAAGACAGGGGACATGGTAACCTCTACACACTGTTCTCCACACACATACACCTTCCCCAGTTTACTTCACTTCCCTATGGTGACAGTTTTCAATTAAAATATTAAGCCTCCTCCTCCCAATCTCAACCCATTTCTCTGTCTCTGACTCTCTGTCTCTGTCTATAGATAGATAGATAGATGATAGATAGATAGATAGATAGATAGATAGATAGGTGGGTGGGTGGGTGGGTGGGTGGGTGGGTGGGTGGGTGGGTGGATGGATGGATGGATGGATGGATGGATGGATGGATAGATAGATAGATAGATAGATAGATAGATAGATAGATAGATAGATAGATAGATAGATATGACACACAAACACTCATACACATGCACATACATACACACACACAAACACACACACACACACACACACACACACACACATTTTTCACTGCCTCTAGCAGAAGAAAATACCCAGACTCTTGTCTTTTTAATGGAGAACTCAATGCTTCCCATAAACTGAGCCTAACGTTACTCAAAACCCATCCATTTCCCCACTTCACAATCTGGAAAGGCATGAGTCTGTTTCTCCACAAGAGCCATGTGATTTCCAGCCTCTGAGCTTTTTTCCATCAGTCCATTTCATGGAATGCCACAGCCCTGTTTATTCTAAGTTATAGTCTGGTTTCCTTTAAACAAACCCAGTCATCACTGGGTCTCAAAAGCCACTGCCATTGACTTTCTTGCCTGCCTTTTGAACACTAACCCCTCACCTAGAAGCTCCACTGTCAGTGCCAAATTTATTCGATGGAGGGAAAGGTACCCATCAAAAGGTGCAAATTCCAAATGGCTGTGCATTCTGGAGAAGTGGATTACAGCTCACTGTTCAGAATGAAGTTACCAGTGCCAGTGTGGTCTGGAACTTTCTTCATTGCTGCCAGCAAGTATCAGAGGGCTGGACAACATGTGAGTTTCTGCCTCTCGGCAGAAAGAAAGGCTTTAATCCCTTCATTTTCTTCTTTGAAGAAGAAAATTCCCAGCACCCTACTGCATCTCTTTGAGGCTCACTGATTCTCTTGTATCTCTTCCCATTCTGGATTTCTCTAATGAAGTTATTCTCCTGAAAACTCAGTAGTCTCTTTCTCTCCCCTTTTTCCTCCTCTCTACACATACTTGCCTTCTTTGGCTGCTCTGAGCTCCCCCCTTTTTAGCTTGAGGAACATAATTCTATTATTCTCTGTGTCTCCCTGTGTATCTCTGTCTATCTCTCTATATATCTCTGTGTGTGTTTCTCTCTATCCTTCCCACCCATTTTTCCTCCCCCTCTCTCTCTTTCCTCATTCCCTCCCTCCCTCTCCCTTGTTCTCTCTGCTGTATGCATGAGTTTTGGTGCTTACATACATATATGTACAACTTCGGCTGTTCTTCCTCAGAAACCATCATTTTCTTACTTGTGATAGCCTTTCTCATTGTTTGGCTTTGGGGGGTCACCAAACAGTTCTTGATGAGAAGTCCAAGGATCCTCTTGTTTCAACCCCCTACCCCCAAACTACTAGGATTACAAATATTCGCCTGAGTGCTCAGCTTTTTGTGTGGGTTCTGGGGATCAAACTCAAGCCTTTATCCATACATGACAAGTACTTTGCTGACTGATATATCTCCGAGGTATCAACCTTTCTCTTTTCTCTCATAAGCAACATCAAATGTCCACATGCTATGAATTGAGTGTGAGCCAGACTCTGTGTTTTACCCACGTATCGTACTGGGTGCACACAATACTTTTCTCACTCTCAGAGAAGTGGGTCAGGTGAGGCAGAACAGTTACTTCCAACATACCGTCCAGTTTCTCTGTGATTCTGGCGCCCTACGAAATTCATCCTGACAGTCTCGAACTCTTCCTCTACTATCTGTCTCCACTATTCACCATGAACTTCCAACACACAATGAAAAATACACTTCTAATACCTCATTGCTACCCTGGACTTCTCCCTCTCTCAATAAATCCATTTAAGAGTAAAGCATTTGATGGACGGTTTAATAGAGCTCTCCCTAAACCTGGCCACATTAATGACTTCTGGCTGGCTAAATGTCAACGTCTGTAGCTCAATAGCTATTTCCTTCCTTAACAATCAGCATTTCACTTGGGGCTCTTTATTTGGTGGACAGGGTACCATGCTTTAATAGGTCATCCTGAATTAGTGGACATGAAGTTGGAGCTGGACTCGCTGTGTGACCTTGAGCAAATCACTTAACCTCTCTGAACCTTAATAGCTATAAAATGGTGATCATAATGGCCAGGTCCTCCCGACATGTTATGAGAGAGTAATTCATTATGTCTTGGCTGTTTTTAAAGCTCTACAAAGAAGGAGCCAAGATACATAAACATTTTAGCCTCAATGTGTTCTTCTTTCCAGATATAAAAATGCAAAATTTTGCTTAAGTATAAGGATTCAAATTTGGTTTCCTAAGACTCAGAGAAAACTCAGGCATGGTAGTGTGTAACTGTAATCCACAAAGTGGTGGGCCCTAGGAACTTGCTTACCAACCAGTCTGCCTAAAAACAGGTTTCATGTTCAATGGAAAATCTATACTTAAAATGTAAGAAAGAAAATTGATTGAAGAAAAACATCTTTTCTTCTCTTTTTTTTCCTTTTATTATTGGATTTTTATGTATTTATATTTCAAATGTTATCCGCTTTCCTGGTTTTTCCCTCTCCCATCTCTCCTCCTCCTGTTTCTATGAGGATGCTCCCCTCCCACCCATTTACTCCCACCTCACCACCCTGGCATTCCCCTACACTGAACCCTTCACATGACTAAGGCTTTCTCCTCCTGTTGATAACAAACAATGTCATCCTTTACTACATGCATGGCTGAAGCCATGGGTCCTTCAGTTGGTGGTTTAATCCCTCGGAGCTCTGAGGAGTATTGTTGGTTGATATTGTTGTTTTTCCTATGGGGTTGCAAAACCCTTCAGTTCCTTAAGTCCTTTCTCTAACTTCTCCATTGGTGTCTGTGTGTTCAGTCCAATGGTTAGCTGGAAGCATCCTTATCTGTACCACTATGGCTCTGGCAGAGCCTCTCAGGAGACATCTATATCAGGCTCTTGTCAGCAAGTATGTCTTGTCATCAGCAATAGTAACTGGGTTTGGTGGCTGCATATGCGATAGATTCCCAAAGACATCTTAATGTGAACTGTTGGCTTCCACATGTACACTCATGGGCAAGAGCACCAACACACACACACACACACATACACACACACACACACTCACACACCTCACACACACACACACACACACACACACACACACACATTGCCACAGCACTGCCACTTATATGATGCAGATGAGTTCCACCTGGGAAGTTTGTGCTAAACTATAATTTGTGGACATTGGAATTTTTGTTTTCCTTGTGGACACTTTTATCTCTACTTACGAGTCCATATTAACCAGTATAAACAGGATAGTCCTCAGTCAAATAGGCTTTGCTTCTTGGTTCTTTCCTCTTGGTTTCTTTATAGTGTATATATATTGTAAATCGTACACTGCAGCTAAGGAAACTGAGTCTAAGAGATACAATACTGAGTAACTTTCCTGATGTCACAAAGCTCACAGGTAGCCAAGTTGGGGCCTAATTCTGGCTATTTCTCAGTCCTAACACCAGATGGGAATAAATAGGGTGTTTGTCTGGAATAGAGTTATGTTTTTCAGAAAGGGGTAGGTACATGTAGTGGGGACTTCTGGACAGTAGAAGAAGCTTATTTGTCCATTTGTATGGGAGTTAGAATAGCAAAAGCCTAAGGATCTATGTCAAGACAAAGAATAATCACTTTTCATTTTCTATAGTTTATCTTTGTGTTAAAAGTTCTCACTCAGGCCTAGCCCCAAAATATTGGGTAATTTGTTTAAAGAATAAACTACATTCAGTCTCTGCTTGTATAATAGGGCTGCACCACCCCACTCCCATTGTCCCGTGAAAAGCCAGAACAGAGAACCTTGGGTTTCTCACCTTTACCAAATGTTGCCACAAAACTCAAAGTATAACTTAACTGTGGTGACTCCTTACCTGTGCAGGAACACTGGTTATCTAGTAATTTCCCAAAACATAAATAACTCACCATTGGTAATCTGGTTATTTCCCAGAATATAAACAACTCACAACCATGCCCTCTAATGACACTAGTCAAGTGTGGACAGTAATACTATATCACTAAATCCCCACCGCCAACCCACCTTGCAAAGGCTCTGAGTTGCGTTTTTAAGGTTACACCCTGTGTAAATGGCAGACCTGATCCATCTACCATAGCTTCATGCTCTTAGTCATTATGTGGTATGAATAACCACCTCAGCTCACCAATCTAAAAAGCTCATTTATTAAATCCTGTGTGGTTTATTGAGCTGAAATGTCTTCCAGACAACATTGGCTATGAGGGGACTGCAGGTGACAGCCAAGGGAGTAATAACACCAAGGGAACTCAATGGAACAGAAGTGGGCACATCTGGCTTTTGCTCTGGTCTAGCCACTAACTCACCACACCTAGAGTCTCAGCAGCAAGTTGAGATATCTAAGTGGTCTCTGAAGATGTATTTGGACTTCTGTGGATGAACATAAAGAAAAATAATATAAGGCAAAACCCTTGTTTTTAGCAACGTATAGTCCTCTGAAGGAAAGAGAAGAAATATACAACTCCAAAACAAGTCAGATAAAAGTTAGTGTCTTATACAAAAGCAGGTGGAGGGGAGCCAAAAATATAAGGATTTGTTCCCAGCTAAGGTACATCACAGAAAGAGCAGCATGCATCTTTTTTCTTTTTAATGCTGAATGACGGTCATTGCCCTCAGATTAATGGTACAGGACAAGGAAGCCCATTGGATACACTGGTTTTCTTACTGCTTCAGTTATTTGGACAATCCATCTATCCAGAATGTCTCTTTCATGGCTCCAGCCAGGCAGTCAGAGTTTATGGGCCAATAGCTCAGTGTTTCTACAAAAGGTACTCATGCTCAGTAACAAGTCTTGCTTGTCCTGTTATAGAAGCCAATTTATCTTATCCTTGTGAAATAAAATCCTATTGTCTTTGATTCTCTTCTGAATCTCGTCTAATTTGATTCTTTATTGAAGCTTAGTTCTTTCTCAGATTCTTTTGCCCCTTTTATTTGGGTCTGATGTTTTATGAATAGCTCAGAACAAATACAGAAATGGCTTAATGTAATCAGAGTGACTGAAACTGAGCGAGATTTGATTGCTGCTTGAGATGCAGGGTGGTTTCTAGTTTCCTTCTGCCCTCAGAAGTCTCAGCCAGAGACCGGTCATACTCCACACAGTCAGTTCTAGCTATAGGAGGATCTCAGCAAGGGCTTTTAAATCTGTAGGTGGTCTGACCTCATGTTACACCATAATCCCTGCTCTCTAGGCACCCCCATTTCAACATCTCAGGCCACAAAAAGCTCTTCCCTTGCTTTTTTAATATGCCGTGAGTTCTCTCTCTGCCAAAGTTTTCTTGTCTAGTACTCACTAGCTAGAAGACATGCCTAAAACACTTAACCAGTCCCACCCTCCACACCCTACCCCTGGCCAAATTGAACTGGCAACTCATAACTCTTTTCTATGCATTTATTAATCTCTCTAAAGCAACTTCCCTGATGCCACCAAGTCTGGGTGAGGCAACTCCTTTTAGTTCCTTCATCATGGTTGTCGCCCATTCCACTCCCTGATTACAATCAAACTACTGCTTTTATTGGGTTATAAGTTCTCCAAGGGTAAGGACAGTAGCCTGATGCTCATGGCCTCAGACTCTGTCACTTATCCATGAGGCATGCAACCTTGAGAAACCAAAAGCCTCTTCATAAACATTTCTACAACTGAAACTCAAAGATGACTGATTACACAAGACTTATGAATGGACAAAATGCGACTCCATGGGGAAAGCTTTGTATAGAGACTGATGTATATCAAGTATAGGGTAAACACTAGTCCCTGGCATACTTTGCTTCTTCTTTGCTAACAATTATCACAGTGCTTGTTATATAATTAGTTACATAATTTTCATCCAATCATATTTCAGAGTGAAAGATCTAAATTTTTGTGACAGTTTTCATTAGTTATCTTATAGGTTTTGTGTGTGTGTGTGTGTGTGTGTGTGTGTGTGTGTGTAACAATAAGAAAAGGAAGAAAAAGAGACTGGGTTTACATATGCCATATATTAGATTATCATATACACCATATGCAATGAATGTATTAACCAGTTTACCACAGTATACATGTTGTTCCTTTACATAGTTTTTAACCTCAGAATATTAAAAGGACAATAAAAGAAGATACTTGCTCCCTCTGTCTAAAATGTCACTGTCCTTTGCGAGTCCTAGAGACAGATAAAAGAACTGAATCCCAGGAAGAGCAATGTCCTCAAATGCAGACATTCAGTGAGAGAGAGGAATAGAGGAAATGGTGCTGAAGAAGCTCTTAGCCTATGACGCTGCAGGACACTTGCTGTTACTGTCCTCAAAGAGTTTCTCTGTATTGTCGCCTATGACAGGTGACCTAGGGCAGCATAATGTCACCCATTTTAGAGACGAAGACTTCTTTGCACTTCTTTGACTGTCTGACAGAAGCAGATTCAGGAGAGACTCTGGTTCAGCTACTTCCTTTCTATAACAACAAGTGCAGTGCACCCTATAGGAGTGCAGGAATATTGGCTGCCTTACTTTATCCCTGAACCCACCTGAAATAGGTGACTTGTTGAATATGTGTTAGTCAAGGTGACTAAAGGCATGACTTTGGTTTGGTATGTCTTACAGTTGAATAATAAATACCCAGGGTTGAAATCAGTAAAAAAGATATGAATCCACTTCCTGAGTACAGGCATAGTGCTTAGTGTCCTGTTCTCGGTGTTTCTCAAAGCTCTGTGTTCATACCAACTTCATCCTCACACTGTTCATATGGGTACTGAAAGCTGGGTCTGTACAGACACTGACTGAAGCCCCTTGATTTGTGGAGATTTGAACTTACATTAATGAAGTTTGTCTGTCCTCCAAATGCCTCTGTCTCCAATGCCTTCCAAGCCCCTGTCCTGAAGGCCTTAAGATTTCCAATGCCCTTCTTCCTTGATATCAGACTATGGCTCATTATAGACTTAGGTAACAAGTCACATCTCTGAGCATCCCAGCTTCTCATCCTTACAACTCTCCTGAATACAATCATTTCTGCTTACCTCTCTCTGTAATATTTGATACCTGGGGACAGGAGATAAGATAGAAGTCCCCAGATGACTTCTCCCAAGTCCAAAGAATATGGCTATGACTGGTACCCTGCTTCTATATCCCATAATATCCCAGAGGAGGTTCAGAGAACCCATATACACTACCACAACCCTGACTCTCATAACATTGTTATAATTCAAATCAGATATCTCTGTTTTAAAGTCCTATGTGCTATTCAGCAGACATGCAGCTTAGTATCCAAGGCTGCCTTGTCTGGCCTCACTGGGAGTGGATGTGCCTAATCTGGAAGAGACTTTATGAGCCAAGGTAGAAGGATATGGGAAGGATGATTTTTCTTGGAAGAGAAGGGGGGATGGAAGGAGGGACTATGAAGGGGGGACTGAGAAACGGAGTGTTTGTGATGTTAATTAATAAACTAATTAATTAATTTTAAGAATCTAATGTTCTTCTGCAAGGCAATAAGAATCTTAAAGTTACTGCCTGGATTCAGCATTATTTCTCTTCCTACCAATCCTATATCCCCTAAGAACAGTCATGCCTCGATCTATCAAATAACAATAAATGCTTAGTTCATCAAGATCTTTAAGAAAGTAAGTTGCATGAAGCTGGAACAATACAGCACCAAATTGAGTAAATTTCATCCCCTCCCCCATTTTATATTAAACTCAAGAACAGTAGACCATTGCTGAAGTGAGTTTCAGGTGTGAACTCTGGCTTCACTCACAAATACCTTTAGGGCTTTGTTAGGTTGTTAAGCCTCAGTTTTCCTATGTAGGAAATAGCGCTTATGCAGCCCAGCACTGATGGTGCCAGTAAGCATTAGAGGGGTCTACATATGTCATGCATTTAGCATAGACTCTGAGATGTAAGTAGGGCTAAAAATGCCCATAAGATCTAAACTCTGCAATGCTCACATTGCTGTCTACCTACATTTTTCTACCTCTGTAAAATCAAACCAGCATCCTTCTGTAGGTTCTGGTCACAAGTACTTAGGGACGAGACCGGAATTTCAAGCACTTTCATTCCTCATCCCAGAGCCAAGTTAACAGATTTTTGTTTTTAAACTATAGGGATTTAGGACCTAATCCACAGGAAATGGGTTTGGCAAAGCATCCTAGAACCAGCACAACTTCTAACCCAAACAGTGTCCAGTCTTCACACATTTATGCAGAAATGATTTAAGAGTCATCTCTAGCTAGGGCAACTTTAGAGAAAGGGTTGTCATCCCCAAAGCTGGGGACTAAGGAGCCAAATGTACTAGACAAAGGGATCAAGATCCAGAAAGATCTGTATTCGTGAGAGGTGAGCCAAATTTAATGGGTAATTTAATGAGGCAGGCATACAGTAACTGCTGCTACGGACGAGTGGGAAGCCTCTTTTTGGGTGGGGAAATTACAACATTACCTACTCAATGCTCAATTGGCTAATGACTATCTGGTCTTCTATCCCAGTCACTGAGGGGTTGTGGTTGAGAAGAGATAAGAACACTGGAGCCAGCCTGCTCCCAGCATTTCCCAACCAAATTATTTACTTCTCAGCATCTCTGTGTCTCTGTCTGAAAGCACGGACAAAATAGAGTGCATCTATTGCTGAGATAATTAACTGGGATAGCTCACAGGTTGGTTTCTATGAATGCAAGGAAATGTAAGGCCACAACTGTCCTATCTTTAAGCAATCTAGAGCCTAGCAGACAAGACTGACACAGGAGCCTCCAAGTGCTTTTCACTTTGATTAGACTTTGCTCAAAAATGTCATCTATCAGGGACCAGCAAACAGCAGCCAATTGGAAAAACCAATACATTTTACCTGTTTGTGTAAGCAAACATTCATTGGAACGTGGGCTCACATATTCCTTTATATTTCATCTATGTCATGTGGCCATTGTAATAGAATGGTATTGTTGCATTAGAGGTTATACGGGACTTCAGTCAAACTGGGTTCAAGAACTAAATTCCAGTTCTAGCATATGTGAAAGCATCATTTTTTATCTCATTGTACAGATATCAACACTGTGACCCGCATCAAAGACTTCTAGTTAGAAACACTGCACAGGATTACGGAACCCAGCATTCCCCAGACTTCATCACAGAAGTGATGGTGACATATGTGGACAGCAGGGATGCTGTGTCAGCTCCCCTACTGCACAGAAGCCCTGGGAATCTGCAGTCAGTTGCTGAAGGTCCCTTGTTTCCCTAGGACTGATTAGCTTCAATCACATAATCCATCTTGTTCAATGCCACCCAAGCCCCATTGCTGCAGGGTCACCACACCACTTAGGATGAGCAATGTTGGCTGGAGGCCTGCCAGTGCACCTGAAGTATTTTGATAACTTCACGTATTGCCAACTTCTCCTATTAAGTATACAACTTACACACAGGGCCCAGTTTAACTCACTCTAATCAACTGTAAAATGGACCAGGCGCTTTCTGCTCCCCTCTGTAGACATGGGTCTGCATCTTTCTTATCACTAATGGTCATGGAGTCCACTGCTCCCCAAGATGGGTTATTAATGAGGACTGGAATTACGAATTTCAATTAAGCGTGTTACCACTGCTCATGAAATGCAGTGGTATCCACTCTGGGGAAATATAAATGCTGAGATGAAATGTTATCCTTCTTTGCTACCCACTTGCTTCCTCAAGTACAGTGCTCCCAGTCCTATCCCTGTCTGAAAATTGGCTGCAACCCAGTGCAACACAAAAAGAAGTAGGAGTCAAATTCTTGTCCTGGTACCATTATCTCAACCCTAGAATAGACTCAGGTTTCCTCAACTCCAACTTGAGTAGCAGAGAGCTAAAGTGGTGTCAAAGGCTGGAACATGTGTTACTAGATATCTCCTGTTACCAAGAATTGATGTAAGAATAGATACTACTTAGTAGGCACTGGTTGAGCATCTATTATGTGGAAGTTGGTTTCTAGAAAAATGTGTAAACTCTGTCATAATAGAGTTAGGATGTAATTTCTGACTTTGTCCTAACCAAAACTCAGGGCTTTGGACAAATTAGCCTCCCTTTAGTGTAGGCTTCTACAGCTCCTACTTCCAACATTAAGGACATGTCCTTCTGGATGATGTGTCTTCCTATTCGACATTAGGCAACAGAGAAGGGAATTTTCATTATTTGGTTTCTCTCAACTGTGATCCATTTCTCAGACTCTGACTTACTCCTCAAAATGTTTCCCACCTGCTATCATGATAACCTGTAAAAGGGACAATGACACATCTGCTGTCACGCATCCTAACATGTTTATGGGGTGCCTAATATGATTTCAGCTATGCACTGGGGGGTTAATCAAAACACCTCCTTCATGTCATGATTTCACACTGTCTTCTCAATCCTTGATGCTTTGCTTTTTAACATAGATTGCACAAGTTCAGACCAGTTTTACATGATAGTGAGACCATACAGTGCCTCATTCAGAGAAGGGGTTCAGTGGAAACAGGTTGTATAGTGTAAAAGACCAGTCTGGAAGGAGAACTAGAGTAGTTAGTCAATGAATAGACTCCTGAACCAGCCTGGTGACCATGAGACCAAGGAGACATCATGTCTGTCTAGTTTTGTATGCACACAGAGGAATTCTTCAGACTGTGCTGCTACCTGACATGGGAAGTAAAGCTGGGGCTCCTCTGTTTCACTATATGCCCTTGAACAATCTCCTTCTGAAGCTCAGCTTCATTTTTTTTTTCATTTTCCCATTTTGTGGAAAGAAAGAAAAGCAGGGGAGGAGAAAGAGAAGGGGGAGCAAGTTCTACAAACAGAGGCGATAAAATCAACCTGTCTGGAGCTCACTATGAGGACAACACAGAATAAATAGAAACTGTTCTAAAAACTCACAAATGATAAGCTCATGGAAAACCACTGCAGAGAACAGTATAAAAACAAATGATCATGCACCCACATGCAAACGCACGCACACACACACACACATGCACACAACTGGCTTGGGATATTCTGTCTTAGGATACGTGACCCCAACAGTAAACATCTTAGCTCTGGCTTCTGGTTACAGCTCCAGCTCCAGCTGCCTTCCACTGGACTGAACAGAATCTGGGTACCAATGCTCAGCCTCAGCCTCATTCACATTCCAGACGTGCCACAGAAGTAACCCAGACAGATTTCGCATTAACTCGGGACTGCTCTGCAGCCTTCCCAGCATGTTTGGCCTCAGCACTTTCCCGAGAAAGAGTGAGGTGAGGCCAATGAGGAGACAGGCAGAACAAGATGCCAGAGCAATTGTCTTACATTGAGAATGCACAGCCAAAACCAAAAGCCCAAGAAATAAGAGTGACACTCCTGTAGAATGCTATTCTAACCTTTGGGAACCTTGGAACCTACAAAGTAAGATTCCTATGCATGCACTTTCCTTTTTTATTTGAAAATGTTACCCCTTGTTTACCTGCCTTACCATTCTTGACTCACATATACAGAATGTTTAAAAGTATGCAAAGCTTATCAATATCTGTTCTCATAAGAGAGTCTGTACACAAATACAGAGTGAGGTTGATAGATGTTCATTTTAATTTCATTCAAAGATTAGAATGCTTAGTATTGGGGATGGTGATTTCTCCTGTCAATAGAAAGTTGGTCGCATGACAATTTAGATGCTTATTGCCCCTCTACTTTCCTTACTTCTTTCTCCTTCTCTTTCTCCTTTTCTTCAATGATCTTTGTTTGTATTTTGTTATGTTTTTACACCACTTATGCATATTGGAAACAACTCAGAACAACAAAAGTAAAACAAATTGTTGAGCCATCTCTTTAGACCTTACTCTTCTTCTTCCTCTTCCTTCTGTTTGTTTACCCCTTTTATTGTTTTTTAACAGGACCTTGTATTGCCCAGACTGATCCCAAATGTGTTATACATTAAAGATCATTCTTGTATCCCTGATCATTTTCTGGGTGCTTAGAATAGTAGTGTGCATCTTTATGCTACATTAATTTGTTCTTGTGGGCACATATGGTTTCTGAAGTAGTCCATACTAAATACAAATTTTTATCAGTTTCCAAATGCTAGATTATATATTACTGAAAGTCAAAGGAATTAGCCACTGTTTCCATGCCTTCTCTTGCCTTCTTTGCCTTGCCTTATTTTGCCTTCGCTTCCCTTCCCATATATTACTTTGGTATGCACTGCTCATTGCTAAGTGTTCTGTGTCTGTTTTCTCAGAGTTGAAACCTTTCCTCTTGGAGACAGAAAGTGAGGCTCATAAGAAGCCAGGAAGCATTCATGGCTTAGGAAACTCAAGATAGTTACAACATTCACAATTGCCTTGGGCAATATAAGCAACAAATTGCTATTGAAGTCTCCTTGCTTTATCAATTTATTGGTTAGGCAGAAGGCTCCAGAAATGCAAATTTTGTGAGTCATCTTTCATGTTAAGGTGGGTTTAGTTGTTGTTGATATGTTATGTTATAATTTGGTTTGGCTTTTTTGTGGCTTTTTCAAAAAGAAAAGTTAGAGGCAGTGGAGGGAGGATGAATACATATAAAAATGACCCCATCTGCCCTTGTTAGCTATGGTGAGAGATGACAGGGATTTGAGCCAATGGATGTGAGTGGCCTTTATGAGCTTAAAAAAGCCAAGCAACAGATCTTCCAAATGCAGAATTACCGACAAGTCTATTTCAGTTCCATGAAACCCATTTAAGATCTCTGACCTCTAAAACGATAAGGTACGAATTTGTGTGATAAATTTTCAAAAGATAAATGTTACACAGACAGAGGAAACTAAGCCAAAAATGATATCCCGTCATGTTTGAGAAGTCTACAATCAGAAATAAAAACAGTAAGTGTATAAGTAGTCTCTGATAATAGTCTTAAGAGTTCAAAATCTACGGGCAATGGAAAACATCTGAAGGATCACTGAGGGAGAAAAGTGATCCAATTTCCATAACAAATGGTTTGCCAGCTAGTGGACCCATGAACTCTGATGACCCATGGGATGTCTGCACCAGAGTTGTGGCAGCTTTGGGCTACATGCACTGCTTCATTTTTTTGATGGCATCTTTCTCAAGGTAGCATGTGCAGTGCAAAATTGGGCGGTAGCAACTAGGTTTGAATTCTGCTCTACCATTTTCAGGTCGAGCACCTCTAATCTCAGAATCCAAAAATTTTCAGATTCTATATATTCTTGAGAGCCTATTATTCTATTAAACTTAAAACTTTCATGCCCAAGTCATTTTAAAACCCTTTATTAGTTTACCTTTGGACTATTTACATAATAAATAAATGCATTTCTTGTTTAGGTTTGGGTCCTGTTCCCAAGATAATGCATTAGTTATGTGCCAGTGTTATTACATGTTATAAACTCCATACTTGAAAGAATGCTGACCCTAGACATCCAGACAAGAGACATCTAAACTTTGCTAACTCTGGAGCCAAAACCAATCCACTTACTTTTCTGGGCTTTGGGTTTCTAATTGGTAAGACGTGTGATGGCTGACATCTTTGGAGTCAGAACTCTGGGAGGTAGAGACAGGACAATTGCAACAAACGCAGCCTAGGCTACACAGGAATTTAGGGGGCAGGGGAGACGTCCTCAACCTGAGCTGTATAACAAGATTCTATCTCAATTCATCACTCTGACTTCTGCCAAGATCTCTCTCTCTCTCTCTCTCTCTCTCTCTCTCTCTCTCTCTCTCTCTCTCTCTCTCTATGTATATATATATATATATATATATACATACATATATATATGTGTGTGTGTGTGTGTGTATGTGTGTGTGTGTGTGTGTGTGTGTGTGCGTGTGCGCGCACACGCGAGTGCGTGCATGCAAGTACTTGAGACATCCTTCAGTGTTCCCTTTCAGGATGCAGCATTTTTTTTTTCACGATTTCAAGCTTTCTAATTTTTATTTTTGGTGAAGTTGCCCAGCAAGTCACAGCCTTGGCTCTCAGTCTTCTAAAGTGTCTCCTGGGGGCAGTGTGGTTCAGAGGGCTGACTGCCATCTAGAGGGCATGAAAGGCAACACACAAAAGGTAAAGAAAGCCCTGTGGTTTCTTATAATGGAGAAGAAGAGGAGGAGGAGGAAGAGAATGAAGAGGAGGAGGGAAAGGAGGCGGATGAGGAGGAGGAGGAGGAGGAAGAGGAGTAGAAGGAGCAGGAAGAGGAAGAAGAAACGAGAAAAGGCTGGATTCTGCCACTGTTGGTGGTTGCTGTATCAAAATGGCACTTAAAAAATCTTAGGGTTACATATTTATATTTAATTCTTTGAATTCAAGCGGACTTGGACAAAAGTATAGACCAATAAATATTCTGAGTTATGGGTTGGTGGGTCCTAGAAACCCAATTTGCATCTTCAGAACCAGAAAGGGAAATGTTCTTGGTGTCTTTCCTCCTTCCACATGGCCAGCCCTCAGCCTCATAACGTTGATACATTAAGCTCATGGACATGTGGGTGCAATCTCTGCATCTTTTGCTTGACCAAAGTTTCTGTTCTAACTGGTGATGCCTAGAAGTCCCAAGGGAGGTTCTACTACCAGACCAAGATGCCCTGGTGTCAAAACTTGTGACTTCATTTCATATCCCAGCCCAGAGTTAAACTTGATATGAGGTACATAGGTAGCCAGATATTGTAGTCCTTGACAATATCTGGTTCAAATCTTAGTCCATCATTGAATGACTGCCTTCTTGAGCAGTGAATTGTTTCCTCTAGACTTATAATCTTCATCTATAAAATATAGATAATGACAGTGCACACTTCACATGTATATCATAAAAAATAATATCTGTAAAATAAAAGACAGAAAAACGTTTCCTGTGGTAAGTGCTAAGTAAATGTAAACGCCTTTGCTTGATTGTGATTATGTTAAGTATGGGTTAAACTTAATAGGCAATGCAGCACCAAGGTGGACACCTTGCAGCATTATAGAGAATATTTATAGGATGATAATAGACAGAGAAACAGTCAGATACTGCACATGTTATTTCATAGGCTTGTATATGGTGTGTTAATTTCTGAACGTGAGGTTGTACAGCATAGCCTTGTGTCCTCTCCCAGGTGCTCAGTTCCTCAGTATGTCTACTCAGACACGTTTTCTACTTTCCCTTTTCCTGTTGCCTTCTGCTTTTCCCTAAAACTTTCTACATTCATCCAGCTCTGATAGCTAAGGAATTACCTTAGCTCTCAGTAACATGAAAGGGGTTAATGTTCAACAATTAGCTAAGGTAAAGATGAATGAAGTGTTGCAATTCCTGTGTTGATGCCCATTATTTAGGCCTGCCTGGAGTGCTAATTTGAAAAGATAGCAGAATTCCGATTGGAGAAGGTATCTGATAGATTAGTGCTGGGATAGATTAGTGATGCCTACACTGAAATTAGAATAACAAGACTGCATGCAGTACGCATGTGTTTTAATTTTGTGAGCTCAGTCTGGACTATGAAGGCAAAGATTTCGCCACTTAGTGACAAAGGTGTTAATCATTACACATTAATTGCCTTTAACTTTCCTGGCAGCACTATGACATTTTTCTCTGCTGGGGAGAAACTGGGGGCCTAAAAGGTCACTGAAGAATCCACAGGACATCTGAGGTGCTTTTGATTTGATAGAAGACCCTGAAATGCATTTCCTTGAAATAGAGGATAATTGAAGGCATCCCTACCAGCTGATGGAAGGTAGTTTGGATGCAGAGAGTGCTTTTAGTGCACCATCAATCAGAAGGTGCACAATACTATCCAAACCCTTTGGCCCAGCTTTGTTTAGAGGAGACAGTAGGTTGAGATGTAGAGATAGCTCAATCAGAAAGTGTATTCCATGTTGGACCTGAACTCAACATCCAGAACCCATGTGAAAAAAATAGGTACAGTGATTTGTAATCTCGGCTCTAGGGAGTCAGAGAGACAGCCAGATCCTTAGGGCTCTCTGATCAGACAGTCTCAGTCAGTAAATTCCAGACAAAACAAACTAACTAATGGGAAGAAAAAAGGTGGGCAGCACCTAATGAACAACATCCAAAAGTATCTTTTGCATCTATATGTACACATACGCACACAGAAAGTTACCAACACACCCATGCACATGTACTCTCACATAGGTGTAGACACACACATACATATTAAAACATACACATACCAATGTAAAAGGCAATGGAAAAAATAATGAAAATGTAGCAATGTTTTAAATGTAGACAGATGGATTTTACCTTAAGAAACTCATACAGAACAGATTATCCAAGTGATGGTTAATCATGTCAACTTGGACTGAGGTATTTCTCAGAAACACTGCCCATTTCAGAAAGGATTAGATCATAAGGGCTTAGATGTCATCAGGAGTATGATCTGATAATGGGCTTAAACTCTAAATGAACTACTGTATTGAAAGGTGGTTAAACTCTGAAAGGCAGGGCCTGGTAGAAAAGACTGGATCTCTTAATTCATGACTGAAAATTTATCCTTAGCCTTGGCCCCTCTCTGTTCCCCCACTTCTCTTATGTCTTTCATGAAATCATCTGCTTTCTTCCAGATCATGCTGTGGGGCAAGTGGACCATAACACCAGACAAAGCTGAATGAGCTCAGATCCTGTGAGTCTCAGAATTGAGAACTGTAGGACCTGGCAACCTCTACCTGTTTGGTACACGTAAAAATGAAACCCTACTAATGACCATGGCTATCAGTCATGGAGTTTTCTATGTTAATGAGGTATCTGCATAGGTCCAAAGTATTCACTCAATGAGCTTCCCTTCCTGGGCATTCCTTCTTACAAAAGGTATTTAATGACTGGTTCACTGACTAAGGTATATGCATCTACATTCACTATCAAATAAAGCAGTCTGAACAAGCAAGGGCTATCTCTTCATCAAGAATACAGATGGTGGTGGCACCTTTGTCATAAACAGCCATTCCTAAATATCCCAAAGAAGGTCCATTCTTTTCCAGCCCCTGTAGACCCTCAGAACTCATTCAGAATCAAGCATGGTTCCACCACCATTCTCAGCTCTTGCTTCACCTTTGTGCCTGCACATAGGTACCTTGAGGGGAAGCATGAATTGGCCGCCCTGTTCCTGTTTTCCAACGATATAAAGTGGTGCCTGGGTAGACAGAAGCCTGGGAATCATAGCAATTGTCCTAAAGTCCACTGTTTCCCATTCCTGAAAAACACTGATTGTGGATGCCGATTAAGAACTTGATTCTTCCTCCCCTGAGCAGTGTGTCACAAGCATTTTGGGCATCCCATCAGTGAGGCAGACACACAGGCTGGCAACATGCCTCCACAACCCAAGCCCAAACAATGACTTCAACCAAGCTGAGACTGAAATCTCTAGAACCATGAGCCCAAAGAAAGTTTTTCTTCCTTTAAAATACATCTCTGGAGTATCCCTCGAAGTCATGTCAATTCTGGTAACAAACAGAATTCATGACCAGTCTTAACCAGAATTCTGAATGAGGTTCAGAGGTAGACCTCCACCAAGCAAACAGACCTCTTCCAAGATCACATACTAAAACATTGACAGGTGAGACAAGCATCCAGGAAAGAGGCAAGGTAAGAGAGAGAAACAAATTAATTGACAGAAAATGTGAGTCATAGTCTCCTTCTGGTGTGAACATAATTCCTTCCATTTTTGGGTTTTGATATCACTATTTGAACCAAGGGGAGATCAGAAACAGGTGTGGATTTTGTACTGGTGACTAAGGAACAAAAATAAAATAAAATAAAATGGAGGTCAATAAGATGGTTCTTGGGTAAAGGTGCTTGCTTAAAAGTCTGATGACCTGAAATAATCTTTTAGACCCATATGGTGAAACAAAGTTCGCCAAGTTCTTCTGACCTACACACATATGCTGGGACATACGCACATCATATGTTCATATACAAAATAAATTAGTAAATGTAATTTTTAAAAGATTTAGACATTTTAAAAGCAATGACAGTTATATGGGAAGTCATGTGTAAAGGTGCTTGTGTATAAGCCTAATGACCTGAAATGGTCTCTACGGCCCACATGGTAGAAGGAAGAATGAAGTTCTTCAAATTTTGCTCTAACTTACACACACATGCCATGACATAAGAACACCATATGCTCACACAGAAAATAAATCAGTGATGTAGCTTTTAAAAGGTTTAGACACTCCAAGAGCAATGAGGATGGTTATGTAAATAGAGAAGATGGCTGCTTGTCTAAGGAGAGACAGACTACAAAACATACGAAGGCTCCGTAAACTACTGTAAAACACCTCTCTCAGTTTTGGAGTGTCAAACCCTGTATATAGTGAAGGAATGGGGATATAGTTACCGACTTCTAAATCCTAGTTGCATTTTACTTACAGACAGATAATTTTTGCAAAATAATAATAGAAACTGACTTTCTGGGAGGGAGCCACCATATTATTCAAGGAAGGGCTATGATTATTTTGGTCAGATTTCTTCTATTTTAGAAAAGCCACAGTTTGTTGTTCCTGTACTTGAGTGGCCAATTCGATGAACTCATTTCTGTTTTCATCAAACCATCACACATCTGCTCTAATGTCTGCCAGTCTCGTCGCATCCTCCCTTTCACATATCAACACACATCCTATTTTATTGTATATTACTTTTCTTTTATTTTTCATTTATTTTGCAGTTTGGTGCATTATATAGATCTTTCAGATGAAATGTCTAGGTAGATGACACAATTTATGGATCCCATTTCAGGATAATAAAGGAAACATCACAGAATATTAGCCTGGGAAGGATCGGAGCCATTGGCTCAGATGATCCTTGGGCCCCTTCCAGCCCAGGCAAAATCTGGGACTTTATGCAAAGATATTTGCATCAAAATTGAATGCCTAACATTACAAGTTGAGAATCAGAATAAATGTTCATGCTTCCTACAAAAAGATCCTGTCTACTGAATATTTCTTGGCCATCCCAACATGCCTGTATGCATTCCGGCTAATGTTTCTAGTGATGAAATTGCCTGGAATTGAGTTTTGGCACACTTTGGAATCACTCAAGAAAGCAGCAACATCAGTGGGTTGAGGTTAAGCATTTTAAAATTTATGGTGTAATTGATTTCTTTATAAGCCATTCAGGCCTTATTATTTATTAATCCACCTGTCAAGGCTAATTTAAAGTGCTTCTCAATAAGGCAGCTTGACAATACCTTTGTTTACCACATTGACAAGCCAGGTGAAGAGAGATATGACATAGCTGTTGCTCCCCCTTAACAGAAACTTTTAGAAAGGAACTTTCCAACAGGCCTACTACTCACTGGGAAAGATAGGAGACTTCCCATCACCTTTCAGCAAAGCATAGTCATTTCCAGTACTGCCTTTGAATGGGAACTCAGGCCTGGAAATGGCATAGCTTCAAGTTCCTGGGATTTTCACTCTATTCCTCTGCCTTAGTCTTAAGGGTCCTTGGCTTCACTACCTATGGCTACAGTCTCCTGACATCCCCCACCCTTGTTTCTATCTCTGTGTCTCTCCTATTCATCTCAAGTGATTAGCTTGAACTGGTGCTCTGATCATGTTTTACCCTTGAATAAAGAGCTCAAAGGTTCCCACAGATTCAAAGTCCTGAATGTCCTTGGAGTGTCTGATACTCTGATTCATCTCCCATCAGTCCTCCCATTCCTCACTTCTGACACCTTCTACTTCATGTGGCCTCATTGTCACATACTGTTGTCATTGGAAATCGTATGCCTACTACTACACCATTGCACCCCTTCCTTTTTTCCTAAATCATGTATACCACCAAAACTCCAGAGCTTAAACAGTTGCCACCATTTTCTTCTCTGCCCTAACAACCTTCACCAAAACCTCCAGCAGGTTTCTGTCCTCGATTTAGGGACTGAAATTCCACATCTATTGACTCTATAAGTTGTAGCTAATTATCTAGGGTAGAGTTGGATCAGGCAGGATGCCAAGGCTGGGTTCATACCAGAGCACTAGAGAGATGCCACAACTGTACTCCTTCAGTTCATGGTCTACAATGTGAGCACCTTCTAGCTCTCTTCACACATTGCCCAGCAAAGAGCAGAAAGAAGGCTAGGAAGGTCAGGGAATGTGTTGCATGTTGGATGCAGGCTACTGAATCCTTACTTCACTATTTTATATTATATTAGCAGCAACCCTGTGGAGCATTTCTGACACTCTCTTTATCCTTTGTGAGCAAACTGTAGTGTATGAAAAGTCCTGCCAATGTTGACTCGACTCATCTGAGATGAGTTCAGAATTCAAACACAGGACTGAATCCAAAGCCTCAGCTCCATCTCTCTACTCAAGTGCTCTCTCCAGCTCAGAGTTCAGGATTGTTGAATGATCAGTACCAAGTCAAATACTCATATTGTGTTTCCTCAAGTACATTCCACAGCATCAGGGCAGAATTACCATGATGTGAATAACAGTATGTGACAGAAGGTAGGACTACAAAACACAGAACATAAGATCCAAAAATTCCTCAGTCCATTTTGAACTGGATACTCCTACACCATGTACACCCAAGAAAGATGCATTCAACAGGGTATGAGATTCCTTCACTGGTTTCTTCAGTGATACTACAATTGACATTGAGTGGTATAGCCCACTAATCATCAGTAAAAAGAATGCTAGTCTGACCCAAATCTATACTCATCATCCTAAGTAAAACAAATATGATCTTTGACAGACCTTTCAGAAATGAAAGCTTTCAAAGAAAACTAGACCTCCAAGCACCATAAATAGAAGCACCAACAATGCTATGGGCCCACTGTAGAAACTCAGGACCAGTTTGTCAGGGGTGATGCTGTAGGGATAGGAGAAACCAGGGCCAGAATTTTGTGGAATCTATGTTAAATACAAAGAGAAAAGAGGCTCATCATTGCTATTCTATTTCCTTTTATAAAAAGTAACTGTAAAAACATATAAATAAGCCTGGTTTAAAATAGGGAACACATTTTAGATCATGTGGGCTTGAAATGCGCTGCTCAGTTTCACACCTCTCTCATCCCAGACTTGAGGTGGGAACAAAACATGTAAGTGGAACAGTTACCTAATGAGCACTCCCAACCCAAGCCCAGCTTCCCACCATCTTTTTGACTCTGAGCGTAAAAATTATCAGTAAAAGAGATGAAGAAGAAGATGTCAGTAGAAGGGGTAGGAAAAGCAAGAATCGGGAATATGTTTATGCCAGCTCAGAAAGGAGTATGAACAACCCCTGTGTCACTAAGGCTGGTCAGTTGTGACACTTCCATAGCTCAATTATGTCCCAGGCAGGCATCTGCTTATGCTTTGTGGAAACTTATTAAAGCATTAGTGCATGCTTCTACCACACTTTCCTCTTTCTGAGCATGAGAAAAGCTATTGTTCATAAAACTCACACTCTATATAGTTCTGCTTCATAAAGTCTTCCTGTCAGGGTGAGTGCCAGCATGGTAAAGTCTCGAGTTCTATGTAGGAGGCTGATGTCCAGTTAGTCCACTTTCTGCTTCATTAAATTCTGAGTAATGAGAATCTCTAAGGTTCCTTGTGGCCATTCATCTTCTCTCTGGTCTCATCATCTTCTATGAGGCAGCCAGGAAAGGGTTAATCTCCCAAGAAAATATGTCAGTATTTCCAACCAATCTTTCTTCATATGGTAGAGGTAGCATCTAGCCACCAGCTTTTGGCTTGTAAGGAACACAGTTCTAGGGCAGTGTCCTGGAGGACACTCATCCAAGACACCTGTGCAAGCCCCTTGATTCTCAACAGCTCTCATCATCACCATATATTGGGTTGTAGATGTAGGAGGATAGCGATTCCTTTCCTTTGCAAAATGTCAAAACTCACTTCATATTTACCTGTGAATTTCTGGGCAAACATTTCTTGGGGTTCTAGAATAAAAAGAAGTGTAGTTCAAATCCTTGACTAATGTTAGCCTGTCAGTCTAAGATGGGGCATGATGATGTCTGACTTCTGGCCACTGGGGCATCGGTGGTAATTAGCTATGAACAGGACAAACCCCAAAATACCCATATGGATAGCGCATTGAACTATGTCTGAAGCCATAGCATCTTGGGCCCCTTTCCTTTTTCTCCAGAGACCCTGATACCTTTTATGTGTTGACCCCAACAGCAGTTCCTGTGGAAAGTCTGGATGCCTAAACCTAGAAATATTCGGAACCTGTGTATCTCATTTACAAGGGCCACGATAACAAAGTTTCTTTTAAAAAAAATGACCCAAACAACAGAAATATGGCTCTGTTGTTGAGTTGTTTGCTTGATTACATAATTGTTTATTTGTTTATTTGGCTGGTTGGTCAGTACATTTTATTTTCCCTGCACAATTGCAGAATCTTAATGTTCATTTCAAGAACATTCACTTAAGTTCTGAATTATGATATTACCTTTCGGGCTCTTATGTATCTGTCTGTCCCTGTGATTTCACATAGCCGAAAAGGATCATATCACCTAGGATATGTGACACTCTAAAAAAAGCCTACTGGAATATATTTACTTCACTCTAGGTTCTACTTCTAAAGGCAGTCGCACTGGTGGTGTTGGGCTTTTTGATTTCAAAATGTCGGATAAGAATACTCCAGCACATACCCCTGTGCATTAGGAAAATGAGATTACATACTTAAGCCTAAAATAAGAACTGCTTTTCTTACCTAAACTGTACCTGTACATATTCACTCACTTCTTAGCTCTTTCGCTCAAGCTACAAAATCTCAAGGATAGTCTTTCTTTAATCTGGGAAGGGGACTAGATTCATCAAATCCCTCAATTTACTTCCTTAGCCCAGTTTCTCTCTTACTAGAACATCTAACTGGCTCTCCGTCCTGGAGTCTTAGTCCATCCTCAGTGAAGTTATCCTAAGATCAGCATCAATGAGGGTCCCTCCCAGGTTTCCATTCAAAGAGCACCTTACATATTTCTCACCACATACTCAAACCTATAGTCCTGTAGAACTCACTGCTTGAGAGTGAGTACTGTTTGTGCAAAGATGGCTCAGTTGCTGTTGCCAAGACCACAACCTCAGTCAGAAGTAAAAATCTGCTCTAGAAATGAGCTTCCCCAAAGATGCAGCACTTGAATAGAAGAACAACTCTGGGTATCCAGGAGCGGGCTCATTGTAACTTAGGCTGGTAAAAGTTCTGTTCTGATTTCTGCTATTATGATCATACACCCAGAGGAATGTTCCAGAAAGTCTCATATTAGTAAGGAACTTTTGCACCCTGTGAATGCCATGCATCACCTGTGTGTTCCCGGGAGAGCCAAAACATGCAGATTTCTAGCTACTGGTGAGCAGTGCTAACGACTACTACAACAGTGACATCATATCAACACCAACACAGTGGATGCTTAATTCACATGTGTTAAAGGAAATATCAAAGATAAGGACAGGAAGGAGAAGGAAGAGAAAGTTTCCCTTTATCAGGCATGTGGCCTCATTTAGGCCCTGTGAGTTTTACTAATGTATTAATTCATTTCTTGCTACAAAAACACAGGTCATGGTATTACCTAAATGTAAAAAATCTTCACTCACAAGCCCCTTCCGGTTATTACTGCATTTCTCACCAAGTGACCCTGCTACTCCCAAATTCTTATTTCATTTATCTCAATTCCTTTTTTCTATTTAAGACTTATTGAAATTCTTACACCTTTACCTCATCCCATTCCAAGCAAACTTCTATTTTTACCAGTCTATTCAGAACAGTCCTTGAAGAAAGCTTGTATCAATGTCATCTTGGGTTCACCTCCATCCAAAACAACAATGAATCCTGCCTTCTACCCTAATCTTCAATTGGATTCTCCATGTTTGACACTCCTGAAGAGACAACTCCTCTCCAAGTATCTCTGACTCTCTTATTGTATTTCTTCCATGCCTTAGTCATAGCTGCATTTTTTCATCTATCTCAAACTCCATGTATATCTTGCGTGAGGACTCTTCCAAACTGTGGAGATCTTTAGCTCCATTCTTGAGTCTCATGTTTCCCACAGTTTAGGGGCCTTTTGGTGACTCTCTGTTCTACATCCTCAGGACATACTTTACCATCCACTGTCCTGTCAGTATCTCCACATGAATATCTACAGGATATAAAGTGTAACATCTCCTTGACAAAGCCATTAATACCCACACCCCTCCTTTAGAAGTCTCTATCTCACCCACCTCTCAAGACCTTGAAGTCACCTTATACTTTCCTCTTGTCTTTACATGTCTTCTCCATTTAAGGGGAAATTGTAGCTCTGCAACCAATACAGAATGAATTCAACCTCTTGCTATTACTTCATTTTTGTTAAGTCATGGGCAAGCTTTATAGGAAAAGGCACTACAACCCCGTGGCTTGCCTGACACTCTTGAATTTCTCCCATTTATGGAAAATGAAGCCTGCTTACCTTTTTGAAGTTTACGGGAACTGAACAACCTGGACAGGCTTCTCAACCTAACTCTGTAATTTCCATCTTGTGGCATCAGACCCACCACAGACACATTGACTTATCTGTTATTCTAGTTCAGGGTTCTTCCATCCTCAAATTCTAAATGTGCTTTATGCCTTTTTTCCATAAAGACTGTTTTAGTTACTATTGTTAATGTGACAAAATAAAGTGTTAGGAATCAGTTTAAAGGAAGCTGATTCTGTTCTGGCTTGCAGCACAAGGGTATCATTCCATCATGGCAGAGAATATATAAAACAAAGCCGGTAAAATGATGACCTCTTGAGTAGAAATCCAGGTGTCATATTGCACCCCCAGCTAGGAAGCAGAGTGAACAGTAAATGGACCAAACCACAGTGACTCATATCTTCCAACAAGAATCCACCTTCTAAACGATATGCAACTTTCCTAAATAGCACCAGCAGCAGCTTGGGACCAAGTCCAAACATATGAACAGAAAGGGGAAAACTTAGCTCCATATCATACTATACCCCAGTGATACTGAAGAGCTAGTCCAATGTCATGCAGCTAGAAGATTTTAGAGCCATTGGAACATTTTGTTTAATCTTCCCTCCTGCCCCTGCTTTGCCTTCTGCTAGACAGAGCAGGTTAAGGGCATCATCTTTGCTTCTCTGCAATTCTGTACAGCATTAAAATTCCATTTTCTTTTAAGTGTATCTTTGCAAAGGCCATTAAAAGGTCATCTAGTATCTAATCTCCTTTCTTAACTTGGAAGCTAAGTAAGTCCTCTGTTGCTCTCTGAGCTGTAAAACAAAGATTGTACCTGCCAGGATCGTTAAAGAGATGTTTGACTCACTGTCTGGCACACAGTAGGGGCTCAATAAATGTTATCTTGCTTTTTTCCCAGAGGTTATTCACTCACTTCACATAGTGATGATATTTCCATCACTATGTTCTGCACATTGTTTGTGGGGAACAAGGATGAACAAGAGTGGGATTCTGTTCTTGAGAGCCCCAGATTTTTATAGGGAACAGAAATAAATTATTTACTTAAATGTGCTCAATAAAGCTAGAAAGCAGAACATACTTAGACATTGGGATCTAAAAGTTCAAGTTCAATTTTCTTTTAATTTTTTAAATTCATTCATTTATTTGGGATCATAAGCAAGCATGTCATGGAGTGTGTGCCCAGGTCAGAGGACAATGCCCAGGAGTTACTTATGCCCTGCACTGCATGAGCCCCAGAGTCTGAACTCAGGTAATAAGACTTGATAGTTAATAGCATGTGATTTTACTGACAGAGCATGCTCACTAGCCCAGATCAAATTTTTGTTCCTCTCTGGCAAACCGTGATGTCACAGGAGTTATCTGCCCTCTCTGAGACTCATTTTCTTTCTCTGGCACGTAGAGTCAATATCTTGATTTTTTAACATATGCAAGAATTAATCCAGTTGATATATACAGAGTACACAGAAAGTTCTCAATAAATAAAAGCTGTTAGGATTGTGTTTGCTGGTGTTTACTGAGCACTTGCTGCTTTCTAGGCACTTTATAATAACTCATCCATCATACTAACCCTTATTATACAATGAAGAAATAAAAGTGCAAGGAGGTAAAGAACGTTGGCCAAGGTCTCACAGCAGTTAGAGGAAACAACAGGAGGGCCAGGTCCTTGCTGAGAATCTATAAGCAGACCTGCTCCCTTAACTCTCTACCCAACTCATCCAAGAAGGTTTGACCTCATCATTCCAATGTTTGGTAGAAAAGAGTATAATAATATTTGAGAATTGTTCAGTAAAGTGTCCAAGTATCCAACAAGCCTGACAGAACATTAAAAGACAAGAACACATGAAACCTAAAAAACCTCTACCATTGGGAAAAAATCATGGAAGGATTAACACACACACACACACACACACACACACACACACGCATGCACATGCACACTCATACATCCATACACATTCACCCACATAAGTACAAACACACACACACACACACACACACACACACACACACACACACCTGCACACACAGAGTTTCCAGGCAAATGGAGCTATTATCTACCTGGTAATATAGTGCATTGGTATTTTCCTCTGGGACTGTCCATCTTGGCCATGACTATGAGGCAGAGGGCTCACATCACCATAAAGAGGGCATTTTCTCTCTCAAGGTGATAGGAGTAAGAAGAGTGAAGTAGAGTTCTGGACAGTCATTACAGGACCCTGTGCAAGAGGAAACACAGATAACCATTGGAGCTTTGGCCTCACCAAGAGAAGAATCAGGAAGGCACTGGATATGGTGTCAGGGGAACCCATAGGCAGGGCTATGACCTTGGATGCTTTTGATAGAGGCAACTTGTTTCATTCTGTGGACAATGGATATAAACAGGTCTGCTGCAAACCCCTTTAGCTTGTAGCCTGTGTTACCTCCTGTAAATCTATTTTCTATTTAGCCTCCCTCTTATTTTCTGTGAAAGCAGTACAGAATGGTAAGTGATAGACTGAGAGACGGTGGATATCAGCCTGAGAGTCTCAAATAGGGGTTAGGGGTGGGTGGTGTGACAATGAAACAAGTTTGGGCTCCACCATTCTTACTGTGTTCGCTCAGAAATGGAGTCTGCAAGCTGTTCTTTTGTCTCCTATGGAGATCTTTCACTGTCTTCTTCCTCCTTCCTCCCTGACACGACAATATAGAGACTGGAAGGCAAGAGAATGTTTATAGAAATGTGAAGCTCAGAACACAATAATTCTAAGGCCCAGAAAGCTTGAATAATATTCCTTGCTTAATCTCATGAGTACCCAAAAGACTCTGAGGAGGCCTTCAGTAACATACCTTGTCTGTCTTTTTGAACTTGAAAGTTTGGTTTGCCTATGGGATATGTTATTTTTTAATATATCTTTTAGCTGCTCCCCAACCTCATTTCCTATGGAAATATATTTTAGGAGACTGTTCCAGACAATGTAAAAGACTATGTTCAGTTTTATGTGATGAAGAAATGAATTTAATTATAATAACCACAAAAAATCAGAGAGTTCCTGAAAGCTGAGCTACAGCTCCCTGCCTCTACCTCCTTGCCCCACCTGTCTTCAGAGATCAGCTTATTTTATGTGTACTCTGAGAATTCTTCTCTGACATCTGCCACCAGGCACAGAGAGCCACATCTTTTTTCAACATCATCATTGTCCCTTTCTTTAGGCACTAAGTACCACCCATCTCACATGTTTGTCCTATCCAAGTGTGAACTCTGAGAAAAAAGACATTGCATTTCCAGGGTTTCACACAAGGCCTGGGACCCAGCAAGTATTCAACAATGCTTACTACCTAAAGCTCAACCCCTTTATTAGTACTAGTCTGAAAATTACAAACACCCCAATAATATCCTGGAAGAATAAAAGTGCCCTAGAAGATCATGTGGACTAATTCTAAAATTGAAACATTCTATGCATCCATTAGGCAGGTATCTGACCATAAATACTGCATACTAGGGTGAAAACCCAGAGATAAGGGGAAAATGATCCTTCCTTACACTAAAGGAATATCTGAGGAAGGCTTGTAAAGCAGGAGAAATGACCTGAGCATTACAGAAACAGGTTCAGTATGTTCTGTGTAACAGAAAGA
Organism: Micromys minutus; assembly: GCF_963924665.1. Taxonomy (NCBI): domain Eukaryota; kingdom Metazoa; phylum Chordata; class Mammalia; order Rodentia; family Muridae; genus Micromys; species Micromys minutus. The sequence continues at coordinate 10,058,339 of NC_137963.1, read as the reverse complement.
ATAAACAACAGATTTGTATGCTATTCATCTGGTAGCAATGGCACACTCCTGTAATGTCAACTTTCAAAGAGGTGAGGCAAGTAGACTACCAGCTCATTGGAGGCCAGCCTGAGATAAATAACACATTTGAATCCATGAAAACCCTACGTCCCTAAACACACACACACACACACACACACACACACACACACACAAAGAAATGAATTGGAGAAGCAAAAGACCTGAGAGTTTATTTGACCTGCCAAGGATCACAAAACTAATATGTAGAAGTTGTCTATTTTGTTAGTCATTCTGAATCATTGTGACAAAAGACTCCATACAGACAACAAAAAGGAAAGAATTTAGTATCCTAAATTTCACTCTGAGATGGACTGACTGACTCAGTGAGACTAGGTTGAAGTGAGATGAAAGCTTCAGAGTAGAACACAGTAGATAGAATGACAACAGCAGCAAGAAAATAAAAGTCTCTTCTAATGAACTCTTAATAGCCCATTCAATATGAACTCATTAATGAATCAATCTATCAATGAAGCTAGTGTCCTTTTCACAACCGGTAGCAACAGGTGAGGGTCAAGATACGAGTCTTTCATAAAGTCTGAACTAGGACCCGTAAACTCCGGAAAACTCTCTTCACAATTCACACATTACAGTAGTTTGCTGAGCAGGAATCTGTGTTATGCTGGTTGTAGGAAGAGAGATTCATGGTGAAAACCAAAGAGAAAAGGTTAAAAATAAAATAAAAAAAGGCATATGGTCCAATCCCATCACATGCTGGAATGGCTCTTGCCTTATGGGGAACAAGGCATCCCTGACTACTTTATGAGCTGTTCTCTTGAGCACCATAATGATATGTGGGCATAAGAGATGTTGTTCCAAGTAAAAAGTGTGTATATTCTTCCTGCATACATAAAAGATAACATAGGGACTACCACTATAGCATTCTTGGCCAGATACTGAAATTTCAGTCCAGAAAATGGGACAAGACTTGGAGTTCAAGTTCAAAATGCACAGATACATCAGTGTGTAGCAGGAATCATTGATAAGGAAGTAGGAAGCACTCAACCTGTCTTTCTTGTCTGAAAGAGAACTTGTCCACATATTAAAATCCTCTGAGGTTCACAAATCCCAAGCAAAAAGCCACCAAATTATGACATGTTTCATTCCTCTGTCGTGTAGTTTCTCTTCCTAGTCATTTTTCCTCCCACCTCACTTTCTAAAAATCTACCAAAACAAAATAATAAAATAAGTACTTTTTAATCCTAAAGAGTTGAAATGGTAGCAATGTAGTAAGCAGCAGATATAAGTTCTAAGCCTAGTTCTTGAACATCTCCTTGACCTTTGTAGACTTCAGGACTTTACAATAATAAAATAAGATTATCTTGTATCATCTGTACAGAAAAGTCTCACTAGAACACCCACTAATTGAGATTCAGTCATACTAAACTGTGAATTATGGCTGCCCTCTGCCAAGAGAAGTGTAATCTAACAAAGAATAACCTCTTGGGCTAATGAAAAATGAAGAAAAGGCACTGATGGTATGGTATCACAGCTGCAAAAACTTGTCAATGGCCTCCTTGAAGACATTAAAAAAGAAGCTATTGTTGATTGAGCAATATATGGATACTTTTCTTAGTATATAATAACTCTTCCAATATCAGAATGTGACAACCACATCATTTGCAGACACCATGAAACTATATAGTTCATAGATAAACCTGTGGGTGTTTCTATTACGTCCCCCACATCCTGCTTTGCATCTGTCTCTTCTGCCCTTTGAGAAGGGAATTAATTGGTCTCTCCTGCCACCTCCCCTTTGTCAGTTTGCACTGATTTTGTGCTTGCTTATTCTTGATGCCTCTTCAGAATCTGAGACCCCTTGCTGCAAATAGGTTAGATAGAGCAACATCAAGGGAATGAGAAAGGTAGGCTCCTGGTAGCTCTAGGATTGAAGAAGTGTCATGCTTGACCTATGCTTGTTTCTGTTCCTTCCTTACTTTCTAAGTTCCTAGCTATAACTCTTTTCCATTGGTCTGCAGGTCCTCAGTTTCTGACTATACCACTGGGTTAATTCTAAGGTACTGATTTGCAGGTTTCCCATCCAGATGCAAAGGCCACTGAATTCATCCTGCCCCTGTCCATACCGCCTGTCCAACAAAGATGATGAGACATCACTCTGTCAAATGGTTCATGGCACGGACTGGGAGGAGGAACCTTTAATGACTCTTTTTGTCTTCAGAAGGCAACCTCATGATGTCCAGGCTTCAATCACAAGCTTCCTGTACCTCAGTTACCCTAGAATCTGATTCTGCCACCAATGAATAGAATGAACGGTAGTTTTTGGCTTCTTGCCCATCTCTTGTTCCTCATTTCTGCTCCTACAGATTTTCAACATACAATGCATTCAATGCTCAGGAGGTAGGAAGAATAGGAGAATAATGTGCCTGGTTTCTTCATGCTGGGCTCACAGGCTTTCTATTTCTTCACTTCACCTCTACTCCCACCCCTGATTCAGCCCCTAACACAGGTTGTGGGCTCTGTATGATTGGTCATGTACATGTCTGGCTTGTTTCTGGGTGCTCTGTCACCAGCAAAATTCTCAACAAATGCTTAAAAGTTAGGGCAGCCATGAAATAACAGTTCTTGCAACTCTTCCTCTGTAGTGCCCTTTAAAGAGAAGATACTATCTGCCCTCATAGTAGAAACAAGTACAACTTATAGGAACAAAAACTTGATGAAGATGAGTTTAGTAATGGGCTTTGCCTACTCCTCTATGAAAGCTTTGTATTTTACTGTATAGATTCACTTTTTAAGTGAGATTTTTATTTTTATTTTAATCTTAAAATATGTGTATGCATCTGAAACTGGATTTACAGAGATTTGTAAGAGGTTCCAGGAACCAAATTCCTATTCATTTCAAGTACAGTTTTCACTTGGTTGCTGAGCCACCTTTTCAGACCCTCAGATTTCTTCCGTACAAAGACTTCAGCCTTCATCTTGGATAGACAGTTTCTGGTCACAGGTCATAGTAGGACATGGAGGCTCTAGAGAATCAGCACTGACAACTCTAAAGGATTAGAATTCCACCTGCCACCCACCTAAGAAGACCCAGGCAGCTGTGCTATCCAGGTTCTCTCTGATAGAGGCCAACTATTGCTATTGCTTCATGGGGCTCTTGGGCGATACCAGAGCATAGTGGCCAGGGTAACAGCAGCTGAGGCCCTGCTTAGCTCTTGGCACCTTCACTGCCAAGTTCATCCCCATACTTTTGTATCTGCAGCTGGTAAGGTTTTCTTTTTCTCTCTCTATCCGAATTCCAGAAACTGGCATATTAAACTTCAGCCTTGAATTTGTGTGAACTATGACGCTCAGCCCCAGAATTCACCACTCAAGCATCCATTTGCTGATCTGATGGAAACATTTTTTTGATTCAGGTCTCCTACTCCTCAATCAGCTTCCTTCATTGTAATGTGAAGGGAAGCCAAAAAGTAGCTCTCATGAAGAAAGGTCAGATGCTGCACTGTGTTTGTTCATGAGAGTGATATTTCACCAAAGAACAGATGCTTCCAAAATGATAAGCAGGAGAAGCATCTCTCCTTTAGTTGGAAGAGAGAAAGGTATCCACTACATATACAGCACAGGCCCCTGTGAAGATCAGAAGGGAGTGGCGGAAACATGGGAATCCATCAGAATGCTAACCTAAAGAAGAATTAGAATGGTTACTGTGCCGAAATGTACGCCATACATAATGCTTACTGAATGGCTAAATAATGGCACAAATAGTCCTTGTTTACTGAGAATTTGCTATATACCAGGAATTTTACTAAGGTAAATCTCTCCACCAACTCTCTAAGAAAATTGTTCAGGAAAACGAGGCACGTGTGTAAAGACCTTCAACAGTTATGGGCTGCATCTATAAATTGTAAGACCATGAGTCACTTCCTAATGTTCCTATGAACACATGAGCACACACACACACACACACACACACACACACACACAGAAAGAGAGAGAGAGAGAGAGAGAGAGAGAGAGAGATAGAGAGAGAGAGAGAGAGAGAGAGAGAGAGACTACATTTCATAAATGCAGTGTAGCATTTATGAAAAAAGAATATCAGTCACAGAACACCTCTGTTCAGTCTTCTATCTTATCACCAGAGTCCAATCACACAAAGCAACATTTTGGGCCAGGGGTACTGGACCTTCTTCATGCTGTCTACTGTATGTCTAGGCATGAACTCAACTACTTTCATAATGGTGTCATATGTGTACAAATACAGTGGGAAAAAGTGTTTCAAGTAAACTATTAAGAAAAAAATTTATTTTGTGCATTTAAGATTTCTAACACTGCCCCATCTGCCACCTGGACCAGTCCCATATGCCACCTGGACCAGCAGTTCCCAAAGGTAAAGGCCTGGTGAGAAGGAGATCCAAGTAGCCAAGGGGCAGAGAGATCTCTGCCGAGTGCACATGGAAAGCGCGCCCCTGCCCTGCCTGAACCAGGGACAAGGAACCCAGTATTGGGACCTCTATTCCTACCCAGAGGCTTTTGGGGTACAGAACAGGGCTCAGCCCATCTGCCACCTGAACCAGCAGTTCCCAGAGATAAAGGCCTAGGGAGAAGGAGATACAAGGAGCCAGGGGGCAATGAGATCTCTGCCAAGAGAGCACAGAAAGCACACCCCTACCCTGCCTGATCCAAAGACTAGGAACCCAGCATAGGGACCTCTGTTTCTACCTGGCAGCTTTGGGGCACAGAACAGGGCTTGGCCCATCTGACACCTGGAACAGCAGTTCCCAAAGGTAAAGGCCTGGTGAGAAGGAGATCGGAGTAGCCAGGGGGCAAGAGATCTCTGCCTAGTGTACACGGAAAGCACACCCCTGCAATGCCTGATCCAGGGACCAGGAACCCAGCATTGGGACCTCTGTTCCCACTTGGCAGTTTTGGGGCGCAGAACAGGGCTCAGACCATCAGCTACCTGGACCAGCAGAGATCCAGGGACACAGACCAGGTACAAGGGAAAGGCAAGAACATATCGCTGACAACAAGATGTCAAGAGAGAAGCGAAAGCATATCCCAAGGAAACCAAAACAACCTGGCAACACCAGTACCCATTTCAATCACAGCAAACAGCAGAATGCCAACACTCCAGAAAAAAAAGATGCATACCTAAAAGCATACCTCAAGACAATGATAGAAATCCTTAAACAAGAATGGGAGGAAAAGCAAAAAGAATCAGAAGCTTTTAAAGAGGAAACAAGAAAAACACTCAAAGAACTCAAAAAACTAGAGGAAAACAGAACCAAAGAGATGAAGGAATGGAAAAAAGAATTTAAAACAGAAATTGACACAATAAAAAAAACACTAAAAGAGATAACCCTAGAGGTAAAACACCTAAAAAAGAAATCAGGAGTCACAGATGCAAGCATTTCCAATAGACTACAAGAGATGGAAGAGAGAATCTCGGGGGCTGAAGACAACACTGTAAACATAGACAAAACTGTCAAAGAAGATGCAAAAACCAAAAAGCTCCTAACCCAAAATGTCCAGGAGATCAAGGACACGATGAGAAGACCAAATCTAAGGATAATAAGAATAGAAAAGGGAGAAGAACATCAACTAAGAGGCACAGTAAATAATTCAACAAAATTGTAGAAGAAAACATCCCTACCCTTAAGAATGAAATGACCATGAGCATAAAAGGAGCCTTCAGAACTCCAAATAGGTTGGACCAGAAAAGAAATACCTCCCAACACATAATAGTCAAAACACTAAGTGCCCAAAGCAAAGAAAGAATACTAAAAGCAGTAAGGGAAAAAGGTCAGGTAACATAAAAAGGCAGACCAATAAGAATCACACCCAATTTCTCAACAGAGACTATGAAAGCTAGAAGAGCCTGGAAAGACATCATGCAGACCCTAAGAGAGCACAAGTGGCAGCCCAAGCTGCTATACCCAGCAAAACTATGAATCACCATAGATGGAGAGATGAAGATATTTCAAGACAAATCTAAATTTACATAATATCTGACCACAAACCCAGCACTACAACGAATTATAGGTGGAAAACCCAATACAATGAGGGGAACTACATCCTAATAAAAACAAGAAAACTCCTAAGCAAGAAAAAAAAAAAAGAAGAAAGAGACAAAGACACAACTCAACCTACAAAAGCAATAATAGCAGGAAACAGCAACGACTATTCCTTGTTATCTATTAACATAAATGGATTCAACTCCCCAATAAAGAGACATAGGCCATCAGACTGCATACATTAACAAAATTCAGCATTTTGCTGCATACAGGAAATTCATCTCAGAGACAAAGACAGACACTATCTTAGAGTAAAAGGTTGGGAAAAAAACTTCCAAGCAAACAGCCCCAAGAAGCAAGTTGGAGTGGCTATTCTAATATTGAATAAAGTAAATTTCCAACCAAAAGTTATCAAAAAAGATAAGGAAGGACACTATTTACTCATTACCGGGGAAATCTGTCAGGAGGAACTCTCAATCCTTAACATATATGATCCAAATACAAAAGCACCCACTTTCATAAAAGAAACCCTACTAAAGCTCAAAAAATACATTTCACCCCACACAATAATAGTGGGAGACTTTAATACCCAACTCTCACCAATGGACAGATCATGGAAACAGAAACTGAACAAGGACACTGTAAAACTAGCAGAGACTATGAACCAACTGGAATTAATAGATATCTACAGAACATATCATCCTAAAGTAAAATAATACACCATCTTCTCAGCACCCCATGGCAACTTCTTGAAAACTGACCACATAATTGGACACAGAACGAGCCTCAATCAATATAAGAAGATTGAAATACTCCCATGCATCCTCTCGGATCACCATGGTCTAATGCTGGTCTTTAACAACAACAAAGACAGCAAAAATCCCACATACACATGAAAACTAAAGAACGTTCTGTTAAACAATAGCAGGGTCAAAGAAGAAATAAAGAAAAAAAAAATAAGGATTTTCTAAAATTCAATGTAAACAAAAACACAACATACCCAAACCTATGGGATTCAATAAAAGCAGTACTGAGAGGAAAACTCATAGCCCTGAGCACTTCCAAAAAGAAACTGGAGAGAGCATACATCAGCAACTTTACAGCACAACTAAAATCTCTAGAACAAAAGGAAGCAGATACACCCAAGAGGAGTAGATGGCAAGAAATAATGAAAATTAGGGCAGAAATAGACCAAATAGAAACAAAAAGAACCATCAAAAGAATCAAAAAACCTAGAGCTGGTTCTTTGAGAAAATCAACAAGATGATAAACCCCATGCCAGACTAACTAGAGGGCAAAGAGAGAGAATAAAAATTAACAAAACCAGAAAAGAAAGTGGAGACATAACAACTGAAACTGAGGAAATTCAAGAAATCATCAGACCCTACTACAAAAACCTATACTCCACAAAGTTGGAAAATCTGGATTAAATGGATGAATTCCTAGACAGATACAATATCCTAAAGTTAAACAAGGACCAGGTAAAACATCTAAATAATCTTGTAACACCTAAAGAAATAGAAGAAGTCATCAAAAGCCTCCCAACCAAAAAAAGCCCAGGTCCAGAAGGGTTCAGTGCAGAATTTTATCAGACTTTTATTGCGGACATAACACCAATACTCTCCAAACTATTCCACAAGATAGAATCAGATGGAATACTAGCTACTCATTTTTGAGGCTATAATAACCCTCATTTCTAAACCACACAAAGACGCTACAAGGAAAGAGAACTGCAAAAATACTCAACAAAATCCTTGTAAACTGAATCCAAAAACACATCAAAACAATCATTCACCATGAGCAAGTAGGCTTCATCCCTGGGATGCAGGAATGGTTTAACATAAGGAAATCCATCAAAGTAATCCACCATATAAACAAACTCAAAGACCAAAATCACATGGTCATCTCACTAGATGCTGAGAAAGCATTCCACAAAATTTAACACCCCTTCATTTTAAAAGTCCTGGATAGAACAGGAATCCAAGGTCCATACCTAAACATAATAAAAGCAATATACAGCAAACCAACAGCCAACATCAAACTTAATGGTGGGAAACTTGAAGCAATCCCACTAAAATCAGGGACTAGACAAGGCTGCCCACTCTCCCCATACCTATTCAACATAGTACTGGAAATCCTGACTGGTGCAATTAGAAAACAAAAAGAAATCAAGAAGATACAAATTGGAAATGAAGTAGTAAAAACATCACTCTTTGCAGATGACATGATAGTGTACTTTAGTGACCTCAAAAATTCCACCAGATGACTTCTACAGCTGATAAACAAGTTCAGCAAAGAGGCTGAATATAAAATTAACTTGAAAAAATCAGTAGCTTTCCTCTACACAAAGGAAAAAGATGCAGAGAAAGAAATTAGGGGAAAGATACCCTTCACAATAGTCACAAAAATTATGAAATACTTTGGTGTGACTCTAACTAAGCAATGAGGGACCTGTATGACAAGAACTTCAAACCTCTCAAGAAGGAAATCGAGGAAGATCTCAGAAAATGGAAAGATCTCCCATGCTCATGGATTGGAAGGATCAACATTTTAAAAATGGCCATCCTACCAAAAGCAATATACAGATTCAATGCAATCCCCATCAAAATTCCAACTCAGTTCTTCACTGAGTTAGAAAGATCAATGTGCAATTTCATCTGTAATAACAAAAGAACTAGAATAGAGAAATCCATCCTCAACAACAACAAAACATCTGTGGGAATCACTATCCCTGACCTCAAGCTATATTACAAGGCAATTGTGCTGAAAGCTGCATGGTACTGGTACAGAAATAGGCATGTGGATCAATGGAATAGAATAGATGATCCAGAAATGAGCCCTCACGTATATGGTCACCTGATTTTTGACAAAGGAGCTGTAAACATTCAATGGAAAAAGAACAGCCTATTCAACAAATGGTGTTGGTCCAACTGGCACTCAGCATTTAGAAGAATGAAAATAGTCCCTTTCTTATCTCCTTGTACAAAGCTTAAGTGTAACTGGATCAAAGATCTGCACATTAAACCAGATACACTGAAACTATTAGATGAGAAAGTAGGAAAAAACCTTAGTACACCAATGCCTCAAGCTCTAAGGTCAACGATTAACAAATGGGACTTAATGAGATTTCAAAGTTTTTGTAAGGCTAGGGGCATTGTCAAGAAAACAAAACAGCAGCCAACAGAATGGGAAAAGATCTTTACCAACTCCACATCAGGAAGAGGCCTAATATCCAAGGTATACAAAGATCTCAAAAAGCTAGACACCAGAGAATCAAACAACCCTATTAAAAAATGGGGTACAGAGCTAAACAAAATGTTCTCAATTGAGGAATATGGAATGGCTAAGAAACATCTAAGGAAGTGCTCGACATCCTTAGCCATTAGGGAAATGCAAATCAAAACAACCCTGAGATTCCACCTCACACCAGTCTGATTGGCCAAGATCCTAAACTCAGATGACAACTGATTTTTGGCAAGATGCTGGCGAGGTTGTGGAGAAAGAGAAACACTTCTCCACTGTTGGTGGGGTTGTAAACTGATACAACCACTCTGGAAATTAGTCTGGCGATTCCTCAGAAAAATGGACATAGTACTACCTGAAGATCCAGCTATTCCACTTCTGGGCATATACCCCAGAGACACTCCAATATACCACAAAGATACATGCACCACAATATTCATATCAGCTCTATTTATAATAGCCATAAGCTGGAAAGAACCCAGATTTCCTTCACTAGATGAATGGATACAAAAATTTTGGTACATTTATACAATGGAATACTACTCAGCTATCAGAAACATTGACTTAACTAATTTCTTAAGAAAATGGTTTCATCTAGAGAATATCATTCTGAGTGAGATAACCCAGTCACAAAAGAACAGACATAATATGCAGTCACTGATATTTGGACTCTAACCCTAGAGGCCATGACTGCCCCAGAAACAACTCACAGACTGTGTGAAGTTCAAGAAAAAAAGAAAGCAAAACAAAACAAAACAAACAAACAAAAAAAAAAGCACTTTATGCTCAATCCTTACACACCAAGAAAACGTTTACTAATTCCGGGTTACATCCTTTTTTACCTGTACTTTTTGCTCATTGTAACTAATAAGACCTTAATGCAGAGTATCAAACCATAAAAAATAAATAAATAAATAAATAAGCCAAGCACTGACAAAAATGTATTTATATACATTTATGCAAAAATGTTTAATTTTTTCTTTTATCTTTGGTTTTTAAAATAAAGTTTAAAGAAAAAGATTTCTAACACTATGAAACAGAGGACAGTTTAGATTGAAGTGAATATGGAGGACTAAGAAAAGAGGCTAATGAAACCACCTAAGCAAAACTTTGGGTTGCTCTGACTAGTTAGTGATAGAGCTTGAAGAGATATGGAGTTCCAAGATATTGAGAAAGTACAATTGGAAGAACTTGGAGAAGGGTTAGGATGTATGATGGAGTAATGCAAAAAATAAATCCAAGATTCCTGGTTGTATAACTGGATGGAGTATGTCTCACTTCGGTAGAAATGAAGACAACTAAGTGAGCACTCAAGAGCTCTAACCTTGCAAATAAAGTATGGTCACTGCTTCAGCTTCTACTTATTGTTCTAGGTTTTCCAAGATGTCACCGAGATCTTACCAGAAACCCCACCTGATGAATGATGTAGCATGAGTGGAAGAAGGTTCACAATCCTAATCAGAATAGCTTCCACATCCCCTCTGGATTAGAAATGCAATCCTCACAAGTATCCTGGAAGCTTGTCATTTACAGAAGCATCACTAGGCTACTAATGAATTCCAAAATCAGCACCATGAACAGAGGCATAAATGTGACATTCACAGGAGCACAGTGGGGAAAGGGCAGGTATGACAGGACCGAAAGCTATTATTAGGGATGTAACTCTATTAGTAAACTAATTGCTTCTTGTATATGAAGCCTGGTTCCATCCACATAACCACATAAACTGACTGTGCTGTGTTTGTCTATGAAACCAGCACCTGGGAGGCAGATATAGAAAACCCAGAAGTTCAACGTCACCTTTAAATACATATTGACTAGCTCAGTGAACTCAGTCTGGGCTGCATGAAAATGTGTTTCCAAAAGTAAAAATAAAGGGGAGGATGGAGAAGAGAAAGGGGGACTATAAGGGAGGGAGAGGAAAGTTAGGGAAGGAAAGGGAAGGGAAAGGAAGGGAAAAGAAGGGAAGGGAAGGGAGGAGAGGGGAGGGGAGGGGAGGGGAGGGGAGGGGAGAGAAGGGAAGGGAAGGAATCAAGCAGGATATCATTTTTATTCACAAGCAAATGGTAATTCCAGAGGTTTAGCATCTTATAAATAGATTCCTTTGGTAGACTTCTTCGAAACTTACTCTAAAAACACAGATATTTCTTATTCACACACCCAAATACCCCAGGCCTCGAGAAACAATTACTTTAGTCCCTTGGCAGGTAAATTTCTCTTTTCCCTATAAGAATACATACAATTTCATCTGTAAGGACTTACTATGCAAATAAGGAGATGTACATCATGTGTTTTGAATTACACACAGTGGGCACATAAATCAGTGTTGATCTACATTCCTAACACTCATCTTGGAGACCAGGTCTCAATGTGGTTCCATAAATGAATCAACATTGACAGCACATTAGCTCTGTGTGCTAAATGCCAAAAAAGATCAAATAAGTGACTGGCAGAGTCTACACTCTGAGGAAGCTTACAACCTGTCACAAATGTCCAATTCCAATAAAGGCAGCAAAGGAAAAATAATATTAACTCAGTGAATCTATCACCCGGCATCTGAGAAGAGATACAACCTTCTCTAAAATATTCAGCAACAAGATATCTAGATTGCCTGAGGGGCTCAACAAGCTGCTTAGACCCAGACTCTAGAGGCAGATAGATGACTTAGAAGCTAATTCTGCATAGCTACTTGCAGTTTGTAACCTTGAAGACATTGTTTCACCTTGAGTACATGGTTCATCTATAAAGTGGGGGCAAGACTCACACCTGTCAAACACGTTAATGAGATTGGAAGGATTAGCACATGTGAAGTGTACTTAGAGCAGAGGGTGGTTTCTACTTAAGGCCTAATTTGCATCCCTTGGAAGCAACATTAACAGTCACAGGAGGTGGGACTAGAGAGCAACCCTCACATAGTAACCGGAATCCAAATGATGCCATACCTGCCTTCAGTAGCAGAGCTGCCACCCTGGTGTTAGAGACACATTGAGTCCTGAGCCTTGTCCCTCAGGCTGAGGCCAAATCTGGAAGCAAGAATATTTTCCATGTAAGCTGTCAAGATGGGAACTCACTGGAGAAGATGAAACTTTAATCCAGTCTAACCTAATCCCGACAAAAAAAATTTTTAAAGTGATAGACATAGAGAATGAAGTGCCTGTGAACACAGAAATAGGATGTAGAAGAGCCTCAGGGGACACTCGAGACAGAGGTTCAAGTTATACCTCTGCAAGCCAATGATACCACAATTGCAAGGACCACTGTCTTCTAAGAGAAGGTTTCCATTTGGAACCTTAGGGGGGTATCATAATAGACACGTGTTTGTTTAAACTACTTGTGTCCTGGAATATGCCTTTCCTATGCTGCCTTACGCTTCCCCTCCCTGGACAGACCTCCTGCTTCCATCTTCCCAAATCAGTCAATCAAGCCTTTGGTATTTTGCCCTCTCCACAAGGGGAACACTGACCACATCGGATCTCAGCCCAACGGCCAAATCAACGCAGCTCTTGGCCATAGTTCCTTGGGATCTGAGGCAGATACACTTAGACTGTGCCCTCCAGTGAGGAACTCACTACCACCTAAAAATACTGCAGTGCCTCCAGTAGTCAGAGCTCTGGCATCCAAACCCAAACCCTGAAAGGTCGTTGGAATGTGTGAGTAAGGAGCAAGGAACACAAACATACAAACATATGCATGAATGTGCCACATAGAGAAACATAAATCCTTATATTTAACATAGGAAACCACAGACACAGATATGAATGAGGACACATATACACCTGCACAGGAACATTCATAGAGGTATTAATTTGTGAACACAAGCACACTGACGTAACCACACACAGGCATACACTCTTTGACACACACAGACATTTGCACAGACAGACACACATTCCCAGTTACAATGTCTTTTCCCCTTATCCAAACTTCCAAGACTGTAGGAATGTGGAAATGTGATTGTCATGTGGACATGTCACCTGGGAGCACACAGAGCCTTGCTCTGTGCTTTTTTCCCCATGCATATCACTTCTGACAATTGAAGCAGGACTTGGAAATGTACTTTGTTCATGAAGCCTGTGGTGTTATAACACGTGTCTCTTATTTGCTACCAATATTATGTCCTGTAAAAAACAAAGAAAACAAACAAACAAAAAAAAACAATAACAAAAAATCCATAGGAAGCCATAGGTGTTGAGTCCCCAATGTCTTTGGAAGATGCATATGTTATCTGCAGGACAGGGTGGGATGAAAAGAGACACGGACGTATTCTTCTTTCAGCATGCCCACCATCACCCTATACAGGACAGTATAAATATTTGGAAAAGACACCTTGTTATCAGTGACGCTGGTGTGTGGTTGGAATATTAACCTGCACAGGAATATAAATCTGTACTTACGTGGGCAGAATATGAACACATAAAACCACAGCAATATGGAATGACATTCTATGGTCCTTGTATGAAGAAAGGGAATGACAAAGTGGAGGTGCTCTGTCCCGGGACTCTGTTCTGCTCATTAGATGTGATGGCAGACACTGCATGTATAGGCTTGGTTTTGACTGGATAGACAGAGGAGCATGAAGGCCTCATAAACAGCTAATCAATGGCATTACTGCTGCTTTTCCCACTGTAGAGATTCATGCTCTTTTTCTCTCTTGTGCTCCAGAGAGGTTTCAGAGTCAGCAAGTGCAGTGTATCTACTTTAAATAGTCACTCTCTTGCCTGCAATATGTACTATTGGTCACACTCTTTCAGAATCACCCCTTCCTGCCAGCCCGACCTGAGCCAACAGTATATTGTGTTCAACAACAGAGGTGGGGATATTGTTTCTAAAGGTAACATCATAGGTGACTCTGAGAGTCACTCGCCGTACCAACAATTGGGTCAGAGGAAGACATAGAGTCATGTGTTTTTGAGTAAAGGTGTTGCATTGTGGATTGTGTATGATGTATTCATAGCCTTAGATATCAGCTGGAGAAACTGGGTTCCCCACAACCACGCACAGCATCTCATACCTTCACCTGTATTTCTAAGGCAGTGTTGCTCAGCTATGTCATCCTTGGGATCTTAAGCATCTATACAAGTGGCTTCAATGATCAAATAAAATGACTTCTCTCTCTCTCTCTCTCTCTCTCTCTCTCTCTCTCTCTCTCTCTCTCTCTCTCTCTCCCTCCCTCCCTCCCTCTCTCCTTGATCCCTCCCTCCCTCCCTCTAAGAATTTTGAGAGATACAGTAATATAAGAGGTGAAAAAGTACGTTGATTCTAGATTTTATTTTGATTCTAGATTTTATTATTATAGTTATTTCTATTACCCTAAAAGAATGTCCCTTCTGGGTCTTTGAATTACCTCCCAGACCACAATTTTTTTTTTCCTATTGACTTTTGATACCCAAGAGAGAATTACATTTTCAACAAATTTTAGCTGCTGGAAATTTGTGAAATGATAGTATGTCAGGGCTTGAGGGCACCCTGGGGAAACACCTGCTCCCCCTTTCATAGGGTTAGGGAACTCTACTCACAGAAGGGCTGTACCTGGCCTGAAGACATACAGTCCTTTATCATACTCTTTCACCAAACTTCCCTACCCCCTCACGTGGTGATTTCCCTGAGCTTTGAAGTGGCAGTGACTCTAGAGTCCCCAAAAGTTCTGCCTCCCCATAAACACCCTCAGGCATTGACTTTTCTCTGTGGTCCATGCTGCCTAGCAGAGCTCAGCAGAGCTCGGTCTAGTGTCTGTCTCCAGCTGAATTCACAGACTTGATCAGCAAGCTTCTAGTTTGCCAAGAAGGAAGTAAACAGACATGAGGACAAGGGTGTCCCTGCACACCATCTCTGTCGCCTTCAGTGTTCAAAAGACAGCTACCATCTCACAAGGCGCTCTTGACAGAAATACACTATTTTGTGCAAAGTTCCTGACAGGTTTGGCAGGGAAGTCTCTGGAGAAACAAAAGGAGATTTATTGAGAAGAAAAGAGGAGGCAGCTGGGATTGTACAGGGAGTGGAAGCCAACGGAAGAAAACAGTTCTGCTGGGAAAGCGTGCAGAGCAGAAGTAACACAGGCGCCTTCGATCCATCTTGTTCAAGAAGAGGGGATGCTTTTCAAACAGTGATTGAATTCTCCTATGTTTGGCTCCTCACTAGCCAGTGCTGCCTGCTAAAGACAGGAGTGTGGTGACGGCTCTATTACCACGGAGGCTGCCTGTTAGCGAGCAGTGCTGAGATCAGAAATGTTATTAGTCACACTCTGCTTCCTGGAACCCTGAGACTCTCCTGTGCCCAGAGCAGAAAGGAAACTTCTCCCAATTCAGGGACCATGTGCCATTAAATACCCTCCCCAGCATCTAACCTCGGGCTTAGAATACAACAGAAATCTTAGCATTCTTTCAGAAGGACTGTATTTAGAAGAAAATCTAGAGATATCAGATATGAGAAGTCTATGTACTCTTGGAGGAAATGAAAGTTGATATGTAGACATAAGAATGTGCCTACATCCCTGCACCACATGAGTAAGAGAGAGTGATGAATTGATGCATGGGAAATAATAGCAACTAAAGCAATAACAATAACAGCAGTAGGTACCTCGCTCTCCATTACCAATAAGGCTGCCTAATTTTATTTCCAGCTGTTCCCATGCTTATCTAGGAATTCAACAAGCATTCACTGAGCACCTGCTGGCTGACCTTTGTGCATGAGATCTCTGTTCAAAGGAACATATGGGACATATGATGGTCTGGTCACTTCCTGAAAGGGATAAAAGTTTGGGGACAGATGCAAGGCTTAAGACATATCACAGGAGGTGTTTAACTGCTACCATTGAAGTGTGCAGAATGTGTGGCTGTTGGGAAAAAAATCTTCTACTCTAAAAAGGCATGTCAGCGACAACTTGGAGGTCCTCCTTGACAGGCCAGAAGAGGGCTGCAGGGTACACTGACCTACAAGAAATGTTGGCAAGTGTTGCCTGAAGCCTCCTGGGGAAAAATGGTGTTTTTCAGAAATGAGAAGTTAGAGGATAGTTGGGAGAAAGGATGCTGTAGCTTTGACCTACCTATGACTTTGACTTTGAACCCTGTGTGGCTTATGAAATCTTTTGAGCAGGAAAATGAGATTATTGTGAGAATATTGGGAAGGAAGCCTATGGTAGATATGTGGGCAGAGGCTGCAATGAAGAAACGATGATCAAACCGATTGGAATAGCTGTTGGCATGAAGGACGGACTGAGGAAGAAGGTAAGAATCCGAGAGGTTCTCTGGAAAGGAGTAAGAATTAGATAGGAAGAAAGACAGCAGAAGGAAGAGGTCACAAGCCCAGGACAATCTGTTGTCACTTTGAAGCTGTGTATGCAATTCAGCAAACCAGAGAAGATTAAGAATATGGCCATTGGAAGAAGAGAGCTATACCGTTCCCTCACTCAGTCAGAGAATCTCCGACTCCGGTTTTTTCCTGATTGGATGGATATCCCGTGTGCATCCCATTGTTAATGGCTGCTCTTGTAATCTCTCTGTGGATGGAGACCGGATGTGAATGATGCAGCACAAGGGAGTCTACAGTGTCTTTCAACAGAGAGACCTCTGAGCTACAGAAGGAACTTGTCTCTCACTAACAAGATCAAGAAAGGCATTCTAGGGGAGGTGGCAAATGATATAAGCCTTTAAGGGTGAATGGAAGATGTTCCCATAGGAATGTGAGTGTGACATGCCAGCCAACACAATGAATGCACTGAAGATAAGGCAGTCTTAGTGACATAGGGACACAGGAGGCTGTGAGAGAGAACACAAAAATCCATGTGAATATTAGGAAGAACTGGTACTTAGGACCAAAGGCCTCAGCAGGGCCATAACCCCAAAGTTCTCTGATACAGTTGACAGTGACAGAGGCCTGCATAAAGCCATGGAGGGAGCTTGGAACAGGGACAGTGTAGTCTAGGTGACTTTCTGAGCTCCTGTCCTCCTCACCAGGTCCTCTTCCGGGAATCATGATCTGGCTCTCCTGAGACCAGCTTAAACTAAGCTCTTAGAGCTAATAATGTTATGTCGGGTCTTGTGTAAAACCAGGTTGGATTAATTATTGATGCAAACTTAGGCAAACGAAAGCTTGCTCTGGCTTGGCAAAGTTCCCCTCAGCAAAATTAGCTAGCAAAGCTCTGACTGCCTCCCGGGGAGAGGCATACTGCCTGGCAATGGTCCCGACCCACCAGCAGGGTCCTGCACACAGAGGGGTTTTGAACCTCTGACTTCAGCTCTGGGCCCAGAATCTCAGCCATTTTCTAATACCATCTGGGCTGGGGGTGGGGGTAGCAGTTCAGAGAAACAAGGTCTGAATAAGCCAAGAGCACGCTGCTCTGGGTACTCCCACAGATTCCTTGCAAGCCAGACCGTGCACAGAAAACAATATCCTCGATAAGAGCCTGGCAGATCCAATTCCATCCCATTTAATTAAATGACTTCGACGCTCCTAAATTGCAGCAATGAATGCGAGCACAAGCCAGATACAGAGCCTCAGACCTGCAGCATGAGAAGAGGTTTGTAAGGTGTGGCGAAGGCCAAATGACCCCCACCAAGATAAACCTAAAGAAGGCAAGTCACAGAAACTGCTGGACCGACCTCCAGACTGACCACTTCCTGGGATCAGTCAACTTCTTCCAGCCTCATTCCTGATAAGCATTCTACGTGGGCATTGGACAAACAGGATGAGACAGACATTCATAGACTTGCTGTTGAGTAACCCTAGAAAGTGTCATCAGAGAGGACCAACCAATGACATGGACAGTGTACTATTTGCACAGACAAAGGCAGTCTGGTGCCACTGGGAAAGCCTGAATGGCAGAAGGAATGGGAGAAGTAAAAGTACTCACAACCACTGGGGCAGAAAGGCGCTAAGCAGGATCATGTTTGGCAAATATCCCTAAAGAAAACATGGCAGGAGAAGAGGGAGGAAGAGAGGCCACAGGACTAGCAAAGAACCCAGATAACAAAAACCTGCAAACCACCCTCAGACCCAGTCTGGGCTGCATATCTGGAACAGAGAAAACACACACAAAGTCAGCCATCCTTCAAAGCTGAAGGAGGAAGTTGCTACAAAAGTGGCCCATAAAGGGTCCTCACACTCATAGCCCAAGTGGTTTTCCTAGTTCTCTGGATCATTTCCATTCACTGGAATTCCTGTTTCTTCCTTAATAAACTGTCTTTGTTTCTACCACTATCCATAGGGCTTGGGTCCAATTCTTTGTTCTGAGACACAAGAACCTGTCAATGGATACCCTCTGGACCCAAATCTAAACCTTTAACACACTGATAGTATAAAGCTATCAGAATAATCAGAAGCAAATATTCATTACCCAGGTCTCCTGTTCCTCTCAGAGTTACTACTGTGCTCTCTGGGCACCATGGTGGTAGAAATAGATCCAAAATATCTATAGCACAATAAGAGGAACAGGATGTGAGCAGGTCATCTGAGGGGAGAAAGTGTCATCACAGTAGTCAAAATCATTAAATTTGGCTTTGTAAACACGAAGGCATTGTCCTTGCCTGCGTAGTGTCCAAGTCTTGTGGGCACCACTCAGTATGCTGGTCAGAAGATCCAACATCTTGGGTTAATGAGGTAGGTAGAAGGCCTTGTTTTACTGAAGGCAGTAGCCTCACAGCAGATGAGGACCCAGTCTGGCCCTACCCAGCTCCTCATTCCTCAGGTGGGCCAAGGATCTGTTGTTTCTCCAAAACTAACAAGTGATTGGACTTCACAATGTACAAAAAAAAAAAAAAAAAAAAAAAAAAAAAAAAAAAAAAAAAAGAAAGAAAGAAAGAAAAGAAAAGAAAAAATCAACAGGAATAGGAGTTGATGAACAGCATTAAGAAGGTGCTGTGTTTTCATTTCCTATTACTGGAATAAAATACAATCACTGCATACAATCCACCATTTCTGGGGAGCTGAGGAGGCAACAACTTGAAGCATGTAGTCCCATTGCATCCACAGTCAAGAGCAGGGAGCATTAAATAAAGTAATATATGTATGCCAATGTTCAGCTTGCTTTCTCCAGTCATATACAGTCATATACAGTCCAGGATCCCTCATATCCAAGAAATGATGGTAGCCACAGTGGGCGGGCATTCAGGTACACAAGAGAATTCCCCAAAAATTTGCCAAAGACCAATATAATGTAAAACACCCCTCACTGGGACTCCCTTCCCCAATGATTCTAGCACATGGCCTGCTTATAGTTCTACATAATCATCACACTAATAATTGATTTGTTTGTTCTGCAACTATCTTAGTCAGACTCTGTGACTGGATCCTGTGGTTACAATGGTGAACTGAATAGTCTTAGCCTCTGCCCCTTGAACTTCATTCATGGTCAGTGGGAAGTGGAGATAAAGAAATAATAACGTGTCACCACTGTGGTAGGTATGCTCTGAGCAGCTGGGCAACAAAATGCAAGAAATGCAAAATGGCCCTGAGCCAACTTTCTGCTCTTGCACCATTTCTTCTCATTCTTGGTTCCAAAAGTTATGCCCACCTTTGCATAAGTTTGTGTCCTCTGTTACCCAAACCACAGCCTAGGAGTCATCCCCTCCGAATGATCCCACCAAACACTCTAGCACAGAAATTCTCAACCTGTGGGTTTCAACCCCTTTGGGGTTAGAATGATCCTTTTACAGGGGTCACAGATCAAATATCCTGCATATGGATGTTTACATTATGACTCATAAGAGTAGCTAATTTACAGTTTTGAATCAGCAAAAAAATAATAATTTAATGGTTAGGGGGTCACCCAAACATGAGAAACTGTATGGAATGGTTGCAGGTTAGGAAAAATGAAGACCACTGCTCTAACATAACCTTGATCTGCTTTACCCAGGGTGATCACCCTTATCTAGTAATGCCCTTTAGGATACTCCTCTGTTTGGTTTTTGCCTGTTTTTGCATGGTAGCTTGTGAATGCTCTGTGAGCTAATTAGTCTCCATATCCCCAACCTCTATCGTACAGTTTTATGTGAGCTAGTCATCAACCACTGAAGGAAAACCAAGGGTAAGAGGCCTAGGACTCCAAGTAGTATTAATCAAAGATTTACCCTCTATATTGTCCTCGTAAGAGAAGATGGTGTCTGGATTTGAAAGAGACATGGCTCCCTCCAAAGCATAGAAACTGTCGTGAATGTCATCTCTAAAGTGAGGCAGGTGAGAGTCTGCCCATTTTAGGTTGTAATATATTGCGCATACCAGTGCCCCAACAATGTTGCTTGTGCTGTTAGAGGAAAAAGCTGATGGCCTAGTAATGGCATCCTGAGCTTTAAGGCCACTCAAAAATGACTCTGAACATCATCATAAAGGTTAATTCCACTGCAGGTTCGGAGTCTCTTCCTTTCTGGATTGTAGGATATCCATGCAAGCTCAGTATTTTATATGGACCCTGAGATAAATACATGAACTATAGACTGGTAATAAACTCAGGCTAAGGGAAGAGATGGAGCTGGCCTTGAGGTCCTAACATTCCTTTTTCTATGCTGGATAAGAACAGCCACAGTACTGCGGAGCCTTCATCTAGAAAGTGACATCAGAACAATAGTTTTGTTGGTTTGCAGAGAAGATGAGAGGATAAGATACAGCTCAGTATATCCCACTTGGCTATGCTCTGTGAACACTGTAGATGTCTCACAATGTCAGTCACTGACTTCTTGTTGTCTCTTTGAATTTGCTCAAAGAAAGAAGAGATACTAAGGTTGTCCCAGAATCCGTAAAAGAACTGTCTTATATACCCCCCAAAAATAATCCTTAATGTGTTGAATGTCTTTGGTCGACAAGCCCACCCTTGCTGAGCTTTGGTATCCAAAACTCTAAGGCTAGACTAAGCCAAAATTTTTTCTAACTTAATTATTCCCTTTGAGATAGTGCCTCATGGTGTGTGTGTATGCTAAATTAAAACATTAATTAAAATTAAAGATGAGCTCAGCAACAATTTAAATGGGAGAAAAAATAAATAGTGAAAGAATGTGTGTGTGTGTGTGTGTGTGTGTGTGTGTGTGTGTGTGTGTGTGTGTGTGTGTGTTTGACTCATACCCAAGCCTGTAGCTCAAATCTTCAGGACAGGAGAATAACTCCAAGACTGACAACCAGGATCTTGTTCCTGAAGCCACTCAGGAAATCCAACCAGCCATGAACTTCCAAATATGCCCTTGGAGCATCCCCAGGCAGATGTTTTGAAAGGTTAGCAGAACTCGTCTTTTGTTCCCATTTATTCATTCAAATGAAAGCAGCTGGGGAGATGTACTAGGGTACTAGTGAGGGGTAGAGAAATTCTTCTGGCATTAATAAGAAGTTTTATGTGACACACAGTCAGTGACTCTGATATGCTCTGGGGATTCAGAAGTGACATTGTGCTCCTTGTCCAAGAGAAGAGCTCTCAGCTCATATTTTAAACAAAGTGGTACCAGTGAGAGAACACCTTCTGTCCTTGTCCACCATTGCTCCACTACTACCTGTTCATCTTACCACTCCAGCTTGTTAGATAATAAGGGGCAAAGAGCTCTTTCAATCTTAGCTCTTCTCAAAAGTGTGTGTACAGAAAATACCTCTCCATTTACAAGGATTCCTGATTAGCTCAACCCATCTTGAAGATTGGAGGTCTGTCACATGGCCTAGTAGCTACAAGAGGAGAAAACTGAGGTGTGTCTATTCATGGGCCCAGTAACTTTTCTGTTCTCAAGAATGATACACAGTTTTCTCTACATTTTCTCTACATTTGTGATGAATTAGACACTTTGTTTTCTGAGAAAAGGTAAACTTTCACTTCATCACATTGAAGGTCAATGTCAATTGGTCTTGACATCCCTTGTAGCATAGTAAATCATGTCTAGTAAGGACATAATATAAGGTTTAGCAAATTAATTAATTAATTGGGGGGTTGGCTACAAGCCTTTCTATTTGTAAAAGTCAACACAAATAATCTCATGTCTCTAAGACTTGTTTTCCTCTTCTATAACATGTGACAAATAATAGAACTTGTCTCATATGGTTCCATAAAGGCTGCATTGGGAAACTATGTGAATGAGATCTTGAATATATGTCACATGTGGTAAATGCTCCATCAACAGTGGCTATTTCCAACACTCCATAACATCATCTACTTTACAGCCATTAGTAGAGACAACAGTAACACTAGTTCCTTTTCTATATTGTTCTATCAAGAGAGTGCCAGCCACCTGAAGAAATTCTACTACATTTAAGTCTTTCAATACAACAAGTGCAGCCTTTGTTAGCTTCTGCTGATAGCGTGTCTTACTGAAGCTCACATGAAATTTCAACTCATTTTTACATTTATTAAGCACATACTGTGTGCCACGTGTTATGATAGGCACCAAAAGATAAGTTAAAATCTGCCCATTATTTATTCGAACACATACAAGGAGACAGTTCAAAGTGATGGATTCTTAGAGATGTGGTCATGTTCTTTTCTGCCCCCTCTTCCTGAAAACCTTCCCAGGTTACCCAAACATCTCATATTTTGTCTTCTTTCATGTTCACTTTCACATGGCAGTACCTTAACAAGAAATAAACATTTTTTACATGGCCGTGTGCCTAGAAGTGCTGGTCTCAAATGAATGATATTCCTTGGATCTATGTTCCTTTCCTCTGGATAAGCAGCATCAGATAGAAATTGGATGCAGCTTCAATTCTTTAGATCTCTAGATTCACATTGTGAGAGAACAGAGTACACCAGGAGCCCACCGGCTCAGCTCCATCTCACCTTTGGGATTCATATGAACTCTTTCATTATACAACACTATGGTCCCCATCCATGCAATTAGGCTGTCTCCTGAGACCACTACAATGGCAGCAAAACAGGAACTGTATTACTACTGATACATGTTGGGACTCTGCATAATCATTCCCATTCTTACTACTTTTTTATAAATGCCGTTAGCTGTCAGAAATCCTTGCAGAGTCAGGACAGGGCTAGCAGAGCTGGACAGTCACATGCAATTAAAATTCCATTACCTCTACTGAGCACAGTACAGTACATTTACTAATATAATTACATCGCAATTGTCGAAGTCCGTGAACAATGGGAAGTTTATGAGGTACTGGTGCCTTCCACAATCATCATCCCTTCCCTCTTTCAGTGTCACCCACAGAGGATATCTACTCTTCAGAGGAAAAGCCCGACTTTCTTTGGAGACATATAAATTGAGTGTTCTGTGTCTGAACATTTGTGTCTCTTGGAATTTGAATTGAAATTCGGTCACTCCTACCGTAACAGAATTGAAAGGTGGGTATTAAGAGGCTGGGAGGATGCTACTTACAAAGGAGCTGAAGAGAAACAGGCAGTCTCAATTTTGACTTCTGACCTGCCCTACCCTCTGTGAAGATACAGAGTCAGTTCCCTTCAGAGGAGGCAGCATAACCTAATATCTCAAAACATACACCACCATTTCTTCTCTTCTTGAAGAAAAGAACTCAATTGAGAGACAATAGAGGGCTTTGAAAGAAAGTTTATTTATCAAAGCAAAACAAAGCAGACACTCCAAAGAGAATGTGATTGTCTGATCAAGGCCTCAGGAGTTCTATGTTATATATTTTAAATACATTTTGTGAATATTTATGAGGTAGGTGGCACATATACATGTCCTAACTTGGGACAGACCAGATCTCATATTTAGAAGATTTCTTTAATTCCCCAGAACAGGATAGGTCAAAACCACAGTGCAAGTGGAATTATGACATGTGATCTCAGACTTCCCAGCTTCTAGAACTGGCGTGAATGAATGACGGTGTATAAATTTCCCAAGCTAAGTTTTTGTTGTTGTTGTTGTTGTTGTTGTTGTTGTTGTTGTTGCCGCATAGAGTACAATAGCCACAGTCCAAGGGAGTTGTTTCATCTGGCTATTTCAGTCACCCTGGCAGTAGGTAGAGAAAAAAAAAAGTTGTCTGAACATAACACACATGTCTCTTCTACTGTCATTCCAACCCACCTTATGTGAGGAAAATGTCTCAAAATACACTCCAAATTGTTTTCAAATGATCCCGCCCTGAGCACTCTCATCATATGAGGAAATGCTTAAACTGTGTGTTGTTCCAGCTCTTGGCATCCCAGAGAGATGACCTCCGTTTTGACCTAAGTGGTAACATTGAGCACAATGTGGGCAAGTCAACTCTGCTCAGAGTGATTCCGCAAAGAGTCGGATGGAGGTGACATGCCAGCAGATGACTACCATTTGGTCAAAATCATAAAAATCGTCATTAAAAACTTCATCTACACAAACATGCCATGCGGGTTTGAATATTACACAATGTTGTCTCTCTCTCTCAATCCAAATTCTAGCTCAATAAAGGAAGCATGCATGCTAGTTTTCAAGGTAGAATCTGAAACTCCAAGCAGTAACCTCACTGGCATGAGGACACCCATGTAGGAGGTGTAGTGGTGGATTTTTACCTTGTTTTCTCTGAATTTATTTCCCCTCCCAGGGGATGTGTAAAAAGTAGAGGCCCTTTAGCTCTGGGTTGTTCTAAATGTTGTCTTCTGCTCTGACACTTCCTAAGCATTGAGAAGATCTTGGAAGTCACTTGTTACCTTCTTCACACCATCTGCAGAATCCCCAAGTCACAAAGACAAGCTCCTGCTTGAGAGACTACCTTGTTCATTTTCCAGATCCTACACTAGGCCATAGCTTTATTATAGGAGCAATTTTGTCCATGTCTATCCCTGAACCCAACAAAGGCATTCGATGAGAACTTACCTAGCAACTAACAGAATAAAAAGCCAAACAACAGTTCTCATTGGCTCTGTGAAAATGGGAGGACACTATCTGAGCATCAGTTTCGTTGCTACAAAACCCTAACTGCCAAGTATACATTGCATACATTGCAGGCCTATTGCTAGTTGTGAAATTAAGTATATGAGGTACTTTGTTTGGTGCATTAAATCTTTCAGAAGCAGGTACTGTTTCTATTACAGGGTAAAATCCTAAACATTGCCACCACCTACATCCTCAGGAGATTGAAAGTCATTCTGTTGGGGTATAAAAGCACATCTAGCATTTTCACAGGGATAGAAGAGTCTCTTAGGGCTGTTTTCTGAATAGTGAGAGCAGTCTGCTTTCCCACCAAGCCACATTCCCCCAATATCACTGTGTCTGCCCTGTTCCCTGGTTTTCCAACAGTGACAGGTGAGGCAGAGAAAATAAAATGCACAAGGACCTTTGATTGTCAAGTAACTTTGAAGGAAGCTCCAACTGTTTAATAAGATTCAATTCTATATCTCTGGAGCCAAAACAAAAAGCCCCCAACTTGCTGATCATCAGTATAAAAACTTTGTCTTTCTGGGCTTATTTTACCATCTGTACAAAGCAGGAGGTGATACCCAATTTCACATGAGACAGAGTAAAAAATAATTATTATTATTATCACCAGTGATGACAGATACTGTGTCACATATTGTGCTAACTATGTGACCTTGCCACATCTTTCAAACAATTCTACTAAATCTATACTATCACATATTTATTGAGATGAGAAAATAATAGACTCATAGAACTTAAGCAACATTCTGAGACAACACAGTAGCAGAAGGAGGACATAAGGCCAAAATCTCAACACCAGGCTGTCCTCTACTCTGGTCAGAGCAGAATGTGGTCAGAGTTTTCTCAAGAGGGATAGAGGCCCTTGTGTTGGAGCTGGTTTTAGATGCCCCACTGATTTGGCTAAGTCATGTTCTCAGGATACTGATAAAGCTACCTCCAGGTTGCCCCAAAGCTAGTAAATTGCAGAACTGTGAATAGGAAATTCAGAAGACATGAGTTGCAACCTCAATATTAGCCCATTTCTGGGAGATGAGTAGTATGCATGCCTCATTTCACCTTTGCATGAGAGAAAAATAATATATATATACAGAAAGCAGAATCCTCACATTGTCCTTGACAGATTCCTGTAACATATCCTCACCCTACCCTCAAAGTTTGTATCCTTAAAGGCTACCTTTGCGTCTGTTCAGCTCATGTTATTCTGTTTCCCGGCCTATATCCCTGCTTTTATATCTTCCCATACAACTTCCAGGGAGCTTCCTGGTCACTACCTTACCTCCTCTAATTCTGCACTCAAGCATCATTTAGAATCAGCAGACAGCCTGAAAGCCTGTCTTCCTACCCACACACAACTTGCTAAGCTTTCTTAACCCCAATCTCTATCCTTCTCTGATTTCCTTATGATTGGTAGAGTAGATGTCACCTTTCTTCCTTCTCCATGTTGGCTTCCTGAGAACAAAATCCTTATTCCACTATTTTGTTCTCACTTCTAGGTTGCAGTCTACCAACAACATCTGAATGTGACATCTTTCACAATACCTAGAACTCCAAAGCTACTCAATCTTTTCACTGTACAATGAGGTCCTTTTCACCTGTCTTTTTTTTTTTTTTTTTAATTTTAGCTTCCACCCAAAACCAGTCTCCCAGATGTGTGCAAGGAACCAGGGAGTCTTTTAATTAAAACAGTCTTCAATGATGAATCTGTTATTACAGAGCTTTACCTGTGTAAAACATTAATAATACAAATTTCATTTGTTTATGTCAGTGCCAAGCATTAATTTTTAATAGCAAAATGTATGAGTTATGAAAGGCATTAATGCAAACCAAATCACCAGGCGAGGATGAAAAGGAAATCTATTTTTTTAGGGTAAGCACTGGTGATGAAATATTATTGTGGCTTCCAAGCAAAGAGGAAGGGAAAAATTATTTCTTTATCTGTCAGCAACAATTAAAAAAAAAAAATGAAAGGCCCTGATGAAGGGAGAATTTTATCTTCACCTTCACATCAGCTAAGAGTTGGAACTGAGCTGTCTCTTTTATACCTCCTGTTCTCTGGTGGCAATTTCAAGGCAAGAAGTTTAAGCAAAATTGCCCTAATTGTCTGCCCTAGTCACGTTAATAATTACATGATAAAATATTTAAAACATTTGTTTACATTTGTACAGAGTGACCCAGTTTATAGAGACCTTTTGTCTCTCTACATATAGAGACGGGCCCTGGAACTACCCAGGAGAGGGGAGGTGATCCACACCTCATAGAAGGGCTGGAAGAGAAAGCAAAGGGCTAAGTGGCAGAACTGGTTTTGTGGGAATGAATAAAATAGAAAGTTAAAGGGTCAAGAACACGGAGGGGAAGAAATGAGAGCAGGGGTGGAGGAAGGAGAAAGGCATAGACCGGAGTCAGGTTAAGGGAGGAAGGTCGTGACCAAAAGCCTAACATTCCAGTAATTAAGTCTTCAGTCCATAACATACCTCCCATTCTCCAGTTGCTTTTTAGGTCCTGCCCTGTGGTATCTTCCCTAAGATCAACTTTCCTGAGTTCTTCCAGGGAAATATTTTTTTCCCTGGTCACTCACTCCACAATTAGAGATGTGGCCTACTCATTGTCATGGAACCAACCCCAAGCAGAGCTGACTCACATCTCCCTGGAGAAACCCACCTGCTAAGCATCCCCAGCCAGTGAGTCAGACCAGCACTAGGTCACTGGCCTCCACCCTGAAATATCATCTGACTCCTATGGTTTCCTAGGTCAAATGGTGGCTGGACTTCACTTAGCAGATGAACAGTAGGAACATTCAGCATGTTCCAGATCAAAAAGATCATGGAATGAGTCTCGTCCGGAAATTGGAAGCTACAAGGTCCACCCATCTACCTTTCAGTAGGCGTCGGTCTCTCATTTGTAGCTGAGGAGATTGAGGCTCAGATGCTGCCACTAGCTTGCTATTCTAAGGCCCTTTATTATTTTACCAATGGTTACCTACTATGGAAACCTAGTTCTTGTGCAATGTTCTAGGTACCACGCATGACATTTAATGCCTTCAACATCTCTGTAAGAAAGTTGATCTTAATCTCCCTATTACATACACGTAACAATCAAGGGTTCTGTTATGGGGAATATGGTGTCACAGTGTTTCAAGCAACATGCAGAAACTAGGATCTAGGACTGTGAAAGGTAGCCTAGTTTCTGGTTGAGATAAGGCTAGAAGCCCTGGTGACCCTGAAGGGATGGTAGGCGCTTAGCCTGATTCTCAGGCACCAGGCCCCTACCAAGCCCAAGCAAACATTTGTGGCCATCAACCACATAAGGGCAATGTTCCAAGGCCCTCCTCATGCAGAGGATGTGACCTGTGGTCACTTAGGCTCAAGACAGATCTCCATTTTAATAAGGTACCTAAAGTCCAGAAGGGCTTAGCCAATAAGCTTTCCTTTCCAAACTCTCCTCCCTGTGAAAGGCATTTAATCTCAGCCCCACACTGAGAACTGGGGTATCTACCATTCTACACATCTACTTTCTGCCATGCCGATAAACATTTCCAAACCATAGACTATCTTTTTTTTTATCATGATCCACCATGCAAAGCCATGAGAATGCCTTTGACTACAGAGCCGCTGTCTAACCACCTGTAGAAGGCTTCTCTGCACTCCCAACCAAACCAACTCTCAAGCCCACCACCTTCAAGCCAAGGACTCTCTCCCTGAGGGACCAGCCAGAGCTTACCGTCTTCCCATCCTAGATCCATCCTATAGGATCCCACTCCATTTACAGCTCTTTTGTGGCATCCAATGGCATCTGAATGTCTGGGATCCTGAGAACCAGGTGGCCTCACTTACTTTCAGGCCTAGAGACGCCCCCAGACCTCAGACTGTGCTTACCTTCCCCCATAATGGTGTCCTGTGGCTTCCCAATAGGCTGACACCCACCTGGCAATGATGTGGGATAAGCGCGGTCAACTTCCTGTGTCCTGTCTGCAGTGACTGTGGACCTGTGGCAGAACAGACCAGGGACCCTATAGTATGCCAGATATAATTTGAGGAGCTAAATATGAATGTCCTGTTCTCCATCATCACTGCCACATTGATCCATGCAGCTGGTGTTGACAGTGCATCATGGGCTAGGAACATCCTTTCCTTAAAGTCTTTTGAGTAATGACCTAATGTAAGAACAGCTATAGATATAGACAGGTGGTTCACCATCATGGTATTGACATTACGACCATGGCTCTACTTTCCAAGAAGAGTTGAATTAGAAAGCAATTAAAACTCAGCAACAGTGAAAAGAGTTGCTGAAGGGAGGACAGACAGACACCTTGGACATAAAGGCTGAAGAGGAAGAAGAGGTAGAAGACTAATGAAGAAAAATCTACTAAACCACACATCATCCAAAGCTGGCATGATGCCTAAGACCTTGGGTTCTCATTCTGAAAAGTAAAATAGCAAAGTTTAGTAACTCACACAGAGTCATCCTGTAGATGTAACATTTGAACTAGGGCAATTCTGCTCCATAGTCCATAATGCAAATTCATCATGTTGCCTAATGTATGTCCTCTGCATGCATATACATGCACAAACACAATAGTTTGTCTCTTGATAATAGTCTACAATAAATTGGTCCTGTCAAGGCTCAATGTTCCAGTGTGGGGTAATGCCAGGGCGGGGAGTCAAGAGGGAGTGGGTAGGTAGGGGAACACTCTCATAGAAGCTGGGGGAACAGAGATGAAATATCGGGCTTCTGGAGAGGGAAAGGGGATAACATTTGAAATGTATATATATATATATCCATAAAAAAATACTAAGTGTTAGTTTCCTTCCCTTTTGGCTTTCTTCTGTCACAACCCACAGGTTGAAAACCACTGCACTAGATGGTCATGAGTACATTATAGATCTCAGTATTGGGGTACAGACTCAGAGAGAAGCTGAGGGTGATAATTGGGGTGGACAGCTGGTTGATAAAACACTGCTTTCAGAGGGATTTAGACCTGAGGTCAGCTTCTGAATATAGGCCCAACACCAAAAATGCATAAATGATAGGGGACAAGACATATTTAAAATTTAACACTCATCAGTGGGACCTATGGAAGATACTCAAGTCCCCTCTAAGCTTACAACCCATAAAATGGGGGCACAATTACCATGGAAATAATGGAGACTGTCTGCAAGGAAGTGTCGTCTCCTTTCCTACTATATTTCTTTAGATATCCTACTCCCCCTCCCTCAGCTTCCCTCTTTCCCATCTCCTGTTCTCTCCTCCTTCCACGGAGAAAATATAGGTTCAGAGAGCCTAAAGTATATTCATAGAGTAACCTTCCCATATCTATTCTTTTCCCCATTTATATTCAACCCTATCTCAGGACAAAAAGTTCAGGGAGAAGAGATATGGCTACTGAGACAGAGGACAGCTCTTCATAGGTTTCACACCAGCCACTCAATTCTCTATACTCTGTGAAGCAAGAGGAGTTTTAACACGAACAGGAGTTGGAAGGTTTAGTAATAAATAAACATGGTTCTTGATACTTAAAAGATAATTCCCTCAATACCCAAAGGAGCTGACAGTGCCCAGTGTCTCCAGGCTATGAAGAAGACAGCCTTCCACTCAGTGACACAGGAGCAGCAGGCAGAGCTGGTGGCAGTTGTAAGGGGAAATTAAAGATTTCATGCTTATATCACCATCCATTAAGATTCCTTGTTATTGGTAAACAATGGGAAGGTTGACTCAGCTGATCATTCTTCTCTACTTTTGAGGTTCCATGATTTATTTATTCATTCAAAGCCTTTTGTGAGATGACAGAAGGGGAAACCTGTCAACTCCTGAGGGACAGTGCAGTTAACACCCTGGATTATACTAAAGACAAAGGTGTTCAAATGCAATGACAGAGGGAAAAAGGTAAAGAGAGTAACCCAGTCTCCTTCCATGTGGGAAACTTGGTCAGAAAACAAAAAGAGAATATTGCAGAAAATGTTAGTTTTGCAGCTACAGTAGAAGTCTGTGAGGGGGAGTCAGGACCTAGATCTTGTCTTAGCACCTCTCCTGACCAATGGGAATCTCTCAGATGTCTAGAAGGTTTTTTTGTACTGTTCCTTTCATGAACTACTTCCCCAACCTGCAGCTCCTTCCCATGACCAAGGTACAGGGAAGCAATGCTCTCAAGTGGCTACAAGAAAAAAGAGACCATCTCCCTCATATAGTAGGCACTCAAAGAAGGCATCTACCTGCCCAGCAAAGTCTGTCCTCAAGCTATTACACTTCAGAAATGTCTCAGTGGTTAGGAACACTCACTGATCTTACAGAAAACCTGGCATCTCACAACCCACCTGTAATCTTGTTTCAGGAGATTTAATGTCTGTTTCTGTCTTCTACAGGCACCCATGTGTGTATGGTGTATATAATCTATTTGTATATATAATGCATGCAGCCATGAAAATAAATAATTTTATATCTATATATAATATATATTCATATGAATTTGAAAAAAAATCTAGAGAAAAAGTCCTAAAGTATAAGCATTCTGTGCCAAACTTCATAGTTACACATTTATACTGCAGAAGAGCAAATCAGTGTTCAGAGAGACCATCAACTACTGAACATGAAATCCTAACCACTAGGCTCAAGGTTTACACATAGATTACAAGCAGTAGTTTCCTATCAACTCCAAGTCAACTGCAATGAATGTTTTTATATACAGAACCCCTGATGAGGCATCTCTGCTGCCTCAAAAGAGGAAGCAGGCTTTGTCCTAGACTATTTATTGGATGTTTTCTGCTTCATTTCACATGTGGCCTCAGCACGGAATCATCCATGACAGAAGAAATAAGCAATACTGTCCTTGATACAGCCGAGAAAAAAAATCTGAAGGCTAGTGAATGTTATCTTTGCCCAGTTTCAGATGGCTAAATAGCAGTTTATCAAGGACACACATGATGCTCCAAATCTGCAGTCCAACTGGAGCCCTTGCCGCTGCTCTACTGATACAAGATACTCATACTCCCCCCAAGAACACCTTGTCATTCCTCTCTCATAACACAAACCCAACATTTTTTCTTGACTAAAATCTACTTCCATGCCACACAGACACAGACACACACACACACACACACACACACACACACACACACACACACATCCACACAGCACAAAAACATCCTATTTCTTCATCAGTCTCTAGGCTGTCTGACTTAAAGCCATATCTTGCTCTTATAAGGACATGGTGTTTGGATTAATAGGGCAAAGAGAAGTGCCATATTAGGTGCCTAGGCTACCACAACAAATTGCCTGAAAATTGGTGAGCTGAAATAATAGAAATTGGTTCTTTCCCATGTCTGAAAGGTTGCATCTCACCTAAAAATGCTGGAAGGGCCTCAGTTCCTCTGAAAGCTCTAGAAGAGATTCTTCTTCTTTTTTTTTTTTTTTTTTTTTTCCTATTCCTGTATCCTAGAGGCTTTTAGCCAATACTGGTGTTTCCTGACTTTGGATGCCTCTATGGAATTTCTGCCTTTGCCTTCCCAGAGGCCTTCCCTTGTGTGGGCCTATGTGTTCTTTGATTATAAGGATATCTATCACTGAATATGACAATCCACCCTAATCCAATATACCCTCTTTTTAACTAATCACACCTAGAAGGATCTTGTTTCTCAGTGAAATGACACTCTTGAGATTCTAGGTAGAAAGGGGTTTGGGAGATGCCATTAAAGGCACTGAGGATTTGGTGAAAACTATTGTTTTTAAATTGACTTACATTCCTGTAGTATCTACTCTGTTCTGCATGCATATCACCCAAAGTGGTCTTACTTCCTGTCAACATTATTCCAAGGATCACAGGGTCAGGAAATACAGGAGAAATGGGACAATTAGTTTGTGGTGCTCATGAGGTGAGGAAAGAATCATATAGAGCAGGGTGAGCTTAGAGGAAGGGTATCAGAGCCTGGTCTTATGACACATGATTATTCTTCATCTTACTTTCCTACGCTTCTTTGATGAAACAGGTGTGATGTGGCAAGGTTACCTAGGTCTGGAATGTGCATGTTCTTAAAACTATTTCACAACTAGCCTAGGGCTGAATTCAAAAGTACAATTCCTGACTGTGGAATACCCAGCAATGCCCCCTTGCCTTGGTCTCTTTCTCTTCTCCTATAGCTAGGAAGCTGCCCAAATGCCCATGAAGTCTACATGAATTCAAGTAGTTTTCTAACATATTTATACACTTATTTTGTTTCAAAAGGATCTGAAGTCCCTATGAAATAACACAGACATATCCCTGAGCCTACTGCTTACATAGGTTTCAGGCATTGCTAGCTTTCTTTCATAATGTAAACTTCAGCCATTTAAAGCAGTGTGGAGAGGAGGCAGAGGTTAAAGAAATGAATGAATGTACCTATTTTTAGAGAAAGCAAATCTTAATAAGTAGATCATCATCTCTTCTCCCAATATAAGAAATAACGTAGGGCCTGGAGAGATGGCTTGATGGTTAGAGCACTGGTTATTCTTTCTGAGGACCAGAGTTCAATTCCAAGCACAGACATTGCTGCTCACAACTATCAGCAACCCTAGTTCCAGGGAATCTGACATTATCACACTTACACACACAAAGTAAATGTAAATAACTTAATTTTTAAAAGGAACTAATTTAGAAAATAGCTAGTGGGCTCTCTGCTTCTCCCTGTTCCAGAGACAGCCAAATCATCTCACACAGTGCCAGCCTCATCCCATAGACAAGATGTATGAAACCGAATTGGGTGCCTAGTTACCAGAGTTGCCTTCTGTTCTGCTTCTGGCAAAATGGAGATTGTTGCCATCAACGGTTCCTTCATTGACTTCAATTACATGGTCTACATGTTCCAGTATGACTCAACCCATGGCAAATTCAGTGGCACAGTAAAGGCTGAGAATGGGAAGCTTGTCATCAACAGGAAGCCCAACAGCATGTTCCAGAAGTGAGACCCCTCTAACATCAAATGGGCTGATGCTGGTGCTGAGTATGTTGTGGAGTCTACTGGTGTCTTCACCACCAAGGAGAAGGTCAAGACACACTTGAAGGGTGAGGCCAAAAAGGTTATTATCTCCACCCCCTTAGCAAATGTCCCCCTGTTTGTGATAGGTGTAAACCAATAGAAATATGACAACTCACTCAAAACTTTCAGCAATGCATCCTGCACCACCAACTGCTTAGCCTCCCTGGCCAAGGTCATCCATGACAACTATGGCATTGTGGGAGGGCTCATGACCACAGCCTATGCCATCACTGCTACTCAGAAGACTTTGGAAAGTCCCTCTGGTACGTTGTGGTATGATGGCATGGGGTACCCCAGAACATCATCTTTGCATCCACTGTTCCTGCAAGGCTGTGGGCAAGGTCATCCCACAGCTCACTGGCATAGCCTCCCTTATTTCTACCTCCAGTGTATCCATTGTTGATCTGACATGCCACCTAGAGATTACATGCAAAGTGTGAGGACATCAAGAAGGTGGTGAGGCAGGCATCCGAGGGCCCACTAAAGGATATTCTGGGCTACAATGAGGACCAGGTTGTCTCCTGAGATTTCAGCTTCCACTATTCCACATTTGATGCTGGGGCTGGCATTGCTCTCAATGACAACTTTGTAAAGCATTTCCTGGCGTGACAATGAACATGGCTACAGCAACAAGGTGGTGGTCCTCATGACCTAAATGGCTTCCAGAAAGTAAGAAACTGTGGACTACCTACTCCTTCAAGGACACTGAGAACAAGAGAGAGCCCCTCAGTTCCTGAGGAGTCCCAACTTGCTTTGGGTATCATCGGATTTCCCATAGAACACACAGTTCAGTCATGTAAGAAAATCATCCACAGTTGATGATGAGGAGATTGTTAGGCATTGAAGGAAGTGGCCGAACTGCATGCTCAGACTGACTGAAATACTAACAGAAAAATAAAAGTAACAGGTACACACAGAGTATAGATCAAAACACCAAAAGACAACATAGTGGTAGTAGGCACCAGAAATCATCCGAAACTGTAAAAAGCAGTCGAAACACATTTGAGGTACTGAGTTTGAGAATCAGGGCCCTCTGTGAGTGTCTAGGTTACATTACTATTCATGAGTAAAAATCTATGGGAAAAAAATGAAAATGGGTCACATATTGTGCCAGAAACTAGGTTTGTTGTGATAGCAACTGTGTTTGTTGCCTTTGGATTTTTTTGTTGTTGTTGTTTGTTTGTTTTTGTTTTTGTTTTTTGTTTTTTTCTGGATTACCAAGTCAGATACATGCATTGCAAATTTTTTCTAAAATCTATGAAAGTATTAACAAGAATCTGCAGTACTAGTATTTGAGGTATGGCACTAGAGTCTTCCTCTCCTGTGCATGCATGCTTACATATGTAATTGCACACTGTATACATTTGCATGCAAAACATGACACCCTTAGAATTTTCCTGAACTCTGCCTTTTGTACTCAAGCATTTTCAAATGGCACTAAACTTATTCTCTATCATTTTAATGATGCATAATGCTCCATACTATGGGAACTCATAATTTAATAAATCCCCCAATGCTGATATTTATTATTCTATAAAATATTCCTGTCAACGTCTGTATAGATAAAAATTGTATATTTTATGTATGAGAATCTACTACTAGTTTATAGAAATATAGGAGGAAAGCTTTGTATGTAGCTCTTTTGTCATTGTTGGCTGTATCTATTATTTTCTAGTAGCTGTGATCAAATAACAAACAGGACCAATCTAAGGGATGAAGCCTTCATTTTTACTCAAAGTTTAGAGAGTTCAGTCACAAAGACTGTGTATTTCTTGGCCATTTGTGTGGCTGAGAATGTGGTGGTAGGACCCTGTGGCAGGGAAGCTTCCCCATAGCAGACAGGAATAAGAGAGAAGGAAAACACCAGAAGATGTTAAAACAAACTATACCAACCTCAACACTCCTCACTGCGCTCAACCTACTTCTTCCAAGTAGACCCTATCTCCTACCACTCACCACTTTCCAAAAGCCGTATTAGACTGTACTATGAATCCAACAAAGTCTCCAATCATTTCTTTCATCGGTGCCCTCATTATATAACTGTACCCTGCAGACTCCCTTACAGATATATCCAAAGGGATGCTTTACTTACCTCCTAGACTCATGCCTTCTTGGGCTGGTTATTTATGATGCTAATGATCATTATTGTTGTTGTGTTGTTGCTATTTTTTTCTACCTCCCTTTTCCATTCCTTTGAGCTTCTATATGTAGCTAGGGTTTACACTTTTCATTCTTTATGTTCTTTGTACACGATGCATTGGTGCTTATGAAATGCTTTCACACAGGATATGATGAGCTTCCTCCACATCCCCATATCCCTTGTTGGCCTCTATTCTCCAAATTTATTCTTTGTTCTCCCGTTATTCTTTTCTGTCCCCTGGACAGTTTTGTTTTTATTTTAATGTCATATATTCATAAACTACTTTAGATATAACATCTTGAGATCACCAAATTGTAAAAACATATTTTATCTTTCTGAGAAAGATTTAATTCATTTACAATGATTTTCTCCAGCTGTATCAATTTTTCTGTAAGAAAAAATTCTTATTTCTGGCTAAAATTATTTTATTGTGTATATATAACCATATTTATTTCATCTATGCTTCTGTGATTGGACACCAAGTTTGATGTCATTAAGTTAGCAAGTATAAATAGCAACACACATTGATGTGCAAGTGTCTCTACGACATATTGACTTAGAAGCCTTTGATAAAATACTCAGGAGATCAATTGCTAGAGCAAATAATAGTTCTGATTTTACATTTTGGAGGAACTGCCATGTTGACTCACATAGGCTAGGCAAGATTTCCACTAGCAGTGGATGAAAACTTTCTCTGGTCAACACATTTTTTTGTCCTTGTTATTTCTTAAACCAATATCGAGATTACAAGTAATAATTAGTAATAGATACACAGAAACAGACATACACACACACACTCACACACATACACACACACACACACATATATATACATATATTCATTCATATCTACATATATATTCATTCATATTCACATACATATACATATGAATGTATATATATATTCATATATATATATATATATATATATATATATATATATATATATATATATATATATATATGATAGCAATGAGTGGAGAAGAGAGCCAAAAATTTAATGGGGGAATGGGAAAGGGTATATAGTAATGTACAGAAAGAGGAAGAAGAGGGGAAAGAGAAGGAGGAAGAAAGGTAGGAACAAGAGGGAGAGGAGGAGGAGGAAGAAAAAGGAGAGGAAGGAGAAGAAGGAGGAGGAGCAGGAAGAGAAGGAGAAAAGGAAAAAGGGAGGATTGTAAATAAATTAAATTCTAAAAACTGAAACCAAAACACCTTCCACAGAGAGGAAGGGGCAAACACACCTTTTATAGTGTCAAATAACTGGGGAAGAGCATGCCTGTCTGTTGCCAGGTAACTGTGGGGTGGGCTTTACAGAATCCCAACAATATCAAATTCTAGAAGCTATAAATGATAGGGAAGTTGGTGTTTGTCTTTACGAGACTGGCTTATTATAAAGATTTCAGTTACGTAGATTCTCTATCAAACTACAGAACTACATTCTTCTTTATGGCTTAAAAATGTTTCATTATAAATGTATGCCATGTTTTCTTTCATCACTCCTCTGTTGTTGGTGACCTAGGTTTGCTCCATAAATTTAACTATTTAGAATAGTCATTTAATAAATATATCCCTGTGATATACTGGCTTTGATTGTCTTGTGTCTCTTTTATGTGTTCTATACAATACATTCTGTTTCTTCAGGTTTTCAATTTATCAACAGTAATATTTCATGGTTCTTTACCTTAACTACCAATGCATCTATGACTAGATTTCTTTTATATTATCTAGTCAGTGTTTAATCTCTGAAGTCAGGATGGTTTCCAATTCTCCAGATGGCCAAAAGTTTTTGTATTAATTTCCTTAGAAAATTTTAATATTGGATTTATGTGCAATTCCTCTACATTTAGCTCTGTTGATTATTTCCTATCTTAATTATTCTGCCTTTTCTACATTGAGTTATTTGTATAGATTTTTTTTCTTTCTACTCAAGTCAAATGTCTATTTTATATTGTTTTGTCTCTCTTAGCTAATAAAAAGATTATTAGGGGGTATGAAGAGTTCTTTAGTTATATCTTTGACAATATTCCATTTATGTTGGTAAGAGGCATTCTTGCAGTTACACTGTTCTTTCTACATAGTCTATAACCATAGTGTTTTGATTCAGTCATGACTAGAGAGTAATTTAAATTCCTTGTTTCATGCAGTGCCCTACTTAGCTCAACTTGTATTCTTTTTAAGAAAAGTATGTATTCTTGTACCTGTATAGTGTGTGTGTGTGTGTGTGTGTGTGTGTGTGTGTGTGTGTATGTGTGTGTGTGTGTGTGTGTGTGTGTGTGTGTGTGTGTGTGTGTGCCCATGCATACAAATCCAGAGGCTGGATGAATATGCCATGTGTTTTCCTTCATCATCTTTTACTAATTTCCTTGCAACAATATTCCTCACTGAATCTGTAACACATTCTTTTTTTTTTCTTTAGCTAAGCTGGAAATCAACAAGTCCCAGTGATCTTTGTCTCTTTCTTCAGGATTACTGACATTACAGGAATGCATGGCCATGCCTAGCTTTTATGTGAATTCTGGAGATCTGAATTTAGGTTTTCACAGCAAGCATTCTTACCCACTGATTCATCTCCAGAGCCCAGACTATGTCTTCTATTATTATTTTACATCCCAACAGTAGTTTTCCCATCTTTTCCTCTCAGGCCCTAGTGTTCTTCTCCTCTGTACCCCCTGCACCCCCCCCCCACTGCTGCCCACTCCCCAAGTTCCACTCCTCTCTTTCTTTTAAAAAATATAACCAGCCTCCATGGATATCAACCAGCCATCGTATATCATATTGCAGTAAAATTGGGCAACTCCTCTTCTATTAAGGTTATACAAATCAACCTAGTATGGCAGACAGGGTCAGAGACCATACCTGTTCCCACTGTTAGGAGTCCAACAAAAAGATTAGGCTATACAGCTCTAACATATATGTGGAGGTTCTAGGTCAGTTCCAAGGAGTCTCCCTGGTTGGCAGTTCAGTCTTTATAAGCCCCTATGAGCTCAGGTTAGTTGATTCTGTGGATTTTTCGTGTGGTGTTCTTGCCCCCTTTGGCTCCTACAATCTTTCCTCCCCCTCTTTCAATGGATTCCACCCATTTGACTGTTAGGTGTCCACATCTGTTTCTATCGTTTGTTGGGTGAAGCCTTTCTGATGATGATTAGGCAAGATGCCAGTTATGAGTATAGCAGAAAATCTGTACTCATCAAGTTTTAATTTGGGTTCTGGATACATTTCTGAGTGGTTACCCCATGCTTCCCTGAGTGTTTCATTGATTGAAAGGCTATTCTAGAGTCTGAGAGCCAGGGGCACTTTTTATGAGTAGTTTTCATTCATTGTTACAATTTTCATTTCTGCAATGAGTTCCAGACTTTCTAACACCATACTTTTCACCCATCATTCTTTGACTGGACTGCTGGGAATGCTTTCTGATACTCTATGTTCTTTGTTTGCTTGTTTGTTTTTGTTTTGTTTTGTTTTTTGTCCAGCCCTGCCACCTGCTACCTAAATCACCAAGATGTATTTCCTAAAAGCCGATCCTCACGTCCACTCATTTATACTCACAGAATTTTGCCAAGACCTGTTCCCTTTGGGAGAGGGCTCCAAGTTTCAGGCAAGGTTTGCTGAGTTAGCTAGTTTGACTTCCATGTGAAACCTGTTCAGAGAATCTAGCTGGCTGCACCAAGACTTCTGACCAATAGAATCAGAAGCAGTAGATATGTACCTGCTTGGTTCCAACACTTTATTAGCTTCAAAGACTATAGACAAAGACTAGATGTGGCACCTGCCAGCAAATATCACAGTCTTGTGTGGAAAATAGAGAAGACTGTGCACACAAACCAATAAGTAGAAGGTTATGGAAGGGGCAGAATCTGGTGTGCTATCATTTGAAGTAGAATGATTGTCAATCTAGACAATGTTTTCAAAAAGAAACGATGCCAGAAAGAAAAGGAAAAGTGGTATGATAAAGGAGAATATTCCAGGACCTAGAAGGGATAAACAAAGGTTCAATAAGAGAGACTCCTCTTCAAAGTAATCAGAGAGCTAACCACAGCAGCTATGGACAGAGCAAAAAGTGATGGTCTGACCAAATCAGCAAAGCCTGGGGAATGGAAGGTCTGAATCTTTGCTAAGGAGTTATTAGTATCCCCCCAGGGAAGCAAAATCTCTGAAAGGCTTTATTAACATTTGGGTGCTTAAAACAGTACACATCTACTGATTCTGTTTCTACTGGTCAAAAGTCCTGGTGCAGCCAGCTAGATTCTCTGAAGAGGTTTCACATGGAAGTCAAAGTCTAGATAACTCGGCAAGCCTTTCCTGAAGCTTGGAGCCCTCTCCCACAGAGAATGGGTTTTGGAAAAATTTAACTTTTTGTAATTGCAGGACTGAGATCTGCAATCATTCTGCCGCTGCTGCTGTTGCTGCTGCTGCCTGGACAATCAGTCCCTAGCTGCCACTCTAAAGACCTTTTACACACTCCCACTGAAAGGCTGTTTGTGGTATTCTGTCTCCTTGGATGTTTGCTCTGTGGCCTATTTAATGCAATAATCAAAGAGACTGGACTGAGCAGACTACAGTCTGGCTCAAGAGTTGGACAGAAGAGCTATTTCTGTCTGGCTTAAGTGGGGTCAGAAGAGCAGTCATAAAACGCTGGAGGAAGAAGGAAGTCCGGGATGAGAAGCGCCCATTAGGAAAAGGCAGAATGAACTGTCCAAGCACAGAAGACAAATCCCAGTTTGTCTGGGGGTCACAGCAAGAAGGGTTAGTGTTTAGTGTTATGCTTTCCTCTTGGGCCAAGTTCAAGGTTGTCCTCATTACGTAGTCACTTTGAACCCAGCATGGGCTACAAATATGTACACTGTCTAAACATCCATAAAGATGGCAACAGTAGAGTATACAGCCAACCATGAAGCCTTCCAAGTACCCCACCTCCAGCCACTGTAGAGGCCACCTACAGCTGGCCCTGGTATCCTACTTAGTCTAAGAATCAATTTTCAGATTGCTGAAGCAGAAAAAGTTCACAGACATAATTCAGGTCAAAACAGCTCCTCCACTGTTCTCTACGGCAGTTGGGAATGAGGCTCGGAAAAGGACCTGAGCCAGTTTCTCAGAGCAAGTCTTGGATTGATTGGGTTTCTCATGGGTAAATGAAAGGCTCTTAATTGTTTTGTACCACCCATGAACTCTACTCATTTGTTAAACCACAGAAGATTTGGATGAAGACACCTATGTGTCAATCCCTGAGCTTTCCGCTGCCCCTGTCTCTCATAGCACAGAGGCAGTGGGAATCAGGGGAGACTAGTGTAGATTTAGAGCAAAGATACAAGTTCTCCATCTACCAGCATCCTGCACCTAATATGGGCAGCTTTGGCTTTCTACTTTACAAGAGAAAGCTGTGGAAGCAGTTAGCTGGTCAGAGGCGCCTCCCAAGCCTCAGCTCTGTGAAAATAGCAAAGCCAAAAAGCATTCTTAGGCAAACCAAGGTGGCCTCCCGCCCTCATCAAGGATGGAGCTCTGGGCTAAGCAGGCCTCCAGTGAAATTAAGCTCTCCGTTTTCAACTGAATTTGCCAGGTTTTCAGCCAAAATAATAATAATAATAAGTATCACAACTACAAGCTGTTCCAAGCCAAGCTGCCCTTAAACAGATAATCGGATTTGCATAATTGGGTGCTGCTAAGGTTTAAATAATTCATCAACATGGCAGGCTCTTTTTCATAGCCAAATAGAACTGCCAGACTCCTCTGGGAGAGGATCAATGGCAATCCACATCCCAAGGATGTGAGCTGCATCCTCAGGGTGGCCAGATCTGC
Source organism: Micromys minutus (assembly GCF_963924665.1). NCBI lineage: Eukaryota > Metazoa > Chordata > Mammalia > Rodentia > Muridae > Micromys > Micromys minutus. The sequence goes on along the minus strand of NC_137963.1, from coordinate 10,016,344 downwards.
TGGGTGAGGCCAGGAGAGGGCACCTCCTGCTGCCTGCTCCTTGGCTTCAGCAGGGAGTTGCACAGCTGAGTTTGCTTTTCTGCCTCTGTGGTTCAGAGGTGTGCAGAAAATCTTGTTCACCGAGGAGACAAACAGAAACAGTATGCAAGACCCTTAGATGAAAGCTCCATATGGGGTTGGGAAGAGAACTGAGCCAGTAAAGTTCTTGATTGCAAACATGATGGTTTGTGTTCAATTCCTAGGATTCACGAGAAAATGACAGGCTTGTTAGCCGGCACTTATCCTGCCACAGGGGGAGTGGAGACAGTTGGATTCTTGAGTCTGATTGGATAGCACATGCAAGGCTGTGTGTGTTGGGGGGAAGCTATTCTTCAAAGCCCATGTGAAATGAAGAAAGGGTCACAGTATTAAACTACATAGTAGGCTGATGGGAGGCAGAAATCAGGGAAGAGAGATTATAAGCAAAATACTAGAGAGCTATGAGTAATTGAGACCATTTCAGTCTGCAATTTCTGCAGGATGTTGTGACCGGAACAAGCCGGAAAACTGGGAGAAGAGGTAATGCCTATATGACTATCTGGACACATTGCCACTAGCCAAGCTTCAGGAGCTGTCAGACTTTTCCTGACAAAGGACTGTCAGGGACACCCCTGGACTGTGAACACACCTATGGACCTAAGTTAACTGCAGCGCTCATCACAGCACTGAGAATGCTTATCACATAGAATGTTGATGTTATCTTTGTGAGAAGAGCTGAGAAAACATGTGAGCTGCTTCTAGAATATTTGGAATGTGGGTGTCCAGCACACAGGAATTACCTGGAACTGGGGGTGACTCCACAGTTGGAGTACTACTATGACTCTCACATGATACAGAGAAAGGAAGAATACAGCAAGGGTAAAGCTCAAAAAGACAAAGCTGTCTGTCTCAGACAAAGCCAGGGAGCTGTTGCTTCTTTGATTTTCTCGGTGACCTTGATGTGGTCTGTACCCAGACAAGACTGTGAAGAGGTCTGTCACCTCATCACAATTACAGAATGACCTTGTCTAATGTTGGCACTTTGGGAAGTGGTTTATCTGGCAGGAAAATAGCACGGGCCAACTGGGAATGCTGGGTATTACCTTCTGGATGTGGCATGTCTAATAATGAGGCTGCCATTTTTTTAAAATCTGTTTCTTCTCCAATATTTTCATACTAATAAATAGAGATAGAATCATTCTCTATATGAGTCACACAAAAGCTATATAGACATCATTCCATTCCCGTCCCTCCTTTACCACATCAGATTCTGCTGATTTTGCTTCAAGATTAAACTCAAACTCCAGGAGTATTGATATCCCCGCTAGATTTTGACTATCCACCTCATAATCCAGGGAAATGGTGTAGAAACAAGAAAACAGAAGTGATGGGAAAGAGGGGACAAGTACCTACTTCCTGGCCCTCTTCCATGCAAGTGTTCTGGATGAGCTTACCAGCATAGGGCAGCAAGAGCCTGTCAAGCCATAGGAGGTATGTTGCTGAAAGTCTGTAGAAATGAGAACCCAAATACAGCTTTGGGGTTATAATAACTGTTACTTGTACCTTACTGTGGCCAGAAGCAATTTAAAAGAACAACAGTATCTCAATAACCATGGTCATAGAGGGGTTTCTTGACATCCTTCTGGGAAGACATGGCAGGTAAAACTGCTCCATTTGTTTCTATAGAAGCATGATATAGATGTTTACTTCTTAACAGGCCAGGAAACAAAGTAGCTGGAAGCCAAGACCAGGCTATCACTCTCAAAGGTGCACACTAGTGACCTACCTCTGCCAGTCAAGCCCACTGTACAGTGGTCAAGGTACTATAATCAGACAGGACACCACGTAGTTTTATATGAGCCCACTCAGATTGAACCTGTTACAGAGATCTTGCTCAGCAAGTGTGGCACCGATTCAAGGAGAAAACTTTCCACTTTCCAGTCCACAAAAGCTTGGTATCCACCTTGGCTATGCTCTTGGTGCTGGGTTGCCAGAGATAGGTGAGAATGAACCACAAAGAACTAGAACCACAGACATATCACAAAAACCAGGTGCAGTAGATTTGTAGTGAAATCCACATCCGTTGACAAGGGAAGGGCTTTCTGAGTCTCTGAAAGCACATTGATTTTTTTTTTTTTTTTTTTTTTTTTTTTTTTTGTTATAGTTCTAAAGACCTGAAGTGCAAAAATGGGTGTCAGAGGGCTAAAGCCAAGGTTGGCCTCCTTTGAAGAATCTACCCTTTGCCTTCTTCAAGCTTCCAGAATCACCATGTTTTCTGACTACCATTCAAATCACTCCATGTTCTCGTTCCAGTCTGACATCACTTTCTCCAGGCTCTGGCTCTCTTGCCTTTCTCTTTTGATTTTCCCTTTTAAGCCCAGAAGATAACATCCCCACTCAGAGTCTGTAATATGACCACATGCTCAAAGTTCTTCTGGTCTATTAGGTCACATTCCTATGCTCTTGGGCTTAGGAAACAGACATCTGGCTTAGCCATCATTCAGCCTATAGCCGGATTTCTTTAGGATTATGTAAAAGCCACATGATATGCAATGCCATGAAAATGGGAGTGGCTGTAGAACTTCATACGCATGTACTGAAACTGAATGGCAGACTTGTCTTTGTTTTGTGACCCAAAATACATGCTTTCCTCTGAGTCTCAATTGTTCCTTCTGTTAAATGGCATGACTATTCTACCCCCACAGGGTTATTGTGAAGATAACTATAAAGGAATTTCCAAGAGCCAAGTACACATTAAGTGCTTAACAGCTGCTACTTAGCCTTTCTGGATCTGACACTGGCCTTTCTTATACACCTGAAGAGTTATCAATTCTTGCAATCCCTTCCCCTCACTGTGCATGTCACTGATGTGGTACATTTCTCCCTCACTGGTCCTCAGCCTCTAGGAAACTACTCCCTATAACAGTCCAGTTGATGTCCCTAAGAGCAAAGCATTTTTGTAGCCTTGTGTAAGCGAAGTACAGATGGAGTGGCACATAAACGACAGTCACACCAGTCCCCACAGACAGACCTGCCTCGTCCCCGACAGCTTTGAGGCGAGACATGAAAGGCCTTTATAGAGACACGGGAATTGGCATTAGAGTCTTTCTTCTCTTGATAATAGTTCTGCCAGAACCAGGAGGGGAAAAAAAATAAAACATGTTGATGTGCTATTTATTATAATATGTAGGCTGCAGGGTACATGTAATCATGAAAATCATTCTTTGACCAAAATTGCTACTGCATTAGTGTCCGTTTTTATACGGTGTTCTATCTGTAATTTTCTTATTGGTGGTCTCATCGAAAAATCATAAATGTTATTTGTCATTTTCGGAGTCACTAAATGCATTTAATTCATCTGTAGGAAAAGTCAATACATGGCTGTGAGGTGGCTGAGCTGGTTATACAATTGTCTTATAAGCATAAGGAGCTAAATTAAATCCTCAGGACATGTTTGGTAAGCCAGGTTTGGTGCCATATCTATAAGCCTAGTACTGGGGAGACAGAGGCAGGCAGATCCTTGAGGCTCACCAGACACCCTGTATTGTTTAATCAGTGAGTCTCAAGCCAATGAAGCATCCTATATCAACAATCAAAGTAGACAGCACCAATAGCCCCTACCTATATCTATATAAACACACACACATACATACACAGAAATGGGTGTGTGTGTGTAATAATTCTGCCTCTACTTACACATGTTTAGGGACAGTGCACTCACCGTCCTTTCTGAAAGTCCTTCTTTGAGACCTTGAGTGTAATAAACAATCAAGTTTATCTTACCCCCCCCCCCCATATTGACTCATGAAAGAAGTGGCTGTGTTATCTAAGGGGAATAAAGCATGGGCTTCAGACAAGGGGTTGCATAGGAAATTCAACGTGAAGAGAGAGCAGCCTAAGGCCAGCACATGATGAACTGCCCATCCCAGCTATTGGTGGCTACTGCACAAACCATGTGATCCCAGAAAGAACAAGGAAATACTGAACTGGCCACTCACAGGGCATGTGACACTCATGCTACCTCACCCCCAGAAGCTCTACCATGCACCCACTGGCTAACCCACTGTTGATGAAGTCACTGTATCAAATGAACACTGAATGAAAACTTGTTTTAGGCTAACAATCCTGCCTGGGGATTAAAATCCCTTGGGGCATCAAATGGCCCTTTCAGAGGGTTAGTATGTCTGATATCCTGCATATCAGATGTTTACAATAAATTTCATAACAAAACTCACTGATATGAAGTAGTAACAAACATAATTTTATGGTTGGGGCGTCACCACAACATGAGAAACTATATTCAAAAGTCACACATTAGAAAATACCACTTCTGTAAACACTAACGATTTCAAGCATCCACTGTGTCCCAGTTGCCTTTATGAACCCAGACTCCTTCCAGCCACATTTGTCCCCCTTCCCACTCTACTGTCCTGGACTTGTATGGCAAGAAGGCAAAGAAAACACTCTCCTCTCTGTGCCCTACAACGTAACAAGCCGCAGTCCTAACCTGGCCCAGTTGCAAGACCTCATAGAGCTAACTGAAGCTTCAATGCACAGTAGGAAATTGCCTTAAAAAGCCTGCTCAGGGATCAGATCACCCAGATGGCTGTCTCTCAAACGCTTCCTGGAGGACGCCCTCCACCAGTTTTATATAGTTATAATCCACAAGTGAATATATACTCTTTTGTAGATAGTTAAAGTGTCCACTGTCATGCTATACGCAGGCACCAAAATGATTACTACAATCTCATAACACATCCATCACCAATCAGAGTTTTCTTTGTGCAGGTGTATGTGCCATGAGAACCTTTAAGATCTACTCTTGTAGCAATTTTGAAGTGTACAATACAGTATTAGCTATAATCAACAGTGACCAGGCGGTGAAAAACATATCCAGAACTTTTTTTTCTGTCTGAGTGAAATATTGCATCTTTCTTCCCACTTCTTTCCATTTTTCTGCCACCCCACACCATTACCAGGCAGCTGCAGCTACAGCCTCTGCTTTTAGAAATTCGGTATTTTTTCCCAGAGTTCCCATGTGAGGTAGATTATGCAGTATTTGTTGTTCTAATTTGGGCTTATTTCATATAGCATAATGCTTCTCGGGTTCATATTGTTATAGATTTTCTTTCTGGTACTATAAAAACTAACTAATCCATTAAAGGTATATGTTTATATATTTTCTTGATCCATTCATACATTACTTCTGAACTCTTGGACTGATTCCATAACTTGATTTGGAGTAAGAATTTGAACTAAGCTTTGAAAAGTATCTACAACATGGATGAGAAGTAATTTGTGTCCCGGTAAACTGCATAACAAGCCATCAGAAAACTCATGATCATAAAACAATTAACGTCTTTGATCTTGGTTCATGATTCTGTATCTTGATTGAGCAACTCTGTTTACCAGAACTGACATTTCCATGTACCTTGGCTTTGGCCAGCAGTCAGATGGTCTAGAAGGGCCCTGACAGGAAACACTGGTATCTCAGCTTCACCAGCAGACTTTCAATCCTACAGCAGACTCATCTGTGGAGGGCATCCAGAGAATCATCAAAAATCAGGAAAGCAACAGTAGACAAGTATTTTATCAAGACAGTGAATATGTCTCATTTATCAATGTCCTTCTAACTATGGGGGGAATGAAATGATGACCAAGACCACAGACAGGTTCTTTGCCAAATTAAAGAGCAAAGAATATAGGCAGACAAGTGAGCTCTAAGGGCAGACGAAGGAAGTACACCTTCTGTGCCATATAGACAAGAAGATGCACCAAAACCACATGAGTGACTGTTTCCTCAGCCTCTACCAAAGGTCCTTCCTATCTTGCTGGTGAGAAATCAAGACTCAGATAAAACAGATCACAACGTTAAAGAAAATAAAAAGAAGAAGGGTTTGAATTATTGCCTGTTAGATGCATAACTCTTTTGTTCTTTCAGAAGCTGAGTGCCACTTATGTTAATGCAAATTATGAATCAATGAATGAATGAACATTGGACCCTCATAGTCCAGATGGAGAACCTGCTTATGTGCTCACCCTATGTAGGATCCAACTATCTTTCCATTAGCCTCAATGTAACCGAGTGCTTGATTTCCTAACCAACTCAAAGCTTTTCTCTTCCACCTAGGCATCTACTTAAGCTTAATTAGGTTTGTGCTGAGTTCATGAGTTACTGTAAATGTAATGGCTCTAAGAAGAAAATGGAGATCTTTCCCACCAGGTGTTTATTTCTTTCTCACGTCATCCTCCTTGCGCTTTCAGATTCATTTCCAGATTCCATCTGGTTAGTGGGTGCAGGTGAGATTGAGGAAGGCATTGTGTCCCCTCTGCATAGTGTCTTCATTTCAGCTCCCACACACAGATGTTCCTACTCCCGTGACAAGACAATAAGAAGGAAAGGAGACTGTAGAAGCCACATTTAGCCCCCAGTGAGCCAAGGGCAGACATTCCATACTGTCTATACAATGTTGTGAAGAGTAGGAAGAATGTGGTGTTTCTTGAGTACCCACTATGCGGCAAACCCTAAAACCTGCAGTCTTACTTCATGAGTTCATAGACAGCAGGATGGATATGTGGCTTGTGATAGTTACCTTTAACTGCCCATTTGATACAGTCTAGGATTGCTAGTAAATAAAACCTCAAGGAGGAACTGCCTTAATTGCATTGCTCTGTGGGCATGTCTATAGGTGATTGTCTTAAATTAACTGCCATGGAAAGATCCAGACCTCTATGGGCTGTGTGATTCCCTAGGTAGGTGTTTCTGAACCTTATGACTGGCGAAACTGAGCTGAACACAGCAAGCATGCAAGTGAGCAGACATACCTTCATTTCCCTTTGTACTTGTGCCAAGCTCTTCCCACTCTGACATGCCCACAGCAATGGCCTATATCCTGGAATTGTGGATGAAAACAGGTCCATTCTCCCCAAAATTGTTTGTGGTCAAGATATTTCATTAACACAAGAGACAGAATTAGAACCGGGGTGATCATACATCAAGGTTACTTGCTAAGGCCCCTTGTGGGCCTCCGTATTTTCACCTGAAGCTGGGGTTAAGGAGAATTCATGTCCAATGCCTCAGGAAAGATCAAATGAATTAAAATTTGCAAAGTACTTAGCATGGCTCCTGGATCCTGACAGGACTTAGTAAACATTTGTCACTATGACTAAGATTATTATTTCTAATATCCTCATAACAATTCTTTGACACAGGCATTTGCCTCATTGAAAGATAAGAAGATGAATTTGCAGAGGTAAAGCAATTTGCCCCAGATCAACCAACTAGAAAAATGGTAACTAACAATAAGGATTAACCTTTCCATGACAGAGATGAAAGGAAGGACACTAGGAAGAGGGCAGGGGGATCATAGATGTGAGCAAAGTACAATATATGTGACAATGCCATAACAAAAGCCACTGTTTTCAGTGATAAACACAAATAGTAATGATGCCCATTATTATTTTTTATAATAACAATCGGAAACACAACTATCAACAAACTCCCCCTGCCAGCAAAATCCTTTCCTATTATTACATGTATCACAGCTTTCCTCTCTGTGGAATGTGGCAGCATAAAAGACCCAGACATGTTGTGTTTGTCTTTGTGGCAAGGCCTCCCACTGTAGCCTGAGCTATAAAGAAACTCCCTATGTTTAGCCTTAAGGACAGCTTTCAAAGAACAAACCTAATCTTCTCGAAGGCAAATGGTAAATGAAAGCTCCTGGTCAGTGGCGTCTAGAAGGCTTGGATGGTCACTTGCTTTGTTCTCTGTTCCCAGGTAGGCTATTCAGGGCCACATTCTAGGACAGGATGTCCCAGCTTCTCAGAGTAAAGCAAAATAAAAGGAATAAACTTCTTCCTAGTGCTACTAGCACTGAGAGATGGCTTCCCTCCCTGGTAAAGAACCCCCTGAGTTGGATTTACAGCACAGCACAGCTTCACAGAGGGGTGGGGAAGGGAAGGAAGAACCTCACAGCAGATTCAAAAGCCTTGTCCTTTTAGATCCTAAAAGCAAGGACCCCCACGCACTGTCCTAGGAATGGTGACACCCCAAATCACTCACTAGAAGTGGTCTTGATGCAAACTGCAAGAGGATTTTTATTCCAAGCATGCTGGGGCCCACAGTCGCACACCACACAGGGATAGAGAACTTCAGACCCAAAGTACAGTATCAGGACAGCTTTTATAGGGTTCACAAGGCCCGAGAATCACAAACCAATCATTTTAAATTATCTAAGCCCACTCTCCATGAACCAATCAGTTCCCTAGTCTCGGAGGCCTGTATTTGTGCAGTCACCTGGGTGGGAGTAACAATGGCACTCAGAATAAGTCTCTAGGGCAGGTGGGGGGGTTCTATGGTGCAAGCAGTTTGCAGAAGCCAGATAAGCGGTTAGTCAGATTATCTCCTGTTAACTTACTAGGCTGGGCTCCTGTATCCAAGGGCCTGTCCTACGCCCTTTCACCCAGTTTCATATAGAAAGCAGGCTCCAGAACAGCAAGGAGTGTGACCTTATATCTACTTACTGGCAGAGAGCAGGGTCTGGAATTTGAGTTATTTAGGGGTTAGGGGGTTAAGGCTCCTTTAGCTTGGGGTCCTCTGAGTTGTTAGGCTATATTTTTTTATTCTTTCAGTCCCTGAATGGATTAGAGACTAGTTTATGCAGAGAATAAAATTAGTAAGAACAGAGGGTTTAATGCCCATGTGTCAAGGAAAGGTGTTTACGTACCACTGTGCACAGCTGGGAGCCTCTCTGGGCTTCTAAGCAGGTAGGTAGCATCATCAGGATGAGACTTAGTAGGTTTAGTTCAAGGAGACCAAGTTGAGGAGGAGAATTAACATTAAGGGCCTTCTGCCAGGGCATATGACAGACTCACACCTCATAAATGTACCCTGCTTAACTTTTTCCATGAATCTGCAATCCCCCAAACTAAATGCTGCATGTTCTCTGTTTTCGTAAATATCAATTTTTTAAAACACATGTTATATAACTCTGTTCCGATATATATATATATATATATATATATATATATATATATATATATATATATATATATATAGCACATCTGTGACAGGAGTGCCATCAGGAGACACAGCCTAATGATATCACAGCATTCAGTATGTATCAATAATATCAGATGGTGTTTCCATGACCAAGATCATAGGAAACACATTTCTCAGAGTTCATCCCTGTCATTTAGTGGGATAGGACAGATATCTAGCCAGCCAGCCATTATCCAGTCATCCAGTTATTTATGTGCCCGTCCTTGCTCTGATGCTGCTCAGCAAAAACGAGGAGTTCAATAAAGTCTGTCTAACCTGCAAATACAAAAGCATTTGTGGAATGACCTCTTACAGAAAAAAAAATATTCACAAGACTTGTGATAGTGACGATGCTATCATTCCCGTTTTACACACACACACACACACACACACACACACACACACACACACACACACAAACTGAGCCTGTGAAAAACAAGACGACTCACTCAAACTCATAGCAGAAGCAGAAAAGTGAGCAAGAGACCCTTGAAAATCCTAATATAAAACCAGGAAAGCAGTCCCAGAATGCCTCACCCCAAATCCTCTGCAAGATTCACTCTAGCAACCCTCTGTGTTCTCCCACCCAGACCGCTGCTGCAGCCAGTCAAAGGACCCGGCGCCACATTGCCAGCCAGAGCCCTTGCTCTGGCCCCCCAAACCAGAATCAAATGACTAATTTAAAACCTAATGCCTCCACCGTGTCCACCCGGCCGCCCCTTCTTCGGCTTATCGCATCCTATTCAAATCCAAAATAAATTATTTCAGCTCTGCAGCTCGTTGGATAAAGAAAAAAATGAAATTAAAAAATAAAAAGGAAGGAGAAAATGCTTTGAAGGGACAATTTGCCTCCCACCCCGTAGTCCCAGGCTTTTTCCCCCTGAAAGTATTCACTGATAACCTCCAGGAGTAGTGAAGCCCTGGAGGCCACAAGGACAGAGACACACTTGTTTCAGATCCCAGACCCCTCCTCCAGGGACTGGGACAGAACTAAAGGATAGATGAGGCTTGCTCTCTCTGTCTCTCTGTTTCTGTCTCTCTCTGTCTCTCCGTCTTTCTCTGGGTGTGTGTGGGGGGTATGTGTAAATGATGGAGGGGTAAATAAAAGTATGACATCACATAAATCTATGTTCATATACAGACCAGAGAACAACCTTGGATCTCGCCACTCAGGCAACCTGCTATCTAGTTTTCCAAAATGACATTTTTCCTGCACCAGTTTGCCTAAGCTGACTGGCCACCTGGACCAATGGATATGCCCATCTCTCTCTCTCCCCAGTACTTTTATAACTGGCTTTCTTATGTGGGTTCTGGGAATCAATCACAGACCCCTCCCCCCTGCCACTACAGTAAGCACTGGACCAATTGAGCTATCTCCCAGTCCCATTTCTTTAGGTGAAGTCCTCATGTCATTAGTGAGTAGAATGCTGGGGACAGGAATGGTAACTGCTCTTTAGGTTTCTAACAGTCAGTCACCTGCTGTATACATGCCAGGCACTAAGCTAGGCACTTAATATATAGAGACAAATAGAGGAATGTGACCTGTCTTCCTCATTAAACTCTCAAGTCTGGGTCTTTGTACTTAATTCTCATTAAAACCTCATAGTAATTCTGAGGCAGGTGAAAACACTATATAAAGAAGAACCTCATTTTAAACATAGGAAAGTAGCTTGAAGAATCTACATCCGTGTAGATGCCTTGCAACTCAAGATTGCTCTGTGTTCTCGTAACAGCATATCTTCCAAATTAAGACAGTGGCTAAGAGCATGTCCAGACTGTCTCGGATTTAGAAGTTGTACAATCTGAGGGTCTATTCTTTAACTGTCGTTGTTTTCTCACTTCTTTAAACATGACTTTTGGGGGTTGGGGATTTAGCTCAGTGGTAGAGGGCTTGCCTAGCAAACATGAAGCCCTGGGTTCAGTCTTCAGCTCTGGGGAAAAAAAAATCAAAAACGTGACTTTTCTCACCCATAACATAGGCAAAATAATCTTTAAAATCACTGGGGAGGCCATTAAAATGAATGACAGAACATACTGTGATAGTTAAAACACAATGAATGTGCAATAAATGCCATTGTACAGCACGTGTCACTGTTGCTGTGAGAGGAAACATCAGAGGTGAGAGAGGAGGAAAGGAAGAGGAAGAAGAACCAAAGGAAAGAGAGGACTAGGATGGCTACATGGCCACAACCTGACTTCACAAGGCCTCTCCCACACACTCGATCCCTCTCAGTGAACTGCAAAGACTCAGACTGTGGTCAGACCCTCCCATGTATCTAGTTTCCGTTTCCTTACAAGAAGTAAGGGAGAACTGCAAGAGAAAGGTCTCTTCTTGTGGAACTGCCTGGGATTTGTAGTAGAAATAAGAGACTTGGCACCCATGCACTAGGTGGAATTCACCTAGTGATAAGCATGGATAAGTCTGAAGCTTTGGAAACTGAATACTTCAAGTGCCACTAAAGAGGTGACCTTGTCCTGAGCTTTACATCATAGGGGCCATTCTTCTCTCTTGTATGATTCAAGAGGGATCAGTTTCAATGGAGATTGCTAGAGAGATGAATCAGAAGGGAGTGGCAAACTTCCTGCCATCCTTACAGTGCTTGATAGCCACCAAGCATCCTTGGAGAGGATTTGCTTCCTTTGCTTTCTAGGAACCATTTTCAGGAGCATTGGTGATGACACCTAGCAAATGACATCTCTGTCTTGGTTTTTGCTTTGGGTTACTGCTGTCTCTGCTCCCAGTTGGATGGGCCAGATTGCAAAGCCCCTAGGACAACTGAATTGAAAAGGGTACCCAAGTCATATCCAAGAGCTTTAGCTGTCGCATCCTGTCTGGGGAGATACAAAAAAGGAAGATAAAGTTGTGCACAAGTACAGTGTCATGTCTAATCACTGCATAATGAAGACAAAGATGAAGTACATTGGCTTTCTCAGCTTCACCTCCCCATGACCTGAACTCTCAGCATGTGGTAGATGCATGTCAGTAGATTTTCTGAGCAATGACTTTTGCCATATTCCACTCCCTCAAGAAGTTCCCAAGTGCTCCGAGAAGAATCCCTTTGAGGATGAGCCCTGTAATTACCCCTTTATGGACTATGGGTGCCCACTACAACTGTAGCCTCATCCAGGGGAAAGGCAGGTTCTCTTCACCTTAAGGACAACCCCATCTTCATGACAGAGTTTTCCTAGACAGATATCTCCCAGGGGCTCTGGCTCAGCTTCTGTGGCCCAGGAGAAAAAGAATGGCTAGTTCTCTGGATTGTCTACTTTAGATTCAGGGCTATTTCACATTATTTAGTGCGTTAGTTCCTTGGGATTCAAGCCTCACCTCCAGACAAGCAGCAAGGACTTACTGCAAGAGCAAAAACTACTAACTGTTGGGTGTCTTTGTCTTTCATATTCCCTCTTGTTTATTATGTTCCAGGAAGCATGCTAAAGAGTCTGATATATCTAGTAATTTAGTCACTGTTCTTGTCTTATGGACTGCCACTGTTTTACGTAAGACAGAGGCCCCATTATTGTTTTACATAAGACTGAGGCCTCAGTAAGTACCAGTAACTTGGTATTATCACCTGGCTCCGAATAAGGTTTAGAAGAACACATCAGCATTCATCCATTAAAGCTATACTTTGCTCTCTCGTAGTGATGTGTTTTCATAACTGTAGGCCTGGGATGACAAGAAATTTAACCTTGCCTTAGCTTTCACCACCATAGAGTTAGGGTGGTGAATGGTAAGCCCTTGACCATTTCAATGTTTCATTTCTTTGTAGCCAGCAGGAGGCAGAGGCATTTCTGCTGACCCCAGTGCCTGGGATCTGACCTCCAGCTGCCTTTTTTTGGTAAGGCTCCGTTCTTTTAAAAGGATGTAAGGGGAATAAAGGTTTCATGAAATGTTCAGGAGAGATGAAACTAATCGAAGACATCACATTGGTATTAAATTATGGACTGAGCTAAGCTTCCAGTCAGTTCTCTCCCCACTCCTGCCTCCTTGCCATCTCAGGGCCAGCCTCTGACAGCTTGTCAAGAAAGGTGATTCTGTACCTTGGGTGACTTGCTAATGGGCTGATTATGCTGCTGGGGGCCAGGACGCAGTGAGGAAGCACCTTGCTTAAACCTCTAAACCTCCTCCTGGATGATCTACCTTAGGCCATGGATAACTAGGCTTTCCAGCACTAACAGGAGAGGGGCAGGGTGGGTGGCTTCTCACCTCTGGTAGTGCCACAGAAGGTCAATGTAGAGAAAGATCTTGAGCTGAGGTTCAGAGAGATTGTAACTTTAATTTTAGTTCTAACACCCTAGGAGCCAAATGACCTTAAGAAAGAAACTTGTTTTTCTTCCCGTCAGACTTGTTCTCTGAAGCATTCAAACGATTCTTTGTTTGAGTCTTATTTATTTGGTTTGGTTTTTGGTTTTCTGTTTTCTGTAAGACAGACTTACCTGAAATGGTCAACCCACTGCCTCAGCCTCCCAAGAGTTGAGAGTATAGGTCTAAGCCACCATACCCAATTTTTAAGGTGGTTCTTTACAAGATACAAGTAAAAGGAGAAGAACAACCTTTGGAGATGGAGGTTCAAACCTCACTTCAGACATCAAGAGACAAGACATTCAGAAATTATTTTATTAATTAGAGAAATAAATCAACCAATGAAAGCTGTGCCTCTATCAAACCTACAGTTAGAAAAAAGGTGAGTGAATAAATAATGGCCTTAGCTTCCTTTTAAATGACCACGACTTGGAGCTGTCTGACCCACATTTAAGAAAAGTTATAAGTTGCAGAGATGAAAAACAACTCAGGTTAAATCAAAACAAAACAAAAACAGCATAGCACAGGACAGGGACCAGCATCCCAGAGACATTGTTGCTAAGTCAAGCTGTACAAGAACAGATTTTGTTCTATCTCTCGTCTGCCTGTGGATTCAGTTTGATAATCTCCACATTACAAATTAAACAAGTCGTGATTACAAAAGTGGAGTGTTTTGTTGAAACTTGATCATATGGTCACACTGCTTAGATTAAACCCAAGAACTCTTGGCCCCAAAACCTGTACCACAGTGTTATGAGAATGATAATCAACTAAAAATCAGATGTTTTAGGACCCAAGACAGCATCCAGATTCTGAGGCCCAGTCTTCTATAACTCTTATAGACCCAGAAAGGGACAGTCAGAGCATCACTGAGGACTAGGGGTCTAGAATGAAAAAGGGAAAGGAGCTTCTGAGACTTGGAAAGAGAAGAAAAGTGGGTGTGAACACTGATAGTCACAGACAGGGCCAGGTCAGTAATGGAGACATTTCATCTCACTGAGCCTCAGCTCTGTCCCTTAGACTAAAGACTCACACATCTAGACCCTCAGTTAGATGATGTGATGTGGGTTACTGTATTCACAGCCTGGTACATGGAAGGCATTTTTAGAATATCAGCTGTGCATACTCCTAGAGCCCAGTACAGGTAGATGAGCACCTTATGCACATGTAGTATTACTGCCAGTTGGTACTGAGAATTACTTCAGGAAAGGAAAAAAAAGTAGAAGGGAATAAGAAAGGAAAGAGCAGCTACAAGAGTGACAGAAAGAAAAAAAAAAGCCCCTCCCAATGTTCCTAGGGATCTATACAAGTGACTAGCTGAGACTTCTAGCAATGGGGAATATAGAGCCTGAAATGACCATTTTCTGAAGCCAGGCAGGATTCCCAGTGGAGGAATAAGGACGTCAAACCACCAACAAAACCTTTGACCCAAAATGTGTCCAGCCTACAAGAAGTGCAGGAACAAAGATGGAACAGAGAGAAAAGAACAGATAACCATAGACCAGCCTAACTTAAGGTTCATCCCATGGGAAGAACCCAGTCCCTGATACTAGTAATGATACTCTGTTATATTTGCAGACAGGAGCCTAGCATAACTGTCTTCTGACAAGCTCCACCTAGCAGCTGACTGAAACAGATGCAGAGATCCACAGCCAAATATTAGATGGAGCTAAGGGAGTGTTGTGGAAGAGTTCAGAGAAGGATTGGGAGAGCCATAGGGATAAGAACTCCACAGGAAGACCAACAGTATCAACTAATCTGGATCCTTGGGGGCTTCCAGAGACTGAATTACCAACCAAAGAGCATACATGAGCTAGACCTGGGTCCCCCGAGCATATGTAGCAGATGTGTAAGTTGGTCTTCATGTGGGTCTCTGAACAACTGGAACAGGAGCTAAAACTAATTCTAATGCCTGCCAATGGATTTTGTTCCCCTAACAGGGTTGATTTTTCTGGCTTCATTGAAAGAAGATGTGCCTGATCCTACAGTGACTTGATGGGTCACGGTAGATTGGTAACCAGGCGGTAATTGCCCCTTCTCAGAGGAGAATAGGAGGGAAAGGGGGCTGTGGGGGGTTGTCAGGAGATGGGTAGCTGTGATTAGGATGTAAAGTAAATTAATTAATTAATGGAGAAATAAAAGAAATAACCCCTTCACCACTTTGACTGATATGTAATATTTGTCTGTGTCTGTTAAGATGTGTCTTTTGGTCTAGCTCTATATCCTCTCTGTTACTCTCTTCCTGTCCATCTTTTGGACAATCTGCTTCTTTATCTGTCTCAGCCTCTCATACACAAGCATGTACGTGCTCACACACACACACACACACACACACACACACACACACACACACACACACACACCTCTGACCAGCAGACAATCCAAAGTCATATGTAGCAGACAAAATGTTGTAGATGTCCCTTGAACTCTTCTAATAGTCATACTTCAGGATTCACATTTGATTATACATCTATAACCCAGACACCATTTTTTTTTCACTCAACTACCTGTATAAGTAACTAAGCTCTGAATTATTATTACAAGTGCACCAGCTCATTCTTTTTTACCATCTACAAAGAACACCTGCAAGAACCCAAGCACTGATCTGGTCCTGGGCTAATAATAGAAAGTTAATACTGACACATATCTTATGTGAACATGCTAATAAGAAATAATTCTCCCTTATATTTACTCCCAATGATGTGAATTTAGTTAGTTTAATCCTGGTCACTCTATTTCTATCTTTTTTCCTATCAAATGTGGGAAAACAAGATCTGATTTGTGAAGTGGGGGGAAATGTATGCCCAGATCATGTTAGTCGTGTTAACTTTGATCCTCTAGCCTCAAACCTTTCATTGTTTCTCTTCCACTTTAGGACACATGCCCCAGACTCATCCAACCTCAACTGGATAAGCTAGGATGAACTTGTCTCTTCTCCAAAACACAAGCATTAGAAAACAGAAGTATCATAGATTGAATATAGACTTCCTTATAGGCACATGGATTTCTGACTAGTCTCAAGCTGGCTATGTGATTTGGAGAGATGGAAGAAACTTTAATTGGTGAGCCCTCACTGAAAGAAGTAATGACTGAGCTTGTGTCTTTGTGTCTTTTCCTGGATCTTTCCTGTCTGTTCTCTAGTTCTTGGCCATAATGAGGGTAGCAGCTTTCTTCTGCCACACTCTTCCTTCATGGTGATTCTACTTAAAAATCAATAAAAACATACAAGGAAACATCTGAAATCATTAGCCAAAATAAATACTTCCTTCCTTAAATTGTGTATACTAAATTGCTTTGTCACAGCAATGAAAAGCTAACATTAGAACCTTCATGTTAAATGATGATCTGCTTCTGAGTCTTTAACTGTATACAAATCTATCCACCTAAGTATATATATACATACATATATATACACACACACCTCCACTCTTTTTTTTAATTTTTTTAAACAACTTTATTTTACAAAACAAAGATAAATGTACAGATTTTAAACATTTTTTGCTTAAAATTATACATTTTTGTCAGTATTGTTTTTTCAGACATTGAAATAATTTTTACATAAAACCATGTGAATATATTTTTTTAGTCAGTACTTGATTTTTTTCAAGGGCTTGACAGTATGCATTGAAAACCTAATAGTTACAATAAGCGTAAAGTACATGCAAAACAAAACGCAACATGGAAATAGTCAAAGTCTTCTTGTTTTGTGAATATATGTATATTTTTTTGTTTTCTTTATTTCTTGGACTTCATACAGTCTGTGAGTTGTTTCTGGGGGAGTGCAAGCCTCTGGGGTTAGCATCCCACTATCAGTGACTGCATATTATGTCTGTTCTTTTGTGACTGGGTTATCTCACTCGGGATGATATTCTCTAGATGCAGCCATTTTCTTAAGAATTTAGTTAAGTCATTGTTTCTGGTGGGTAAGTAGTATTCCATTGTGTATATGTACCACAATTTTTGTATCCATTCATCTTCTGAAGGACATCTGGGTTCCTTCCAGCTTCTGGCTATTATAAATAGAGCCACTATGAACATTGTGGTGCATATATCTTTGTTGTGTATTAAAGTGTCTCTGGGGTATATGCCCAGAAGTGGAATAGCTGGGTCTTCAGGTAGTACTATATCCAATTTTCTGAGGTATCGCCAGACAGATTTCCAGAGTGGTTGTATTAGCTTGCAACCCCACCAACAGTGGAGAAGTGTTCCTCTTTCTCCGCAGCCTCGCCAGCATCTGCTGTCATCTGAGTTTTGGATCTTGGCCAATCTGACTGGTGTGAGGTGGAATCTCAGGGTTGTTTTGATTTGCATTTCCCTGATGGCTAAGGATGTCGAGCACTTCCTCAGGTGTTTTTCGGCCATTCAGTGTTCCTCAACTGAAAATGTTTTGTTTAGCTCTGTACCCCATTTTTAATAGGGTTATTTTATTCTCTGGTGTCTAGCTTTTTGAGTTCCTTGTACACCTTGGATATTAGGCCTCTATCTGATGTGGTGTTGGTATGTAGAATAATAAATACATTATCCACCCATCCTCCATGCGGTAGCCCACACACATACTTACGTAGCTCTCTATTTGATTCCCTAGCCACTAATCCCACACCTCACATCCCAAGGACCTCTCCCAGTGTCCTCCTCCCCAATACTCAGATTCACGTAAATCACTTCTCTGCTTACCCTGCCAAAACCAGGTCATGTCACAAAGCAATTTTCCCAGCCTGCCAGATTTTTCACTCAACTCCCAGATAACTAACAGAACCATCTTCCCAGCTAATCGGATAAGAAATCTGGTGGGTTCAATTGCTGCCGATATGCATTTAAACGGCTGCATCTAGGAGGGAAATCTAAATGAGAGCTGAAAGAGGCAGGGACACTAGGGGAAAAGGCACTGTAATAACTATGTGAGGTGAAGCACATAAACAGAGAGCTGTACTCTCGCTGGACACTCAGAAAAGGCTACTGACACAAGTGCTTAGAAACTTACCAGAATCTCAGTACTTCTGATATAATGGCCTTAGTGTCATGGTTCCTTATGGGTAAACTTCATCGGCTACACATAATCAGTGGAGTGAGACTTACCAGTATGTATGTGATGTATAAATGTGTGAGAGAGAATATGTGTTTACCAGTTTTACCTTTTGAGTCAGATGATAGTGCACAGCTATGAACAATAGAGGAAGGCTGCATTTGAAGACCAAACAGACTTAACTCAAAAGTGACCTTGAACAGATGACTTAAATCAGGCAACATCCATCAATCTCCTTGCCCACAAACTAGAGATAATGATAAAGACCTCCTGCAGTTGAATGGGAATGCAGTAAATCATTTAAAACACGTGTCAAATATTGGGTGTTTGCCTAACAAATGTCATCAATAGACCTGGGTTTGAATCTAGCTTCCAATAATTAGTGACCTTGAATTAATTGCCTAGTCACCCTGGTATACAATTCTTCATTGTAAATACCCAGCAAGAACAGTCTTTCTTCTGTGGCTGCCAAGAGCATTCAGAACAGAGTCTATACTGGTATATGCCCTGTTCACTTCCCAAGGGTCACTATTGCTGTAAATTGGCATTGTTAATGTGGCCAGGTGACCCAAAGGTGTAATTGAAACAAGTAGGAACAGAGTGTTCTTCCTTATTGTTAGTTTGAGTTCTGTATTGTGTATATAACATTGAGACTCTTCTCCATCAATTACTTCCTCATATAGATTAATGATACATAGATAATCCTAGATTGTCAATAAAGAAATAGATAGACAGACAGACAAACAGAGGATAGATAATTTGTCTCATCAGAGAAAAGCCAGAAGAAAGAGTCAAACTGTTCAAATGACACTTCTTCAGAGATCTGCAACCAAAAGCAGCTGCAAGAACAAGTGTGAGGGGCAAGAAATCAAGCCAGAGGTGACACTAAAATAAGAACTTCCAAGGAAGCTACGGAAACGTTGAGAAGTCTGGACGTCACCAGAGTATAAAATGAGAATCTGAGCCAAATGTGTCTAGATCTCAAGAGGCCAAGAAATCCTAATTCACATCTGTAATATGAATACAGAGTGAGACAGTGGGGGAGAGGAAATCTGCCAAGTTATTATGAAGTGGTTATACAATTATGTATAATCTTTTTTTTTCTTCCTCAATCTTCTCTAAATTTGCTAAATTGGCAACACTGAATATGTTTTATAATCATACAAGTGCATTACAAGTAAAAATCATCAAGCAGAATCCTAAAAATGGCTGCAGTTCTTGTTACGATGGATGTGCAATGAACAGCCCAGGCTCTGCCCTCTCTGGGCTCCACAGGCTAATAGCTGCCACAGATGGACAGAAGTAGATCAGGCTGCAGCTCTGTCCTTGTTTTATCTTTCTTAATGTGGAAAAATGCCCTCACAAGAAGCAGTGTAGGGGAAAGAGCATTTATTTTAGCTCACAGTTCCAGGTTTCAGTCTCTGCAGGGAAATCAAGGCAGAAATCCAAAGCAACAAGTTCCATCACCTTCACAGTCCAGACACAATGAAACCAACGCCTCTTATTCCTCTCACTTTGTTCATTCTTCTGCAGCTCAAAGCCCAGCCCAGGAAACTGTGCCACCCATCTTGAGCTTGAGGGCTTCTCACCATATTTAATCTAGTTTAAAAATGTGGAGAAAGAGGAACACTCCTCCACTGTTGGTGGGGTTGCAAGTTGGTACAATTACGTTGGAAATCAGCCTGGTGGTTCCTCAGAAAATTGGACTTAGTACTACCTGAAAACCCAGTTATTCCACTTTTGGGCATATACCCCAAAGGTGCTCCAACATACAATAAAGACATGTGCTCCACCATGTTCATAACAGCCCTATTTATAATAGCTTTCCAGAAGCTGGAAGGAACCCAGATATCCTTCAGTAGATGAATGAATAAAGAAATTGTGGTATACAAAATGGAGTACTACTCAGCTATCAGAAACAATGACTTTATGAAAATCCTAGGAAAATGAATGTATCTAGAGAATATCATCCTGAGTGAGGTAACCCAGTCAAAAAATAACAGATGTAATATGCAGTCACTGATAATTAGATACTAGCCCTAGAAAGCTCTGAATACCCAAGAAACAACTCACAGACCATATGAAGCTCAAAAAAGAAAGAAAGAAAGAAAGAAAGAAAGAAAGAAAGAAAGAAAGAAAGAAAGGAAGGAAGGAAGGAAGGAAGGAAGGAAAGAAAGAAGGAAGGAAGGAAGAAAGACCAAAATGTGGAAGTCTCAGACCTTCTTAGAAAAAAAAAAAAAAGGAAAAAGAAACAATAAATATATAGCATCTTCTCAGCTTAGAATACACCTAGACCTTAAATCATTAATAACTCAAGAGCTAAGAAGATAAGCTTGTGGCAATTTTTGGTACTTAAAAACCATTATGTTTTATCTTTACTCACCAAGAAAACTTTGACTATTTCCATGCTATGTTTTGTTTTACATATACTTTATGACCATTGTAAATAGTAAGATTTCAATGCATACTATCAAACCTTTAAAAAAATCAAGTTCTGACAAAAATATATCCATATAGTTTTATGCTAAAATGCTTTTAATAATCTGTACATGTATCTCTGATTTTTTAAAAATAAAGTTATAAGGAAAAAAACAAAACAACAACAACAATAAAAATAACGAACACATTCAAAAACTTCCCTAATGTAGATGATCCATTCTTGAGACTTTCTTTCCAGGTGAATCTGGACTGTGTCTAGGTGACACAAAACTAACCTTCCCACACATCCTGTCACATAGCATCTATGTGTCATAGGCACCAGCAAGCTCTTCTCTGTTTTCTCCCAGGACTCACTTAGCTGCTGATATTTATACCTAAGCACAACATTTTTCAGTTATCCCCCACTGTGTCTTACTGTGGTAGGTCTCAGCATCTTATCCCTATGAGACTGGAACATAGATGCCACCTGGTTTTCCTTTTACTCTTCCTTTTACATGTGCCATGAAAATATAACCCAGGCCAACAAGATACCTATAATCATTGCCTCCATCTGGCAAGGAAGAAACATAAGAAAACTTGACTATCAAGCTCCAAATCTCAGTAAACAAAGGGACAGAGGCAGGCATTAGCTCTAAACTCCTCAATGTTGTGTTTGTGGGCCTCTCCTGTGGTTTCTGGGAGAGCACACTAGACCAGATTCTCTGATAACCAGAGGAGACACTGGGATGAGGCGCAGCTCCCTGCAGAGAGCCTACTAGAGGCTATGTTGAAGTGGCATCAGGCTCTAAAGGGACTATCCCAGCTCCCTTGCTGTAGGGCCTTGGGAAAGTTAGTAATCTACTCTGGTCTTCAGTTTCCTCATCTGCAAAGAAGCTGAAATAGCACCTTCCTTAGAAGGATTAAATAAATTACCAGATGTGAGGACATTAGCAGAGTGTCTCATAGACAGTAAGTATGTAATTAACATGAATTACTATGTCGGAAGTAGACTATAAGGGGAAACAAAGACAGGGCTAGTCAGCCCTCCATACCCACTGAGCCACATGTATACTTTTAACCAAGGATAGATAAAAGTTATTTGGAAAACTATTCCATCTATATAGAACGTATAGAAAGCGTTTTGTCTCTTGACATCATTCCCCAAACTATTACTTCACAGCATTCACATTGTGTTAGGCCTTATAAATCATCTATTAATGAATCAAATCATACAAAAGAAATTTACTAAGGCTACAATTTTATACAATGAATTTGAAAATTAATTTGGGTACCCATAAGGATCCTCGAAGTAGCACTAGGTAGATACCAAAGGATGATGCTTGGTGCATTCTACAATGGTTATGGAGTTTCAACATAGTACAGACCCCCAAGGACTGAAGAATCAGTAAGCAAAGTTTAAGAAAAGAACCCTATCTTTGAAGGTAATGAACCAAAGCATGAGACCCTAAAGTGATGGTCATGTGTTCACTCCCCAAGGACACCTACCATGCACCAGGGACAAAGATGCATTTTCTACTGCTGATCTGTACAAACCATCTTAATTTGTGCCCTCTGGGGTAGAAGGTAACTGAAGACTTTGCAGATTTGAGCCCTGTTTAGCACTGGAAGAGAACAAACTTTGGCTTCAAAGAGAAAAGGCATTTGAAAAGCTAATGAAAAGGCTTATGAGCCTTCTTGTACATCAAACACACCTTACAAAGCAACATTTTGATGAGTTAAGTGCAAATGAATCAGAAACACAGGGATTAAACATTCCCTTGAAACACTCATAGGTTTAAAGATAAAGGACAAATTGCATGGCAATATATGTTTGGAGTTTAACAGTGTAAAGTAACTCATGTTAGTTCCTGTCTGCCACTTCCCCACTTTGTCATTAATATAATAACAAAAAATATATCTTCACTATTCACTAGGGCCTATTGGAGGCTGCGAAATGGTTACAAAAATAATTAAAATGGGCATAGAGGCACACATATGCAATCCCAGCATTCAAAATGTTGAGGCAGGAGAATCAACCGTTGAATATACAGTAGCAGCAGAAATGGAAACGCATGGCAGGAACCAGCATCCAGCAGCAAATGGCCATTTGTTAACTCCTAGGATCACATCTGAACCACATCTCCCAGGCTGTGTGAGCTGATTATCAGAACCTGGATATGTCTCAGGCTAGATAAAAGGCTCTGAGAAAAGCAATGAGGAGAGGTTGCTTTAGGTCAACAATCTCTATGACTAGGAGATGGCTCAGGAGGTAAACATTCTTACTACATGAGCTTGCTTGCCTGGGTTCACTCTCTGGAACCCACAGCAAGGTGGAAGTAGAGAAACAATCTCCAAAGTTGTCCTCTGACCGCCACGTGAACACTCCATCTACATATACCCCATCTACATACAAACACTATGAACCTTCTTCATACACATTTATTACTAAACTGTTTTAAAAGTGAAATAAAATACCTGATCCATAAAACAGAAATTAAATTGCCATACACACACACACACACACACACACACACACACATAAGATATATATATATCATCTGCCAGTTAGGTCTCAGTGCCCAAAGTAACTCTGAAGATCACATGCCAAAAATAACAACATCTTTAATCTATGATCCTAATGTACACATGAGACAAACTAAATCAAAGGCCACAGAAAGTACTAGTTTCTACCCTAATTCTTTTGCAAGTGTTCTAGAGAAGTCTATTGCCACCCACTGGATCTCAGTTCCTCCAGGGTTAAACTGTAATAGCAAGCAAGATGATTGCTGAAGTCTGCTCTGGTTTTAAAGATTAAATTATTCTAAATAGCCAGTGGCCACTTGAATTCTATTCTAGTCAAAAAAGGTTTGTGAAACGTTTATTGTTTGTCTGGCATTGGAGTTGCAGAGGTAAATAAACCCAGGCATTTAGAGTGTAGACTGGAAGATAAATAACTATAATATACATGGTAGAAAATAAATGGATCAATCAATCAATCACAGATTCTGCCAGGAGCAGACTAATGGTAAAAGCCAGTAGGAGGCAATAGCATTTGAATGAGGCTTAGAGGCTGACAAAAGGTTACCTTTCAGGCTGGCCAGGTGGAGGCCTATTCCAGGCAGATTCAGGGACTTCATAGCTGAATGGATCTGTATATCAAAGATGAATGAGTTAAGGCACATAGAAGATTCTGATGCATTGTAATTTCCCAGGCTCTCAGTTTTAGAATAAAAAGCTAAAAGAGGAAATAATACAAATGGTCCATAGAAAAAAACATTTTTTAATCCCTCTGCTGATATCACAAACTCAAAATTACCTCACTCCGTTTACTTGAACCATACATGACAATTTGAAATGGCCTCAATTAACCTCAGATGTTAAAGAACGCCATCTATAATTGTAGACGGATCGTGCTCCAGCGTTGGGTTCATTCTCCAGAACCATCCACCAACAAGTGAGTGAGGTAAGTGATACATGGATTAAATGCCCAGATAACCTGCCGCTGGCAGCTATCCTTAGGTAACTATGTATTCATGTCTGGTGTGACATTTTCAAGCAGGCAAGGTGGGTATCCTCCGGCAGCAAAGGGTAAGATGAAATCTACTGAGTTGCTGTAGCTGGTTTAACAAATGATCACCAACTTAAAGACTGAAGCTACCCAAGTTTGATAGTTCTGTAGGTTAAAAATCTTACTTGGGTATCTTTGGGCTACATCGGAATGCTGTCAGGCTACATTCCTTTCTGGGTACTTAAAGTGGGAAACTTGACACTTACTCGTAGAGACAACCTATGCACGTTGCCATTTTCTTTGTATCTCTAGCTGCTAACACAAGGAGGAGAAGCAATAAATGGCATAAGACAGCTAGGATGGGGAAGTGGCTCTTTTATAATGCACACTAGATCAATCAGAGACTGCCTCACCTGGGGATCTACCATATATGCAGCCATCAAACCCAAGCACTATTGCTGATGCCAAGAAGTGCTTACTGGCAGGAATCAGATATGGATGCCTCCTCAGAGGCTTTGCCAGAGTCATACTGATACAGATGAGGATGCTTGCAGCTAACCAATGGACAAAACATGGGGACCCCAAAAGAGATGCTAGAGAAAGAAGTGAAGGAGCTGAAAGGGGTTGAAACCCCATAAGAAGAACAACATTATCAACCAACTAAACCATCCCCAACTCCCATGGACTAAAACACCATCCAATGAGCACACATGGAGAGACCTATGGCTTCAGTTGCATATGGAGCAGAGGATAGCAGTGTATGGCATCGATGAAAGAAAAGGCCTTTGGTCAAGGGAAATCAAATTTTCCTAGTGTAGGGGAATGCCAAGGCACTGCAGTGGAGAGAGTGATTGGAAGAGGGAGCAACTTCATAGAAGCAAGTGGAAGGGGATGGAGAAGTGAAAGGGTGAAAATTACATTTGAAATGTAAATACAGAGAATATCCAGTAAAATAATTTTAAAACAGAAAAAAATGAAAAGAACAACAACAACAAAAAAAGAATCTTGGACAAAAATTTAAGACTAAGTTAAGCTGGAAAATTTAGCTTATCAGCAGGCTGGATGAATGAGAAAGGCCTCAAGAATTGAGTCTTCACACCAGTCCTTGGAAGAAAGATGACAAATTGAAGATATGCTTTGTTGATTTGTTGTCTACCATCAGTCTATAACTGTTGCCAAGCATTTGAGTGTGTGTAGTGGTTGGGGAAGGTACTGACTCAGCACCATAAGAGACTTTTTTTATTCTCATTCAAACCTTTCCTGCCTCAAAGTGATCTCCGTCTTTGAGGTTCCATCAATATGTCTCTGTATTTCCAGCATTCTTCCTTTCTCCAAGGTGGCATCAAGCAGTCAGAGGTAGTTACCATCAAAGCTGTTATTACCACATGGCTAACCATTGCTTCTTCATATTTCTATCTTCTAATAGAAATGTAGGATATGAGCCCTTAGTTTATAGACCTATCAATTTACTGCAAAGGAGTCTGGGAAAGTAAACAAGTTCACAGTACTTAATGTTCATGAAGTCGAACAACAGAAATGGATGTCTCAACTCATGAGGCTCTAGAGCAGACATTAAGGCTTTCTTTCTCAAGTAGCAAAACAGCCAGTGTCTTTAAGTCTCTCATAACAGAAGATAATTACAATGGTGATTCAGAGAGCCAACTGTGTCATTAGGACCTTGAGCTATTCCCACCTTTCTGTGTTATTATTCTTTTTCTGTTATCGTAACCATTTGACTTGGCCCTTTGTGGTTACAAGCTAGCCTGCTCCCACAAAGCATTGCATTATTTAAGATTAAGTCATATAATGTGAATAATTGATTACATGATTGTCCTCAACTTAATATTTCTCCTGTATTTAAGCCCGCTGAGACAGGTTGTTATATTTCTTTTCACACAGAAGGAAGTTCTACAGTCTTTTAGTCTAGGTTGGACTTGCAGCTTACTCTGGTCAATTGAACATAGACAAACTGAGTGCTCCAGGACCTCAAGATACTATGTGTGTATCCATTTGTATTCCTTAGCAATTACTGTGAAAACCTTTCTAACTGTCCTGATAAAGGAGGAAAAACATTCATTTGTTCACAGTGATAGCCAGCCAATCAGTAGGCCAAGATTACCCAGAAAACTCAGGTCAGTAGAACTGCTCAGCTGAACTCCAACTAAATAAACTCAGGACTCCAAAGTACAATAAATTTTTATTGTATTAAGCCACTGAGGTTTGCTATCCAGCATTATGACAGCAATAATAGCAATAAGTAATTGATACACACAGCCCTGCTGCAAGAGAGGCTGCTAAGATAGTATGCCATATTAATTTTGCTCTTACTCAGAAAAATAGTGGAGGGCTGGAATGATGGTATAGTGGATAAAAGCACTTACCACACAAACATGAGGACCTGAGTCTGAAACCGTGTAATAATGATATGTACTGTGTACATGATTGTAGTCCCACAACTGGGTAAATAGAGGCAGGCCATCTAGACCACAAAAATCCGGGATCCCGAGATCAACCAAAAGCATTGCTTGAAAAACAGGATGAAAAAATCCTGAAGAGTCATACTAAAAATTGGCTTCTGAGTATCAAATGTGTAAACACACAGATACACAGAAACACACACACAGAAACACACACACACACACACACACACACTTAGATGCATGCACAGCAGAAACAGACAAACAGTAATATATAACAAACCAGCCAAGAACAAGAATAAATACACACAAATTCAAGAGAAAGAAGAGATAATGTTGAATGTTTCTATGCAATTCTTCAGAGGGGACTGATTAGTAGGTGAAGGGTTAATTGGACAAAAATATGAACGCAGAGGAGTCCTTGTGCAGCCAAGATTTATCAGGCCATTCTGCTTGAGTTTTGATGATAAATATACCAGGGACTGTATTATCAGCAAGACAATTGCAGAATCATGGGAAGGCTTGCTGTAATACAGAATTCATGAGCTTCTGGAAATAGTCTGTATTAAGACACTTCTCCCAGGTCACTTCAGCAGAGTTTTACCAACCGTATTCTAATATATAGTCCCCGTTTGAATTAACTCCCAAAGTCTGCTAAGTCTTTCAAAAAGATCATACAATCAACTTCAGGGCATGGTCCAAATCCAACCTCATAGTAAGGCATGAAATTATCTCCAATGTCGTGTCTGGGTCTTCCACTATCCCTCAGGTTTGTCATTTGTTTTTTATTCTGGTGTAGGCTAGGCAAGAGCTCAACCACTGAACCCTATCTCTAGTCCCATTCTGTACTCTTTATTTTGTGACAGTGTCTAGCAAAGATGCCCAGTTTAACATTTAACTTACTCAGTAACCCAAGAAGGTCTTACAGTATGATCCTCCTGCCTTACCAGGAATAACTGGAATTATAGGGAGACAGTAAAAAGCCTGGCTTTGTATTTTATATTTCCAAATAAATTATTTGAGTACTGACATCTCAACGGCCATCCAGAAAAACAAACAAACAAACAAATGAATGAATGAATAAAAGCAACTCTACATGAAGTGGCCCTTTACTCAAGGTCATAAACAAGATGGTAAAAAATGACTCTATCCACTTTTGCTGTCACTTTATCTAATCTTTGCTCAAATGCCACCTGTTTAAAGATTTCTGAACCATCCTCTCTCTATCTGGTTTATTTTTGTTGATAACTCTTACTACTACCTAATGCATTTGCATATGTTTCTCTATTTATTTTGTTAGTTTCAACAAGAATGTCCTCTAATAGGAAGACATTTGTTCTGCTTATAACTACATTCTCAGAGTCGCACACATAAGAGGTACATCTATAAAGTGTACTGAATGAATGGATGAATGAATGAAATTGACAGTGATCAGACTGAGTTGATAATCTAAGCATGGAAGCACAGAACCCTCTAGGGTCCTCACAGCATAGACCTTCATCATCTGCAGAAGTAATGTGAATAAAACATGTTTCATCTCTATCCTATAGCATTTAGATCCAAAAGGTTAAATCCCTCCACACTTTCCACCAGAAATATTTCATACACACAAATAATAATCAGATGTGGCTAACATTACCATTTATTTTGTTGATTTTTTTCCTGTTTTTTTTTTTTTTTAAATTTTATTTATTTGAATTTCAAATGTTGCCCCTCCCCTTCCTGGTTTCCTACAACCCCCTATCCCATCCCCTTCCCACTACCTCTATGAGGGTTATTCCTCCACCTACCCACCCATTCCGGCTTCACCACCCTACTCTGAGGCATTAAGCCTCCACAGGACCAAGGGTCTTCTGTCCCACTGATACCTATCCTCTGCTGCATATGCAGCTGTAGCCATCAGTCTCTCCATTTGTACTCTTTGGTTAGTGGTTTAGTCCCTGGGAGCTCTGAGGGGACCAACTAGTTAATAATGTTGCTCTTCCTATGGTGTTGCAATCCGCTCTAACTTCTTCAATCCTTTCTCTAACTCTTCCATTGAGGTCCCTGTGCTAAGTTCAGTGGATAGCTGTGAGACTCGGCATCTGGTCAGGCTTTGGCAGAATCTCTTAGTGGACAGCTATACCAGTCTGCTGTCAGCAAGCACATCAGCAATAGTGTCTTGGTTTGGTGTCTGCAGGTACAAGGTGGGTTATTCTCTGAATGGCCTGTCCTTCAGTCTTTAATCCACTTATTGTCACTGTATACAGGAACCATTCTGGGTTAAACTTTTTGAGATGGGTGGGTGACTCCATCCCTCAACCAGGGGCAGTGCCTATCCACTGGATAAGATCTTCATAGCTTCTATCTCCCATTGGGTATTTCAGCTAATGTCATCCCTGTTGAGTCCTGGGAACCTCTTGCTTCCATGGCATCAGGAACCTTCTAGTGACTATGTCTAGTTCCCCATCACTCACTGCTATATACCTACTTTCAATTTTCTGACCTCTGTACTTTTCTTCCTCCCCACCTCAGCCCAGTATCCTCCCATACCTGTTCCTGCCACTCTTTTTCCCCTCCCCCTCCTTTTTCTCTCTCAGGTCCCTCCATCCTTCTATGTCCCATGAGTATTTTGTTCCCCCTTTAAAGAAGGACTGAAGCATCCACACATTGGTCTTTTTTCTTGAGCTTCATATGGTCTGTGACTTGTATCAAAGGTATTCCAAGCTTTTGGGCTAATATCTACTTCTCAGTGACTACATACCATGTGTGTTCTTTTGTGACTGGGTTATCTCACTTAGGGTGATATTTTCTAGTTCCATCCATTTGCCTGCACATTTCATGAAGTCATTGTTTTTAATAGCTAAGCAGTACTACATTATGCAAATGTACTATATTTTCTGTATCCATTCGTCCTTTGAGTTATATCTGGGTTGTTTCCAGCTTCTGGCTATTGTAAATAAGGCTGCTATGAACATAGTGAACCCTTACCAATAATTTTAAGAATAGAGTTATAGAAGATATTTAATATTATTTTTATTATTCTTTGAAATTTTTATGTGTTGTTATATGTTCATATATCTTGAACATATCTCTTCAACTACCACTGGGATCTGAGATCTCCTAGATACATCTTCCTTGCAAATTCATGTCATCTTTTTAAGACATTATCCTACTGACTCTAGTGTATACTGTCCATAATTGGGAAGGTTGTAAAGTCACCCACTAGGACATGGAGAACCATCCAATAACCATCCCTCTTAAAGAGAAGTAACTCTTTCTTCCTCTGCAACCAACAACTTCAAATAGCTCCTCATCTAGGCGTAAGATGTAGGAGTCTCCTTCTTACTCCTTGCTGGAATTTGTAACTGGCTTGATCTTATACAGGTAATTATAGCTGCTCTGAGTTCATATGTTCTGCAGCCATGACATACCCAGAAGCCACAATGTCACAATGCTATTCACTCTGGCCCTTTTATCTTTATGGCCCCTCTGTCCATATAAGCACAAATATTTTCTGATCAAATATAATACACCATCTCTTAATGTGCCCTTTTTTGTCCTACAACTATTGCAGAATCGTTGACAGCTCCTCCTTTCCCCAACCCTGGAATCTTCCATACCATGTACCACGTGCAGAGGTTTCATCATATCTTCTCTTAACTTTTCTATTGTCTTGCACTTCCTCCCTCTGCAATCCCACTTTTCCTCTCGGTAAAACACACTCTCCCATTTTTTACAGTGTTCTAATCATTCAAAAAGTTATTTCCATAAGCACAGAAAATTCCTTCCCCAAAATACATCTAGATCCTGTATTGTAAAAATAGCTTACCTGCTACAATGGGGAAAGAAAGGAATACGAACACAGGGCAAGTCGAGGAGCCCTTTATGCTTCATCTTCTCCATCTGCTATGATCCTAAAGCTACCCAGATATGACAAGATGCAAGGCTCATCTTTTTCATTCAGAAATTAAGCATCTAAAAACAGAGGGTAGAGACGGCCTGAGTCACTAGCCATATCTGTAGCTGAACAGAATTCCAGTTTAGCTCTCAAACATAGTAGCGATCATTCTCTTTCTACTCTATGTGGCTATGAAGATAATAAGGGAAAGAAAGAGTTCCTTTGTCTCTCTGCTAATCCATGTATAGACATGCATCCATGCCTACATGTCTCATGAACATCTCATACTCAACCTACACAAAACCGTCTCTTAATAATTCTTTCTCTAATCTAAACATTCAGTAACAATTCAGAAGCATGAGTGTCTTGTAGACTCACCTGTTCCTTTACTTCTCTAATGGCTAATCCTGATTGTCAGTTGGATTGGGCTGAGAAGCTTCCAAGAGATGAATATAGCATAGTTATGAGTGTGTATGGGAGAAGATTTCTAGGAATAACTAGGCAGGGCAAACCAACCCTAAATATGGATGGTACCATCTCATAGGCCAAGGAATCAGATGAAATAAAAAGAAAAAATGGATGAATTCCATGTTTTCAGGTATTTTTTCTTTCCCTCTGGTTTCTGTTTGTCATGAGATCATTTCTTTTTTTAAGCAATTTCCTTTTCTCCATGGTAACCTAAAATCAGGAACCAAAGTAAATATTTCTTCCCATGAAATTATATTTCTTAGTTATTTGTGATAGCAATGAAGGAGTGACTAACATAATTTCATCGACCATATATATAAGTACATATATATACATACATACTTATATATGTATATACACACATATATGTATATAAACTGCTACACTCCTGTCTAACAAATCATCTCTCATCTGAACAACTATATTCATTCCTCTTTAGCCAGTTTTGCCTCCAGGATAACTTTTCTAGTATATCTTCAGCACAAACATGTGCTACTGGCATCACATTAAAACATGGCTACATATCAGTGCCTTGCTTAAAAACCTTCCGTGGGTCTCTGTAACCCATATATAAGAATAGAATTCTTTTTCTGGGTCCATACAATCCCTTATACTATAGTCATCTTAAAGTCCAATCT
Organism: Micromys minutus; assembly: GCF_963924665.1. Lineage (NCBI taxonomy): Eukaryota > Metazoa > Chordata > Mammalia > Rodentia > Muridae > Micromys > Micromys minutus. Next base: position 9,984,631 of record NC_137963.1, on the reverse strand, counting down.
TAGTCCTCATCACCCAGTAGAGTGGTTCCCTGGAAGCTGTTCTTATTCTCCCTTTCACCCTTCATGCAAGCTCACCCCTGCACAGGTCGCTTTTAATCCTCAGGGCTTCTTCCTCCACATGTTCTCTGTCTGAAAGCTCTTATTACGCTTTTATTCCCCCACTGACCACTGTCTCTCAACACACAAAAAGCCACCTTCCTCTGCATCCCATGTTCTCCTTCACCAAGGCATGCATCTCCTTGAGTCACTTTTGTGCCTTACTAGTTCAATTGCTTCACTTGTCCATGTCTTTTTGGACAGCAGGGGATAAAATCACTGTTGCTTTGTATTTAATGTTTTATAGGTGATTTATATTTAGTAAGCACTCAGTGGATATCTGTTCAGTGACCAATTGAATGAATGGCTGAAGATAATTCCTTTCTTTCTATCATTACAAACAGCCCATAGAAGATCCCCCACTATATCACCATCAGCTGCTCTCTATTCTTTTATTCTATTTCTTGGTCATTTCATGAATCAAATGGTCCCTATTCTCTTCATATGATTTTAAAGCCATGTACTGATGCGTGCAACCTACCTGACATTTCTAGAATAAAGTGAAAATTTCATTTTAAAGAAAAAAAAATGAATCTGCTTTATCTATTCCTGTCTGTGGGTTTGAGAAACACAGTGTAAAAAAAAAAAAAGAAAAGATAGTCTTATTCTATGCAAATGTTGTTCAATGGCAATAAAATTTGTATATAGAGATTGAAATCAAAACAAAGTCATAAAAATCCCCATCATTCAAGAATATGTTTATAAACTCCCAAGGTTCATGACCTTAGAAACACTGAACTAAACTGTTAGAAATATAAATCTCCCAGGACCATATAACTCAACTTATTTATAGACAGATAAAGAAATCTACAATGAGAGAGGATTTATTTATTTATTTATTTATGGTCATACACCAATGTAAGCAGAACCTGGAACTCCAGGTTCATCAAGCTTCATAAATCTACTCTTTGTTGTAAGTTATCCTGATAGCTTTTGCTTTAAAGAAACAGAAGATTTTGCTCAGGACCACTACTATTGGGGCACATAGAGAATCTATTGCAAGGGAATTTTCAGTAATGAGCAGAGTCAAGCTGAAGTACAGATACAGGGCAGACAAAACAATCAAGTACCCAAGATGCAGGATGAAGGTACCTAAGTGGAACAGTACTCAGAGAAATGTTAGGTACAAAAGGAAAACCTGAAGAAACTTACTGTTCATTGAAGGCAGTTCAGACTCATTTGAGCAGAGGGAGAAGGAGAAGAATTCAATCAGTATGAGGGATGAATAGAATCAAGAGGGGTATTACTCCCCAATCTGACTTAGTAAGACTCTTGTTACAGCTATGCATACATTATATATATATATATATATATATATATATATATATATATATGCATGCATGTATGTATGTATGTAGCCAGAAATTTCAAGAACCTTCTTAAACTTTTCTCAAGCAAAGAATCTTTCTACTATTAACATAGTCATATTCCTGGCATGTAACTATCAAATTTCTACCTCAAGCTGTACTACAGAGCAATAATGATTTTAAAAACCCACAGAGTAGTGGTACAGAAACAACATGTTGATCAATGTAATTGATTCAAAGACTCAGAAATAAACCCACACACTTATGGACACTCGAATTTTGATAAAGGATCCAAAACCATAAAATAAAGGAGGGGGGGAAGAATTTTCAACAAATTGTGCTGGTCTAACTAGACGTCTACATGTAGAAGAATAAAAATAAAGCCAAATTTATCACCCTGCAAAAAACTCAAATTGAAGTGGATCAAGGACCACAATGTAAAACTTACTACAATAAATTTCATAGAAGAGAAAGTAAGGAATAGCAATTTACAAAGAGGACCTTATGGAACTGGAAAGCTTCTGTAAGGCAAAGGACATTGTCAATAGAACAAACTGACAACCTACAAATTGTAAAAGTATCTTCACCAACGCAATATCTGACAGAGGGCTAGTATTCAAAATTTATAAAGAGCTCATGAAGTTAAATACAAACAACCCAAATAATCCAGTTTTTTTTTTAAATGGGGCACAGAGATAAACAGAGAACTCTAAACATAGGAATCTCAAATGGCCAAGAAACTCTTAAAGAAATGTTCAACATCCTCAGTCATCAGGGAAATGTAAATCAAAATGACCCCAAGATCCCACATTACAACAATCAGAAGGACTACATTCAAAACCCAAGTGACAGCACATGCTGCAGAGGACTGCTGGGATTGCAAACTGATACAACCACTTTGCAAATCAATTTAGTGGTTCCTTAAAAAATTGGAAATAGTTTTACCTGAAGGCACAAATACACTACCTCTGGGCATATATCCACATATCGCAAAGTTGCCCAACTATTATGACAAAAATGTGTTCTACTTTGTTGATATCAGCCAGAACTGGAAGCATCCCAGATGTTCTTCAAACAAAAAATGGATAAAATGTGGTTTATTTACACAATGATATTCTATTCATCTATTAAAGACGAAGACATTGCGAATTGTGCAAGTACATGTATGGAACTAGAAAATATTATCCTAAGTCAGTGAACTCATACTCAAAATGGCAAGGATGGTATGTACTCACTGGTAAATGAATATTAGCCAAAAAGTTCAGAATACCTATGATACAACCCACAGACCATAAAAAAGTTTAACAAGAAGGAAGGCCCAAGTGAGAATGCTTCAACCAAACTAAGAAAAGGGAACAAAATAATCAGGGGAAGCAAGCAGGGGGAAAGGGGGATTATCTGGGTAGAAAAGGGAGGGGGAGGAGGAATGGGGACAGGATCAGATATGGGGAAAGACAGGAGAGAAGCCCAGGGGGCCGGAAGGATGGTTGCTTAGGATGAGGTATTTGGGTAGGAGGAACCTCTAGAAAGTTCCAGAGACTTGGGATATGAGAAGCTCCCAGGATTCAATGGGGTGACCTTAGCTGAAATGCCCAACAGTGTGTTGATGAAATCTCAAGGGACCACCTCCAGTAGTTAGACAAGGCCCCCAATGGAGGTATGATGAAACCATCTAACTCTAAAAATTATTGACCCTGTTCCTGTCTAAAAGAAATTCAGGGACAAAAAATGGAGCAGAGATTAAAGGATCTATCAGGGATCTATCCCATAGGCCTGCTCCAAACTCTGATGTTATTACTGATGCTATGTTGTGCTTGCAAACTGGAGCTTAGCATGGCTAAGCATGGCTATCCTTTGAGAGGCTCTACCAGCAGCTGATTGAAACAGATGCAGATATTTACAGCCAACCATTCGACTAAGGTCGGGATCCCTATGAAAATTAAGGGAAGAATTGAAGGGACTGGCGGGGGATGACAGCTTCATAGGAAAACCAATAGTATCAACTAACCTGGAACCCTCAGAGCATTTTAAGCCACCAACCAAAGAGCATACATACATGGGCTGGTCTGAGGCCCAAGGCACATATGTAGCAGAGGACTGTGTTGTCTGGCCTCAGAGGGAAAGGATGTGCCTAATCCTGTAGAGACTTGATGTCCCAGAGGAGAGTGATGGGGGTGGGCATCCACTTTTGAACTGAAAGGGAAGGGAGTTTGTTTGAAGAACGCTAAAAAGGGGGACCAGAAGGGGGATAACATTTGGAATGTAAATTTAAAAATTAATTTTAAAAAATACCCCCCGGAGACTTTAAGAATGTTCTTAAACTTTTCTCAAGCAAAGAATCTTTCTACTACCTACCTGATCATATTGTTGGCATGCAACTATCAATTTTCTACTTCAACTTTTATTTGCTGGGGCTTGAATAATTTAAAAGAAGTTAGGATAAAATGTCCGACCTTCCAAAAGACACCCCTTCCCAGGGATATAACTTGTAGCCTGAGTAAATTACCTGGTATACACAGCCTATCTGGAATTAACAGCATCTTCTTAATGTTGAGGAATAAATGCCAAATGATCAAACTGGTATAAAAGAGATTCCTTCATCTCTCCCTGGGAAACAGCACAAGCTCTACTTTTAAGACTTCTTCCCAGATCCCCCTGACATATTCCCTTTCCTATAATATATACCTCACTCCCAGCAAGCTGTCTTCAAAATTGCTGAGTACTTACTTTGCACCCAAAACCTCCTAAGTCAGGAGGGCTAAGTTTCCATAACAGGAGGTAATTCATCCAAGGTCAGAGAATCTTTATACTCTAGGACCCAGATATAGTAAGAATAAAGTGATGTCCTTTTTAGTGACTTCAGGTTATTCAAAGCTTTTTGCTTAGAACAAGGAAACTAGTCGATGGATCTGAATGGAGTTCTACACTTTAAAATAATAAACAAGAAACTATTTATAAGGCAAGAAAAATTGAAGGGCAGAAAGTAATGAATCACCATTGCAAGTTGGCACAGAAAGAAAAATTAGTTCATAAAAATGCAGTTGGATAAATAATAGGTTATTTCATCATGTAAATATATCCCCAAAATAACTTTATTCAAACGAAAACATCTATTGTGACCTAAACTATTTATCATGCTAACATATATCGAGAATCCTAACAAATTTATGAAAATGTTATATTCTGTAATCTCCTTGATCCAATGCAAATAAATAGTTGTGCTTCAACTGTCTTGTTATCAAATGATTAATCACAGCTGCCACGAGCAGCCAAGAATCAAATTCTGATCTTTTTTTTTTTCCGCCTTAGTGGGTGGCATTTGGAGAGTGTTCTTGGACTTATTTCTGAGTATTGGACCTTCTACAATAAAGATCATGTTCCCTGGTTTCCCTTGAACTAGGCCCAGCTGAGGAGAAATTTCTATTATCATATTTAAGTAAACTTCATGTTTTCCAGGTGAAAAAAAATGAATAGTTTCAAAGTGTTAAAGAAACCTGAGAAGAGAAGAAAATTAGCATCCAGTTTTTTATTGTTGACTCGTATCAAGAGACAAACTATTACTGTGTATGTGCATGTGTGCATGTGTGTGTATTTACATGCATGTGAGATCTCTCTCTCTCTCTTTCTCTCTCTCTCTCTCTCTGTGTGTGTTTACATGCATGTGAGATTTCTCTCTCTCTCTCTCTCTCTCTCTCTCTCTCTCTCTCTGTGTGTGTGTGTGTGTGTGTGTGTGTGTGTGTGTGTGCTCTCTCTCTCTCTCTCTCTCTCTCTCTCTCTCTGTGTGTGTGTGTGTGTGTGTGTGTCTGTCTCTCTGTCTGTCTATCTGTGTGTCTTGTGTGTGTGTGTACAAGTATCCACACAGAGATCAGAGGACCTCAGCTGTTGTTCAGAGGGTGCAGTTCATCTTGTATATTGGGACAGGATTCTATATTAACCTAAACCCAACAATTAAGGTAAACTGGCTGGCCCATGAGCCACAGAGATTCACTCTTCTCTGCCTTTTCAACATTGATATTTTGTTTGGCATATATTCTGAGGGGAATTAAATTCATGTTCCTCTTCAAGGACTTAAAAACTGAGCCACCTCCTCAGTTCTAGCAATGGAACTATCATGATGACAATAGATAATACTAGAACTTCTGCAAATCACCTGGAGACAGACTTGTCACCATGGTGAACTACAAACTACACTTAGCTTTTGTGGTCAGGGGGCGGGGCTTGGACACTGGTATTCTCCTCTTCTGAATATCCCATGAAACACCAGGACAATGGGAAACTTGTCAGACCCAGCAATTCAAAAGAGTTGAGATAACTTTAAAGCCCTGTATTTACACATGTCCACTTCTTCCAGAAAAACAGAGAGTTCATGTTTTGATAGTGATAGGTAGAAGGCAAGGTTTAGATCCAGGACGGCTTCTACTCTTGGAGCTGTTAGCCCATGAAAGAAGTTCCTAATCCTCGGATCTTCTGCTTCATTCTCTGTGAAACATAGCCATAAAAAGTTGGTACAAAACAAAACAATGCTTTCAGCTTCTCTGAGCTCTAGCATCCTAGGATATTACTTCATTCTGTCTGCCTCTGAGTAACTAGACCCCGACATATGGTTGTGGAATTGAACAGTGAAGGCAATAAAGCCGCTTCCCCCATTTTTTTGTAAAATTCTGCTTCATTACCTTTATAATTAGACAATTTTGATGTTACTTTTAAAAATCCTGTTCCATTTTTCCATCTTTTTTAAGAGTTTGTTTGGCAAGAGAATATGATTCCTGCAGAAATTAAAGGGGGAAAAAAAGAAATGAAAAGAAAAAAAGAAAGTTTCTGGCTGAAAGTCTGAATTTTATAACTGCCAGCTCTTTCAAAGGCAGGAAGGCTGCCGTAAAAGGACGGTTGCTAAGGAGACTATTGTATTTAAATTATCAGCTCACAATAGACCCAGCAAAGATATTGATTGTATGTGAGAGGGTAAAATTATTTTCTTCGAACTGAGGCGAATCTGAGGGTCTGAATCCAGGCTCACCCTTTCCATGCTAGAGGCAGACTTGGGGTGTGATTGTACCGTTTTCCATTGTCTAATTGAGGACGGCAAGAACCGAAGGAAAGATGCCGTCTTTGTGTTGTCCATTATAGTCTCTCCCTCAAGTTCACTGAAAGTGGGAGAAACACAAGAGAAAGGAAATGTGTTGTGTTCACAATGAAAACTAACGGTTCAAAAGAAAGTCTCACGAGCAGTCAGAAAGCTGGCAAATATGAGAAATACAAAACAGCAAAATAGTTACAGGGCACTTTTGTGTAAGGAAGCAGTATTTCCAGCCATCTGTTAGTGCATTTAATCTCTACAGCTGATTTAGTAGTAATAGTGGTAGCAGTAGTGCCATCATCATCATTGTCGTTGTCACCATCATCATTGTCATCATCATCATCTTTATTTGACAGGCAAGGAAACTGAAGAGTCAAGTCATTCAATGGTAATCCACATTCCTACATGTATGTTATGTTGCATATCTAAAGTTTTGAGTCCAAAAAGTTCCATAGCCCATTTGGACAAACTTTAGAAAAAGTGTCTTCCATCAAAAGTTCCAGTTCCTATCACCAGGCACAAAGGCCTAATAATAATAATAAATAATAATAATAATAATAATACATTTTAAAAAAATGGAAATTAAATTTTCAAATTCTCTTTATTCCAAAACCCAGTCAACAATCTGAGAAGGCAGTGACCTAACATCCTAAAGAGCCATTTCATTTCACCTGTCGCCTGTAGCTTGTATTGGAAGATGACACAAAGGCAGTCAGCCATCCCAGAGCTTAGTCTTGCCCCTGTGATCAGGTGCTTATTCCTGTCTCAGAGATGTATGGTATTGGTGAGTTTTCTTTATGTGGACTCTCTCTCTCCAGAGGGGGGAGATTTCTGCTTCTCTCTCATTATCATCTCATTGTCTAACATGGGAGAGTTCACACACACACACACACACACACACACACACACACACACACACACACACACACCCAAGGCTGCTGAGACCTGCTTTTCTCTTGAGCCACTGTTTGGATGACATCTAAATTGAAGGTTAACTCAGAGAAACAAAACATTACCAATGTGTAGGTGTGCACATTTCTTGCTATAGGATTAAGTACAAATGTGCACTATGAGACTCTGAAGTAGCCTTATTGTTAGAGAGATAGACAGGCATGCACTATCTAAGCCTGAAGAGAATAATCAGGATTTTATTAAGATATAGCTGATGAAATTAAGGATTGGTGGTAACAACAAAAACAATAAAATAACAAGCACATTGCATCCAGATGTGAGTCCAGTTTTTTCATGTTATTGGCCTCTACTGTTGTCTTTGGGAGCAACAGGGCAGATTCCCTCCAAATCAACAGTTTTTACGATATTACAGGGATGCTATGACTGCAAAGAGCCAGAATCCAAGGCTGCTGGATGCTACAGGTCACACACTTTTGTCTTCTTTCTGGATCTTTGCAGTTAGGTTCCTCTGTTCCCCAGGCCCAGACATTCTGGGTGATATAAAACTTGTCTGGAAATGCCCACTAATTTCTTTGTTCAAATTGTCCCAAGAGGTGTTGGTCATAGGTTAACCAGTTGGTATGTCAGAAGATGGTAAATAAAATTTAACACACTTAAGGTCCCAAGCAGCAGGCTTGCAACTTAAAATTTCTATCCAAGTCTACTAATAGTTGCTTCTCTACATAAGTCAGGATACCTGTAATCTTGACCATAAATTTAATGTGCATGTTTTTAAAACTTTTTTTCTCAAATCAATTTCAGCTTTTACTGACAATAAATAAAAAGAAAACATCATAAAATAAAATAGTGTATCAGTTCCTCTTCAATACATACATAAAAACCAAGGAGGTCAACAGACCCTATCTCAAGAAATAGAAAATTCAAGACATGGGAAATTCCTAAGATACCAATCAAACAGTTTATGTTAAAAGATGAAAGAAACAATTTATACTTGTTGAGTGACAATTGGTTAAATAAATCATATCAAACTTTTATTTCTTATATTATCTGCCATCAACCATGTATCTAAATTTATCGTCATAGGACATTCATTTTTCTGACTATGTGCATTTCACACTATGAGTGTACATTTGCACTTATGTGGTACAGATGAATATATGTATACATATGTGGAGGTGATAAGTCAACCTTAGACACCATTAAATTAAAGCCATTTGCACTATAATTATTTCCTTAGTAATCATTTTTGTTAGGTATATACTGAATGCACTCAGACATGCACTTGTGTGAAAGCACATGCACATGTACCATGCAGTTGGTTTTCTCCTTCCACCATGTGATTTCTGGGGATAAAACCCAGGTCATCAGGCATAGAATAAAGTGCTGAGCTATGTCACTGGCTCCATCCTACAGCTGAGACAGGGTCTTTCTCTCATTGGGAACTTGAACTTTCCAAGTAAGCTAGATAATACCTAGATAATAAAATAGCATCAAGTTATTAGAAAGGGTGTAATAGATCCAAAGATACAGACATGAGTCATTGACTTAGGTATAAGAAGAGAAAAGTAAAAGCATATTATAATACATTTTAAAGAAAATAGATCAGGGAAACATACCACTTGAACAGTAACTCAGAAGGGGAACAAAAGGTAGCAATGGTTATTTTTGAAGATTTTGCATACAAGGGACTGGCTAGAAACGTAAGAAATGTATTTTTTGTGATGGTTGGTATATGGTCTGCCCAGGAAATGACACTATTAGGAAATATAGCATTGTTGGAGTAGGTGTGTCACTGTGGGTGTGGGCTTTAAGCCCCTCATTCTAGCTATCTGGAAGCCAGTCTTCCATTAGCAGCTTTCAGATGAAGAAGTAAAACACCCAGCTCTGCCTAGATGCTGCCATGCTCCCATTTTGATGATCATGGACTTGACCTCTGAATCTATAAGCCAGCTCCAATTAAATGTTGTCCTTTATAAGAGGTAATTTGGTCATTGTGTCTACTCATGACAGTAAATCCCTAAGACATTCTTCGAAAGTAGCTTTAATTTTGTTTTATCGTTAAAAGTTACTTTTAAAAAAGGAATTTTGGGTGGTGTCTTTGTATGTGTTCTATGGCTGTGAAGAGCTACAACGACCATGGCAACTGCTATAAAAGAATGCATTTAATATAAAAGAAAGCATCTGCGTATAACCATCAGAGATTTAATCCATTGTCCTCATGGTGTAAAGCATGGAGTCTCACAGGCAGGGATTCTGCTGGAGAAATAGCTGTGCTCTGCATCTGAAACCACAGGCAGCAAGAAGAGAGGGGTACTGTTGGGTCTACCTTGGACCCTGAAAACCTCAAAGCTTACTCTCAATGACACACTTAAATCAACACAGCCACAACTACTCTAACAAGGCCACACCTTCAATTCTCTCCAAAATAGTGCCACTCCTTGATGACCAGGCATTCCCATGTATGAGTCTGTGGTGGACAGTCTCATTCTAACCACTACAGAGGGATAAGGAAATGACTCTGATGCTAAAGTGCTTTATATAAAAGCATGAAGACCTTAGTTCAATCATTAGCATACATTGAAAAAGCTAGAAGTGGTAACATAAGGCCAGAATTGAGAAATAGAGAAAAGCAGATACTCGGAGTTCACTGGCCAGGCAATTAGGCCTATTTAGTGAGTTCCGGGACCCAGTGATAGGCCATGCCTCAAAAATTAATGTGGAAGACTCCTAAAGGAGGATACCTCAAATTGATCCTGGTACATGTATATGTGTATACACCCACACCTATATCCCATCTACCACACAAATAATAAGTGGATGTTCTGTGAAGACAGATAATATATAGAGTATAGAAGACAGAAAGAAAAAAATGATAGAAAAATAGATAGGTGATAGATTGATTGATAGATACAAGATGATATAAATAGATAGATAGATGATAGATAGATAGATAGAAGATGATAGATAGATAGATAGATAGAAGATGATAGATAGATAGATGATAGATAGATGATAGATAGATAGATAGATGATAGATAGATAGATAGATAGATGATAGATAGATAGATAGATAGATGACATAGATAGATAGATAGATGATAGATAGATAGATAGATAGATAGATAGATGATAGATAGATGATAGATAGATAGATAGATAGATAGATAGATAGGTAGGTAGATAGATAGATGATAGATAGATAGATAGATAGATAGATAGATAGATGATAGATAGATAGGTGGATGGATGGATATGGGACCATTTGTATGTACCTATGCTTATCTATCTATATATGTGAATATGCACATATACGGTAGTATATGTATAGAAAGTAAATACTGTAGAAGTATATACAATGGAAGTAAATACACATATAGATAGACCTAACATGTTCCTGGTATCCCTTTTCCTTGCAGACCCCTTAGAAAGTTAACCTTTGTTCTGATCTTATACTTTGTGAAATCTAAAAACATACTTCCATTTGATCTTCTAGTAGTACTTTGAAGGGAACTGAAAACAATGACTTTGGATGAACCCACAGGACTATCAAGTTTAGGGTTTTCTTGTTTTATACTTGTCTTTTTCCACACCCCTATTGGCTACCTGTGGATGCATACCTGCACCATATTTGTCCCAGAAGACTCAGCCACTATGTCCTCCAAAAAAAAAAAAAAAAAAAAAGCATTCTCAGACTGGTCCCCTCTGCCCAGCACTACTGCCTCTATATACTAAGTTTCCTAACCTAGTACACAGACTAGAACAACTGCATCTGTGTCTACTGGCTTCTCATATTTGCCTCTCCACTTCAAATGCAAGCCTCAGAGTCAGTTACTTCATATTCCCCTCTCTACCCCATTCCCAGTGCCATGCCTGGCACATAGAAAACACTCAGTAAATGTTTGTCAAATAAATGATTCAGAGAATGATCATTCCAGAGGCTGGTGGCTTCATAAGATTTGAGTTATTGCATTTTTCCCCTATCTAGACAGAAAAGCTCCAGACGACCCCTGGGCTGTGTTCAGATATTGTAAATAATTGATCATAAAGATGAAACACACAGGCTGGACGGAGACCAGGGAACCTGTCAATATCATGGGAATAAATCTCTGTTCACAGCAGCCTTGTGTCTGGGCTGGCTTTCCAAGGCCATTAAACTATCACTGTGGTGCAGGCATTAGTTGGAATAAAGTGTTTGTGTTTGTTTGTTATCATTTCTTAGTAAAACTAATTAAGGAACTAATTGATTGTTTTGTTGTTCTACTAATTAACTCCATATGGTGCCCATTTCCATGGAGATAGACTATGAGTTATGGGAAGGACTCAGATTTAACATGTCTTTTCTGGGTTTAGGGACAATTCTTTAGAATTAAGTATCCTTTCCAATCGTATTGCCCTTCATTGCTACGGTTATATTCTTGGCTTCCTTATATCCTGAGGTTCATGAAGTCAGTGAAGGCCAGGAAGGAAAGTGTTAGAAGAAAGAGTAAAAACATCAAGCCTTTAAACAAAACAAACAACAACAACAAAAAAAAAAAACATTCATAGAGAGAGTAATCAGGGAAGTCCTGGCTAAAACAATAATAAAAATTCCAGATGCTAAAACGTTTAGCACCTACTATGTAGTTCACAGTACAAATAATACACTCATATCTTATACCTAATGTGTGAGAACAAATGCCCTTGTTAGTAATTCTCCTCTGTGAAAAAAGAAAGTGATAACTTAGGATCATTTGCATAAGGTTATCCATCTATGTTTTATTCATTCATGCATTGTTTTACCAATATTTACTAAACAGCCACAATGTGCCCAGCACTGTCTTAACTTCTAAAAATAGCTGAGCTGAAGTCAGTTTTTCTCTTCATGAGACCAATTTTCCAGAAGGAAAAGAGAAGTAATGAGCTAAAAAAATAAAAATAAAAAATAATAAAGGTTATTTTAGATAATGACAAGGACAAGAAAAACATATCAGGTTGTGGTGAGAGATAAAGAAGAATGTGATACATCTCTCCTACCAATTGAGTAGGAGAGTTCTCTGAAAGTAGATAATATCTGAGAAGGAGATTGTATAGAAAAGAACCAGCAATGGGAATGTGTCGAATGAGAACCTTCTAGACAACAAAAAAAGCAGACAAAAAGCTGAAGCAGGAAGAAGCTTTCTGTCCAAGTAGCCAGAGACAGATGACGAAGCAGATAAGACAGCTTAGATCAGATAGACCAGGTAAAAGAATAGTGCCCGGTTATGGGAACCATGTGTGAAGATTTCTGTCCAGCTGGCTTTAAAACTCAGGTTTGTCTCACCGTTCTTTGCTGTCCCCAGTTACTGAGCAACCTAGGATTTTCTCCAAGAATGTCCAGAGATGATACTTGAGAGTGACTTGTTGGGTAGCTCCTGATGTGTGCTTTATAGATTTCCAAGAGCCAAGGAAAGCAATCTTGTGATTGCCAATCTGCAGAATGGGGATACAATTTATTCAAGGTCAGAATGCTAAGCTCAGATCAAATTTTCTTAAATACCTAGAGCACGATATGAGTTAGTGCTCAATAAATGTTCATTCTGCTTCCATTCACATGATGCACAAGGTATTCTCGGTACAGCCAATATACACTGGAAGCCAACATATGTGATTCAAGTGGCCTAATATACCTTGTATAGAGTAAACTGGCCCTGTGTTCTCAGAACGTATCATAAGAGCATTCTAATATTCTATTGTCCTTCGGTCCTCTCAGTAAACACACAGTGCAGAATAATGTCCAACGCGCCACAACCTAGATCAGAGTTCTGCAGTGAAGCCCAACCTAGAGAAGGCCTCTAAGCCTAAGATAAAATGTTTCACTAATAAACTCCCCAAATTAGGGACATTTATTCCTATATGTTATTGCAGCAGTGGATAATCATCATTTCCATTACAGGTAAGCTCTTTAGATAGTTGGATGGTGAATTAAGTGTATTCAGATGTCATGTCTTCCACAACGCCTGAGAATCTAACATGCTTCCCTGTCCTAGATCCATAATAATATTTACTTAATTCAGAAACACTGGACTTCCACACTGCCTGGTCACTGTGATTGGCAGATACATAATTAAAATTTTTAAAGAGGCAAAGTGAATTAATCATAGCCTATGTGTACCTAGTCATCTGCAGGTGGGTGGACTATTAATGAGAGTTATGCCATGGGGGGAAGAATGTAGGCTCTGAATTCAAACACAAATACAATTTCTGCTATCCTGTTAGGAAAAAATATTCATCTTGAAGCATGAATGTTTCAATCCCTATGAAGAGGAAGATGATGCTGACTTCTTGGTAAAGTTGACAAGACTGCAGAGAAAAATGAATGTGTCACCATGATGTCCGTTCAGTGTTGCCGTTCAGATAAGCCTGTGTTTAGTTGTAGAGCCTTTTTCTACTTCAACGTTTGTTGGTAAGAACACTTAACATGAGATCAGTGCTCTTAAAGACTTCCAAGTATAAGATAGAAAACGGTTATTGACAGCCCCCTTTGTAGACTGTTGTTCCCAAGAATGAGTTCTCAAAACTTCTTCCTCTGACATACCAAACTTGTGTACCTGTTAAAATATAGCTTCAACGGATGATCTCTAAAGTTTCGTATATTAAAGGCTTGATCCTCAGCACGCAGCACTACCAGAGGTAGAAGAAACTCAGAACTAGGACCTGGTAGGAAAGTCTCTCATATCTAGGGTTGTTTACCTAAAGGGGTTATTGGAGTCTCATTTCTCAAAATTTAGTCTCAGTCTAAAATGAAAAAGTAACCTAACCTTGATCCATTGCCTCATCATAGGACCAAAAGCAATTGAGTTAACCATAGTTGAAAATGTCCAAAACCATAAGCTAAAATAAATGTCATCTCTGTCTAAGCTGACTATCTCAAGTATTTGTTACAGTAGCAGGAAGCTATTAACAACTTTATTAACAACTTATTTCCCTTGGAAAGCACCAACTTTTGGTTGTTTCCGTCTACTGTATGACTGAATCATTTTAGATACCTCATGTAAGTGACATAAAGCACATTTGTTCTTTCATGACTAGATCACTTCATTTAAAACCATATCCACTAGGTTCACCTGTACTATCACATATGGATGAGTTTTTTCTTTGTTTGGGTTAGTAATATTCTATTCTGATCCGGTGCCTAGTAATGAATCTGGGATACATGTAAATTTATTGTTCTACAGTACTACAGTGAAAATAAAAATATTTTATCATCTAGTGGTGTCATAGCCAACATAATGTCATTCATTCATCCTGGGGGTGGGCCATGTAATGAAAACATTGCACTTTTACCCATATAAAAGTATACCGTGCATAACTATGTATACAATGTTTCAAAAAATAACAAATGATTTTGTTACTGATTTATGTACTTATAATTCTATGCTTTTGTTATTTTTAGAGTGCATGTCTACTGTCTTAGTTCGTGATCTACTGCTGTGAAGAGACATCATGACCACAGCAACCACAATAAAAGAAACATTTCACTGTGACTGACTTATAGTTTCAGAGATTTAGTTCATTATCATCATGGAAGGAAGCATGATGGTATGCAGGCAGAAGTGGTGCTGGAGAAAGATCCAAGAGTTTTAGATCTGGATCACCAGTCAGCAGGAGGAGAGTATGACACTGGGCCTGGCTTGAGCTTTTGCATACTCAAAGCCAGAAACCATTACCACCACCACCAAACAACCCCGCCCACTGTGATGCACTCACACCAAGGCTATGCCTACTTTACCTAGGTTATACTTCCCAAAATGCTACTCTTTATGGTCTACAGGAGCATGTTCATTCAACTCACCCTACCTACTTTTTTGTAAGGTCAATGGAAAGCCAACAGTAGAGTAGCTAATTAATGTTCATGAGATACTGAGTTAGATTTTAAGAAATAATTTTAAAAAGGTTTATTATAACACATGTTAATCCTGTGGCAACCTTGTTGTGACTCATATTCATTATTCATTACAGCTCTTCTTCTTGCTTGTTTTTTTTTTCTTTCTTTCTTTCTTTCTTTCTTTCTTTTTTTTTTTTTTTTTTTTTTTTTTTTTTTTTTTTTTTTTTTTTTTTTGTTTTGTTTTGTTTTTCAACTCTAAACAAGGGCAAACTAGGGCTTCATACAAGCTAGGTAGTTGATCTACCACTGAATCACACCCCCAACCTTGCTGAGTCTTTTTAATATATTTCTTCTTCTTCTTCTTCTTCTTCTTCTTCTTCTTCTTCTTCTTCTTCTTCTTCTTCTTCTTCTTCTTCTTCTTCTTCTTCTTCTTCTCCTTCTCTTTCTCCTCCTCCTCCTTCTCCTCCTCCTCCTCCTCCTCCTCCTCCTCCTCCTCCTCCTCCTCCTCCTCCTCCTTCTCCTTCTCTTTCTCCTCCTCCTCCTTCTCCTTCTCCTTCTCTTTCTCCTCCTCCTTCTTTGTTTTTTTATGTTTTAAGGTCAGGTTTCCTGTCATAAAGGCTGAGCTGAAACTCATTATGAAACCAAGAATGATTCTGGCATTCTGATCTTCCTTTCCTTACCTCACAAGCCATGGCCTTATAATGCATTTACCATCATGTCAAGTTGGCTCTCTTGAACTTGATTTATTCTCATGTTGTTTTGTTTATTGCATCTTTCAAACAAGTCAGATATAAAACTCACACACTCACCACAACCCTGGTATCTTGATATATAATTGCCTACCCTTTACATCAATGATGTTCTTAGAGTGACAGAAATTCCTAATACTACATCTGTTAAAAAGTATCCTTGGGGCCAGGGAGGTAGCTCAGTGGACCTAAAAGAGCACTGGATTCTCTTCAAGAGGACTATATTTCAATTCACAGCACCCAACTCATCTAACTTCCACAGGCTCAGCACCTATGAAAAACACCTAGATAAAATAATCATTAAACATCAATAAAATTTTAAATGAAAAAAATATAATTTAAAAAATAAAAATAAAATTTTAAAGTATTCCTGAAACCAAGTTTGTATATAATACATGCTCTGTATTCTTCCATCAATAGACATTTAGTTTGTTTCCAAACCTTGGCTACCGTGATAAGTACAGCAGCCAAGAAAAGGTACACTGGGGAGAAGATAGTCTTTTCCACAAAGTGATAGAAAGATTGGATATCTGCGTGTAAAACAGTGGAAATTGACACTTATACCATACACATACTTACACATCAAAAAAAAAAAAAAAAAAAAAAAACAAAAGCAAAAAAAAGGACAAGATTGAAAATGGATTAAAGATTTAGTTCTAAAACCTGATAACCAAAATCCCTAGATTAAAATTTAGGAGATAAACTTTATGATTATGGGCATTGGCAATAATTTCTTAGACAGAACACTAAAAGCACAAGCAACAAAATATTGTTATATCAAGACAAAAAGAATCTTCACTCCAAAAGGAGTGATTAAGAGAGTAAAAGAAAAAAAATCCTCTTAGGAGATAGGGAGTAATGAGAATAAACCATAAATCTGATCGAGCTTAATGTCCAAACTTTATGAAACATTCCAACAACTCAATAGCAAAAGAAAAATAAATGCCAACAGCTACATTTTAAAACGGACCAACTATGGTTAACCACTATCGTGCTTTCTAGACAAGCACGAGCATCTTAGTTCTATCTCTAGAACAAATTGAAAACAGTCAGGCATGGTAGTTTGCCCCTGTAATTCCCACACTTGAGAGTAGATACGGGGTCATCCTTCAGGGCTCAAAGGGCTCACTAACCAGCCATATTAGTCTATTTGACATGCTTTGGGACAACGAAAAACACTATCTCAAAAAACACGAGGTAGATAACTCCTGAGGAAGTGTGCCTGTGACTTCCACATTCATTTCCACAAACATGCATACACAACCCCAGAGACATATATGCCCACACTCACTGACAAAGGACAAAATATGGTAAAGTCATTTCTTCAAAGGAAATAGATAAAGTTGTCAAAATTGTCCATATTTAGAGAATTTCAAACCAAAACCATAATGATAAATCACTTCCTGTCTGTTTAGGTGCTAATTATTGAAATAAACAAGAAATAATACACATTGATAAGGACATGGAAAAGGGGAATTATATATTGCTGGTGCTTTCAGATATCAAAAACAGCATTGATATACCTAGTAACAATTAAATACAGAATGCCCATACAATCCAGCAATTCCATTTCTGCATCTACAGTGACAGGAACTGAAAGGAAGAATGCAAAATGGTAATGTACCTATTCTTACTCCTATGATGGCCTTCAGTTCATCTTTTAGATCCAGAAGTCTGAATTTAATCCTGGCTCTGCCTCTCACATTACAAAGCCAGGTCACCTCCACCCAATCCCTGCCTCCAGTAAGCCTTTATTTTGTTCTCTATAAAGTGAGAAATTGATGGGATCAGAAAATCTCAGAAGATGCCAACAAAAGTTGATGAGGGGCAAACGTGATAGCTCTTGTGCCATTTTGGATTCCAGCAATTGAGGCAACTCAGAATTGTGAGTTGTCCCCTGCCCATTGCTTCAAGTGTCCAGGCTAG
Source organism: Micromys minutus (assembly GCF_963924665.1). NCBI lineage: Eukaryota > Metazoa > Chordata > Mammalia > Rodentia > Muridae > Micromys > Micromys minutus. The sequence continues at coordinate 9,966,721 of NC_137963.1, read as the reverse complement.
CCTCTTACTCATCTCAAGTGTGGCTTCTTAATAAGAAGTTTTCCAAACCTCTTCTCTGTTTTTCCTCTCCTGTCTAGTCACTAACCTTTCCAATTGTTTATTTCCTTTGATGTTGTGTGAAGCTCCAGAATAATTGTTGCAGGAGGAGCAATCAGCTCATCCTTCAGCAAGCCATTGAGACAGACAGGCAAGCAGAGTATTAGGCTGTCAGTTTCCAGGCCTTTCCAAATGTTAGAACAATTTCGGTGAATTACAAGCAATAGAAAATCACTTTGGGTGCTCATTAGGCAGGAGGTAGGAACGATGATGAATGCTTGGAAGCAGAGACAGTAGCAGGCTTTCTGGAAGCCGAAAGCCATACCTTCGTCTATGTTCCAGAGGTGACTCACTTAACCCTCACTCTTCAAGAGAAAACCCAAGGAGTTCTCATTTTGGTGAATGGAACAAGTAACTGTGCATTTATGTAGCATCTACTGTCTATCATGGGTCCTAGAGATGAGCAATTACTACATGCAGCACAAGAAAGGGATGTAGACATGCTATAGAAGAAGAACAGATAGGAGATGATGTGGATAGTTCAGTGGTCAAGATTGAATGCTTCTCATGCAGAGGATGTGTGTTGTGTTAAATACTTTAAAAAAGAGACACAGCATGATACACTATTTCTGCAACAGATGTGAACTACTTTCTCATAACTATGACAGAGAGGAGGAAGGAGGGCAGAGGGGATAGCTTGGAAGGTAGTGTGCCTGTAGCCCAATGTTGAAGACCTGAGCTTGGACTCCCAGCACCCACTAGAATGGTCATTCTCATCTAGCATTGGGGGCTAGTTGGTGATCTCTAGGTTTAGTGAAAAACCTAGTCTCAAATGTGAGGTGGCGAGTAAGAGTGAAGACACATATCATCTCTTATCTTCCATAAGCATGTTACATGCATATACAGCATGCATGCGGGTGAGCACACACAGCACAAGAAGAAATGTTTTCTTTTTCTTAATGGTATTCAAGGTTACAGTCAATGGTCAGTTTATTCTTTCTGAGCCTGTGGTGAGGCAGAGTATCATGAAGAGCATGGTGAAGCCCATCTCATAGCATCTAGGAAGCAGAGAGCCAGGATGGGTCAGAACAGACAACATATTCTCTTTTACAAGCATACCTCCAGTAGCCCACTTCCTCCAAACAACTGCCTCTTCCCCCTTCTTACGACATCACAATAATGCTTTCATGTTGCAAATTCATCAGTGGGTCACTGGAGATGTTATAGGCCTTGTGATCCTATCATTTACATTGGAAAGCCAACCCTTTATTATGAAAGCTTTTTCATATCTAAACCACTGCACAGTGCTATTGTGTTCAAATTGTGGAAATAAGGGCTTTGCATACATAATAAGTTATATGGAAATTCACAATTAACTTTAGGTCAATATTATCTGTATTTTATAGATGAGGAAACTGCCGTATGAAGAATCCAACACATTAACTCAAGAATTAGAGCCAACAAGTGTCTGAGGATGAATACTTAAATGTATAAGTGAGTCATCTGAAACAGACCTAGATGGTTCTCATAGTTTTTTGAGAAATGGGGTTGACTGATAAATGTAATCATCGTGAAGACAGTAAAGACCCTCTAAAGAGACTCCTGCCCTTCTATGTTGCTGAGTATTGAAACCATGACACCTGTGAAATGAGATTTCTCTAGGAATCTCATGCTGGGAAAAGAAAATATTAGAAAACAGCAGTTATTTCTGGTACCATAAAAGGTATATGTCTTCCAAAGAGAGCTTTCACACAGTTCTGAGTTACCAGACCTCCTCAAAGACAACTATTGCTCTAACATATGGAGAAACACAGTTTGGCCAGTTCTGCTGTTAAAATAGACAAAGTTAAATATCTTTACTTTAAGATACTTCTTACTTTCTGTTTAATCTTAAATCTCGTGTCAGAACCCAAAAGATAGACCTAGGTTTGGGAGGGCTCTCTGAGTCTTTTTTGATACTTTTCTCTGTGTAGTCACGTCAAATACATATTTTCTGCTTTTCCCTATTACTTGTCAGTTTAATTGGTGAACTGAGGATGGATGCTGAGCCTAAATTGTCAGGATCCAACCTCTGACCCTAAAAACTCTAGTAATGTAAATAGAAGATCCATCAAGAAGATTAGAATTCAATTCCACTTTCTATCATCTACTATCCTTGGGACCTAAAGGATTCACTTGGGCTTTCTGAGCCTTGTAATTCTCAGAGAAAATACTGTGGTACCAGATTTCTGGGTGTGAATGGGATACTGGGAAATGATGGAAGATAGAAGCCAATATCAGAAAATCAGATCAGTTTTCAATCTATCATTCACAGAATTTGCCAGGTGCCTGATGTGGGCCTCTGTGCTAGGTAAAGGATTATGGAGGAAAAGAAAAATGAAACCAAATCTTCACTATTACAAGAAATGCAGCACAGTAAGGAAGGCATATGAGTATCAATCTCTGCCCTGGCTGTTAGGTTCTGAGATTAGCGAATTCTTTCTGTGGTTGCTCTCTCCTGGTCCCCAGGGTGAATACAAAGTCATCTACTGTGTAGAATAGCCCAATGCTTGCTGGATACTGATAAATAAAAGAAGAGCCAGAAGCTCTCAGAAGAGCTGCAAACACTAAGTGGAAGACAGAAGAATAGAGAAAGAAAGACAAAGCTGTGCAGAGATGTTCAGGGACCAAAGAGGGCGAAGTGGTGTTAAGCTTAGACTGAGGGGCCAAATAGCTCTGTAGTGTCTTAAATGTCCAAGTTTAAATAATACTAAAGAACTCAGAAGTATCTGAGGAGCCTTGTTGGCCAAAGGTCAGATTGTCACCCATGAGTTGTATAGATCATTGAGGTATTTATCTGTGCTTTGAGACTGCTTCTGATTGGTACATTTCATCAAAACCATCTATAACCTCAGAGTCTTAATATATACGTAAACTCAGAGAGAGATTCAGAGAAGAAGAGGTAGAGAGGTATAGAATACCTTTAGATAATAACTATGACCTGAACCTCAATCACTGACCAAGGGAGTTCTAAGAGCCATCAGAGAATTGTCTTATTTTACTGTCTGTGGAGGAAGTTAAAGATAAAGTTTTAGAGATGTTAGTGAACAGATAGAGCTCATGCATGTTTTGGGGTGGCAGAGAGTAGGTCCGGTCATTTCTACCAATGTAAAAAGGAGGTGGTCGAGAACTCTTCTACAGATAAGGTGACCTTCGAGTGAAGTCCTGACCTTAATGTGTTGTCTGTGAAGGTCAGGACGTCTGCCAGCACCACCCTATAATCTCAGACCATGACACTAGGGTCTCTCTTCTGCAACTTCAACCTTTTCAAAGCCTACTTTTAATGATGGTCCTCAAACACTTTAATTTTCCTCTAACCCACCATCCACCACAGATAGTGGGGAAAAAGTATATGGCAGTAGTGGACCTGTTTAGAAATGGTTCTTTGCATCAACTCCCATCTGCATGGTCTAAAAATCAGCAGTTCAGTTCACAGGTTAGCAGCTGCAGCAGGATCTCCTCAGTCCAGTCCTGGAAAGTCAGGATAGCAAACAGGAATCATCAGTGGTAGCATTATCTAGCAGAGACAGCAAGGCTTCAGACTGGGATCATTTCAGCAACAGGGACCAGCGGGATGCCAGAAGTTCTGAGCCGGGCATCTCTCAGGGAAGCAAAGATCACTGAAGATGAGACACCCACAATTTTTGCATGGCTAACTCTGTAAGCAAGCCAAGTTCAGCCTGCGCTGTCTGTTGAGTCCTATTTATACCCTCCAAACATCATGCATTCTACAATGGTCTTTCCTTAGCATGTGTCTTGCCTCAGCACGTGCAGCCAATCAGCCAGAGTCCTTGGAAGCAGCAAAAAGCTGCAGCATACTACCAGAAGTTTTTCTGATGTATTTCTCTCTATGGAATCCTGAAAAGTGCAGCTCAACTTTGCAATAAAAGGTGGATCAATACATGTCTGACGCTAACAAAGAATTCTTTATCATGTGTTCTTTCATGTGTTCGCTGTATGAGAACATCCTTTCTCCTGTGTCTACTTCATCCAAATGTTTGTTCACAAGTCTGCTCTAGTCTTTTACCAGTGTCCACTTCAGCATAACACTCCTTCTCATGTTTGACCCAGTAGAACACCATCCAACACAACTAACTTTCCAGAGAGCCCTTAGGTTTTCACTTCAGATGATGAAGATCAACAATAATGGTAATGGGATGGGTTGGTGATGATAAATGGAAGTAATAGTGATAGTTTTGTAAAGTCTTGGTGATGGTGATGGTGTAGTGATAGTGCTGATGATGATGAAGGTGGTAGAGCAACTTCGTGGTCATGGGTGTATGATGGTTATTATGATGATTATGGTGGTGGTGATGATGATGATAGTAAAAATATTAGTAGGGGTTGTGCTGACAAGGAAACAAGGTAATAAGAACATTTTTCTTTTATGAAGTTAAATTGTGATAACACCTTCTCACCAGCAATCAGTAGATCCTAGTGACTTTTACACACTTGAGATTGGAGCTAAGTGTTCAGGTAGATGATAAAAGAAATTTTCCTATATCTGGCTTCAGAGAAAAGAGTTAGTTTGACAGTCAGTCAAGGTAGGCAAGAAAAATAGTTGTCATTTGTAGGGCTTTCATCAGGCACAGCAAGATGCTTTCATGTTCATCATCTATGACATTTTGTGATAGACATTGCTTCCACCAGACAGAGAAAGCCATTGAGCAAAGAGCCCACTGGAACAACAATAAGGAATCCATACAGTGGCGAGCAGAAAGGAAGGGGAAGTGCTGAGCAAATAGGAATTTCTATGTAAACTATCTTTTACCATTGTCCTGAGAAAGGACACTCTAAGAACCAGTTACTGCCTCAGAGAGAAAGTGCCACCTTCACATGGGTACCGTTCAAGCAGAAGTCAGAACCTTCACGGAAGCTGGATGAGATTGTGGCACTGGATTGAAGCATTGTGTTGGAAGATCTGATGATTAGTTTCCACTGTCAATTGGACATGACATAGGATCACGAGGGAAGGAAGTCTTAATGAGGAATTTTCCTGTGGCCTGCTTGTAAGATAATTTCTTAATAGGCTTAACTGATATGGAGAGACTCGCCCTGAACATGGGCAGCACCATTTATTCTGGGCTGGACCCTGAAACCAATAAAAAGGGAGAACAATCTGAGCTCTAGTAGGTTTCTCATGTTAGTTCCTTGCTCTCTGATCTGGAATGTAGATGTAGTGCTAATAGCTGCTTTAGTTTCCTGCTGCCTAGACTTTACAGCAATGAAGGATTATAATCCAGACCTGTAAACCTAACAAACCCTTCAGTTATTTCAGCAAATAATACCACTACCATAGGAAACAAAAGTAAACAGATGCATTAGGTTTGGGAAGCATTTTGTCCAGGAATCCCTGACACAGGAGGTATGAATGCACATGGTTTCCTCTCAAAGCACACTGAGTAGATGAAAGAGCAACACACACACACACACACACACACACACACACACACACACAACAACAACAACAACAACAACAACAACAACAACAACAACAACCCCTTCTCCATATCTGGTCCAGAGAAGCATTTGACACAAGGCTCCAGTCCAACTCTGTAAATGAATGTCCCAAGGCAGATTTCTTTTCTTTCTTTTTTTTTTTTTTTTGCCCCTAATCCCTTTTAAACATATCTAGTTTCCTTAAATGACTTAATTCTCTCCTCTGCTCCTCTCTGGACCACCTTGGAACAGCCCCCACCACAGGGAGCTCTTTAATTGGCAGTAGCTTTGCCATCACCTAGCTGTAGAGGTGGAGAGGTATTTAGTGCTGTTTGTTTTGTGTGATGGGGGGGTGGTGAAGGGAGATAAGGGAGAGTTCTTCAAAACCAAGTAGCTACAGTAGCCTGTTCAACATCATTTGAAGGTGATAAATTGGGCCTGTATTTTTTTGTCATTTTTTTTTCTCCTGCTGCTTCTTCTGACAAGTGGCCACTGCTGAGATTTCTGAAGGAGACAGAATAGCTTTCTCAAGCAGACATTGCTTTCTGTCACCTCACCTCCCTCCCTTCCTTTTCTTCCTTACTTCCCAGGCTACCACCACCAACTGTAAATCCAGCCCCAGGGCAGTACCTAGAGAACACACGGCAGCTTCTCTGATGATCCATGTGCCCAGGCAACTGAGATCTGAAATAAATGTCTGTAACAAAGAAAGGGTTCCACAGGAATATGACCAAGGAGGCTGGGAATCCAGCCCACACACTCAGGCTATGGAAATATCCCTAACATCTTGACTTACTGATTGTGCTGTGCGTTCATTTTTTCCAAGTACTTTTTTTGAGTGTCCACTGTGTGCCATACACTGCCCTAGAAGAAACATCACTGAACAGAATTGACAATGGTCCTTAACTTGGCGAGAAAGAGGAAATCTGAGACAAAATGTTGTTTATAGAATAAGTCGGCAGAGTAAATATCTCTAGAGGGTGCTGATGACGATGGGAAGTGAAGCCAACTGAGGAGGAAAAGGGTGACTGACAGAATGGGGTGGGAGTGGGGAGGTGACATTTTTAGTAAGATGAAAAGGCAGCCCTTGCTTGAAGCTATAATGCAGGATCAGAGCCCTAAACACATGCCCTCTCTCCATCATTTCTCCATTGAGCCATTGGCTCAATATCCATGACTTCGTCCATCCATAATTCTGTCCTTCATTCATACAGCCATTCCCCGATCATTCTTCCAATTGTTCCAGCCTTGTTTACTGAATCCCTATGTGTTCACTCATTCCCATTTGCTTGCTATGTCATTCTTTCAATCATGGGCTCAGATGCTCATCAGCATCTTCCGTTTGTGTCTCTAGTATGTCACATCTCCTTCCACAAACATGCCGCCAGCCCTCCATACCTTTACATCAGTGATTGTTCTCAAGCTTGATAAACTTACTTCAGGGCTGACGTGAGGTCTGACTGACGGCTCCAACTCATGGTTCCAAAGATCCATTTCTCTACCATGACATTTACACTGGTTCATTTTGACTGCCAACTAGACACATTTAGAACTCCTGGAAGGAGAGCTGTAAGGTGGGATTACCTAGCTCAGGTTGTCCTGTAAGCTTGTTGGTGGGGAATTATGGTGATTTAAGAGGAGCCAGCCCACTAGTGGTGGCACCATTCCTCACACAATGGTCACTCAACAGCTTAAGAAAGGAGAAAGAAAAAGCAAAGATTCATTCATATTCATCTCTCCTTTTATTTCTCTCCTTTTTCTTGCTCTGATGTTTTAAGTCCCTGCCTTAATTTCTTTACAATAATACAATATTGGACTGTAGCATTGATTTGTATGCAAAACAAACCTTTTTTCACATCCAAAGAAATTATACTACAATGTTGTTCAGGAGTCAAATTCTTAGCCTGGCACCCACTCAAGACCTTAAGCTCCTTAAATTTGGAGACAGTATCTTGTCCTTGTGATCTCATCCTTGCCACAGGATAACTACTCAGTAATGATTCATAAAGTCAGTCTTCAGAAACAGTCCGGACAAAGAATGAGGAAGAGAATCACTAGCTATCCAGCCACAGATGCGAGGCAAAGAAAGGGAAAGGCCAGAGGCAGTTCATGGTCACCAGAGACTATACACACCTGATTAAGCTTCACATTGACCCCTGGGGCAGCCCCTTTTAAACCTGAGGAAAATGAGTGATAGAAAGGTTAAGCGCCTTGCCAAAGATCGTATGGACAAGTGATAACCCAGCTGGCATTCTTCCAAGCCTGCAAAACCCCTAGACAGTACTTGCTGTAGTCCCACATTGCCTCCTTCTGTGCATGTGCTCAATCTCTCTCTCTCTCTCTCTCTCTCTCTCTCTCTCTCTCTCTCTCTCTCTCTCTCTCTCTCAAACACACACACACACACACACACACACACACACAGAGAGAGAGAGAGAGAGAGAGAGAGAGAGAGAGAGAGAGAGAGAGAGAGCACCTATTCCTGGAGTTTGGATTTCATTCAAGGCCCCAAGTCCACATACTAGCTACCTGATGATGCCCTGGATAATAATATTATTTTCTGGGTTTTCATTTAAATGGGGCCAGACCTCCCCAAGACCAGGAAGCCCTGGCCTCCAACCTTTTAACTGGTAATTACTCTACAGTCACAGTGTGAGATCATCCATTAACCTGAAGGCAAAGGGCACCCTGCTAATCAGCCAGCTCTATTCTATCAAGCAGCTGGGTTGATTGTGGACCTTAATCACAGAGGGATGGCCAGAATCAAAGTGTCTAACCCCAATGGGGGAAAAAGTTTTATTATAGAGGGCCTGACATCTGGCAGCCTCTACAAAAAGATCTTGTCACAGGCAATGTCTCAGCCAAGATCCACTTAATAGCCATGCAAAACTAAGAGGGAGCCTGAACCACGGGATGGAGCCTGAGACTCTGATTATGGTTAAAATAAGATTGGACTCTCTGAGCACTTTACATCGGCCAAGCACTACACTGGGTGCTTTATTCTTATCAAGTTTAATCTTAAAATAATGCTGCCATCCAGTAGCCCGGCACCCTTGCTTTTCAGAGGAAGGCTGAAGTCAAGGGAGACAAGAAACTTTCCAAGGTCAGACTTCGTGAATCTTTCCAGCACTGTCTTCTGAAAGCCAGGTATCTAACTTTCTGCGCATCTGATTTTTCTGCATTAGGAATAACAAAAACAGTTGATGGGTAGGTGGAGATGAAAGTGCAGTGCCCACCTTAGACACATTTGCATTTGAAGAGAACTGTGATTAACCTGAAGAAGAGGCAGGATAATCCTAGAATTGCAAAGGCTCTGCTGGATGGCCTGAACCTCTCTCTGTCCCATGCGTCTTTCTCCACCTAGGGGACATTGTGGGTCTCATTGGATCACTACTCTCATTGATCCACACTCCTTAATCACCCAGGCTCTGAATGCACAGCCCAGATAGATAGCTTAAGACACTGTACATATTTTTGGCAGACTGCTTGAAGAGAGAAAATAAACACGAAGCACAGTTACAGGTGGAATCGGTTCCCCTCCCTCCTCGGGTTCTTATTCTAATTAGTAAAATATTTTAAGTCTAGACTCAAATAGAAACTCAAGGACAATTTTATTCAAGTTTGAAAGCAAAGCATCCAAGAAAGACTAGCTGCTAGGAAAGGGGGAGAGAAGGGGCGAAGGAAAGAAAGCCATGCTATTTAAGTGGGCATGGAGGATACATACATGGTAAACAATCAGATACATAGCAGGGCACAGAGATTCACAGAAACACTGATGGAGCCTAACATGTTAGAGGACTACGGTTACAGCACAGATGTAAAGGAAGTAAAGATAAGTCAGCTTCTGTGACTAATTCAGGAAAGTGGGCAGATTGGTGAACCAGCACTGTTGTGATCTATAAGAGATAACAAGGTGATCCAGACGTAGGGTACAGCAGTGGTGGGGGAGAAGACTATTTCAGTCATGAATGGAAGCAGAAAATCCAAACACGCAACATCCCGCATCCAATATGAATGGGAACTCCAAGAAAGAAGTTGTGAATGCAAAGGCCCATTTATTGGTTAGACGTTAGTGGTGTGAATAGTTAGGACTGTTGCCAAGTTTAGAGTCAAATTATCTTGGACATGCTTAATGCCCTTAATAGTCATTTATTGTCCTATTCCATATGTAACATAACATCTTTGTGGCCATTAGATAAATCTTTAAAAATATACAAACGGGCCCTTCTTTTTCACCATACAGAAAGCTAAGAATCCCATCTGAGCCCATTTGAAGACTTGTTCATTCATTTTTCCAGAAAAAAAATCACTCTTTTGATCCATTGAGGTTTGGGGGTAAATTAGGGTACAGCAAACTTTATTGATGATATTTAAGAGAATAGGAAGGACTTTTTAAGCCCCTCCTGTTATTATGGGGTTCTGGGATGGAAATTCTGAGGGAGATGCTCAGCATTGGGGACTGAGTTGAGACAGGGACTCCTCAGCAACTGAGGACCTCACTCTTTCTCTCAGTGTCTTTATTGAGGTGAGTGGTCCAGGGTTTCTTACTCCTAGGAGGACATGTAGGCCATGAGGTCTACCACCCTGTGCTGTTTGTGCTGTAGCTGTATTCACTGTTATCACAGGAAATAAGCTTTACAAAGTTGTCATTGGGAGCAATGCCAGCTGCAGCATCAGAGGTAGAAGAGTGGGAGTTACTATTGAAGTCACAGGAGATAATCTGGTCCTCAGTGTAGTACAAGAGGCCCTTTAGTGGACCCTCAGATGTCTGCTTCACCACCTCCTTGATGTCATCATACTTGACAAGTTTCTCCAGGCAGCATTTAGATCCACAGTGGATACAATGGGGGTAGGAACATGGAAGGCCATGCGAGTGAGCTTCCTGTTCAACTTTGGGATGACCTTGCCCATAGCCTTTGGCAGCACCAGTGGATGCAGGGATGATGTTCTGCACTTCCCCACAACCGCCACACCACAGCTTTACAGAGCAGTCATCCATAGTCTTCTGAGTGGCAGTTGTGGCATGGACTGTGGTCATGAGCTCTTCCACAATGCCAAAGTTGTCAGGGATGACCTTGGCCAGGGAGGGATAAGCAATTGGCTATACAATATGCATTGCTGACAATCTTGAGTAAGTAGTCATATTTCTTGTGGTTCACACCCATCACAAACATGAGAGCATTGGCAAAAGGGGTGGAGATGATAACTCTTTGGGCCACACCCTTCAACTGGACCCAAGCCTTCTTCATGGTGATAGAGACACCAGTAGCTCCACAACATACTCAGTACCAGCATCACCCTATTTGATATTAGAGGGACCTCACTCCTGGAAGATGATGATTGGCTTCCTGTTGATGACAAGCTTCCCATTTTCAGCCTTGACTGTGCCACTGAATTTGCCATGGGTAGAGTCATACTGGAACATGTAGTTGAGATCAATGAAGGAGTCATTGATGGCAACAATCTCCACTTTCCAGATGCAGAAGAGAAGGCAGCCCTGGTAACCAGGCACCTAATACAGCCAAATCTGTTCACACTAACCTTTACTATCTTATCTACTGAATGAGGCTGACATAAGAGGAAGTGACTGTTTCTGGAGCACAGAGGAGCAGAGTCTTTTGATTCTCTGAAATGAGAACTACTTCTTCCATGGACATGAACTTCAGATAAACAGGGAATGCTGCTCTAACATCCACTGAGGCAGTGTTCCAGGTTTCAAAAAGTGGGTGAAAATACAGTGGTTGTATTATAGACTGACCTTCTTGAGGGTTGGGTGGTCATACCTTCATAAAATATTTAAGAAGGCTGGCTAGATAGAACTATGTTGATTATAGAGAGTTGGAGTGTTGAAAGTCTAGAGCCAAATTATCTTGGGTTATTTCAGATTTTCTAAATCATCATATGTTATTCATTCCTACATTTGACTTAACAGACCTTGTGACTGCTACTTTTGGAATGTACAAGCTGACTCCTAGCTTTACCAACCAGAAGGCTAAGAATGACGTGAGATAATATCTGGGACTCAGAGTAGACATTTCCCTATGTAGCTATAACCTGTTTACCAGATGTCTCTACAATGCATTTTTAAGGTGCCTTAATTTATGACTTTGTGTTATGAACACTCCACAAAATTCTTTATCACGTTGGACCACAGTTTTGCAGATATCCTGTTTATGTACCCCCAATTCTATACTCACTCATATTTGGATCAAGAACAATCTATTGCATATTCTATTTGAGGAGAAAACATTGTGGTTTACATCAATGGTGTCTTGAATCAGATACTTCACTCCCAACACATTCACAAGACTGTGGAGGGGACTCCTCACTTCCTGCCACCATCTTTCATTATCTGACTTACATACCTCCCCTCAGGTTGTTTATTTTTCCACTCTAATGCCACCATCATTGGCCAGCCATGGTCACCACAAGCATAAGCCTGGACTGAAACAATAGCCTCATAAGAGACCACAGCTGTTACATTTGCTTCCTACTGTGTAGCATCACAACATCAGCTTCTCACTCTGTAGTGTGCAACCCAAAATAAAATAAAATAAAAGGTCCTTTCTTTAGTCTTTACAATCCTTTGGAATTCAGGTCCTAAGACCACTCCTTTATTGTGAGCAAAGGTGTTTTTCATAGCTCCCTACAAACTATACAAAAGCAGCCCAGCCACTAGAAGAACATATAGGTGGGTTCTTTCCAAGATTTTCTTTTTTGCTTAGAGCATCACTGTGGGATAGCCAGAAAAGAAAGAAAGAAAGAATGAATGAATGAAAGAAAGAAAGAAAGAAAGAAAGATTGCACCTTGACTTGACTATAACTAGAACAGCACAGCTGTCTAGTTGTAGCTAGACTTTGTCTTCTTCCCGCTAAGCAAAACAAACAAACAAATAAACAAACCAATAGAAGGACCTCTTAAGTTTACAATGATTTGTATCTTCTCCTCATTCTGTTTCAGCTCCAGTGTGACTCTGAGAGTTCCCAAGCAGTGTTAAAAAGAAAATAGATCCAGAAACAGTCATGTTTTCATACTTACTACGGAGAACAAATTGAAAGTTTTGACAACAAATTGTTCATCTTGTGTCAGGAAGCTGAGAGAAGGAGTGGTCAGAATCTTCCAATCCACTTTGGGATCACACAATGATCTAAAGACCTATGACACAATTTGACTTCAAGCAAATTGGATGTGTTTGAAATCATGTTCATCTCAGCTATGGGTCCCTTTCTAGTGACCTTGGATGAATCAATTCATCCTCTGGGCCTTCATTTTGGCACCTGAAAGGGCTTGAGCCATATTTCAAGAAACACAATGAACTAAGCCATAGTAAATGTTAAGGGGTGGCATCTGTTGCTGGGTAACAGGTTTGGAGTTGGGATTGTTCTGCCTTTTTTATAGAGAGCTTATAGTCTAAGACCCTGGGATTGAGTTTGCACAACTAGATCACAGCCCTATCAATGTTATTGTCAGTTAGAAAAATATTCCTGGGAAACTCCCAATAGCAGTAACCATTGGAAATTTTTTGAAAGAAAACTCTCACTGCTTTTACTCCTCTGACCTTTTAAATCATAATTAACCTAGTAACTGTCAGACTCCACAGTACACAGTTGTAACCCCAGCACCTGTGAAGCAAAGGATCATCAATTCCAGGCCATCCCAGAAAACAGTGGTAATAATGAATTAGAGGTCACTCTGGAATACATACCAAACCCCTATAAGCAAAATCTAAAAGAGACTGGAAAGATGTTTCAGGTGCCAAAGTGCCTCACAAGCACAAGTATCTGAATTTGTATCCTCAGAACTCATGTTGAAGAAGAACAAAAGCCATCACTTTCAGTCTCACCAGTAGTGAGATGAAGTGTGAAGGCAGATTAATTCCAGGATCTCCATGGCCAGGTAGCCAAGTCTACTGGCAAAACTGCAGGCCAGTGAGGGGCATTGACTCAACAAAAGAAATGCACCTGACGGTTGTCATCTGGCGCCTGCACCCATGCAAAGCACTAGCACTAACCCAATGCCTCCCACCCCATATTAATCTAGTTCAACAATGACTCACTGCACCTCCATACCAGATGTGGAATGAAGAATTGGAGAAGAACAAAATATAGTCCACGGGAAGCCAGAGGCTAGAGGAACTGCTAATTAAAACCTAGGTTTTAATTTCTGCTTGGCTCTTTGAGGAGTTACTCTATTGAAGATAGCTTGCAGGCAGCCAGAAGCATGTTTAAACATGGTCACAAATATGGGTGCATTAAAGAGTCTAATTCACAAAGGCAGGGTAAGATTAATCTAACCCAACATGGGCCTGGGCAAGAGTTTCTCCTGAGTGTAAGACAAAGGCAGAAGGAAACAGTTGCAAAAGCAGACATAGGGGAAGTAGAAGCCTGCCTGGGAAGGAAGGGGAAAAGAAACTGAGTAGAAGTTTCACCCCCTCCACACCCACCCTTCCTTCTCCAGCCTCCTCTTCCATTGATAAAATTCATGGGCAAAGAAGAGCTTGCTACAGTTCCTAATAATAGGTCCCCAGGACACACAGCAGAAGCTGGGTGTAAAGAGAGGATGTAAAGGAGCAAAAGATCCAGAGAAAGATCTAACCTTCACCTTGTCCATCCCTTCAATTCTCTCCTGCTAGCCCCATGTTCTGCTCAAAAATGCATCACAGAGTCAAAGTCTCCAAGGCCCTATTGAAATTCTGTCCCTTCCCTCTGCTCTCCCAGTAGCACTAGAGGATTACGGCAGCTCACAGTCATCTGTCTTCAAAAGATTAAAGCATCCCCTGGAAAAGGCCACTGCTTCCCGAAGGACAAAAGCCCATTTGTGCTCATTCCCACAAGAAAATGAGTCTTCAGAAGGAGCGTACACATATATTTCTTGCCTGGACCAAGAGGGAGGGGGCTGTTTGGTATAATGGAGATTTTGGGGGAGGGGCTGGCAAATACAACTGAAAGATTTTGCCCATCAGCTTCAGCTGATAGTTCTGTCTGAGTGAACACATTGTGAACACAGAGGACAACTACAATGGCACTCACTACTAAAACTTGTTTCCTGAACTCTTATGCTTAGTGCTGTGTTTGCAAGTTATCTGGCTTGGTTGTCACACACACACACACACACACACACACACACACACACACACACACACACACATGCACACATATACAGTTCTCAGTTAAAAGGTGAAGAAGCCTACAGAGAGGTATACAACTAGCCATAGGCAGAATTGGGTCTTGACTCAATTCTCAGACTATCACCTAAGGGCTCTCTTAACCCCTAGAAGATCTAGATTTATTATTTACTTTAATAATTGCTGATTCAGAAGTATGGCCCATTTGACTCCTACATTTGGATGCTTAGAGAGTGGAATTAAGAAGTATGGCCTTATTGCAAGAGGCCTATCTCTGGATTCATCTTTTGGGTTCTAAATGCTCAAGTCAGTTCCATGCCTTGCTCACTCATCCTCCTGCCTTTAGATCTGGATGATGAAGTCTTTGTGGCTTCTCCAGCAGTGTGTCTCATTGCATGCTGCTATGTTTCCTGACATGACAATGGACTAAACCTATGAAAAGATAAGCAAGATCCAACAAACTCCTTTTCCTTATACAGATTTTCATGCTGTCTCTTCATAGCGATAGAATCCCTCACTGAGATAGAAGGGTTATTACTGAATCTAATGGGTAGACCTCAGAGACACTTTTATACATCTCAAAATAGTCAGAATGACTCCCCTCCACAAAGATGCATCAGTCTCCAGTTGCCTGTGGTTCAAAGGGAAAAGATACATTGGCCTAGGTGAAGTCCCCAGTGACCTTTTGTTCCCATGCTGCTCCACTGTGGCAGGTAAGAGCCAGGTCCACAGCGGTGTGCCTTCCTGACCACTCAATGCCAGAGCAACCTTAGATGGCACTGTTGTTCTTCAGCCTAAACAGCCGGGGAAGGCCCTGAGGACCGCTAAGCAAGAAGAGCGGTGTGATCTTGAATTTAAAGAGGACCATCCCAGCTGCTGATGGTGGCAAAGGCAAGACATAGGGAAGAATGTCTGTGGTGACAACACATGAGGGCAGTGACAGGGCACAAGAATATGGAACTTGGATCTACTTAAAGGCAACTTGCCAGGATTTGTTGAGGAGGAAGTCTGACTACCAAGCTTAGAATAAAAAAACAATTTGAGTGCCAGGGGGCTATTCTTTTTGATACAAAACCCATTTCTGTCTGTCTCGCATAGCTTTAATAGCAAATGGATCCAAATGCCTCATGTTAGAGAGCTCCAAGTTTGCTATGCAGCACACCTGCCAGAGGCATGAATGAAGAACTGGGTTTTTATTAGGCTGTAACCTTTGAGCCAACATAAACCTTTCTCTTTACAAATGAGTTATTTTGTTGGGTTTCTATTGCTGTGATAAAATACTATAACCAAAAGTAACTTGGGGAGTAAAGGATTTATTTCACCTTATAGCTCCTGTCCCAGTACCACCTGCTGAGGATCACACCACTCACAATGGGTCTCACATATCAATAACTAATTGAAAGAATGCCTCCATATGCCATTTACCCTGGGCTTCTACATCAATCACAAATTAAGAAAATACTCCCACAGACACACCGACAGGCCAATCTTATTGGGGTAGGGAGAAGCATTTCCTCAATTGAGATTCCCTCTTCCCAAACATGTCTAGACTTCAGACAAGTTCATGAATACGAACCTGCACAGTTATATGAAGTCCTTGGTGACAGTGATAGATCATGTATTAATACAACATTTTTCTTTTCCTTTAACTTCTATCTTCCCATAACTATCTCTGTATTGAACAAGTGCCTATGTGTTTCTTTCTAACAAATGGGACAATATGGACAAAGTTGCCATGAAGAAAAATACTAAAGTCCATTGTCAAGGCTGCCAGATATGTGGGCTGGAGTGTCTACAATCCGAATGGTGTCCGTATATGTAAAAAGACAGGAGCAGTCTGCCTGGTGCATTTTTTTAGGACTGATCTATTGATTTGGGTTTAACCATTCCCCAAATTTAGGGAAGGAGGTGCAGATTCAAGAGGATTTCAAGCTGAACAAGTGGAGGTTAAGTGATCAGGCCACATCACTGTCTCCAGCTCTTTAATGGAACCGTTCTATGCCTGTGGAGAAGACGCAGGGCAGTGCCCACAGGGTTGAGACAATGGAGGGCATATCTCAGCTCAGTAAAATAACTAACAATAAGCACCCCATCACTGGCAAATCCCAAGCTCAAGCATGACAGCCTTCAGCTAGGGAAGTAACAGATGAAGGTCAGCATCTACCAGGTAGGGGATTAGACTTGACCCTCCTCAAGAACACATCTTTCCCTGCAAGTAAGGAATGCAAACAAGGCACGCTGGCCTGCTTACATTAGCTGTTATAAAGTCCAAATGGATTTCTCTAACAACTCTTAGTATACCTGCAGCACAGGCAGAAAAACATTAACCCAACAGTCCTGACCACATCACTTATTAAAAACACTCCCTACAGGGCAGGGAAAATCTTCCAGACATTTTTTTTTTTGAAATGTATCAATGATTTGCTTGCAGCGGCTGACAGAAGCTCAATAAATGCTCACTCAATGTGAGCCTGCTTTCTTTCTCGTTCTTCTAATGAGCACTTTCTGGGCTCCCACCCACGAAAACTCCCCCATGTTCCTTCCTTCTATACAGGTAAGATATGAAGACAAAAGATGAGATATGTTAAAAAAAAGTATAGTTCAGGGCCAGTCACATATCTAATAGTATGTTATGAACTTCCAAAAAATACTACAGCAGGCACCCGCCAACCTCTGTCTCTGTCCTAAGTTCCTAGAACCTAGTACCTGTGAAGTATTTTCTTGAAGTTGCTCCAAAGTCATCTAAGATTCTGCAGTTCCTTGTCAACATTGTTCTCTTCCCACATGTTCTCCTGCACTGGAGTTTTAAACTTCAAAATTTAAAGCCAGAAACTCTTCACTCTGTTCTTCAAAGCATCTTTGACTCCTTTTTCTTCTTGAATATTCAGCATCCCACCTCTGGTTTAGTTTAGACCACCCATAAGACAGAGATGGAGATACAAGTATTACATCTGGGAAACAGTGGAAATTCAGGGTGAAACCGGAGGGAAGAGAAGGAAATATCACTCAAGAGTACATTTACCAAGCCACATAGAATATGTGCAGTGGTGTTAAATTCTTCTTGGAAACCTCAGACAAAGAGATAAAAATATTGCTGACACTGGAATTAAGGTATAAAGTGGGGCTTAAGGAGGGATGTACCAGACATCAATGAAGTTGGCCACATCAAGTTCTGTAGAGACGAACGTTTAAACAGTTCTCCAAGATTCTAGATGTTTCCAATGGTAACTTCCTACATCTCTGTCTATGCTGCTACCAGAATTTTGTAATTTTCCTCTATCTCTGTGCCTTCAATCTGCCATGCTGTAACTTATCACTAAACTACAGTCTTCAAGAAGTAGTTGTATCAGCGGAGGCACCACATCTGTGGCTTCGTCCTCTCTAGGTATATGACTTCACACAAAACACTTCACATCTTCTTTTCTTCAAGTAAAAAACAAGTATGGAAATAGTTTCTAGTAAAATAAAATTGTTGTTGGAGGTAGATGGAGGGAGAGAAATGGGTGTGGGAGGGGGTGAGGAAGGAAATAGGTATGGATATCAGGGGTGGAAAAAGGAGGCAGAATAGGGTTGGGAATGAGAACAGATATTGGTGGAGAGGAGTATGTCTGAGATTTCTGGAGTTCTGGGCCTGGGAAAGGTCCTGATATCCATGGGGTTTCCTGTAGCTGAGACTACTATTAGTTGAGACATCCTGTAGCCAAATGGGACTTCTAGTGAAGAGACAGGTACATCGACCCACCCACAAAACCTTCAAAATTTGGCCTTCCTAAAAGATGTGCAAACGAGATGAGGATGGAGCAAAGATTGAGGGACTGATGAGCCAATGACTCATCCAATTGGAGACCCATCCCATGTGAGTGAGCAAATCTCTAACAATTGCGGAGTCTTGTCAAAATTGAAGGGACAGAATTGAGGTGCTTGAAGGGAACAAGGACACCAAAATAAGGCCATAGAGTCAACTAACCTGGGCCCATGGGGGCTCACAAAAACTGAACCATCAACCAAAGAGGATTCTGGAGCTGGACCTAGGCCTCCCATTTGTAGAGGGTACACAGCCTTAATAGGATTGTTGCAAGTATTAAATGAATGTACACATTTGAAGTGCTTAGAACAGCACTTGGCACACTGTTATCTATGTGATTTCTTTAACAAAAATTTCATCCCCTTCTGAGAACTAAATTCTGAAGGAGTTGTTTTGATAACTGCTGAAAGATCTATGAAGAACACTTTTGGTGTTCTTGAAGGACAAGTCTTCACCAAGGACCATAAATACTGTGGGAACAACAAGTGACTTGAGTGAAAGCAACCGAAAAAGAGGCTGCTTCTAGAGTTTGTTCATTATAAGTGTTGAACTCAAGTAGTCAGCAACACAGATGCTGACACTGAAGTCCTCCCCAGCCAAGGGGAACATTCCCATGAGGTGTACACTAAAGGAAAGAGTTCTGTATCCAAGGTCACAGTTATAGTCAGTAGAGAAAGCCCTCAGAATCAAGCTGACACACAATTCCCATTTGTCTCCATTACTAAATTATAGTGTGTCCTTAGAAAGATATGTTTCCCTCTCTGAACCTAGGTTTCTCTATCAGTAAATTAAAAATAATAAAATTCAAAACTGCCATGAATGTCAATCCTATTGACACATTATATGCTACATTATAAATAGGTTTTGAATAAGTTTGATTTTTTTTTTCCTTTCTTCCCACATATGTCACTGGTTCTTTTGGTGCTAAGTTTTGGTCTGTCTATCAATGCTGTCTTAGATATTTTAAATGCCCATTTCAAATCCTTTTCACCCACTTTCTCAATTAAGTCATTAGAATAACATTGGTCTGTCTTTGGATACAGTTTGACACCTCCCATAATCTGAAACCACCTTTCCCTGAGTATTCACATAGGACCTCACGAGAACTTACTCATGAACAACTAAGTGTTAGTTTGTTTTATAGAGATTCCAGTGTTTCTTACAATGAATGGTTTGGACTACAGTTCTGCTCTGGGCTACATATATGTAATTTAATGAAGGAATAATTTTTTGTAGGTAGAATTTTGAAGTATTTGCTCCATGTGGAAAAAAAAAAGACTTCTAAAGTCTGACTACACAGAGATTTGTGGGCAGTGGCAAACAGCTTGTATGACAGATCAGAGTTTCCAAGGACTATCAGAGATAAAGACAAGGGAATTAAGGGAAGAAGAACTTGGTCTAGTATTGATAGAATGGATACATACAGATATGTATTTCTCATAATTGTACACAAAGTCATTCAAGAGACACCTTCTAACACCTAGACAGGATGATCCAAGCCATGGATGTCAGCTAACCTCCTTAATCACATTACCTGTTTGGGTGCTTAACAAGACTCCAATACATATAGCAGCATGATGCAAGGGTAGAAGTCATTCATGGGCCCAGTAGCATGGGCTTTTCTCATTAAGGACAACCTTGTTACTATCAGTAATAGATAGGAAAATTAACAGCAGCAGAACCTAAAGAATAATTTTTACACTGGTACCAAGAAGACAATAGCCACTACATTGTGCACATTAAAGATACTGACTCATTTTCTTGTTGGTTTTCTTTGGTTTGTTCTTATGATTCTGTTTGGTCATTTTTCATGTTTTGCTTAGTTTGGGGATAAGATTTCATTCTGTAGTTCTTGTAGATGTCATTATGTAGCCCAAGCTGGTGCTCAACATGTAGCAATCCTCCTGCCTTAGCTTCCTAAATAATAAGATTATAGGCATGATATACTCCTCCTTGGTAACACTGGTTTATATTCTTCGAGTCATATCAACAGTACTCCACACAAAAAAACCACTCAAGCTAGGTTTTGTGCTTCTGTCTGCATTACCTTTCTAATCAGAACCACCAACCATGAACCTAAAAAATCCTTTCAACCCAAGACTACAATCGCACTACTGCTTTCTTGAGTCTCCAGTGCACAAAGGATAGATTGTTAGACCTTTCCACCTTCATGATCCTGTGAAGTAATGCCTTACAAATCTTAAAATGTTCTCTCACAGTTATCTTGGACTAAGAGATTCATGATCATTTTACTATGCATGCATAACCTCAGGACCTTCAACCCTTAAATACTTTAGTAAAAGCTCTGTGAAAGAGCCAACTCTAAGAAAATAATCCAAAATACTAGGTCCTAGTCATAAGGATGAGATACTGGGTTACCAATAGCTAAAATATTCAAGTCTAAGTAGGGTTGGCCTGTCATCTTATCTCCATCCCATGACACACATATGGAACATCTGCTTCTATGCTCATATTCCGGTTCCATTAGTGTGGAAAAGGAAATACATTCTTCAGAAGAATAAAATACTGATGGGAATCATGAACATTGATGATTCTGCCCTTTCCCTGTAGCGGAATGAAAGCTTCTCTAAACCAGTCAAGGACCACTGAAGTATCATGTGTTGGTGCTTTCATGACTCAAAGACACTATGACTCTTGGTAAAAAGAAATGCCAGTACTCACTCACATTTGACAGAAGTAAAGCACCTATTTATGGTCTAAGTTTTTCAAAGATGTTTGCATTTCTGTATCAGCCAACAAGGTCAATGTGCTGATGCTTTTGCCAAGGATAAAAGAAGCCACACTAGTGGCTGACTGGAGGTGTGAAAGACAGTGTTGTTGTTGTTGTTGCTGCTGCTGCTGCTGCTGCTGCTCCTGCTGAAGATGATGATAATGATTTATTGATTGGCTGATTGATTGAGGTCTTAGAACTACTCTCCGCACCATGACTTATAACTTGATCTATAAATCCATCAACTAGAGTACTCTGTAGAGCGCATTACTGTTTCACAGACTCTGTGATGGTTGAGTTAATGTTGAGTACAACAATGCATTCAAGAAATAGACAATGCACATGATATTGCATTATAGATTACTTCCCTTGGTGTGCCTTTTGGCCATAGATGCTGATATGGCAATAAGCTGCAGTTAGGTGGAGTGTGGATGCCTCTCATTCCAGATATCTTATGAACAAAGTACTTGAATTCCAACTGGACATTCTGGTTCATGCATATATTTTCTAGAGAAATGGGTAAATAACATTATAAAGAATAGTTTCAATTCAATTCAATATGTTCTCACAATATACCGTTTGTACTCTAGAGACTCGGGAAACCAATAGACTAATAGCACCCTCAGGTTAATAACCTGATAAGGAAGATGACTTAAATGTTAGTCCAAAACCAAAGTCCTCATATGAGCAGAGAGAGAAAATGCCCCTCTCCTCTTCATGATTTAGCAGCATGTGCCCTCAGTTGGAGGAACGATACCAAGTTTTACTAGGAATAAAAATCAGCTTTGTAAATACATTTACTCAGGAGTAATCACTTCTGTAAATATACTCATAGATATACATAGAAATAGTGTTAGCCAGATAATAGGGACCCCTACCCCAGTCAAACTGATGTAGAAAATTAGCCATCAAAATGTGCCAACCTGGAAGCATGAAGAAGTGAACAACCCTACTAAAGGGAGAACAAGAATTTAAATATATCCCAGTGATGATAATTTTAATTGTCCATTTGAGATCTATAATTCTCTTAGATAGGTCTCTGGGTATGCTTGTATGAGATGATCTTGACTAGGTCAGTTGAGATGTCCACTGTGGGTGGCACCATTCCCTGAGATAAAGTATTGGGTTGTATAAAAGAAAGAAAAATAATTTGGCACAAACATTCATCACTCACTTTTTTGACTCTGGCTGAAATGCAACCAGCAGGTTTAAGACCATGTTCCTTGAGCCTCGCTGTTATATTGGACTAAAACTTGATCTCTGAGACAAAATAAATACTCTTCTATAAATTCTTTTCTCTTTTTTTTGCAGTATTTTATCACATCAACAGGAAAAATAACTAATGCACCTCCCTTCTGAACTTCAACAATTTTGCTACATATTCTACTTGGATCCTCAGAGGATAATAAAGACAATGGAGTGCTAGATGGCCCAAGTGCTAACTTTCTGGTATCTACCATGGATGGATTTTTTTTCAGCTTTCTTATTTTATTCATCTTTCCACTGCATTATTCTATCTTTGTGACTCACTTTGAGACAATCTAAGTCTCTGTAAGCAATCTTGGAAAAATAGACTGTTTTTTTTCAAAAACTTTCTCTTTTGTAAAATAGGAATAATACCTCCCCTCTCCCAAGGTTTCTTGGAAAGTCTGAAAGTGGTCATTTTTTAATTCTTTCTCTTTCTTTCTTCTATTTCATGGGGTACCTTCTATGCAAACCTTTATTTGTGGTGTGGGAACTCTCTGAGATCTCTCTGAAGATGAAGTGTGAAAACTGGGGGTTCACTTATTCATCTCTTTTCTAAAGAAAGATTCGGAATGATTCATTTATAGATGCAGCCCAAGAAAAAGTTGGAATGGACTTCCCCCAAGGCTGGACCCAGCAGCAATCCTCCGCTATTAGAATCCCCTGACCAAGCCTCTAAATTATTTGAGTAAAACACTTTGTTCTCCATTGATTGTGGCATCTTTTATACAGAACTTTGGATGGACGGCACATTGGCAAGGGTCTCATGATTAATGCATCATGACCTAGAAAACTACAGGTAAATTAAAGATGAAGCAAAACTTAGATGCTTGGGGTGAATTCATTTATGACCATTGCAGGCAATTGTGTTAAATATGATCCACCTAGTGATTCTCCATGTTCCTCCTCAAAGCTATGTCTCACCCTCTAAGTTCTGTGACCTAAAATCCTCCAGACTGGTCTGTTACTTCTACAGTGTTATACTTATGACCTAGTTCCTCATCATCCATTTACTGTGACCTCTCCTCTGTCCTATTCTCTCTATAGATTGGGGGTTTTGTTTTATCTTTCTTTTGTTTGACTTTTGGTTTTATTTTATATGAATGGATATCTTGCCTATGTATATGTCTGTGCACCATGCGCATGCTGTGCCCCTGGAGGCCAGAAGCAGTCACTGTACATCCTGAGTCTGAAGTTACAGATAATATGAGACACCATTTACATGTGGGAGGTTGAACCCCATTCCTCTGGGAGAGCAGCTAGTTTTCTTAACCATTGGGTTGTCATTCCAGCCCTTCCTAAGCTTTTTATGATTTTATGTTAAACCTTCAACTCTGTGCCATGAGCACAATATAATACTAATGAGTGGCATGACACCACCTTTTCAGAAGCCAGGCCTGTGAGTTTCCCCCCTAAAGTTATCTGCTACATAAAGCCATCAACAACAACACTGAGTTTAAAAGGAAGCTGAAAAGTGATTGACACTCTCAGTCTACAAGAGCTGCGGTCACAGGAGCCCATACAAGGTGCAAATACAAGAAAGCTCAGGTCCCTACCTGTGTTTGCTGTCTGATTGCCTTCCTGGATAATGCCAAGGCTATAGGATTCCCCAATCTTATTTTAGTTTCCTACTCAAAAGATGGTCTAGCTGAGGTCTAGAGTAAGGAAGCAACTGCCAGGATCCCACAACTAGCCAATAATGCCTTAGGAAAAAAACCAGAACCCATGCCCCTCCCCCAAACCTGTACAACCCCTTTCCCCATCTAAAATACCCACCACCCTATTCCCTGGTGAGCCACCCAAGGAAGAGGAGGGGGAGATAGATTTGCAGGTGATGTATAGCTGAGATGTTTCCAGGATGCCCTGCTCCATCTGGATTTATGGATTTGTGAAGGACATGATGGGCTCATTGCTTACACATGTAATTCAAAAAGCTGCAGCTGCCCTAGAAAGATGGGTGAGAGGTATAAAAATATGTACATTTGATGGAGCATATATATGTGTTTGTAAATACAGTCTGTTATTGCTCAGTGTTATTATATATCCATCATCTTTCTTTGGGTTATTGGAAACATAAAAATCTTACTAAGAACACAAAGAACGATAAGTCACCCAAGAAAGTATATCTTCCCATGGATGATTTTATGTCACGAACAGTTTCTGCCTTCAGAAAATAAAGTCTTTGCTCTGCCAGTGAGGGAAAGGGAAGATAAAGTGGGGCTGGGATGAAACTTTCAAGCCTCTATGTGGATCCAGCTCCTAGAAGTGATAAGGTAGATAATAGAACCAGGTAGACAATCAGGAAACTGAGAGAACCAGCCCGGCATTCACAGGTCTGTGACCTTAGACAATCATGACCTAGAAACCCACTTGTTTTCTTACCTGTAACATATGAATTCAGTTTTCTAGTGGAACAAAATAGAGCTTCACATACAAATATATTTTCTCCCTCTAAGTTATCCCATCCTACATAAGCTTCCAACCTAGGTGCATGAAGAAGACATTGATGGATCAGATCTCCCCTTCTACACTCCCTCCTCACAGCCCCCAAATCCAAAACACAAAGTGGAACCGTAAACCAAAGGCCGGGCAGCAGACATAGTCAATAGCTTGGACGTGATTTTTAAGTGAAATTAACGATTTTTCAAATATAGATTTCCTCTCCAGGCCTTTCCTCCCCGGCTTCAGAGATTCATGATTCTACATGCATATGGTAATGCAGCTGAAGCCAGGGCTTCTGTTATAAGTCAAGTGTTAAGGAGGCCTCTGGGCAGAGGGAGGAGATGGAACGGAGCACGGAATGCAGAGAGGATCTGCATGAGATCATAGTGGAAAGGGTCCACTATAGTTACAAGAGAAACAGTGGACCAGAGTAACCTAATGTGTTTAGGAGTCGTCTAGTTAACTCTCTGCTCTGCACGCTAACTCATTCTGTGCTTTTCACATAGCCACATTCTAGTAATGGGTACAGTTGAGAATGAAGGGATGAGAACAGAGCCTCTCATATGGGTCCCTTCAGACTTCAGCTGGAATTGTACACATGTATAACCTATAGTATATTAAGTAGTGGGAAAGTTAGGATTTGAAACCGTTCATTTCATTAAGGTTGTTTCTAATGCTCAGAAATTCACTTGACTGTTCCTAGGCTCTATAACCAATTACATGAAGAATTTGAAACACTAGCTTCTCTGTGTCTACCATGATCTTCACAGTTTGTTTCCCTTAGATCTAGACTCAGCTCTCTGGCTTTTTCCATCAGTGGGAGAACAGCAATAAAAATGCAAACAGAAGTTTCTGAAGTTACTTGTGTTTAAGTCTTCACCTTTTCCTTGGACAGAGTCACTAACATAGCATATATTCTGGGTGAAGAAGGGCATATATGGGAAGATGAAGATTCTAGCTACTACCTTGCTAGATCATACAGCTACTGACCAACTCACCAGTTACTCATAGGCATGACCTAGAGCAACAGACCTCCCAGAGATGCAAGAGTAATTTCACATGGAAATTTGTTACACAGCAAATACCGTTACACTAGATAGTGAAGGATTCTGCCCCCAGAAGTCCCAGAGAGAATCAAAAGAAATTGTACTAGATCCCAGGTACACCTTGTCTAGAAGCAGCAGAAGCTTGATGACTTAGTCTCATACTTTGAGGTTGCAGCATGTTAGCTGTTGTTCTGAAGTATTTTCTTGTTCTTTACTTTCCATCTCATTTGACAATTTCTACACTACATACCTACACATAGATTCCCTACTCACACAAATGGTCAAAGGATTCATCAGCACCTTCCTTGTCTTTCTCTCTACAGAAAGGTTTTCAGTTCCCCACCTACTCTAAGCTGCTTGGGGCAGAGACAGTCCCTCTGCTCTGACACTTGCAGATCAACAAGACTTCTAGGGAAAAAAACTAGAGATACCACAATGTATCCATGTGAAGAACTGTATATACACATGTGTGTATGCATCTGCATATCTGTTGGAATTATGTTACTGTGGCAAATTATTTGTGGCTATCAACTTACAAAGAGAAAAGTAATGGGCTAATAGGTTTGAAGGATTCTGTCCATATTCAGTTAACATTGGTTTTGTTTGTTTATTTTGTTTTTTTTTTGTTTTTTTTTTTGGGACAGAACTGTGGTACATAGCAATACTGTATGGTGAAGTACAACCATACATCTTATTGTAAAAATGCCAACAAGAATGGAGTGGGAGAGCTGGGATCTCATAATCCTCTTCAAAGACACATACCCAATAATCTTAAGACATTCTACTAAAACTCATTTCTCCAATTTTTGAACCAAGAGCATCAGTCTGGGACTTTGGAAAACACAAACAACATCCAAAACTATAACAATGTATGCAAGCAATTACAGGTCTATGTATATATGCATAATTTGTGTGTGTGTTTTCACAAAGCAGGTTAGTTTAGCTTTAGTGATAGGGATAGAAACCTGAGTCAGCCTAAGATTCTTATTTATTTACTCAGTGCTCCTGGGGATCACGAACTGAGGCTTTGCCTGTGTTAGGCAAGGGCTCTACCACTGGGCTGCATACCAATGTTTAATTATTCTTTCATAGAAGCCCTGAAAAGTTGGTGACTTTAACAGTGTCTGAACAGAAGACTCCAATTCTGCTTCACTATCATGTCTAACTCTTCAGATGTTTTATGCAGGTCCTTCTGGTTGTTTCTCCTTTCTGAGGCTATGTAGAAGTAGCTTCACACACAGCCTAAGCATTTATGCAGGAGAACCACCTGTAGCCCTCACCACCCCCCACTCTGGGACTCACACTTGGATATTCTAATCTTCACAAGCTGAAATGAGTTCCAACTACTGTCATGTTATTTCCTAGATTTTCCACACTGCTCCCAACTTAGGGGCAGATAGTGATAACAGACACCACCATGATGTTTCAAGAACTTAGAAATAGTCTGCTGCAGTTTTCCGAACAAAAGTGAGAGATCTCACAAAAGTGAAAGCTGAGAGACTGTTTCAGGGGACATTTTAAAGAGTTCATCAACAGAAAATGAAATATGTAAATATCCCCCATGTATTTACATTCTTCAGAAGACTAGACAGGCTAAGACAAACCCTTTAGGAACAGGAAGCAGGGATCCAACCTGGGTCCCAGAAGCCAATTTTCATTGGCCTTTTTTAGTAATTAAGTTCTACCTTACTCCTGAAGTAGAGACTAACATTGACTGAGAATCTGCATTGTAACCCTGTAAGAGTCTGTCTTCATTCTTTCCTTCATTTCTTGTTCTTACGGTCTTCCCTTCTTCCTGTCTTTCTTGTCTATAAACAGAGAATTTAATAATGATGATTATACTCACTTTTAGAATTGTGAAACCCAAATATTAAAATCCACACTAAATAAGTAACACAGGGTCTGCCACCTGTAGTAAATGACTAGTAAACACCAAATATCATTATAGTTTTATATAACACATGTCCAAGGAAGATGCCACAAGAGGACCAGAAAGGCACAGACATTTCTTAGAGATGACTCCTAGGGAAAAAGACCAAAATAAAGTTTGTGGGTGTGAAGGGCATGCAGATGACATACAAAAGATCAAACAGGCAGGACAAATTTTCTTGAGAAGAAGGAGAAACAAATTAGTATGCTGGAGAGCAAAGCCCAGTATATATGAAATGCTGCATTTTAGGATCTTACAACAACTAAGTTAGTAAAGCAAGCAATTCCAGAAACCCATGAATGTGTGTATATGTGTGTCTGTGTGTGTGTGTTTGTGTGTGTGTGTGTATGTGTGTGTGTGTGTGTGGTGTGTGTGTGTGTGTGTGTGTAAGTAAGTAAGTAAGTAAGTAAGTAAGTAAGTAAAGACTAGCACACTGGCCCACACATGTAATCATGGCTAAGGTAGATTAAAATCTTAGGATCTATGGTGCTTTTCTATCCTGCTAATGTGAACCACTTGATACCGAGAGGGCTATACAGTTCTATACAGGGCTATACAGTTACTGTCTCAAAAACTCAAGTAAGTAGAATTTGAGAAAAACACCTGAGACTTTCCCCTGACCTCTACATGCAGAAACAAATATGCATCCCAACACACACATGTATACATATATATATGCACACATAAACACACCTCTTACATCTGAGCTCAGAACTAACATCATTCACAGATATGCACTTTTTATCCTTCTCCTACACATTAGTTTTCTCTAAAAGTATAGCTAACTCTTTGTAAATCAACCATATTCCAAAGGAAGGCTGCATATTGCAGAGTATTTGGGCATCACAAATTGAGTATAGATAATAATCTTTACTTATTATAAAATCAGTCAATAAGAACAAGGCTGTTTTCATTAAACAAATTGGATGATATGCTCAAGTTGATACAAAACCAAAAGCATCATCCATAACCCGTGACTGCACCCTTTTAACGTTTATCAGAGCAAAACTCATTGTTTTTATTAGTTCTGGTTGTACATTATGCCGAAAACATGGTTTACATGGATAAATAGCTGCCAATACTAGGGAGTTAAGTTGTGATTTGCCACGGACAAATATTCAAAATGACTCAGAAATATAAAAGAAACTTAAGGAGACAAGAGTTCTACAAAATGACACCCTTCCAGCTTAGCACTAGGGTAGAATAGCTCATTAAGAACACATTTGTTTGTTAGCTGCCTCCTGAGACTAAGGCAACATGCAAACTTCTATACACTGTGGCTGCACCTGGAAGGAAAACCAAACTACCTGCCTTTTCTTGGGGTTTAAATATTTGGCACATGGGAGACTTGGCCCACCAGTGGGGATGATCTGCAGTATGGTGGCAAGGAGAACAATGGATTATCAATAAAGAAAGGTGGGCATGGTACATGAAGAAGCAGTTCAACCACAAGAACACCGAAGTGAATCAGGTGGATGATGAGAGAGATCTAGTTCTTTATGCTGGGACAGAGGCAAGCCAGCCGGCGTCATGTTTCTCAGAAGTTCTTGGAAGAATGGTAATGGGAGTATCAAAGAAGAAGAGACCTTTAAAGAAGAAGTCAGAAGTGTAGAAAAGAAAGAGGTGGCCTTGGAAGCACTACCATTGTGCTTTTGGCTAAGGGAAATCTGCTGTTTCTCTAGGTTGCTCAGCATGGCAGGCTTGATAGAGTACAAACAGCAGAAAGACCAGAGTCTTGCCAATGGCTCAGCAGCGACGGTTAGTGGCATGTACCATGTGATAGTGGCAATTATGATCTCTGGTTGGATTCTGGTAAGTTCTGAGAGTAGAACCAGTTGAGGGACCCTGACAAGTTATACACAGGGTATAAAAGAAAGAGTGGAACCAAGGATGTCCCCCAAAGGGTTTGATCCAAATGACAGCCAGGGAGGACTTGCTCCTTCAGCCTTGAACTCAACCAGATAGGTCTTATCAGGTAGATACCCTTACAGATATGGCCAGGGGTATGTCTTCTAGCCAATTTTACACCTAGTCAAATTTGAAAATGAAGCTAAAACATCATAGTATGAGCTGGCCGAGGCCATTATGGGTAACTGGGATAGCATCCGGTTTGACGTAGGAACAGAAGACCAACTAGAACAGTGCAGTGAGAACGTGGAAGAAAAAGGACAGAGTCAGCAGTAAAAAAAAAAAAAAATGGGTCTTAGAATTTTTGCCTTGAAAGCAAAATTTAGGGGGAAGACAATGATTAAATGGCATTTGAGGGGAAGTGAGATTCAAGTGTTTATTTGGTGTGCCTTTTATTATATTTGTGCACCTATCTAAAGGGAGTAGAAGAGAAAGCACATGTGACATCTGTGAGGGGGTAAGGTGTGGGACCCTTTGGGTTGCCACTGCTGGCAAATGCAGGGAGCTTTTCCCCAAGGCTACCACTGACTGTTGAGTGCTAGGCTTCAGGGAAGCACCAAGACACTGCTCTGGGTACGCAAAAACAGTCTGAAAAGTGGGAGGCCAGACCTGTTATTCCCTCCTCTCCTAGGCTGAGGATGGCATCTAGCTTGGGGCTGAAGCTGGGAGCTGTAGCTTAGCTCCTTAGCAGAAGGTGTTGGGGACTGTGTGGAAATGCAGAGGCAGAGAGATTTTCCACAAGAGACTTAGGCAGCAGAACTGTAGGAAAAGGCTTCTCCATGCTCTCCCACTGTGGTTTCAATGGAAGAGACAGTCCTCACTTCCAAAGTGTTTATTAGTTGTTAATCATGAGAAATGGATGTGTAGCAATTTCTCAGGGTGGGCCAGAGATCAAATACCTTTTGCAGGAAAGAATGTCTGGGAAGGGAAGCTTATTGGTTAAACCCTCAGGATCTCTTGGTACCTCCATAGCATGGAGAATTCTGTTTTCAGCTATGTGACCAATGTGGGAAGTGTGGCAAGCACATGTTCCAGGCCAGGGATCAGGCAGGGATGTAGTGAGGCACCTGCCATCTCAGGTATATTCCTGAGTTTCCAGGGTTTCAGACCTGCTTTCCATTAGCAAGTTTCCTGCCATGGTCCACTGAGCCACAGTAAGGGGGCTGGTCCTTAGATTGATGGAGATAGAGGATTATTCAGAGATACAAGTATAGAGAGTTTAAAAGCCCTGGAGAGACTGTGACCAGGGCTCAAGAATGCATTAGTCCCTCAGATACATATAGTCAGACTCAGTTGTTTTCTAGGAAGGATAGGCACAGAATAGTCAGAGTTTGTTGTGATATAGCATGTGGTTCTAGACTAGTGAGAAGCACTGGAGTCAAAATGTAGGCTTTGAGGACAAGATACTTGATTACAAACCCTTGATGTGCCTCTTACTAGCTGTGTAACCTTGGGCCAATTACCTAAACTCTCTGTGCTTCAGTTTCTTCACCAAATTCTGAAAGATAAATGTTTGAATGGACACAGATGCTAATTATCCCCATTTGATCATTATATGTTGCATATGTACATATATATGTGCATATATATACTATAATACATTGCATATGTATAAACATTATATCACAGATAAATTTTTAAATAAGTAGGCAAATGTATATATAATGTTTGGAATAGTGCCTGGGTGAATTATATCTCTCTGTATTAGTGTTTTGAGGGAGCCTATAATGGTCTCTGTGGACAGTTACAATTGTCAATGTTTCTCAGAAGAAAAAGAAGAGAAAAAGAAGGGGGTAGAGAAAGAGGGAAGGTAGGAATAGTGAGATTCATCCATAAAGCATAGCATTTAGGAATAGTAAAATATTACTATCAATCATTTTATTAAACCTCATCTTATCCATTTTGTCTGAATACACCATTGGATTTGTATGTCTAATTTATTTTTAGTTGCTTATTCATAGAAATTGTATGTTGAAGCCAAACATCATTCCCATGTTTTTTATAGACACAGTATCTGCTGCCACAGCTGGGACAACTAAAAGTTGGTCCAAAAGCTCCCCTTGTCATTGTCCAATATTTCATGGGCAGCTTCCTGACACATTCTCTGATTGTGTCATACTCAGCTTGACTCGATGTAGAATCAACTAAGAGGCAGGCTGTGAGGGGATTTCTTCCGCAGATTGTTTAAAGTGCCAAGATGCTCTTTCCCACTTTCTCATGGTGGCCCAGAGAAAAGATGGAAGGAGAAAGTTTTAATTCTCGCCTGCCTGCCTTCACTCTCATTGGAAAGTCCATCCACCCTATTACTGCTTCCACTGCATTCCTGTGCAGATGTTAGCACTCAGCATTAGGTTTATGTCTCCCACGGACAGAAGATCTGGTGCTCTCCGGGAATCCTCTGGGCCTTCAGTCCTGGGCTGGAACTGCTTAACTCTCCAGCCATATGGATTGAGCCTCTACCAGATTCTCTGCCTTTCTGATATGATACAGCCACTGTTGGACTACCCAACTCATACCACACAAGCCAATCTGGTAGATCATCTTTTAGTAGGTATCTATGCTATCAGTTCTGTTTCTCTAGAGAATCTGGTTAATACAAAACCTGAGCCTCAACTTGCAAGACCACACCCTGGTCAAGAAGTGCTGTTCAGAGCTGACATGTGCAGGTGATTTTTATCACCACAATTTCAAGTTTAAATTAATATTAGTTTAATAGAGCAGGGTTTGTGGTTCAGTTGGTTGTCTCATTGGCTACATGAATGAAGCCCTGAGTTCTACCAAGTATCGCATAACTATGGCATGGTAGCATATGGCTGTAATATCAGCACTTGGAAAATAAAGGCCTGACAACTAGAAGTTCTAAGCCACCATTAGCTACATAGTGAGTCTAAGGACAACCTGTTCTGTATGAGACCCTGTCTCAAAAAACAAAACAAAACAAAACAGAAACATGCTGGCAACTCAAAGCTGTCCAAAACACTAGGTCTTGGAATTGTATATACAGTAGCCAGTAAGAGTCCTGCCTTTTTCTCCCGGAACCCTACAGGATTCCAGTACTAAAGTAGATACATCCACTTGACTATATTCTAGGTAGTGAAGATCAGAGTTGGTCCCCAGAAGTTGGATGCTCCCAGTGTTGCCAGTTATATGTCAAGATGATAGGTGCATTCTGGGTAGCATCTGAGCCCTCAGCTCTCATAGAGGTCTTATGGCCCTTTAGTTGATGGTATTGGTTGTGCTCACAGATGGGGTTTTAGAGTGGGTGGTAAAACAAGTGCTCTCCGATCAGTGACATATGGGACCTTGTATAGACTCATCCCCCTGCAGGTGTGAGGGCTGTGTGCCCATTGACCACCCAGCTTTATATTTCCATATAGCAGTTGCATATTCAGGAAGAGCAGATGGAACCTCTCTTGACTGGCTTTGCCTGATCAAAACCCGTAAAATGGAAAGAGAAACAGAGAAATACAGAGACTCAAATATTTTCAAAAGGACTAGGAGATTGCTTTTTTCCACAGCCTACTCCTCCTTACATCAAACTTTTCTCTGCTGAGTCCAAGCTTGGCTTCACAGCCCTCATCAATACTGCATACCAGCTGCATGAGAGTGGTACCAACAAAACAGGCTTCAAAAAAACAACACAGAGGTGTCACGGCAGTAGCAATTAGAATCTAAGGTGATGGCACTCCTGCTCAGTGCTTTATCTGCAGACCAGAATCAGTGATCTAGAATATTAATGTTAAATGAGGTAAGAGGAAGGTGGTGCGGAATGTTCTCCTATGAAAAGAACACAGCTTAGGCAGATGGCATCTCCATCAAACCTGTCCTCTCAGGACTTAGGAAACTCTGCAGAAGAGGAAGTGAAAAGAATGTAAGAGCCAGTGGGACTGAAGAACATCAAGAAAACAAGGCCACATAGACACAACAGGAATAATGCACGTATAAACACACAGAGACTGTGAATATATGCACTAGGCCTGTGTGGGTCTGTACCAGATGGAGTCCCAACAGTGACAGAAGTGGGCACAACCTCCATCCCTAACACAGTATTTAACTACTCACAAATAAAACATTAGCATTCTCCAACAGTGTCTCACTGGTTATACAAACCACACACAAAGTCAATTCCCATGCCTAGCAGTTGTTAGTCAACACAAAAGGAACTCAATATATTTTTGAGGGTTTGTTTATTTGTTGTTTGTTTTTGTTTATCATGCTTTACCTGGACCTTTCAACTTTACAAATCTTTTGCTTATATATCATGGTTTCTGATTTTGTTTTTATGAGTTTGTTGCATGGTAAATGTGTGTGTGTGTGTGTGTGTGTGTGTGTGTGTGTGTGTGTGTGTGTGTGTGTGTTAGCATCTGCATGTATTGCTTTGAATTCTATTTGGCTTTTAAATATTTTATATCTTATTCTGGTTTCTTTCCTTTTATCTTGCTTTATTATTATCATTATTTTAGATACCTTTGTAGTCTAAAAAGAGAAAGGGAGGAAGAAAGGAAAGAAGGTGTTTGGGGAAGTACGGAGGATCTTGGAGGATGGAGGACGTGGGAAAGGAGCTAACCATAATGAGAATATATTGTATGAAAATAATTTCAACTTAAAAATGTGTACATATATATAGCTAGCAAGTGAAAAGTTAGGATTTCAATTCATGATCTGTTAAATAAATTCCAAAATCAGAAGGCAGAAAGAGCACATCCACCAACAAAAAGGTGAGAAGAGTAACAAGATACACTAGTGGGTGATTGAACCGGCTCAGGGTGAGGCTTACAAATTTAGGCAGGAGCCAATTCATTTCCCTTTGGAGTGCATTATGGGACCCAAAGGAGTGAGTCAAGGTTAAAATACCAGAGATGCTGAAGGAAAGAAAAAAAAAATCTGAAGGACCATGTGAGATACTTTAAAAACATATAAGCAACTGAAAACAGAAACTGATGTCTTGATATGAACCCAGGAAACAGATTTAAGTCATCAGTATTGAAATTGAAGACCAGATGAGTGCAAAAAGAACTAGATATAAATTCGACCACTTAAAACAAAATCCAGTGTTTGAGAAGTCAAGGAGTACCACTAGACCCATGCCAGAAGACCGTGGAAAGCCACATTCTGAGGATGCTATGGAGAGTTTCCTATTCTGGGCAAGAAGTCAAATGATTTACCTGGAAGAAATCTCTTCCAGCTCACAGTTGGAACTTCCAAGGAAACCAGTGTATGTCTGAGTGCAGAGCCAAAGCCTTCCTGATGAGTCAAATGTCAACTGGTTTATTTCTGATTTTAGCAGGGAACAAGAAAAATTAACAATAAAACCCTATTTTTCCAGGTCACAAAGATGAATTATACAACTGACCACAATTAAAAAATATGAACTACATAATTTTTTTTAAAAAAACATGATGCTTTTCCATAGATCATGCAAATGTCACAAGCTATCACTCACTGGGATTGACCAGAGACACTCTCAGTCCCCACCTAGACAATATCTGTGTATTCCAATATAACCTCTTTTGCTTCTCTGCCTGGCTGCTCCAAAGATCACTGATGTGGATGGACAAGCTACTCTTTCTAATCCCTGACCTTATCAGGTATCTCTGTCTTCTCTTCTTGATGACACCTAGTGACCACTGTCCCTGCTCTCTTCTCACGTGTTCATGAAACCTAGAACTTTCTCCAAATCTTCATGTTATTCTGCATCTCTCATGAATGACCAGAGAAATCCCTGTGGGTTTGGTCTACACAGATGCCAGCAGTTTCTCCATTTCAGGTCATAACATGGCTCTCTCCCTGGACCATAAAGCTTTATGTACACTCCACATAAAGAAGCCTCCCCCAGTTCTCCAACTAGGCTTCTCTGCCTTAACGTGTCCCTAACTTACTCTACCTTTTATAAAAATTGACCCTGCTTCAAGACTGGCACTAAATTCTGCTACCACAAAGCTTTGTCATTCTTTTGGGGTTTCAGGGTTCAACTCTGTAAAATTAGAAAGTTTGAATGGGTTATTTACAAGGTCATTTTATTTCAGTTTTGACATCTTGTAACTTCAAGATGCTAAGTTTTTTTTTAATGTTACCTGAGTTTTATTTGTCTGGAACACAATATCATGGCAAAATAACAAGATTATTAATACTAATAATCAAATTTTACTGAGCAATTGTGAATGGTAGCATTTTCTATAATCGATGCCTACAACTCACCTCCAAAAGATACCCACACCATTATTCTGAAAGGTCACAAAACAGAATAAGAGAGGTTAGAGGGCTTGCTCAAACATACACACTTTTGAACTGTTCATCTCAGATTCAAGCTTTTATGATCCAGTTTACATCCTTGGACTTCAGATCAAAGCTAATCTTGAGATTAAACTTTGGCTTTTAGTCTTATCAACTCCATGCCCTTAAAATATTCTTTGCCCTTTTATGACTGAGTGTCTTTAACTTTCAAATGGGGGACAGAATACCACTTAGGAAATTTCTCCCAGTGTCCATCCATGTGTTTGAGGCTCTTCCCCACCATCTCATCTATTAGTTTCACTGTACCTGGTTTTATGTGGAGGTCCTTGATCCATTTGGACTTGAGCTTTGTACAAGGAGATAAGAATGGATCTATTTGTATTTTTCTGCATGCTGACCTCCAGTTGAACCAGCACTATTTGTTCAGAATGCTGTCTTTTTTCCACTGGATGGTTTTAGCTTCTTTGTCAAAGATGAAGTGACCATAGGTATGTGGGTTCATTTCTGGGTCTTCAATTCTATTCTACTGATCTGACTGTTTCTGTACCAATACCATGCAGTTTTTTTCACTATTGCTCTGAGGTCAGGAATGGTGATTTCCCCAGAAGGTTTGTTGTTGTTGTTGTTTATTTGTTTTTTGTTTTATTTTTGAGAATAGTATTTTGCTATCCTGCATTTTTGGTTATTTCAAATAAATTTAATAAGTTCTTTTTGACTCTATGAAGAACTGAATGGGTATTTTGATAGAAATTGCATTGAATCTGTAGATTGTTTTTGACAAGATGGACATTTTTACTATATTAATCCTACCAATCCATGAGCATGGGAGATCTTCTTTGATTTCTTTTTTCAAAGACTTGAGGTTCTTGTTATACAGACCTTTCACTTGCTTGGTTAGAGTCACACCAAGTTATTTTATATTATTTGTGACTATTTTTTGTTTTGTTTCCCTAATTTCTTTCTCAGTCTGTTTATCTTTTGAGTAGAGGAAGGCTACTTATTTGTTTGAGTTAATTTTCTATCCAGCCACTTTTCTGAAGTTGTTTATCGACTGTAGGAGTTCTCTGGTGGAATTTTTGAGGTCACTTCAGTGTACTATCATATTGTCTGCAAACAACGATATTTTGACTTCTTCCTTTCCAATTTGCATCCCTTTGACTTCCTTTTGCTCTCTCATTGCTCTGGCCAGGACTTTCAGTACTATGTTGAATAGGTAAGGGGAGAGTAGGCAGCTTTATCTAGTTCCTGATTTTAGTGGGATTGTTTCAAGTTTCTTGTCATCTAGTTTGATGTTGGGTACTAGTTTGCTGTATACTGCTTTTACTATGTTTAAGTACAGGCCTTGAATTCCTGATATTTCCAAGACTTACCATGGAGGGGAGTTGAATTTTGTCAAATGCTTTCTCAGTATCTATTGAGATTATCATGTTTTGTGTTTTTGGTTTTTGTTTTGTTTTTACTTTGAGTTTGTTTATATAGTGTATTATGTTTCTGGATTTCCATATATTTTACCATTGTTGCATCCTTGGAATGAAGCCTACCTGAAGATGGTAAATGTTTTGATGTGTTCTTGGATTTGGCTTTCAAGAATTTTATTGAATATTTTTGCATCAATATTCATAAGGGAAATTGGTCTCAAGTTCTCTTTCTTTGTTAGCTCTTTGTGTGGTCTAGGTATAAGTGTAATTGTGCCTTCAAAGAATGAATTTGGGAATGTTTCTTCTATTTCTATTTTGTGGAATAGTTTGAAAAGTATTAGTATTATGTCTGAATACAAAAATTGTGGTATACTTACACAATGGCATACTATTCAACTATTAAGTTTTAATCCAGAATTGCTCTTTTTTAAAGAAAATACAGGGACAAAGAATGGAGCAAAGACTAAAGGAAAGGCCATCCAGAGATTTCCCCATGTGGGGATCCATCCCATATGCAGCCACCAAACCCAATCACTATTGCTGACGCTAAGAAGTGCTTGCTGATTGGAGCCTGATATGGATGCCTTTTGAGAGGCTCTGCCAGAGCCTTATGTATACAGATGAGGATGCTTGAAGTTAACCATCATACTGAGCACAGGGACCCTAATGGAGAAGTTAGAGAAATAACTGATGGAACTGAAGGGGTCTGAAACCCCATAGGAAGAACAACAATATCAAACAATCAGATTTCCCAGAGCTTGCAGGGACTAAGCCGCCAACCAAAGAGTACTCATGGAGAGACCCATGGCTCCAGTTGCATATGGAACAGAGGATGGTATTTTCTGGCATCAATAGGAGAAGCCCTTGGTCCTATGAAGGCTCATTTCCCCAGTGTAGGGGAATGCAAGATGGTGAGGCGGGGATGGGTGGGTAGGAGGGGAGCATCCTCATAGAAGCAGGGGTAGGGTAATAGGAGAGGGGGGTTCAGGAGTGGAAACCAGAGAAGAGCATAACATTTGGAATGTAAAAATATAAAAATAATAAGGTTCAAAATCAAAACACAACAAACAAACAACAACAACAACAAAAAAAAACTTTCCACTCAGATTTTCTCATTTCTCACAATAGCTTCATCTTCCTGACCCTTACGGAAAGACAGCTGATCTCCCAGCTTCACCACTGTAAGAAAAGGTTATCAGGTCTGAATGCAGAAAAAAACTACTGTAAAGCCAGATTTGAAGGGAACCAGGATCTAAGTATTAATTTGTAGAAAACCAGTGTTGAATCAGAGCAAGTCTTCCTGTCTACAAGTATAAAACATCATTTGTTAGAAACAATGAGCACATGAACTGGACCATTCCTGAGAAGAGACTCTCATCCTCCTCATTTGCCTATGTTTCGTTGTGGTAAAATTGAGATGATGACAAAGTTTCACTGGAGGTTCCAAGATCCAAAAGGAAGCCTTTGCCTCAACCCCAGCTCAAGAAAAATCTCTGTAATGCTAGCAGAGTGTCAGAGTTCTGAGACAACCCTACAGTGGTGTTTGTTCCCAGGGTACCCAAGGGAATGCAGAGAGATGCTTTTCCATAAAAATGAAGACATAACTATGAACATTATAGACAGTCTTTCAATCAAGATGTATAGGGTAGGCAGTGACCCAGGGGGGCCTTCAGGAGACATACAATATAACCTGCATTTAGGAGTATTACTCACTCTGGCACGTGTAGAACTCAGACACACAACTCTATGACATGGTGGGACCGAAATGGAGTGAAGTTTTTCTTCTGCTACTCAGCAAACTGGGAGTTCAACGTGAGGAGCTAAAAGTAACAGAGTTGTATTGACTCTCTTGTCCACTTAAGTCTGTGGCTTGAAATCAATACAACTGCATATGTAAAGCAACACATCTGACCCTAGCACAAGGTTCCTCTCTTCCCTTATTTGTGCTGATATAACCTCCTCTCCATGTCTGTTTCATAACGATATCGGGAGATAAAATACATTTGTTCGCCACTCCACACCTACAACAATGTTCTATCCCATCTCTGCGGGAGGAGGGACCACTTTATTCTCCTCCTATCTCCAGGTGCTAATTGATACAGACAAAAACAAAATAGCTTACTAGAGAAGACTTTATCCTAGAAATCAGCCCAGAGTCCATCTATTTCATTAGTCAATCAGCTTGTTTATTTAGAGACCTCTGGACTCCATGAGAACTGATGGGAAAGAAAACCAACGAAAGTCATGCTTTGCAAACCTTACAAAACCTGAACATCACCTAGGGATCTCGTTAAAATGTAGCTTCTGATTCAAAGGTCTGTGAGAGGGGCCTGGGTTCTACATTCCTAACAAGCTCCCAGCTGCTAGTAATCCTGCTGATGCCTGGGCCACACCAGGGCTCCAGTCAAACTCACTAGCTTCAAATCTTGTCTCTAACTCCTGGTAATCATGTGACTTTGGGTAGGCTAATTAACATCACTGAACCTCCCTGTCATCATTTGTGATTGAGAACTGTATATGATATCCTGCTGAAAGTCTGTATAGGTTATAATTAAAGACAATTCAAAAGAGTAATGGCATATCATGGGCATTCAGCAAGAGCACTGTGAGTTACTGGGCCAGCATGGTTTCATTTCTGATAAACCTGGTGGTATACCTTTATACTAGTTCCCTAAGGTGACAGTCTGTGAATAGAGAATGGCTTTGGATGAAATATCCCTGTAGTAATTATGTAGAGGTGGGAGGCTCTTCTCCAGCTTTTGGCCATTTTTACTCTCAAAAGATGCTCTGCCCACTACCTGGGATGGTGCTCTTCTCTGCTCCTTTTCTTTGTGTTTCTAGCCTAAGCTCACAGCCCATTTTTATTCTCCATGTATTGCAATTAAAATGTAGAGTATCCAAGATCTACATGGATTCACCCATTAACACCAAGAACTATAGAAATTATATACCATCTAAAAGCGCTGGAAATCACATTTATATTTTATTATGGGGAAGACAAGGGAAAGATGATAAAAAACCAAAGCCTTAGTAGAAGAGACCTGAAAATGTCAGGCTGTAAATATGAATGAAATCCTGACCCACCAACCTTACAGAACTGAAGAGGCCAGCCCCAGTGGTATCCCTGGTGACAGGAAGATGGCTCTTTTGAGAGGAAAAGCAATGCTCTGAAAACATTGAGGATCTCCAGATTCAAATCCAGGCTTACCCTCATAAGCTAT
This sequence comes from Micromys minutus, assembly GCF_963924665.1. NCBI lineage: Eukaryota > Metazoa > Chordata > Mammalia > Rodentia > Muridae > Micromys > Micromys minutus. The sequence continues at coordinate 9,926,105 of NC_137963.1, read as the reverse complement.
CATATATACATACATACATACATACATACACACACACACACACACACACACACACACATATATATATGTAATAAAAAGTAAAAATTATCACAAGATAAAGGACCAATGGTTACAAACATAGAACAACTCTTTTTTACCAACTTATCCATAGAAAACAGTTGCCCATGTTTTACACTAGCGATTCCTTGTCTACCCTACATTTAAGAGACCACCCATGATGAACTCATGAACACTGAAAGTTCTGTCCTAGTTGGTTTCAGTGGTCAAATTAATACAACCTGATGTCTACTGGGAAAGGGGAACCTCAGCTGAGGAACTGCCCAGATCAGACTGGCCTGTGGTTATTTCTGTGGGGCTTTGTCTTATTTGATAATTTATGTGGGATGCTCCATCCCACTATGAGCATCACAATCACTAGGCAGTTGGGCTTGGGCTGTATAAGCTATCTGATCATAGGCCTTGCAACATGAGCCAGTAAGCAGTATCCCTTCATCGTTTCTGCTTCAATTTCTGCCCCAAGTTCCTTCAATAATAAAATATAACATAGAAGTATAAGCTGACATCATCTCTCTCCTCCTCCAAGTTGGCTTTGGTTAAGGTGTTTATCACAGCAGCAGAAAGAACAGGTTCCAAACAGAAACTTTGAAAATAAACAGCTGATACATACACGTCCTTCCCTCCATTCAGGGTATAACAAGACTGGAATGGAATCTTTCCTTTCTACTTCTATCTCCTCCACGACTGGAACCATTATGCACACTCATCAACTCTACTATGTCTAGAAATGTTTACCCTTTCAGAATGAAGTTCTGCACTCCCCACAATAACAACTGGTTCATACACAACTCAGTCCTTCTTAAGCATATCTCACTTTCTGTCTCTATGAATTTGGCTACCCTTGTATATCATAGGACAGAAATTAATCAGCGTTTGTCCTTTGGTTAAAAGCTTATTTTACTTAGCGTAATGTCTTCTGGTTTCATCCATGCTGTGGGACACATCAGAATTTCATACCTCTTTATGATAGAATAATATTTACTGACTGTGTATGCTTTTTTTTTTTAATCCAGTCACAGATGGATAAGGATGTGGATGGTTTCCAGAATTGGTCTGCTGTGAATCATGGTGCTATATGCATGACTTTCCAGTATCTATTTAAGTTTCTGCTTTCATTTCCTAGGGTGTATCAACCAGCAGCAGAGTTGCTGAGTCATGCTGTATTTTACATCCCAATCAGTGATAAACACTGATTCCAATGCATTCCAACTGTTCACATCCTTGCCAATAAATATTTCCAAAGTTGTTCTTCTAATAACTGCTGCTATTTCCATATTGAATGTTCTCCGGTGACCTGTGTCTATCAAAGTGCTGATACCCCAAATCATTCTAACAGAAAGCAGTGCACTTGTTAGTAGGTAGGACCTTGTGGGAGGCTAGTGCAGTTATTGTTGCAAAGGGGGATTTTGAAACCCTGTCTTCCTCCTATTCCTGCCTGACGCTGTCATGTGTTCTTGTTTGCCATGCTGCCGTTCTGTGAGATCAAAGGAATAGGAACTAACCCATTGGAGTCTGGAACCTCCCAAAGCTGTGAGCTGAACTAAATCATTTCTATTTACAAGTCGTATATTTCTATATACAAGTTGATTTTGCTGGTGTAGCAGAAAGTCTAACCAACACAATGACCATGATAATGAGTATGAAGAACATCTTATTGTGATTTATTGCATTTTCCTGGTTCCTAGTCATGGTGAGTTTCCTTTCATTTGTTTTGTGATGCTACTTGTATATCCTTGTGGGAAAAGTCTATTCAAATTCTCTGTACAATTTTATTTACTCAATTATCTAGTAAATGTGTGCATACATCTCTCTCTCTCTCTCTCTCTCTCTCTCTCTCTATCTCTCTCTCTCTCTCTGTGTGTGTGTGTGTGTGTGTGTGTGTGTGTGTGTATGTGTCCATATGACTGTGATTCTTTGTCTCTCTGGTCATGAACATGCAACAGCATGCATGTGGAAGTCAGAGGACAACTTTCAAGAGCGAGTTCATTGTATAATCCAGGATAACTGATCCATGTGCTTCCAATCAATTCTATCTCTGCCTCCCATCTGGTAGAAGGAGATGCTGGAATTACAGATGCATACCAGTTACTGACTTTTTGCATGGGTTCTGGAAAATGATTTCCAGTCCTCAGACTTACAAGTTAATCTTCTAAGTTTTCTTTTAATATATTTTTGAATTATATTGTTTGTTCTATTGTTGAGCTACATGATATCCTCATAAATCCTGAATATTAATAACAACTTGTCGTATACAGTCATAAACATCTCTCTATTTTGTTCCTTTTTGTAAAATTTAATGGTCAGAATAATTGTGAACAACCATAGGGTAAAGGACAAAGTGTAATAGTATAATTTAGCATACTATTGTAGTATAAAGTCACAATTCTTAGTCTCCTCCCTCAATCATGTAGTGTGGTAAGAATATTCAATATTATTTTCCAAACAAAAATGGTGGCCTGTGCCTATAGTCAGAGCACTTGGGAAGCCAGGGCAGAAGAACTGCCATGAATTTAAGGCCAACCTGTCTACATAGCAATGAACAGGCAAGCCTAAACCACACAGCAATACCCTTTCTCAGAAAAAAAAAATTTTCTCCTCTAGCTAGTTTGAAATATGCAATATTGTATATTGTTTGTTTAGCTTATGGCCTTCTGAGTATTCAGTATGCAATCCACTGCTGAGATCCATCCACCCTCACAATTCAACAGGATCAGTGGGTTGTCCTTTTATCTGCTCATAATGTCCTTCGATCTACACAAATTTTTAACTTTAAGAAAGTCAGATTTAACTGTATTTTTCTTGTGTTGCTTGTGCTTTGGGTTTTATATCCGAGGTATTATTGCAAAAATCCAATGCCATGAAGAATTTTTGCTTCTTTTATAATTTTATTTCTCACATTTATGTCTTTCATTCATTATGGGTGGATTTTCATATATAAAATGAGTTAACTGTCAGTACAATCCAGTTTTCCTTGTATTATTGGTTCAAAAGACTGTCCTTTCACTATTGGCTGGTTGTGGTAATCTTTTGTTCAAGTCATAAATGAGGTTTTACTTCTAGATTCTCTATACCCTTCCATCAGTCTACATGTATGCCTTTATGTCATTTTAAATTTCTTAATAAATTGTTCATGTACGTACATACAATGGTCACATAATATGTACATGGAACATACTAGACGAGTTTCCAGAGTTGGTTCTCTCCTTCTACCACAAGAATATCAGTGATCAAAATTAGAAAATCGGGGACACTGATAAAGCCATCATACCAACTATTCTATGCCATTTTAATAAGCAAGTCTGAACATCAGAAAATATGATGACTTCATTTTTACTGTTATTTCTTAATGTTGTTTGATCAGAGTGTTCCCTAGAATCTACATGGATCTCAATATGGGTTTGTACACTTCTATGAAAGAAGTACTGTTACTTTTCCTGTTGCTAAGATAAAATACTCTGACAAAACAATTTCTAGAAGAAAACATTTGTACTGGCTGGTTTTGTGTCAACTTGACACCAGCTCGAGTAATCACAGAGAAAGGAGCCTCAATACAAGAAATGCCTTCATGAGATCCAGCTATAAGGCATTTTCTCAACTAGGGATCAAAAGGGGAGGGTCCAGCCCATTGTGGGTGGTGCCATTCCTGGGCTGGTAGACCTGGGTTCTAAAAGAAAGCAGGCTGAGCATGCCAGGGGAAGCAAGCCAGTAAGTAACAACCCTCCATGGCCTCTGCATCAGCTCCTGCTTCCTGACCTGCTTGAGTTCCAGTCCTGACTTACTTTTGTGATAAACAGCATGTGGAAGTGTAAGCTGAATAAACCCTTTCCTCCCCAACTTGCTTCTTGGAAATAGAAACCCTGACTAAGACAGCATTCATTTGCCTCAGAGTTTAAAGTTACATTCCATTGTGGTAGGGTTTGTCAGAATGGTAGGAACTTGAGGAAGCAGATTGCATCTGTAGTACAGAAGAAGACAGCTATGGGTGATCCTGGCCACCTGTGTATACAGTGTAGGATCTAAGCCTAAGGAACACTAAAAGTCTTTCTACTTCAATTAGCTTAATGAAATTATTTTCTCAGAGACATATAATCTAAATAACTCTTCATAGGTATGAATGGAGGCTTGTCTTCTAGGTGACCACAGACTGTCAAGTTAACAGTCATTATGAATGACCGTAGATAATAACGAGACTTTGTATACAGATATTTTGAATCTGTGAGTGGTATTGGTCACTTAACCATTAAGGTTTCCAATGTACAAACCCTTGCTCTTATCTTGTTTAATTTCTTGGCACAACATTTTGCTGATTTCTATATGCACATCTTTTGCCTCCTTTGCTCAATTTGCTCCTAAGGATTTTGTTAGTTTTGATGCAATTACAAATGAAATTGTTTTCTTAATTTCCTTTTCAGATTGTTTATTTTTAGTGTATGGAAACACTTGATGTTTGTGTTCTCTCTTGTAACTGTAATGAATTTCTGGCAGGTTTTAAGAACTTTATTAGTTTGCAAAGATCGTGTGTGTGTGTGTGTGTGTAATCATTTGTGGTTTCTGCATTTTAAAAAAATCATCTTATTTGAGAACAGAGATAATTTGACTGTTACATTTCATTGTAGAAGCATCTTCTGCTATTTCTCACCTAATTGTTCTGGCCTGAAATTCCAGAAATTACAACAAATAGTGAGTGAGAAAAAGTCTCAGTCTTTCACCACTGCATATGAAGTTATGTGAAGTCAGTAGGCTTTCTCAATTTTCTAAGAAGCAAATGCATTTATTTTATAAAACTGTTTTTGTTTTGGTTGTTTTTGTCATAACAGAAAGATCAATCAATTATTAGCCTGTATGTGGCACACTCTAGCTTGGTGTTTCTATTTGTTGAGTTGTTGAATCGTCACTGTTACTTGTGATGGACAAGTTGAATCCCTATGTCATGACCAGAGCAAGGTTCAGAGGCTGCAATGAATTCTCTGGGATCCCCATGGTAACAGGTACTGATACCATATGCAGGACTGACCTAGAAGGTGCTTGAATCCTCAAGAAATATGCTTATATCAGACATGTTTTCTCATCCCTGAAACCCAGCAAAAGGGTTCTACTTTTATACTGAAGTCCAGGCTCAAGTCATCAACCCCGTTCCCATGTATCTCTCTCCATCAATGTCTTTATCAGAAAGCCAATAGTCATAATAAATGCCTTCATGGGTTTCACAGGACCAAATCTTTTACCAGAATGCAGAACTCTCAGTAGTAAGCAAACCGAGCAGAATTTGAAGAGAAGGCTCTCTCTCTCTCTCTCTCTCTCTCTCTCTCTCTCTCTCTCTCTCTCTCTCTCTCTCTCTCTCTCTCTCACACACACACACACACACACACACACTACAAATAAAAATAAATGTTAAAAAAGCAAACCTGGCGAATCAAGGCACCAGACATCCAACAAATATGAGTTGGTAATCTGTTGTATTCCAGGCACTATTTCACCCTAGAGATTTTAAATTACCTTTTTGTGTGTGTATGTGTGTGTGTACTCTTTATTGCTTCTGGGGTGTGGGGCTCAGGAGCTCTTGGGGCGGGTCCGTTTCCTCTTCACCACCACAGGCTTCTGGCTTCAAAAGGTGTCACTGGCACCGTGGATGGGCGCCATATGCAGATCCAGGTGGTACTTGTTCTTTCAGATCATGTGCCTGATGCTGCGGAGGTTGGCCCAAACATTCTTGTTGATGGGGGTCCTCATGTAAGAATTGGCAGGTTTTCGTTGATCTGTGTTTCTTAACCACCACGACCAACCCCTTTGCCAATCAGCCACGGGCTCTACTCCGACGGTCTTGCGGTGAATTAGCCGTTTTAGCGGGAGGAGTTTCGGGCCTTCAGATTATTGGGCTCCGTGCTGTATGTCTGCTTCTTCCTCTTGATCAAGAACCTGGAGCAGTTCTAGAAGACCACCCATTACAAATGCGTGGACATGGCGGCGGCTATTCCCTATGGCGGCCGGAAACGGAAAGAGCTAATTATCTACCTTTTAAGGAATGGATCTATTGGTGATGGAACCATGGCACAGATATTAAAAAGTAAAATACTTAGTAAGTCAAGTGATAGTAAATACAGTGAAGTAAAAATAAAGCAACAGACTATCCATTCCATCTCAAACTAGAAGCTGAGCGAAGTGTCCATCAGAGCACAATGACTAGATTATGGTATATTCATGCAAAGCAAAGAAACTTTCTACAGCCCCCGAACAACAACCTGCTGAAAGATGGAATTCGAGTAGCTCTCTTAGAGATTGTGGTGAGATAAAAGAAGCTACATGTAAGAACGTGCATGCTGGAAGCCTCTATTTATGTGAAGTCTAAAGCCAGGAAAAACTAAGTGACTACAGTTAAGGGATGAAGATTATTTACTAAGAACCAGAAGAAATTTTGTTGTGCTGAGGATATTTCATGTCTTGACACTGTGTCAATTATATGAGGAACACCCATGCAAACTATCATTAAAGGGACATTTAGCCTGATCCAGTGTGTGCACTACACTAGATATATGGTGTGCTTTAATCGGCTGCAAAACTGGGGAGAAGGCTCATCCAGTTAAATGTTTGCCTGAAAAGTAACCCCAAGAGAACTAATTAAAAACATCCATCCATGGTGGTATGTTCTTATAATCCATGTGTTGGAACATGGAGAGGGACAAGAAGTGCCCAGGACACATTGGTTAATCAATCTAGCCTAATGGGTGAGCTACTCTCCAAACAATGGATGCTGTCTCATAAAAGTGAAAGAGAGGTCCAGAGCACGATAAACAAGGTGGACTTCTGGACTGGTGTACACATGCACACACACAAACATGTATACATAGAACATATATATAATGCAACTCCAGATGGACAACTAGTCTCTACCCAATGATGATTATTTTCTAATATGCAGGCATTAGCTTCTGCTTGTCAGATGTGTATTTATCTGGGAATAGGTGTGGATATTGGTTATGAAAAAAATAAAAGGAACCACAAGGTAGAAAGAAAGACTTTAAGGAAGTTAGATGGGGAGGATAATAGAACACACACCATATAAAAGTGAAAGGGCAATACTAGAGGTACAAGGTGAAAGTGATACAGGGGGACCGGAGAGAGAGATTGATTAAGGAATCAACCAAAACAATGTACGTTTAAAAATGCCACAAAGGAACCAATTCGATTGTATACTAGTTATAAATAAATTAAGGTATAGGAGATAGATTAATTTCTGAAGTTCTTGTCACATAAGCATGGAGACCCTAGATCTACCTCCAGGATCCATGTAAAATAGCTGAGCACAGGGTCAAGTATTCGAATCCCAACACTGATGACAAGAAGACAGCTGGGTTCCCAGGGCTCAATAACCAACTTGCTTAGCCTAATTGTCCATCTCTGGGATCAATGAAAGAAACTTACTCATAAAGATGAGGTGGAGGATGATACAGGAAGACACCTCTCATCACTGTTTTGCTTACACACAGAGACAAACAGACAGACAGGCACACACACACATACACACACACACACACACACACACACACAAAAGTAAAATTAATTCATTTATCCAAATATCTAAATGGAAAATAAATTCACAGAGATGGTGTGCCCTCATGGATGAGGACATAGGGATAGTTTGGCCTAATGAATGACATGGAATAAGAATTCAATACAAAATAGATATATTCAACTATCATCCAGTGATTTTTCGGGAGCCCACAGACTTTGCTTCAGGGAAAAGAGTTTCCCTTTTACCTATTTGTATATCTCTGTTTCCTATGATGATGTCTACACACATACACTTCAACAGCTCATTTGGGAGGCTGTACTTAAAGTGCCCTAGGACTAGGCTCACCCATGTGCCTTGGAAACTCTCAGCAAAACCACACTGGTTCTCTCTGCCCTGTACATTCTACTCTCTTGCCTCTGAGGTTTCAGTGACAAAGATGTATCACATTTTCCTATGCAATAGGCTTGAATTATCCTGGGTATAATGGAAAGGTATTTTTCATCTTTAAGTGTTAATGAATATAAATGGGATTCACAGCCCATTTCTCTGTTTTGTTCCCTGCATGAAGTGAGATAATAAAAAATTTCCAGTGGCAACAGAGAGAAAGGGGGCCCTTCATTCTTCCTTCCCACTCATGACATCCCTAGGATATGAAGTACTTCTAAAGCTCAGTGGTTTTCCTTTCTGCTCAACTGTCCAAAACTCCTATATGTATCAATTTACTGATTCTTCACATGTTGAAAGATTGTTATGGCCAAAGAGTTGCGTGCCAACAAACTTTCTTCAGAGAATCAGGACTCGGGAATCAATACTTAAACAACTTTTGCAAGTAGAAATCCCATCTCCCCTCTTGTACTTGTTCTCCTCACATTAGTAGAAAACCATTCTTCTCTTTCCTCTTCTCATGCTTTCTTTTTCACTTCATTAACTCTAGGATCCATAAAGTTATTTCTCTCTATCAGGTACACTTTAGTAGCTGTGCCTACAGTATGGGTGGTGTCTACAAAGGGTCCCTGGGAATGAAAGAAATGTAATACATATATATTATATATATAATACATATATTATATAATACATATATATATACAATGCAATGTATATATATATAATACATATATATACAATGCAATGTATATATATATATATAATACATATATATGTATTATATATATATATACATTGCATTGTATATATATATATATATATATATATATATATATATATATATATATATACACAATGCAATGCTATGCAATCTTAAAAAGACTAAAACCCTGTGGCTTAGTAAAATATGATTGGACCTGAGTAAGGTAACTGCTGCTTCCGGTTTCCACCTGCTAGTCTCACAGGAGTGCTAACACTTCTGAGAGCACATGTGAGACCACCACCTCTGCTCAAATTCCTGGCCCAAGAGGAACTTGCCCTGAGCTCTCAGGATACAGGAACCAAGGAGCAGTCTGGGACAGGATCCTTCCGGGTTCCTCCTGTGCATGGAACTAACCCTGTGCTGCCGTTCTCTATGCCCAGACCCTGCTGGGAGAGAGCTGGTTCCATAGGCATGCTGACACATCTGAGAAAACATGGTAAGGCCACCACTTCTGCTCTAAGGGACCCAGCTGGAGCCTTCAGGACACAGAAATCAAGAAGCAGTTTGGGACATGATGCTTCCAGTTTCTGTCTGCACCCTGTGCTGACCCTGTGACACAAATCTCTGTACCCAGATGCTGCTGAAAGAGACTACTGGTCAGCCTGTAGTCCTGACACACAGGCTTACAGAAGAGTCAAGCCACTGTCAGAATTAGCAAGATCAGCGAACACCAGAGGTAAGGAGGTGGTGAGAGGTAAGTCCAAGAAACTAAGCAACAAAAACAAGACCATTGGGCCTCATCAGAATCTTGTTCCTCCACCATAGCAAGTCCTGGATACCCCAACACAACAGAAAATCAAGATTTTAATTTAAAGTCACAACTTATTATGACGTTAGAGGACTTTAAGAAGGTCATAAATTACTCCCTAAAAGAAGTACAGGACCACACAGGTAAACAGGTAGAAGCCCTTAAAGAGGAAAGAAAAAACACAAAAATCCTTTAGAGAATTACAGGAAAATATGAGCTAATGGCTGAAGGAATTGAAGAAAACTATCCAGGATTTAAACATAGAAATAGAAACAGTAAAGAAATCACAAAGCAAGACAACCCTGGAGACAGAAAACCTAGAAAAGAGATCAGGAGTCATAGACAGAGGTATCACCAACAGAATACAAGAGATAGAAGAGAGAATCTCAGGGGCAGAACATACCATACAAAACATTGAGACAATAGTCAACAAAATTCAAAAAACAAAAAGCTCCTAACCCAAAACATCAAGGAAACCTAGGACACAAAGAGAACATCAAACCTAAGGATAATAGGTGTAGAAGAGAGTGAAGACTCCTAACTAAAAGGCCTAGTAAATATTTTCAACAAAATTATAGAAAAACTACTCTAACCTAAAGAATAAACATACAGGAAACCTACAGAAACCCAAGTAGATTGGACCACAAAACAAATTTTGCTCCTTACATGCTAGTCAAAACACCAAATGCACAAAAAAAAGAAAGAATATTAAAAGCACTAAGGAAAAAAGATCAAGTAACCTATAAAGGCAGACCTATAAGAATCACACCATACTTCTTAACAAAGGCTATAAAAGCTAGAAGATCCTGGACACATGTCATACATATCCTAAGAGAACAAAAATGTCAGCCTAGGCTACTATATCCAGAAAAACTCTCAAATACCATAGATGGAGAAACAATGATATCCCAAGACAAAACCAAATTTAAACCATATCTGTCCACAAACCCAACCCTACAAAGGATAATAAATACAAAGTTCCATTACAAGGAGAGAAATTATACCCTAGAAAAAGCAAAAATGTAATCTTTCAACTAACCCAAAAGAAGACATTCACACAAACATAATTTCCCCTCTAACAACAAAAATACCAGAAAAAAAAAAAAAAAAAAAAACAATCACTGGTTGCTAATGTCTCTAAACATCAATAGACTCAATTCACCAATAAAAAGACATAGACTAACAAACTGGATACATAAAGAGGACCCAACATTTTGCTGCATACAGGAAACAAACCTCTGTGACAAAGACAGACACTATCTTATAGTAAAAGGCTGACAAACAAATTTCTCAGCAAATGGTCTCAAGAAAAAAGCTGGAATAGCCATTCTAACAATGAATAAAATCGACTTTCAACCAAAAGTTATCAAAAAATATAAGGAAGGACATTTCATAGGTAATAAACAAAAAAGCCACCAAGATAAACTCCTAATTCTGAATATCTATACTCCAAATGCAAGGCCACCCACATTCATAAAAGAAACCTTACTAAAGTTAAAAGAACACATTGCACCTCACACAATAATAGTGAGAAGCTTCAATACCCCACTCTCATTAATGGACAGATCATGGAAACAGAAACCAAATGGAGATGGTGAAACTAACAGATGTTATAAACCAAATGGATATAACATGCTTATAGAACATTTCATCCTCAAACAAGAGAAAATACCTTCTTCTCAGTACCTCATGGTACCTTCTCCAAAACTGACCATATAATCAGTCACAAAACAGACCTCAAGAAATACAAGAAGATTGAAATAATCCAAGGCATCCTAATAGATCACCATGAACTAAGACTGTTCTTCAATAAAAACAAAAATGACAGAAAGCCCACATATCCATGAAAGCTGAGCAATGTTCTATTCTATTATAATTTTGTCAAGGAAGAAATAAAGAAAGAAATTAAAGACTTTTGAATTTAATGAAAGTGAAGGCATAATATACCCAAACTTATAAGACACAATGAAAGTAGTGCTAAGAAGAAAACTCATAGATCTGAGTGCCTGCATACACTAGTAGCTTTACAGCATACCTAAAAGATCTAGAACAAAAGGAAGCAAATATACCCAAGAGGAGTAGATGTCAGGAAATAAACAAAGGGTAAAATCTACCACTTAGAAACAAGAAGAACTATGCAAAGAATCACCAAAACCAGGAGCTGGTTCTTTGAGAAAATCAACAAGGTAGATAACCTTAGACAGAAATTAGAGGGCACAGAGACAGTATCCAAATTAACAAAATCAGAAATGAAAAGGGACACATAACAACAGAAGTAAATCAAAAAAATCATACTACAAAAGCCTGTACTCAACAAAACTTAAAAATCTGGATGAAATGAACAATTTTCTTGACAGGTACCAGGTACCAATTTTCCTTATGAATATAGATGCACAAATACTCAATAAAATTTTCAAAAACCAAGTCCAAGAACACATCAGAATGATCATCCATCATGATAAAGTAGGCCTCATTCCTGGGATGCAAGGTTTGTTCAATATACAAAAATTCACGAAAGCAATCAAGTATATAAGCAAAGTAAGGGGAAGAAAAAATACTATGATCATCTCATTATATGTTAAAAATCATTTGACAAAATTTGATACTCCTTCATGTTAAAAGTTTTAGAAAGATCTGGAATTTAAGGCCCATACCTAACATAGTAAAAGCAATATACAGCAAACCAGTAGCCAACATGTATCTAAATTGAGAGAAATTTGAAGCAATCCCACTAAATTCAGGGACTAGAAAAGGATGCCCACTCTCTTCCTACCTAATCAATATAGTACTGGAAGTCTTAGCCAGAGCAATTAGACAACAAAAGGAGGTCAAAGGAATTCATATTGGAAATGAAAAAGTCAAAATATCACTGTTTGCAAATAATATGATAGCAAGGTTAAGTGACCCCCCAAAACTTCACCAGATACACCCAAACTAGTAGAACAGAAAGTGGGGGAAGATTCTTGAACGCATGGGCACTAGGGAACATTTACTGAAGAGAACACCAATGGCTTATCTTCTAAGATCAAGAATAGACAAACAAGACCTCATAATATTTCAAAGGCAAAGGATACTAGCACGAGGAGAAAACACCAACCAAGAGAATGGGAAAAGGATCTTTTCCAATACTACATCTGCTAGAGGGCTAATATCTAATATGTACAAAGAACTCAAGAATTTAGATTCTAGAGAATCAAATAACCCTCTTAAAAATGGGAGAACAGAGCTAAACAAAGAATTGTCAACTGAGAAATATCTAATAGCTGATAAGCACCTAAAGATATGTTCAACATCCTTAGTCATCAGGGAAATACAAATCAAAACAACCCCAAGATTCTAACTCACACCTGTCAGAATATCTAAGATCAAAAATCAGGTGACAGCAGATGCTGGTGAGAATGTGGAGAAAGAGGAACATTCCTTCATTGGTGGGACTACAAGCCAGTAAAACCACTCTGGAAATCAGTCTGGAGGCTCCTCAGAAAATTGGTCATAGTACGACCTAAAGAACCAGCTATACCACTCTTTGGCATATACCCAAAAAACGGTCCAACTTATATCAAGGACACACGCTCTACCATGTTCCTTATTTATAATAGCCCGAAGCTGGAAAGAACCCAAAGGTCCTCCAACAGAACAGTGAATATACAAAATATGGAACATTTACACATTGGAGTACTACTGAGCTATTAGAAACCATGACTTTATGAAATCTTAGGCAAATGAATGGAACTAGAAAATATCATTCTGAGTGAGGTAACCCAATTAAAATAATGTGCATGGTTTATACAGTGTTTCTAAACATATACACTCACTGAAAAGTGGATATTAGCCCAAAAGTTCAAATTACCCAAGATATAATTCACAGACCACATGAAGCTCAAGAAGAAGAAAGACCAGATGCTTCTATCTTTCTCAGATAGGGAAACAAAAATATTCACAGGAGAAAATATGGAGACAATGTTTGAAGCAGAGACTGAATCAAAGGCCATCCAGATACTGTCCCATTTGGAGATCCAGCCCATATACAGCCACAAAACCCAGACAATATTGCTGACACTAAGAAATATATGCTGATAGCAGCCTGATATAGCTGTCCCCTGAGAGGCTCTGCCAAGTCATGACAAATACAGAGGTAGATGCTCACAGTCGACTATAGAACTAAGAATGAGAGTTAGAAAAAGGATTGAAAAAGCTGTTTTCAACCCCAGAAGAACAACTATACCAACCAACCAGACCTCCCAGGGTCTAATCCACTATCCAAAGTGTAGAAATGGATAGACCCATGCCTCCAGTTACATATGTAGGAGAGGATGGACTTGTTGGTTATCAATGAGAATAAAAGCCCTTGGTCCTGTCAAGGCTTGATGCCCCAATGTATGAGAACCTCAGGGCAGGGAGGCAGAAGGGTTGGGAGGTGGGGGTTTTCCTCATAGAAACAAGGGGAGGGGGCAATGGGATAGAGGGTTTAGGGAGGGGAATCCAGGAAAGAGGATAATATTTAAAATGTAAATAAATTATATCCAATAAAATTAAAATAATAAAAAGAAAGAGAAAGGTAATTCTTCACGAGGGAAGTCAAAACGGAGATTGACGGCAGAAACCTGAAGTCAGAAATTGAAAGCACAAACCATGGAAAAACATGGCTGACTGTACTGCTTCATAATGTGGGTCAGCTCCCTTCTTTTCTTTTCTTTTTTCTTTCATTTCCTTTCTTTTTTTTCTTTCTTTAGTCCTTTCTTTTACTCATTTCTTCCTTTCTTTTTCTTTCTTTATTTCTTTTTTTCTTTTTTTAGCTCTTTCTTTTCCTTGCATATTTTTTTTGATTCTTTTCTTTTTCCTTTCTTTCTTCCTTTCTTTCTCCATCTTTTTTCTTTCTTCCTTTCTTCCTCATTTTCCCATTCTTTCTTTCTTTCTTTCTTTCTTTCTTCCTTCCTTCCTTCTTTCCTCCTTCCTTCCTTCCTTACTTTCTTTCTTTTTTTTTCTTTATTTATTTTATTCTTATTTGTTTCTCTGTGTATTCCTGGCTGCCCTGAAAGTCACCATGTAATAATGGATCAATTTTAACCTCTGAGATCTACCTGTCTCTGTCTTCTGAGTGCTGGATTAAAGGTCTGTGTCACCACAGTCCAGAAGCTATTTTTTTCTTATACATACTAGAACTACCTGCCTAGAGATAGAATCACCCTCAGTTAACTGGGAGTTTCTACATCAATTAAAAATATTTTAAATGCTTCTACAGACATGCACACAGGCCAGTCTCATAGAGGCAATTCCTCAACTGAGATACCTTCAGAGTCCTTTTTCTCAGATATGCCTAAGTTTGTGTCAAGTTGACAAAAAGTAACCAGCCCAACAAGCATCTACTGAACATGTGAAATACTGAGAATAAATTATATGTGCTCATATCACACAAAATGTCCATCTGCTGTGGGGAGGTAATGCGTGCTTTCCTTAACTTGATCCCTGCATACCATCATCATAGCAGATTGCAGACAATTAGAGACATGAGACATCACAGTATGTGAAGCAAGGATCCATGTGATGGCATGGTTAGCAGCTTTCTGGCTCCTTCTAGAGGTGACATGCATCACCCCAGTTGCATTTTATTTGCCTGAAGACTCCACACAGTCATCTTTCTACTACAATGACTCAATGCAAAATCAAGTTCGAAAAGTTCATAATACCTGTTCTGTGATTCGTTCTCAGCATGAAATTTACTATCATTATTCTCATCATTGCTATTATTAATACTGAGTCAATTTTACCAACTCACTTGAATTAAAATTAAACCATTTACTGACCATTTCATATGGATGTAGTTTTGTGTTAAGTTTGATGGATACAAACACATGAACCTGACCCCAAGAAACAAGAAGACATAATCCAATACTTTCATCATCTGTGACATATTGGTCAGTTTTGAGGCATCTAGGCAGGTCATTATCCAGATAAACCCACCACACCGTGAATGAAAAAAAGCACAGAGCCTAAGATGGAAACACAAAGTTTGACCCAAATAGGCTCCTGTACATGCTTGAGTGCCACATGCTGTCATTCCTTTGTCAATCCCTTGGCAGCTTCTCTGCTGAAGCTCACCTTCAACCAGCAGAAATCATATCTATAGCTATTCCTCACTGACACTACCCATGTTAATTTTCTAGCCAGGACTGAGTTATACCTCACTTAGAATTTAGATGTTCCTCACATAAATAAAGTTATGGCCCTGGTTTGGCCCTTCCTAGACAGGAAAGACCTAGAATCAATGTCTAGGAAATGATTCCAGGTACATTATTGGAACTCTTGAGAGAGGAAGATAGTGCTATATGGAACAGGATCTGTGATGACTTGCTGAGGGAAAATATGAGAATGACCTTAAAGCATTAGATAAGGTGACTAAAAGAAAAAGTCTGTGATACTGTTCACCAAGGGATTTGCTGGAGATCACACATTCCGCTTGCCATTAACTTGTAAGAATCACAAGAGAAACTGCATGTTGTGGAAAATGAGCATAATCTCCAGCACTGGAAAGATCTTGAGCTTCAGTAAGATATTGTCAAGATAAGGGAGAAAATGATTAGATAAGAAAGGGGTTTCGAAGTCAGAAACTATGTTGACAATACTTACTAGACAATATTCAATATGTATGTTAGGAAAAGATGTGTCGGAACCCTGCATATGCTAATATGTACTATGCCTCTTCCAGGGGAAAAATAATTAGTGTTTGCCAAATGCATGGGATATGAAAACTCATTTTTGCCTTACAGAGCACCTCTGTTGACAGGTATACTAAAACATATCCTGCCTAGAGAGATTCTGTCAGAGAAAGTCTATGCCTTGATTTGGCAATATGTTTTTCAAAAGTGTAAATACACTTCTCTATATTAAAAGCTGAGGGAAGATAAACAAGAAAATTACAAGACATTTTGAGGCAAGACCATTGGTCATGTGGGAAAACATATGTAATATATCCCTTTTTCACTGTCCTATGGGTTGGCCTTGCATCTAGATCCAGATGATTGTCACCACCATGATTGTCCACCTTCACTATTATCACATCATAGCCATTATTTTCCCTACCGTTACCATCAAACACACTGTCAGTACCATCCACATGCTTTCTACTATAACTACCATACTCACCATCATCCACAATATGAACAGCATTGTCACTACTGATACCAAAAGCAGCAGCACCATGGCTGTTACCTGCATCACCATGACAAGGTATTACCACCATCACTACCACCACCACCATAAGCACAATGGCCACGTCCATGATCAGCATCATCTACAGCCTCTTCTGAAGAGCTTAGTGACTTGGAAGTTACACTTCAGGAAAAACCACTAGGTTCAGAGTTGCATATATGCATTTGTGTCCCAACTTTATCACTACCTATGTATATTGGTGACATTTCCAGAACTCACTCAGCCCATTGGTCTCAATTTCCTCACTTGAATAACAATGTATGAAATATAAATTACAAGAATGGAAAGGAAAATGCCCTGTCAGTGCCAAGCAGTTAGGAGGTTCTGCTTTCTTTCTTTTTTTTTTTTAATGTAATGTCTGGTACACTGTATGCCTGATTTCCCAGGAATATTACCCTAAAGTCAAAACTCAAAACTCAGTTCCTGCAGCATATTTACTTTATGCTCATTTTTTATCCTTATAATGGCCCTACCTACAAAATAGTTACATTGAGCTATAGTATGAGTTGTTCCCTTGCCATATGAATGGGGAGTATACGTCAATCTATAACATGTGACTATTGGGTATCATCTCAATATCTTAACATTTCCTGTCCTGAAATAGTGAGTAAAATAAACTCTTTAAAACCTCCCTCCCAAGTACTGTGACTTCAAAAGCATCATTGTTCCTTTTCTGGGCAGACTTTCTTGTAAAATCATAAAGTGAAATAATAAAGTTCTTACAAATATTTAATGAAATAATGAATGTTAAACATTCACTATAGAAAAGGAACTCAATGAATGTTCATTCTGCCTTTTCTATTATTCCTTTGAGGTTGACCTGAAGAAAATACTCAATATAATGGAGGTAGGATACAGAAGGGGGAAAAAAAAAGAGGAGAGGAGGAGAAGAAAAGAACACAATAACATGGCATAGCATTTAATCCATTGGTTTTCAAGATGGAGAATCTAGTGTGAAAGAAACTTACTTGTGATAGGTGAGGTCTGTGAGTGCAGACCAAGGGCCAGAGACCTCTGGATGAATGTACAATAGTCCAATGGGAAAAGTAATCACCCTTCTTTCTTTCTATTGTATTAATGAAGAATTTCCAAATGAAACCTCTAAATACTGATAGCTATTAGGAGAGCATAGGGTATCCAATAGCTAAAGTCATGGGGAGGAAGACAGCAAAAGTTTTCTACCCAAGCATACATGTGAAGCATAATTCATCTGTAGTGTATCGATTGCAAACAGATCCTTTCTATTCAACCAGAGCAAGTTTAATAGCCAGGTTGATGTCCTATGGAAGGCACATGTGCCTTGCATGCATGAGATCTTATTGATTTCTCCACAAAGACCAATTTAGGAAAACCTTGCAGCATGCACAGAAAAGTTAGGCCAAAATGCTAGCTGAATTGCTATATACAAAAGGAGCATGTTTCCACCCATTTATGGGTTAATGGTACCTTAGATAATCCGCTCACTTAGAAGTGGGGTTCTAAATGTGTCTTGAAAATGATATCTGTAGAACTTTGGATGCAGGTGGTACCATGAACAGGAAAGGTCATCAGACTGAAAAAAGAGATGCTGGAATTTCAGCCCACATCTGCCAGTTGTTTGTCCAAGTCCTTTAAATCAACCATTTCACCAGGACATCATGCAACAAAGGAAGCTGTGCAGGATGGTGCTGTAGTTTAATTATCTCCCATGTCCCAGGTACCTGTTAGATATAGACCTGCCTCCATCCTGCTCATTATGCAGAACCTAAAAGTGGAGGCTGAGAGTGAACAAGTAATTCCATCTCCTAAAATACATTTATGTTATCTCAAACTATTATGAAGAGGTATGATTGTCTACTGGGGTACAAGAGTGTGAGTCATGGAAGCATCTATGAGAAAAATGATGGAGAAAATACAAGAAAAGTCATGAGAAAGTTTTTTTTCCCAATTTTTGGTTGTTTGTTTCATTGCATTTGCTGCTTTGTTTTGTTTTTCAGATTGTGTGTGTGTGTGTGTGTGTGTGTGTGTGTGTGTGTATTTAGCTTTGGCAGTCCTAGAATTAATTCTGTAGAGCACACTTGCCTCAAACTCACAGAGATCCACCTGCCTCTGCCCTCAGAGTACTAGATTTAAAGATGTGCGCCACTATGGCCCCTGGTTGAGGAATGTATCTTCAAAAGGACAAAAGATACAGTCATCTTGCATTGTCATGACAGTCATTTGGAGTTATTCCTCTGCATGTTTGTTTGTTTGTTTTTGTTTGTTTGGGTTATTGTTATTATTTGTGAGTTTTAGGTTTGTTTTGTTTTTGAACCTAACCACTACTTTTCTCATCACTGCAACGGAACACTGAACAGAAACAACCTGACGCAGGAAGGATTTATTTGGTTGCTAGTTTGAGACAACACAGCCCATAATCATGGCAGCAAAGCAATGCAGATTCTTCACATATTGCTGATCCAGGAAGCAGGGAGGCCTCAGGCCAGAATCAGGGCCCAGCTATCACCAAGAAAGTTCATCCCTAACAATCCACAGTTTCCAGCAACACTTAACCTCCTTAGCACTCCATGACCTCTCAAAACACTCACCAGGGCCCATTCCTTAAACACATGAGTCTATAAGGGACATTTTATTTCATATCATAATATTCTTATCTGACAAAAATCATGGTAAAGAGGCTTGGTTAGTCTGCCCCTGTTCACATACTGTACAATCAATGGAACAAAAAAAGATGGAAATTAAACCTAGAATTGTTAGACTTCAACACATCTCCCAGACCACTGTGGGATGATGTGTGCATGAACTCCTGGTCTTCTTATCTTCATACTTGACATATATCATGATAAAAAGCAAGTTGTGGAAAATGGGGTTTATTTGGTTCATGTTTCCACATCACTGCTCACCTCTGAAGGAAAGTAGAACAAGAATGTAAGCATAGAAGAAACCTAGAAGCAGGGCCTGATGCAGAGACCATGGATGACTGTTAATTGCTGGCTTTTTTTTTTTAATTGCTTGCTCAGTTTACTTTCATGTAGAGCCTAGGAACCCCAGACCAGAGCTAACCCCAACACCTAAAATGGTCTGGGCCTTTTCCCAGACCATTAAGAAAATGTCCTATAGCCAGCACACATGCAAGTCTTACACAACTGAGGTTCCTTCCTTTATGATGACTCTAGCTTTCATCGTGTTGACACAAAATTAGCCAGTGCACATGTAAAGTATGGCCAATATCACCAAAGTATTATCAGAATAAGACAAACTCACCATTTACCCTGCATATATGCAATAAAACTTTATATTACAATAGGTTTTAGAGATACATATTACACAGCATTATTATTGTAGTGATAAATAATAAGACACACTAACATAATGCCATCAGCCATGACTATCCAGAGTTTTACATTAGACTCAGAGGCCACATACAAGCTAAGCAGTCACACAATATACTGGTGGCATCTGCCAAGGGATGATAAAGTAGAGAAACTAGACATGTGAAATATATTTTCTCTCTCTGAATAATATCTAGAAAAATGGATGTTTTGGATGGAGGTAATGTTTCCATTCTTCAGACTCAAACTTCTAATAGACATTACAATGAAAGTCAAGGGTAGATGATTGTTTGTTTACTGGTGAGTAGCCTTGGCTCCCATCAGCCTTGAAATGGTCAATCCCACTCTGTTTATTTGTAGCATTTCCAGCTCTATATATTGATTACTTTGTGTGGGTTTCCTTGCTTTTTCACTCTTTTTCCCTTTCTCTCCCCCCTTATCTCTCTTTTATTTTCTTTCTCTTTTTTCCCTTCAATTCTTTTTTTACCTTCTCTCCTCTCCTTTTTTCTTCCTCCTTTGAAGTCCTAGGATTGAACCTAGCTCACTGTTTCATGTCACCCATGTTCTCTTCTTTTCTCCTCTCTATAGCTGAAGAATTGTGTCTCATTCTAGGATCACCATTTTTGTTAATAGACACTGATTGGAATACTGCAATTGAAGGAAATAATGATATTTCAAGACTCCCTAATATGGCAGTTCTCAACCTGTGAGTGGCAAACCCTTTCAGGATTGAATAACCCTGTATATTAGAACAAATTTGTATAGAACAATCTTGTATATAAAAACTCCTATAGGTTCATATAAGTAGCAAAATTATAGTTATAAATCAGCAGTGTATGGTTGAGGGTCATCACAACATGAGGAACTATTTTCAGGGTGGAAGCATTGAAGAAGGTTGAGAACCACAGTCCTAATAATATTTTTTCAAGGCTAAAGCAAAAATTATGCAAATTATCTGGTCACCAAATTTCAAAAGCCATTGTGGTACAAAGACAAACCAAACTTATGCCACTCTAGTTTTATCCATAGGCTGAAGCTGAAGATGACAAAATCTGTTTTACATAGAGATGACCTTTCCAACAAATAAAGAGTCTTGAAATAGAATTGGGAAACCTTGGGAGGTAAGGAGTCATGCGGCCTTAGAGGTTTTTGTGGAAATATTAGGATGATCACGTCTCCTTTGTATAATCTCTTTTTTTACTCAACACTAGGCAACATTAATTTGTTTCTCCACTGGAAACTGGAAAGTCAGGATACTTATTTGCTCTCTCAGAACATTAACTGAATGTTTAGGAGCCATGATGGAATGTTTGGCTTCATCTTTATAGGAAGATATACAACTGAGTCTCTACTGAAGAAGGTGATGCATCACAGGTAGCCTATGCCAAAGTTCACCTTGTTATGGTACTCACCATCAGCATCAAATCTCCCACTGTTCTAGACAACAGAGATGGCCTTCTCAGCCAAGCCCCTGAGTATCATGACCAACATCAGCTAAGGTAGTTCTGTGGAAAATAATACACAGCAGGAATTCATTGAGCATCTAAAGATCAGAAATGTGTGTGGCTTCTATCATGTCTTATGTGCTTTTATTTTCTCCCCTGTTCATAATCAGATGTATTTTTTAGTAGGTAGTTGTCTTCACAAGAGAAGAGCTATTTCTTGTTAACTTGTTAATCTTTTTAACAGAAATACATTTTGAATATTAGAAATCTTAAAATTATTTGCTGACCACAAAGTTCTCCCACAGTGGGCTTCCTGAGACTAAAACATACTTAGACTTAAGCCTTCAGCACAATTACTATCATGAGTCTCCAAGTTCATAGGAATAAAAAAATTGTGACTTCCAAATTTGACTCTTCAGTCCAGTCTTCTTCAATTAAGGAAGCAGCCATTTGTCTAACTTCCTGTTATGGATTTCTACTGAGCATAACATAATGTATTCAAATATTTTTTAATATTTCTTATTCAATGAGTGGTGTCTTAAGAGTAATGATACTTGTAGTCTGCCTACATTCCAGATAGAGTACCATCTCATTTAGTGCATAGAATGTGCATCTGAGTGGATATTCTTAGTGCTCTGTCTATATGATAGGGAATTATACTGTATCCAACACCAGTATGTAGGAAGTATAGTGCTCAGTTTTTTTTTTTCCTTCATATTTTTTCTGGGATTCTCAGCCATAGAATAGTGCTATCCACAGTTACCTCAAGTAAACCTGTCTAGAACTCATAGACAGGCCCAGAAGTTTTCTTCTAAATGACTCTAGGTACTATCAGACAGTCAGCATTAACCACTATAACACTGTAAGCCAGAAAGTTACACAATGGAGTACTACTCAGCTATTAGAAACAATTACTTTATGAAATTCCTAGGCAATTGGATGTAACCCAGTCACAAATGAATAGACATAATATGCAGTCACTGATAATTGGATACTAGTCCCAGAAAGCTCTGAATACCCCAAAAAAACTCAAGACCACATGAAGTTCAAAAAAAAAAAAAAAAAAAAAAAAAAAAAAAAAAAAAAAAAGAAAGAAAGAAAGAAAGAAAGAAAGAAAAAAGAAAGAAAGAAAAACAAAAAGAAAGGCCTAAAGTGGAAACCTCACTCCTTCTTAGAAAAAAAAAAAATAACTGTATAGCACCCTTTCAGAGTGGGGTACACCTAGACCTTAAATCACCAATAATTCAAGAGCCAAGAATATAGCCTTGTGGCAATTCTTGGTATTTAAAAATCATTATGTTTAATCTATATACACCAAGAAAACTTTGACTATTTCCATGTTACATCTTGCTTTACATGTACTTTACGCTTATTGTATCTAGTAAGATTTCAACACATACTATCAAACCTTTAAAAAATCAAGTACTGACAAAAATATATTCATATAATTTTATGCAAAATGCTTTTAAAATCTGTACATGTATCTGTGTTTTTTAAAGTTTAAAAAAATAAAAGAAATAAATAAAAAAAGATATTTCAAAGACATAACAGAGCGTATATTTGTTGCTAAAATAAAAACATTGTTTAATTTAAAAGAAACAAAACAAAAAACAAATAACAACAACAAAAAACACAATATCTTGATAAATCTCCATTACCCCCTATATGCAACCCATGAAAAGACCTGGTGGTTCTTCTTCAATTCTTCCATTTCTGAACGTCTCCACCACTACTACTCAGCTTCAAACAACCATCATCTCTTATATACCCAAATCACTCAGATTTACTAACCAGAATTCATACTTGCTAAACCATCTCTGGTCTGAACTGCCACCAGTATGGCCTTTGCATAATGCCTGGTGACATTTGCACCACTTTCCTGTTCAATCCCTGTCAGCAAACATCCATTAGGCTTAGAACCCAGAAAAAAGACCCATGCAGTTCTACAAGATACCTCACCACAAGCTCCTCCTTCAGCCACTTACCACTCTAAACTCCACATGCAGTTAAATTTGTGAAGGTCTGTGGGCAACTGAGATACTGTTTCAGACCTTTTGTGCATTCTCTTTCTACTTGCTGAAATGTTTTCTCTACCCCAACCGTTGTCAATTTCCTTGCAGAGTTTACGTCCAAGTATCTTTCCAAAAGAGCTCCATTCTTGGACTGTTTTCTTCAGGTCACATCAGAATCACCTGTATAGATTATTATACCTACTTATTCTTCACATTACCACCATGTACCGTGGGAATTTGGACATTTATGTGCTCACACCCACTTAGGCTTACCTTCCAGGTGACAGTCATCACCCAGTATGTACTCTAACACAGGAGTTTTGTAATAACCTTCAAGAGGGAGTTGGCTGAGCAGTGACAGAAAGATTTGGTAAGAACATGTTAAAATGACATAGGTATTATCCACGTACATCACAGGAAAGACAGGTAAGGATGTGTCCCCTTGGCACACGTAGCACGGGTAATAATACAGAGGCAAGACTCTAAATTAAATACCTGGGTGAGAAGTTTAAATGCGAAATGGTAGTTGTAGGCCAAAACCCTTGTAATACCCCTTTTGTTGTATATCCCATAATTCTGTGGTTTCTAGCAGGCTTTTTTTTATAACAGCTCAGACACTAATAGAGTTGCTGCACTAAGAAAGTATGTCACCCCAGGACTGAGAAGATAGTTAGCAAGAAAATCTATACAACCCTGGTGAAGTCACATGCAGAATATTGCATTTCGTTCAGGGGCACCTCATTACCAGGCCAAAGCAGACACATTGGAAGGAGTTAAAAAACGAACAAGAAAAAAAAAATGATTAGGAGAATGGAGAAATTGATCGAAGCAGAGAGATGAAAGGAAATGCTTGTTAGCTGAAGGCTGGGGTGGGGTTAAATAGAATCTAATACAGCAGACTGCAATCCTCCTGCAGAAGGTGAAGGCTGAAGTGGAGGGAGTCCTAGGACAGAGTGTGGAAGCTAGAAATGACCCAAGTGAGAGTATGGAATAAGGAAAGAAACTATGCATGGAGCTTATGAGAATTATGCTTAAATCTTTCCTTTGATTATGGCTTCTGGTATCTCCATGGGAATTTGTCCCTAAACTAGAGGGCCTGGCAGGAGCTCCTTAAGAAACTCTTTAGTCACAGGAAATGTGGTATGAGAGCAGAAAAATCAAGAAAACAGCTTTAAAGGTCAGGTACCTCCGGAGTTGATTAACCTTTCATTGTGTTCTTGCTATGCAGTGATAACCAGGATACCTAACCTCTCTGTGACTCGGGGTCCTCAGAATTCTCAGTACTCAAGAATGCACACTGCTGGCTCTCAATGTCCTCAATATACAACATGGCCTTGCTGCAGTCTGCTTTAGTTGTCACATGTCCCTCCTACCTTCTGATAAGAGGCTCCATCCCCTTCACTAACCTCGTCTCTCCTCAGTCCATTCCTGAACTGAGTCCTGCATCTAAAGAATATCTTCTATAGCACTCTTCATGCCTGTGGTCCCATGACATCCTTCATCTCTAGATAGAACTTTGTACTGAAATCTTTCCCAGAATCCACCATCCACTAACTGCATTAACCCAGACATGTGGCATACTTTCCCTTGGCTATAGTGATCCACCTGTAAAATGGTCTGAATGAGACTTTTTATTATAGATGACTGCAAACACTGGATATAGTAATGTATGTGGGACAATGGACAGAGAGCCTACTATAGAGATATCAAGCATAGAAAGTGCTGTCAAGGGGCTCCATTCTTTTCATCAGTCAGGAACAAGGAAGAAATCCTCAGCACACTGGATTCCTTCGTCTCATAGTATTGATAACAATCAATTTATCCTCAACAATAAGGACTGTGTATCCATCCCATCTCTTTCACCATGGTCTTCTATGTCTGAACCCCTTCTATAACTTGAAGACACATTTCCATATCAGGTGACATTTACTAATTGTCTTAGTCAGGGTTTCTATTCCTGCATAAATCATCATGACCAAAAAGTTGGTTGGGGAGGAAAGGGTTTATTCAGCTTACACTTCCATATTGTTGTTCATCACCAAAGGAAGTCAGGACGGGAACTCAAGCAGGTCAGGAAGCAGGAGCTGATGCAGAGGCCATGGAGGGATGTTACTTACTGGCTTGCTTCCCCTGGCTTGCTCAGCTTGCTTTCTAACAGAACCCTAGTCTACAAGCCCAGGGATGGCTCCACCCACAATGGCCTGGACCCTTCCCTTTTGATCACTAGTTGAGAAAATGCCTTACAACTGGATCTCATGCAAGCATTTTTCTCAACTGAGGCTCCTTTCTCTGTGATAACTCTAGCGTGTGTCAAGTTGACACAAAATCAGTCAGTATAACTGACCCTTTGTCAACTAGACACCCAAACACAACACTATTAAGCCTCAACCCTTACTTTTTTGTTTATCCCCAACATCCAAATAACTTTAAGAGTCCCACAGTCTTTACAAATTCTTACATATCAAAATTGCAATCCCTTTAAAATATCCAGATTCTTTTAAAAATCAAAGTCTTTTTTTTACAATTTAAAGTCTCTTAACTGTCGGCTCCACTTCTTCCTTCAAGAGGGAAAAGTATCAGGGCACAGTCACAATCAAAAGCAAAAGCAAACTCTAACCATCCAATGTCTGAAATCCACTCACAAATCTCTGGGTCTTCTAAGGACTTTGGTCACTTCAGCTCTGCCCTTTGTAGCACAAACCTTGTTTCTAGGCTCCAGCTGCCTGTTCTCCACTGCCACTTTTTTTTCTTGGTGGTCATTTCATGGTACTGGCATCTCTAAAACACTACTGTCAGTCCTGGGGCACTAACTGCAACTGGTGCTGCTCCTTCACCAATGACTTTCCATGGCCTCTCATAGTGCCACCCCTGACCTGCTCTTCATGACCCCTTCATTACTTCAAAACCAGTACCACCTGGGTGACTCATACATTACTAAGTCCAGCCACAGCACAAGCTACAACCTTGGCTATCTCTGAAACATAGCTTCTTTGTTCTCTCAGGAAACAATTCCCAGAAGATTTTACTTCTGTGATGCTGGTCTCTTCTTAATCACTACTAATTTCTTAGCTCCAGCTGAGTAGCATCAATAGTCCCAGTAACACAAAGGTTTTCCTTTATTAGTTCTGGTATCTTTTTAATCAAAGCTGATTCATCAGCCCCAGCTAACCAAAACCACAGAATCTTCACAATCAAACAGTAACAGCCCTGACAAGAGTCTTTAATCTTCCCTCTGAAATTTCACAAGCCAGGCCTCCATCTTCTCTATTGTTCTTAATATTATCTTCCAAGCTCCTACAGAACATTCCACAGAGCTTGTAGTATCCCAATTGCTCTTCTAGCTCACAGTTCCAAAGTCCTCCCCCAAACACGGTCTGGTTGTCACAGGAATACCCCACTATGCTGGTACCAATTTGTTTTAGTCAGGATTTCTATTCTTGCACAAATCATCATGACCAAGAAGCAAGTTGGGGAGAAAGGGTTTTATTCAGCTTATACTTCCATATTGATGTTCATCACCAAAGGAAGTCAGGACTGGAACTCTGGCAAGTCAGGAAGCAAGAGCTGATACAGATGCCATGGAAGAATGTTACCTACTGTCTTGCTTCCCCGGGTGTGCTTTCTAATAGAACTCAAGTCTACCATTCCAGAGATAGCACCACCCACAATGGGCTGGGCCCTTCGCCTTGATCACTAGATTATAAAATGCCTTACAACTGGACCTCATGGAAGCATTTCCTCGACTGAGGCTTCTTTCTTTATGATAACTCCAGCTTGTGTCAAGTTGACACAAAACCAGCCAGTACACTAACTACTGTGTTTCTACAAGCCAGACACCCTGGAGCATAATATCCAAACACTAAATTCTTGTAATGGCTTCTCAGTGACAGCAGAAGATATGACTACATTTTCCTTTCATTCAGGAATATTGCCTGGACCTAGCCCTTCCTTTATTTTTGACTCTTCCTAATGCTCCTTCATTCATTATCCACCTTTAATATGTACACAGATCCAACATTGCAGTCCCAACTAATTTCCTTCCATCACCTGAAGGTGCCCTCATACGATTGTATCTTTTTGCTTTAGCCAAAATTTTTTCACTGCATGGGATGCTTCAACTCTCCATGAAACCACATCAGAAAATTCACACTTTGTGTCCTTCCACAGGTCTTTGCTTACACTATCATTTATTCTTATGTTTGGAAAATATGTGGTACTTTTTTTGTGCCCAGCATAACTTAGAGGTTGTAGATGATGTGGTTTCTTCTTCAGGTAATCTTGGAGCAGCTACTGATCAGGCATTGGAGGAGTCCATACATATTTGGGCCCTGGGAAGGATGTGTCATAAAATGAGTTGGATCACAATTCTTAGATTCAAGAGGGGAAAACAAAAGGACACAATACACCATCTTTCCTGAAGCTGTTGTCATCAGATGAAATATTAATAACAGCCAACACTAAGACTAGGGCCAGAACTTGGAGAGTCTGAATTTATCACACTCAAAAGTCCCTTTTGCTTCTATGAGAAATAGGGAACATGGTAGAAATGTTCTCTGTGAACCAATGGTGCCATTTTTTTTTTTCTCAGTGTCTTTGCCTATGTTGTTACTTCTATGTGGAACATTTCTCCCAGAGCTCCTCAGCAGGATATGCCTCATTATCTCATAGAAAACATCACTTCTCCAGGAAACCCTTTATACTTCCCTCTGTACCTATCAGACTATGAATTGTGGTCTGACTTTGGACTGCTGTTACACTAGCATAGCTGAGCCAAGAACTCTAATTAGAAATCTACCATATTTTTCCATTGGACATTCAACCCAGTTAATGACTAGCCCAAGATAGAGGGAGAAAAAGAAAAATAAGGGATTTAAGCAGGAAAACATTAGATGTCTTAGGAAGTCTTTGCAGGAAGTAAGAAAGATATCTATAGATAGATAGATAGATAGATAGATAGATAGATAGATAGATAGATAGATAGATAGATAGAGATAGAGATAGATAGTTTATAGGGTTTGCTTAGGTGACATGCATGTCACTCTCAAGATTATATGTCGAATGCTTGCCCTTCGGTCTTTAGTGTATTTCTATGTCCCCTTGTTCAAGAATAGAGTATCAAAGATTCAATAAGTCCAAATGAATTCATGCTGAAGTAGAAGAGAATTTGACCCAAAGGGACTAGTACTCTCTCTAAAAGATAGATTAGGAAGAACACCATGAGATGACAAAAGTAAAGATGAGAATAATGACACAAAGGATAGGAGCCAACCACCAGAAGAGAGACACATAGAAAGATTCTTTCTCACAGTCCTCTCAAGTCCTCTAGTGATATTTTGATTTCTGGCAGTGAGCCTACAGAACCATGCAATAAGACACCTCAGTAGTGTAAGTCCTTCCACTTGTAGGGCTTAGTTATAGAAGCCCTAAGAACCTAACACAAGAATCATCTGGTCTTTACAGCATACCAGAAGGCCTCTAAGGAAAACTCTGTGCCTCCTCCCTAAGATCTGTTGGTAGAAGTCAATCTGGCACCTACTCATTGTGGAAAGAAAGCAAAGAATCAGCAAGACCACCTCCTAGGCATGCTAAGCCAAGAATCTGGAGCCTCAGTTTGACTAGAAGACTAACCGGGTCTGAGCACTTCAAGTCTTTACCTCTTTGAATTGTGTGCCTTCTCATGTAGTAAGCATGGATAGCTTCAGGAAGAAGACAAGTTCACCATAAGAAAATTGCCTTTCTCATGGGAAATGAAGGTATCAACTAAAGAATTATTATTTTGCTCTAAATGGGGGGGTTTATCCCCATAATTCTCACATCTCTTTCTCCATCCCAAATTGAAAATTCACTTAGAGATCAGGATACCACTGAAAACACTCAAGTGTCTACTTAGTAGAGTCTGGTCCCGGGGATTATGGCTGATTTTGTTATGTAGCAAGAAGAGAGGCAGACTGTAGGTGGCTCTAAGCTCTGAACAAGCCCTGTAGCTCCTTTTGTCCAATTTAGCTTTCATTTTAATTTTTTATTCTTCTAAAACTGCATTTTGCCTTGACTCTGGGGTCCTGGGCTCATGAGGCGACGACATGCTACTCAGGAGAGGGGAATCACCATCAAAGACGGGGTCCCAGCCCATGTTTGTCTGGGTGAGAAATGGCAAAAACTGGGATAGATGCTATCTATGGTTCCTAAACACTTGACCACGCAGATACTGCTGAGAACCACAAGGAATTGAGAAAGGGGCCCCCATCCTGCTGTGTACCCAACACTGCTAAACTACTTAGCTCATGGTGAGTGTCAGGAATAGGAAAAAGCCTTCTGAAGGAGACTTAGACATGGCTCTGTATGAGAAGGTCTCCCCCCTCCTCCCCATGGAGAGTTGTGATGAAGGACACAGTTTTTGCTTGTTCAAATTGCTTTATTCGTGGTGGATGAGGATGCATATGACTTAATGGGGTGAACCAGAGATTAAATACTTTTTTAAAGGAAGGTGTGCCCAGGGTGAGAATCTCATTTGCTAAATATTTGGAGCCTATCTAGATACACATTAGCTTCAAGAACTCTAAGTTATATGATACATTACTAGATGTCATTGTCCTCTTTGTGGGGTATTGTGGTCATGTGCTCCAGGAGAGGAGCAAGACCTCACTTCTGCTATTCTCAATTATAAGTTTTATTGGAGTTCTGGATTTTGCTACTATCTTACTAGTTCTGTCTGTTGGCATGTTGTAAAACCCACAACTCCCCCTTTTCCTTTATACAAAGGAGAGGTGTCATAGAAGTGACTGTCTGCTGTTATTTATAGTTAAAATTTTGGATGGGGTGGGGTATAAGCATTAAAATAAAGCATAGCACAAGCTAGAGGGAAATAAGGGGTTGGGACTGGAAAGATGAGAGAACCAACTTATTGAACCAACTTAATTGCTCAGTAGATTGAAATTGAGGGTATGTTTGTGCAGAGTTTTTGAGGGTACTAACATTGGTCCCAAGCATTTGATTTATCTACATAAACATATCATCTTTCTTATTGTCGTGCAGGTTTCTTTCAGTTTAGTAGCCATTAGGCTCTGACAAGAGCATTCATCTGTTGCTGGAAAGACCCAAGGCTGTCATCTGTGGATCTCAATGTCTGCATGTCTCCAAAGTCTCCAGTCAGATGATGTGTCTGGACAAAGGCAGCTTCATGGCCCCAGGCAGGTCCATGGAGATGGCTGGTCAGTCTCTGTCTAGCCAGCAGTAGCAGTGCTGTCTTCTTTTCTGTAGAGATAAGCCTGCAGAATAATCATAATGGGAGCAGAATCCTGGCAGGGGAATGTCTGCACAGGGACGTGTGTGTGTGTGTGTGTGTGTGTGTGTGTGTGTGTGTGTGTGTTACCAGAGGAAGGGGGGTTGATATACGTGTAGACACAGTCCACTGCCCCCATACTGGTTTTTGGTTTCTCGTCTGTTTGTTCTGTTTTGTTTTTGGTTCTTTTAGTTTTCATTGACTCAGTGAATTGCACATCATTATGTACCTGAATCTCACCCATCTCCCATCCCTCCATATCTGCCCTTTCAAACCCCCAAAAGAAAAAAAAAAGATAAAACTTATAACAACAAAAAAATGAAAAAAATAAAAATGGAAATCACTGTGGAATCCGTGGTGTGTCATACAATATATACTCTTTTGCCCAAACAGCTTGACTTGTAAATATTCATCGGAATGACTGAGTCATTAGTATGGTTCGAGGCCTCTAGCTTTTGCTAAACTATCAATATATATCCTCACCAGGGCCTCTCTCAGATAACTTCTTGTCACTCTGTGGCCCTCTAGACACTCTAGTAGTTGATAGATTGGGCAGGTATTGGGGTGGACTAATTCAAAGCCCTGGATCTGGGTATGGAAATGACTATGTTGGTCAGTCTGCCTTCTCTTTGCCCAAGTAAGGGGTGAAAACAGCTCTCTTGTTGGCAGCAGCTTACAAAAGGCAGGGCTGCCTCTCCTGGGCTCACATCATTCAGGTGATTTGAGCTCTTTTGTATTCAGGGCCAGCTCCACCACACTGCTGCAGGAGTGGGGGCAGGGCTAGCTCTCCATGTTCTACTGTGCTGCTCAGTAAGTGGAAGAGCCAATTCTGTACAGCTCTGAGGCAATGAGATGGCTTGAGGAGGCAGCCCATACCAGGCATGCCTGCATGGCCTTTGGTGTTAACATGGGCCTTGGACATTAACACAAACCCCTGCTGCTTCGTGGCCTGAGACCCAGACATGGCTCCCACAACACAGAGTGGCCACATGGACTATTCATATCGAGCTGATTCTCACCACCTTCACCTCACCCGTTGAGCCTCTCTTTGTAATGCACACACTGTTCCCTTCTCTTTCTCTCACATTTCTCCAGCACATATTTGCTTACCGTACCGATGCCTGTGGGTGTCTTCTGCCTGCCAACTCCTCATGGTGGCTGGTGTGTCTGTGGGTGTCTTCCTGTAGTGTCTCAGTACGGTTTTAGGCTTTGAAGTCACCTCTCTCTGTCTCAGTTTATAACTACAAGACACCTAGAATAAAACAGGGTGGGACAGGGTAACAATGTATGCTTGGCAAGCTGATTTAAGAGAACATGATGTATGTAAGGTTTGAGAGAACTGAACA
Organism: Micromys minutus; assembly: GCF_963924665.1. Lineage (NCBI taxonomy): Eukaryota > Metazoa > Chordata > Mammalia > Rodentia > Muridae > Micromys > Micromys minutus. The sequence goes on along the minus strand of NC_137963.1, from coordinate 9,894,041 downwards.
CAGATGTAAATGATGTAGACTCAACTTCTGGTTTTGTCCCACTGCTAGGCTGTGTAACCTTGGCAGCTGGTATGATATGAAAGGCTGTGATTTATTTGTTATTTATTACTATCATCTATTTAAATAGGGATAGCTTAACATCATGAGGGAATGTTAGAGATATGGCATATAATAGACCTGGCTGGGTGTCCACTGTTGCTCAGCATTCTGCCAATATTTGCTACACATGCTATTGATTATTAGGGACATAATAGTACTTCCAGGTGGTCTGGGAGAGCCAAAAGACTGGCTGGAAAGACCCACGTACTTGGAAATGTGGTTAAAAAACCAGTTGATAACCCTTCTTATAAAGTAGGGCTGTGTAGTGGGGACAGATCTCAGTCCAAGTGGGAGGGTTCATGTGAAAGAAAAAGAGTCTGAACATTGAGAAAGAATTGCCCCCAAGAGTACCACCTCTGCTTCTTGCTGCCACTGCCAGCCACAGCTGCTCTTGCTGCTGATGATCTAAGACCCTAGCTACATTGAGCCATACAGGGCTGAGCAGGCAGAAGGCTGGGTAGCCAGGAAGGAGAGTGCAAAGAAGCTTCTGGTGGCAAAAGTTTCAGAAGAGCAGTTCTGTTCCTTGGCAGTGTTACAGCTCTTATAACAGACACGGTCATAATTCTACTCCTGGATGGAAACTTATTATATACAGTTTTGGGGTGGGTTGGGGTCTGACAGAAGGTACTTCCTGTTGGCTTGGCCTGAGATGTTAGGGATGCCTCATCTACATCTCGAAGGGCTTGGGGCATTGCCTCTAGTGAGTGATGGCTACAAATTTATGGGGTGGCAGCTACATGATGGGGGGGGGGGGCGCTTAGTGCTGGAAGCGGGTAAAGCTCCTACCATCCCTTCAGGGTCTATAGTGCTTCTAGCCCTTGCTTGACTTTACCAGGCTTCCTCTTTTGATCCAACAACCGCCCCCCTCCATACACACACATACACTGAGTTTGCACAGAAGCACTTTCTCAACACTAGGATGAGAACATTTTGGGAGAAAAACCATTAGGTGGATCAGACACTATGCCAAGAGAGAGGTATACCTACTACCCAGACATGACCTATCCCTGGAGACAGTAAAGGATCTCACCAAGCTCATCATGGATATATGGAATGTATACTCAAGGAAAGACATAGTATCTCAATGAAAAAGTCTGTAAGATAAGTGAAGCTTGAAGGACCATTTTTTTCAGAAATTTGGACTTTATCATAAGGACCATAAAGAGTTTCTGAAGTACCCTAAAGGGAGAGCAACAAGATCTAATTTTCACATTGGGTGGAGTAAGCTTGCCCCTGGAAGGATGATGAGGTCAGAACTGGGGAGGGACTCAAGAAAAACCAGCAGATAAATAGTATATGGACCAGTGATTACATCTGAGAAAGGGTGGAAACAGTGAAAGCAGAACACAAATATCCTGATGGGCACCTTGAGAAACCAACTTTTGATGATCTGAGTGCCCAGTAACTCCCAAAGAAACAAATCCAAGCTTATGAAGGGCTTCCTTATATGTGTGTCCAGTGGTTGTTCCTTGAAATTGGGGTAGGTTAGGGCTCATGTCTCAAATGAGGACCTCAGACCTTGAGGAACTGTTAAGACCTCTGAAGTCAACTTTCTCACTTTATTAAGGAGGTAACTGAGACTGAGATGGGAAAGTATTTTACCAGAAATAGCAGAACAGACTCTACCCCTATATATCAGTCAGCACAACAAGCCCTAACCACAGACTTGGCATGGATTATATATGTATTCCCTAAAATGGCTCATGTGTTGACTTTGTCCTGCACAGGTAGATCTAGTTGCTGAACAGTGATTGGATCACGTGTTTGTTTGGCCTAATGGATTGCTTTATAAATGGATTCACATTTGACTGGACTGTTGGGAAATAGGAAACCCTGAAATGTAGGCCTCTATTAGAGAAAAGGGTTTTCTAAAGATGTGCCTTTGAAGGGTTCCTGAGGCTGTGCCCAATCTCTTCCTATCTCTGCTTCCTGGCTGCTGTGAAGAAAAAAAAATAGCATTTTCTGCCAGATTGGTCTGTAATCATGACATCTGTCTCATCCTGGGACCAAAGCAATGGACCAGCAGACAATGAACTACATCTCTGAAGCCCGCAAACCAAAATAATTCTGTCAAGTTGTTTCCTCCAGAATTTTTGTCACAATGACTAGAAATTAAACAGTATAACACAAGAGTATTTTTTGGTCCAGCCACCCTTTGGCTCCAGTCAGCCTTCTTTCTGGCCTCACTCCAGCCCATGCAAGTGAATTCAAACCATTCCTCTGTTTTTCTCTCTCTTTATCTCCTGGTTTCATGTACTTCAGTATAACTTACAGTTTTCACTATGTATAAAGAATGACCTTACATTTCTAATTCTCCTACCTCTACCTCCCGAGTACTGGGCTTACACGTCTAAGCCACCATGCCTGATTCATAGGTATTAGACCTATTTCACAGCTTTTGTGCATAGTAGACAAGGACTCTCCAATTGAGGTATAACACCAACCCTCTATTAATTCTTTATGGAGGGGTGAGAGTATTCAACCAATCTTCTGTTTCATTTCGTTGTTTAGTATATATTAATTATAAGTCACAATGTAGTTCATGTGACATTTTTAAGCATGGTGAGTTTCTTTTGATCATATTTATTCCATGACTCTTTCGTGTTCGCCTTCCACTTCCACTGTTCCTCTTTCTAAACAGTATTTTCTTGTCCATTGAAGTTTGTTTTTTCTTCCTTATTTATTTTGGTGATCCACTGATTTTAATTAGACTTGCCTCAGTATCATGTGAGAAGAGTTATTTACATGAGTACATGTATCAATGTTACAACATTGAAGAAAATGACTCTCCACCCCCCCCCCCCAGTAATTTTAAGTACATTTATATAAATATTAAAGGATTGTTTGTTTTTGGGTACAGAAGAAGGTAACTTGGGCTTCTGGGTCAGAATAGCATTGAGCTCAGTTGCTGTCTGCCAACTGCAACTGCTTCCAATAGAGAAAGGCCACTCCCATTTGAAAATGAGAAATTTGTGATGATTGACAAAACCTTGGTGCTTTCTTCGGTGCAAAGAAGACAGGGACTGTGAAGAAGATATGGGGGAGGTGTGTGTGTGGGAGGGATTAGGCAACATTATATCCTGGGTCAAACCAGGTCTGTTTCGAGGCTCAAGAGACCACCTATTTCCTGAAGCTGCCATTCCTTCACTTTCGCCTGTTTTCTATTAGTCTCGTATCCTGACATGTTTGCTACTGACTCCACATCCATTGGAGCCTCTTCCAAGCCAGTGCACAATAGAATAGAAAGCAGCAGCTGCCACATGCAGCAGCAGCTGCCAGCACTGGGAGTGAGATCTTCTGTCAGCCTGTCCTGAAGTTCTTTTGGAAGTTTGACAGGATTAAGGGGATTAATACATTAAAGCATTATTACAGCATTCACCAGGGATTTTCAAAAGACTTTACACTCTGATCTATTTGTTCTGTTACATAAAACTCGCATTAACAGGCTGATGGCAACGGGGAAAAATATCTGTGAAATCAATAACCTTATTTTTTGGTAAACACATTTAGCAAGCTGAGCTGGTCATTAGGGCCTACAGACCCTCCCAAGGTGCACATCAATGAAATTACCCCTCCAGAATCCATTTGACAATTAAGCAGAGGCCTGCCTGAGTCTTTCAGCCCACTGATGGCAGGGTGCAGAAGGGAGAATGGCCACCTTCTGCCCTCTGGACACAACCCTGTCCAACCCTAGACCTACTGACCCATAATAAAACCAAGAGTCTTTCTCGGTGAACAGAAAGGAGGCTGGGGAAGGGGGACAACACCCAGAGAAGTGGCATAGTATTGGTTCTGTGCTGCTCTGCATTCTGGAATTTCTAAACAGATGGAAGAGGCAACCTAGTTGGAGAAGACAGTGGGGAATTGCTAGTCATATTCCACAAATGTAGACTCAAGACATAGGGCTGTGTGTCCTCCTGAGGATGGAGACAGGGCCACCCATTCTACATGCCAGTCTTTCCTACTGGAGCCTGCCCTTGCTGAGCATATTGTAGCCTTATAACACAATCACTTACACATAAGCAGCACTTGCTGAGTGACCAACATTATTCTGAATGTTTTAAGATTCCTTTGGTCACCATTTTCAGTAAACTTTCAGAGAGGCTTCCATTATTTTCATTTCTCAGATAAGAAGATTGAAAGGATAAATGGAGAGACAGCTCAATCAGGTAAGCATGGGGACCTATGTTCAACCCCTAGAATCCAGGGGGAAAAAAGGTAGGAGGGATAGAAGGTACAACCACAGGGGAATCAGTAATACCCACTTCCAAGAAGCTAGTTGGGCAGCCAGCCTGGCCTACTTGGCAAATTCCAAAACAATGGGAGAGCCCATCTAACACAAATTAATAAAAATGGCAACATCTAAGAAGCAACAACTGAAGTTGTCCTCTAACTTCCATACATGCCCATGCCCACACATGTGAATGCATACACAGGCACAGATTGAGAGGGAAAAAGACTGGGGTTTGCCCAACATCAGTTCTTTAGTTTATTGGCATGTATGTATTAAGTTCACCTGTATGAGTTTCTGTGTACCGTGTGGGTACAAGAGACAGCACAGGTAGTAGAGGGATTTAGATCTTTTGAGACTGGAGTTGCCAAAAGTTGTAAACCACCGCATGGGTTCTGAGAACCAAACACAGGTTCTCTGCCAGGGTGGTAAAGGTTCCTAACTGCTGAGCCACCTCTCTAGTACTCTGTCTAATATCACAAAAGGGTCAAGTAATAGAATTAGGATTTGAGCTAGTTTTCAGAGTTCAAGTGAGGAACTAGGTTTCAAATTATTCTGCTAACAAATATTCAAAAGATTGTTCCCACACTAAGCAGTTACCAAGTATCTTATTAGTCCTTGCAAAGAGCCATTAGCATAAATGTTATATTCCCATTTTTATGTAAATGAACTGAAGCTCAAACAGGCAAGGATGGCTAAAGTCACATGACTGCCAATTGTAAGACTTAGCAACCTGACATGCTAAAGGTAAGAATTAAAACCAGGCAAGTTCACATCAGGGCTTGGACTTGGAAACACATTCAGTGTGTGAGCTTGTTCTAAACTCAGATGGCTCTAATTGGGCACTAGTTGGCAATTAGCAGGACTCTTGGTGACCTCCCCTAGTTTCTAGAGATGAGAAAGAGTAAATGACACAGCTCTAAGACAATGTCAGTCATGGAGAACTTCATGCTGGAGACTCTCACAGAATAAAGGACTGCAGTGGGCACAAGGCCTCTAGACAGAAGATTGTTGTTCTGATCACAATCAGCCTATCCCCAGTTCAGCTCAGAGCCTGGCTAAGATCCCTATCTAATCGCTCCTACATTTGAAAGAAGGAATTCATTGAAGTCATATGACCTGTCCAAAAGCACACATTTACAGCATGTTAGCTAAAACTTGAACAAGTTCCTCTCTTGGGTCTCTATCTCTCTTGTCGAAGTCTCACTAGCCTTTTCTCTCCCTGCCATATACACATGTAACTAAAGATACATGCATATGTGTACATACAAGAACACATATATACATACACACTCAAGCTTATCCATCCCTTTATCCTTCATACACATATGCAAGCACATATAAATGTGGGTATAGACACACACCCCCACACATACACACACACTACCTTTGATCATACTACACCAATGTGTGCTTTTAGAAGACAGTGAACTCTCACTCTACCCCACAGATTTATATGAGCAGTTCTCTGTGCCCAAGATGTTTCTTCCCTGTCTTGTTCCTTTTCAATTTGTTTCTTATTATTCATTCTAGAAGTCACACCATAGTTGTCCCACTACCCCTAGGAATCCCTCTTTGTCCTCAGAGCAGAGGCACTTCACTGCCCTTAGACATTCTAGCATAATAGTGCCCTACATTGTAATTCCCTTCTCCCTCTGGTATGGGCTTTTTAAACTCTGGATTGTGATTTCCCATCTTTCCCCATCAGAACACAGCATTAATAAGTAGATTCAGAATATGTGAACTCAAGCCATTGTTTTTGAATGTACATCCCTCCCAAATACACACAAAAGCTCACTTATTGAGATATCTAATTATGTTTTCACTGTTAATTATGTTAGTCACCTATTGTTGTGTAAGAGATTATACCCCAAATTTAGCAGCTAAAAATTGCAACAAATACTTTATCTCACACTGTTTCTGAGATACTGTTTCTGAAACAGCTTAGTTGAGTGTCTACAGCTTGGTCTCTGGGGAAACTGTAGTCAAGACAGTGCCTGGGCTGCAGTCAGTGGCAGGCTGGATGGAGTTGGAGTATCTGCTTCCAAGATGGCACCTTCTCATGTTACATGGCAGGTCACAGCTACCTAAGTCATGGTCCCCTACCAAAAGCTGTTGAAAACCCTCATGAAAGTGTACTTGGATTTCTTATGTATGCTCCGGAGAGAGCAAGAAGAAAACCAAACACATCTTATGGCCAGTATGCACCATCACTCCAGACACACTCTCTTCATTGGAACCAAGCCTTAAAATCAGCCCATTTGCAAAGGGATGAAGCTGGGGCTCCATCTATTGGAGGTAAGCATGTCAACAAAGTTATGTTCATAAAGAAAAATAATCCCCTGTCTTTCCCCAACACACGAACTTCAACTCTTGGGAGGGGGTGGAAGCAATCACAAGCATGGGATGCTGGGAAATAGGGAAATGCTTCACAACTGAGTGAAGACAGAGATGATAGTATCTGCCCTCACCTGCACACAAGGGCTCTCCAACAAGAGACAGTCAGATGCCCACAGATAAGGTCACTCATGACTGATGACAAGGAAGTCTCCATATTCTACTCCCCATTTCCTAAAAGGACCCCAAAGGGCTTGGAAGGACAGTGAGAACAGGCCTATCATGGCATTCTAAAGCCAGAAGTGCCTCAACTGCTTAGAAGCAATCAGCAACCAATTCGTAGGTGTCTAGTACATTTGTTATCCCTGCTCCTGCCCATCCTGATATATTTCTGATAGACTTGCTTGAAATCCAGGCAACACTTTCATCAAACTACAATGAAAAGGCAAAGATACTGATAGAAGATCACTAACATTTCCTTACTCCCTACTGTGTGCTAGGCAAAGGATACACGTAATCTTGTTTAATCCTCTAGTGATTACTCTTATTCCCACCTTACAGATGGAAAACAAACTGTAGATTTATCAAATCCCCCTCATGTGCCAGGAGAATAGAAAGATTCTGAGATTTTAGATAAGTAGTCTGGGACCACATCAAGAATTACAGGATTTTTATTAATTAATTTTAATTGCTGTAACTCAAATATCTAACATTTGTAGTATGTAAAAGTAGAAAGAGCTTGTCTGGTGTGCAGTTTCACAAGTTCTGTTCTACTGATATTTCTTCCTGTGTTGAACAGAGTTTCATGCCAACTGGAGAAGGTGGTAGGCCAACCAGAGCACAGACAGAAAAAGACAAAAGACAATATTCTTACATGGACATCACCTGCCTCCCAGACTGACTTCCTCCAGGTAAGTTCTACATACCAAAACCTCTCAAAATAGAGCTACAAAAGATCAACTTTTGAAACCTGCAACTTTGGGGTAGTTATACATCATATATAAAAGGATAGTCATATAAAGTATGCTCTCAAAATTAATACACACACACACACACACACACACACACACACAGAGAGAGAGAGAGAGAGAGAGAGAGAGAGAGAGAGAGAGAGTTAGTCAGTTTTTTTCTTGCTGTTTAAACACCAAGACCAATGTAATTTATAGAAGAAAGCTTGTATTGGGCTTATAGTTCCAGAGGAATACCAGTTCGGCACAGTGGTAAGGTGGAGTCTTGCTTGAGGGAAAAGCAGACATGGCAACCAGAGCAGGAAACCAACACCTTCCATCTAACCATAAACATGGCGTGGAGACAGAAAAATAAACATGGGCTCTTGATCTACCTTGTTGCTCCCGGGTGCCAGAACCTGGACATCTTATCAAGTGCCCTTTTGATTTGAATTCAAACCTATAGAACTACTGTGGCTCTTGCCATATGGACAAACCCCTGGACACTGAGGAAGACACAAAGGCAATCTCCAAATAACATGCCCCCCCCCCTTCCTGTAAGAGAGTTCTCACTTCTCTTCTTCCACAGCTCATCTAGTCCTGCCCAGTCCTATCCTTGTAGCCTCTGGAACTTCATGGGGAGAGGTGGAGGTTGAAAGGAAGCCCCTGAGCCTCAGAGAGGGGCTCAAGGCTGCTGCAAGAAGCAGCAAAGAACCACTGTTAGCTCTATGGAGCCAGTGTGTGGTAATTTGACAGGATTAAGAGGATTAATACATTAATGCATTATTAGTGCTTTTATAGGAGATTTTCTAAGAGTTGAGCGCTGTGATCCCTATGTCCTGTTATATAAACCGGCAGTAATTGCCTTAATTGGCCAATTGTTGCTGATAGAAACAGACAGGAAACAGGCCTGATTATCGCGTACCCTGGGGTTCAGAGTCTGGGCCACAGATCCCCACCAAACCAAAAAGGCTTGGAGAAACTGAGTCAAGGTGTAGCTACCCAAACATTTTGTTCATCAGGAGGTAAAAGGCAGGTCCATGCACCGGAGCTCAAAGCAGCCTGTGTGTGTCTCTCTGATATTCTAATTCCTGCCCTGGCCAGGATGCTCACTGACTTCCCTTGTCCCAGCTTCCATTTCTACATCTGCCAATGTGAACATAAAGGTATCTCCCTTAGGATGTTGCCAGGAAAAAAAGGGGGGACAATGAGCCACTTTGATGAGCGTGCTTTGTCAACTGGACAGGCTTATGTTTGTGAGAGGGAGGGCTATGATTTTGTTGGATGGAGTGAATGAAGAATTTTGCCTTTTGGTGTTTACGTATTTATTGAGAGGATAATAACAGCCCCTCAAGGGAGAGTAGGAATGCACAGGAGGGCCTGGGAGACAGGCTTGGTCACAGGACAGCAAAGCGAGCTGAGGGTAGTCAGTTGTGAAAGAAGCCAGCATACTACAGGATCCAGCATGGAGGCCCAGACATCTCAGCATCCCACCCTCCCTCCAGCTGAGAGGCAGGTCACCTAGGAACTCGCCCAGCAACTGTGGCTGTGGGCTCCTTAGAGTTTAATTTGCTTTGCTAATTAAGCGCCTGAGTTGGACTCCCCACTGGAGGTGTGAGTCTGGATGAGAATAATAATAGAACACTAGAATCACAGCTTGGGAAGGTCCTGAAGCATCTTTTACTAGAAACGAACGAACTTGATATCTTTTATCTTCTCTCTAAAAATGTGTAGGCTGCATCCAGGAAGGAGGAAGTCAGGCATGACCTCACTTTGATTAATAGGAAAGAATGGGGGGTGGGGGGGGGAATAGGACTGAAAAGTTAAGAGTAAATTGCTGAGGAAGTTCAAGAGGCAGAGAAACTTGGATGGAAGTTGATTTGAAAGTTAAGCAAGGTGATGGGTACCAATCCCATCAAGGACATATAGATCTGAGATACCTACACCTGAAAGCTTAAGAAGAGAGAAGTGATAACTACAAACATGTTTGGTTCACCTCACTAGAGACAATGAAGTCAGATCCATTCTCTGTACCCTCTGTGGCTAGTGAAGTCACACGATGAGTTGTGGCCCATGTGCAGTCAATTATAGGTGTGAAATCTTTCTACTACTTTCTTCTACTCTGTCTATCCTACTTGTTGGGATTCTGTAAACCCCACCCCTCAATTACTTGGCAGTAGCCAGGTATGCTCCGCCCCATTTACTTGACACTATAAAAGGGGCTGCTTGCCTCCTCCTTCTCTCTCTTGGCCTCTCTTGCCTCCTGGCTCTCTTGCTCTCCCACCCCTATCCCTCCTCTTCCCCTTCCCTTCCCCCCCCCTCTCCATGTGCTCATGGCCAGCCTCTAGTCCTCTATTCCTCTCCCTGCCTCTCTGCCTCTACCACCCTCTTAACTCTCCCATGACCTGAATAAACTCTATTCTGTACTATGCCATTGTGTGGCTGGTTCCTCAGGAGGAAGGGATTCCCAACATGGACCCCCCACATAGGCATCCCCCTTACCCCCAGGCCTTGCCACACCTCCATGGGCCATATGCCCCCCACTCTCTTCATTCTTCCCCTAACTTTGGTGCTGAAACCCGGGATGTCATCTTTTCCTTACATTGGTGCCCCGTGACTTTTCCTTTCAGTGACTTTTCCTTTCACTACTAACTGTCGCCTGGTCCATTGACCTGCATTTCCGAATAGCTGCAGTGAGCCTGTGCCGCCTGACAACCTGAGATGAACATGCAACGTAGTAAAACAATAACCTTTCACTGCAATAAGGCTTCGAGAATTTGGAATTTATTTATTATCAGTACACAGCCTAGTCTATTCTAACTGATATCGAAAACCTTTAGATGTTATGATTAGATATCAATAACGATCAGCATAGCTTTGGGAGGAGAAGGGCTACTAATAAGATGCCAGAAAATAAGCTGGTCTCAATGAAGAACTTTCTCAGCCTTGTTGAGGAATACAAACTGGTATCTGACACCACAAAGTCACAATTCTGTGACCCAAGCCTTTGACCAGGATGGATCATTTATCAGCCAGGATTACCTTATTTACCTGGCCCTTACTTGCAAATACCTTATTGAATGGCAGGCATTGAAAATTGCTTGCCAAGTGGTTCATGTCAATCATATATCGGCCAATACAGATTGTTCTCCTTAGCATGAAAATTACATACAAAGAATCTATACACAAAGAAACTCACCCTAACTAAAAAAGAATTCTCACATGGTCTCCGTAGGTAAAGTGCCTGATCTCAGGCATGTCTTTAGATTCAAAGGAATCCAGGAATGGATACACACACACACACACACACACACACACACACACATATGTATATATACATACATATATATGAAACATATACATACATACATATTTATACATATATATTTATACATACATGCATATATAAAAAACACATGTATTACATGTAAATATATAAATATATACACATATATTTTCAATGTGTATAATTGTATACATATATTTAATATATATGATATGTACATAACTCCAATATATTATTATATATATACACATATGTTTGATATATGTATATATAAACTGATTTCACAGTGAATATGTATGAATATATATTCATTATATGTAAACATTATTATATATACATATATGTGATTTGATCGTGTAGTGTAGCAGGGCAGAAAGACAGACTCCCAGAGCTCACTGGCTATCCAGTTAGCTACTCATTGAATGCCAGGTTCAGTGACATATCCTGCCTCAGAAAACAAAGGTAGCCTCTGGCTACCACAATTATGTGAAGACACATTAACATAATACACACATACAAACATGCCACATGCACACACACACACACACACACACACATACACACACGAGGAGAGTTAAATATTTACACCAAATGGGGACACCCCCAACAGCTGTGCCGTTCACCGTACCCAGTTCCATACTTACTGCTTCACCTGTTGTACTCTTAGAATATATTCAAATAAACTACTCTTTCTATTTGAACCTAGGGGATGAACTCATTCACTACCCACCAGTTCAGTTCCTTCCTCACTACCATGGTGGCTAGGCACATACTCCACTACAAGCAATAGCACCTCCATTATATATATATATATATCCCTATCCCAACAATGGGCTCCTCTGAGCTCCTCTGTTGTGAGCCAGATATGCTGCCTCCAACCATAAAAAATGGCAAAAGACTTTGGAGAGTTTGCTGGGAATTTAACTTTCACTTCTGGGTCCAGATGCTGCAAGAGAGCAGCCCTGTGTGTTTTACATACATTAGTCACAGCGCACACAGTCCTGGATGTTGGCCATTGGAACTGGCCTCACATTTTAGCACTTGCATCTGGACCAGGCAGATAGAAACCTAGCTATAATGAGTTTGCCCCTTGTCCATGACATTTGTGCTTTGTAGGGGGGGAAATGGAAAAAAAAATTAAATCCTAAAGTCTGTTTGCTTTCAGCACTGTAGCTGTGATGAGGTCTGGGAGTCTGACTAGGATTTAAACTTACCTTCCCAGCCAGCCCAGGAGAGAAGTTAGAGATGAAGCTGGCGCTTTTCAATATCTTCAGCATTTTTATCAAAATTTGCATTTTTTTCTCTTTCCACTGATAAAGTATCTAGCCTGCCAATAAAGGCAGAACTCTGAGAACAAATGTTGATGTCTTTGTTGGTGAGTGAGCCTCCCTGTGTGTAGGCACTGAGTTACCTGCTTCATGCACCACATCTTTCTTTCTTCTCTCCTGTTTACTCTTTGAGGTAAATATGTGAATTTTAGAGGAAGAAAAACATTAAGAGACGCTAAACACTGAGAAATGCCAGTGATGGCTTATGAACTCAGGTTAACCAACCTATGTTCTCTGTCTCTCTCTCTCTCTCTCTCTCTCTCTCTCTCTCTCTCTCTCTCTCTGTCTCTCTCTGTCTCTGTCTCTCTCTGTCTCTGTCTCTCTCTGTCTCTCTCTCTTTCTCTCTCTCTCCCTCCCTCCCTCCCCCTCCCCCTTTCTCCCCTCCCCCTTTCCCACCCCCTCCCGTTTCTCCTCCCTCTCCCCCTTTCCCCTCCCCCTCCCCCTTTCTTCTTCCCCTTCATCTCTATCTCTCCACACTCTGAGTAAAAGCAAGAGGTCAACTGCAAGTGTCTTCCTCAGTTGTTCTCCACCTTCTTTAGGGTCTCACACAGAACCTGAAGGTCACCAATTTTTGCTGGCTAAGGAAGCCTTCAGGATCTGCCTGTTAGGAATCCCCCGTCTCCACCTTCCCAGTGCTAGGATTATAAAAGTGTGCTCTGATCGACACCAAGGTCATCTCTTTGATGTGGGTTCTGGAGAACGAACTCTTGTCCTTCATGCCTATGCCATAAGTGATTTACTTAGTCACCTCCCAAGAACCCAATCTATGTTTTCCCCTATAGCGCCCTGCTTTTGATTCAACATTAAAACTACGTCTTGATAAAAATAAGTGTGACATGCCGGTATAGTATATAGTGGGAAGACAATAAGCTGTAGATCCATGATCAAATGCTGAGATCATGATGCAGAGTTTCCCCCTTCTATGTGTCTATTTCCTTAAGGTGGGCAGGGACAAGATACAGTGATAATCATTGAATCAAAGGGTAAAAGGGTCATTGTAACTACTGATAAAGGTCTAGTAAGGATGGGTAAGCTCAATGCTGTGATGCAGGTGAAATGGTGGAGAGCTCTGTCAACTAGTTTTTACTAGTTAGTAAAATAGGAGCTCACTAAAGATAAGGTATCTAAAACAGGATCTGATGAAAAAAAAAAAAAAAAAAAAAAAAAAAAGAACAGACCAAGAAGATCTATGGGTGAAGCAGTCCAGAAGAGAATAGAGCAGGCACGAACGCATTGGTTAGGGAATTTCTCCAGTTGGTTTAAAGAGCAGAACAAAAGACCAGTGGCTAGCTTGATTTCACCATTCAAATTTAGTATATACCATGAGTAAATATATTTTAATGCCATTATAATTATATATGAAAATATACAGGTAAAGAGAAAAGGACAGTCAGGGGAGATAGGTACAAAAAGCCCAATGAGACATAAGGAGATGTGCGAGGCTACATCTGCAATCTGCTTGTTCTTGCAGGGCAAGAGGGTCATCCCACCAGACAAAACAACTAACAAAGTTGAGTGGGCTCAAACCGCAGAAATCACAGAGACTTGAGATCAGCAGGGGTTGAGCTACTCCCTATTCATTTCTGTACCTGCTCTAGAACACCTAATCACGGTGCCCCATGGAGAGGACCGGGACAGTCAGTCAGAAAGGGAACACCTGAATTACTTCCCCCACGCAAATATAGCATCACTCACATCTCAAACTCATCCATTAGGAAACATCTATCCCACCCCACCCTTCAGTGTTTAGATAGTTCCTGTCCACATGGACTAAAGCTCACAGGTAATTTCAACAAGGATCCTTGGAGAGTGTTTGTTTGGTTTTTACTGAGTTGTAACACTTAGGGAAGAGTTCTCTCTCCCAAAGCATTCATTCATGGACCATGGACTTGCCTGTCTGGCCAGGCCCATGATGTTGAAGCTACACCTCTGATTCTGGTGCTGATGCTGCCCTAGTAGCTGACAAGAGACCCTGAATTTTGGCCAAATGCTCTGTGCAGGTCAAGGAAACCTTCTCACTTCTCTCCAAAGTTCTGTAACACTTCCGGCATTCTCAGCCAGCCCAGCTCTGTAGAACCTATTTGTCCAGGTTCTGGTTTGTCCTCCTGACAGATAAAGAACAACATTTCTCAAAGTTTTGTAGCTAAACAATTATTCTAGGACAAAACCCCTTTACCAATGACAATGACTATGATATGACAGCTGGTCTTGGGGCCAGGTAAGAAGCCTATGACTAGTGTATATTTGTGTGTGTGTGTGTGTGTGTGTGTGTGTGTGTGTGTGTGTGTGTGTGTGTGCTTGCACTGTGTGAATGCATTTGCATGTGTTTATGAAGGCTGGAGTTCAGTGACTGTCATCCTCAGTCACTCTTTACCTTGTTTTGACACAGGCTCTTTCATGGAAGCTGATACTCTAAGTAGAATGGTCTGGCTGGCCAGCAAGGCCCAGTGAAGCACCTAACACAGCAATGACAGAGGGCAGATCTTCCCTGTCATCCCCAGACTTCTAAGTGTTCATACAAGAACTCAAATTATTGAGGTGTGTTTGGGGGGGGGGTAAGAGAGAGCAAGAGAGCAAGAGAGAGAGAGAGAGAGAGAGAGAGAGAGAGAGAGAGAGAGAGAGAGAGAGAGAGAATTTGTGAGTGAAGATTCCATCAGAAAATACAATATATGAAGAAAGAAGGAAGAAGGAAGAAAAGATGACTTTCCTAGGCACAGGCAGCACTGCAAAAGAGAAAGACAGAATTCTCTCAGCTTACTAAACCATCCACCCAAAAAGCCACGTTTAGAGATGTAGAGGTACCAAACTAGATAGACAGTGGCTCAGGAGATACATGAAGTTCCAGTCAAACACAATTCCAGGCAAGCCCCTCTGAAATGCATGGTGGCAAGTTCATGAGGCTGCAATTATGGGATGGAGGGTTGGGCATAATGGAGGGCACAACAGGACAGGCTGGGTAGCCTCTGTCACACAGGGTCTGCTAGGCTGCTGCTGAGACTGCAGTGCAAGCCTCCACTGAATGGAGCCCTCCACTGGGCTTCTGCCACAAATGGACTCACCTGCCAGTGGCATGAGTAATGAGTTCATTAAACCTCCGATATCTGTTCTGCAAAGAAGATGAATGTGGCAGGGAAAGGCAAGGTCCGTGCCAGTATCTGTGTGTGGCACCCACAGCAGCCCTGAGCCTGCTTAGAGAAGTCACCCTGCTTTGAGCCTCCTGTGGCTACCTTTATGATAGAATGCAAGGCTGTTCAGGATCTGATTCCTGATGATGTCTTAGAATCTAATATATACCACTCTGTTCCCCTACTGGGCAACTAGCTCTTCCTAGAGGCCTGGAAGGTCTCTACTAAGAACAATTTTATGAAGCCGCATCTGCCTCAAATGTCCTTTTCCTCTCCCCAAATGTGCATAGGTGATAAACCCCTAGCCATCCCCCTGAACCCTGCTACAGAGCTGCTGGTAGCTATCTCCAGGGAAACAGAGCTGACCCTGCCTCCTCGGTGGTGTTTGTGTGTTAGAAGTCTTAGCATGAAACCGACCAGTGTGAACATCCATTAAAATGTAGGAGGGAGAAATCTGTTGTGGCCGCGTGTTAGTGGTTTCTATGTCCAGGAAGCTAGTGTGAAATGGGAAAGGCTCAAATGGGAGGTTAGAAATCCCAGAACTCTGCATGAAAATTTGGTTATGGCATATCCAAGCCATTCTCCTGAACCCAGGTTTTCTAGGCTTATAGATGTAGATGGAAATGTACAATCTCTAGGAGAGAATGAGCTGATGCTTGCCAAGTGGGTTTGAAAAGGTTACCTGTGAAAGGTGTGTAAGGTAACAGTGGGTAAGAAGGAACTTAGACCTTTTAGATGGATGAGTCTTGGTCAACCTGACCCAATCTCACTTCTGACCTGTAAACTGTGTTTTGTGACCCGGAACATGTGACCTCTCTTTGCAGCTTCATTCTCCTCACACTGGAACAGAATGATCAACTTTCATATGTTGTAGGGTCATCGCAAACGGAACTCCTGAGTTTGCCTGTTACACAAACTCCCTCAGCAAATGAACTGCTTGTGAAAGGAGCCCTGAGTCCAAGCTGGAGTATATTATTAGTAAAATAGCCTGCTGTTTCTTTTCCTTTTATTCTTCGTCCTCTCTTCATCTCCTCTTCCCATCTTTCTTTTCTACACATGAGTTTCATGTGCCATGCCATGTTGGGGGAGAGGTTAAGTAATAAAAACAATAGAATTCCCATTGTTTAGTAGGCTCGTCGGTTAATTGTTTAGGTGGTTGATTGGTTAGCTAACTGGTTGGTTGGTTACCTGGATGGCTGGTCAGTTTGTTGGGTTTTTGGTTATCTGCTTGAATATCTAGTGAATCTATGTACTAGGTAGCTAACTGGATGGTTGATTGGGAAGGCAGGGAAAAAACAAGGAAAGAAAATATTCAGGCAATTATTGAGAAGACCAGGCATTTTTCAATGTATACTTGCCAATGGGGACCATCCAGGAAGTAGCCAAAGTATGTTTAGAACAAAGTGGTACTCTTCCCTTTTCCTTGCACTGATAGTCACCCTTATGGCTACCTCTGTGCTACAAACACTTTATAATCCACTACCATACAAGAGTGAATTTGAGAGAATTCAAGCAATGGGCCTGAGATCTGTACCTTGAAACAGGAATATACAGATAGAATGACCAGGCAGAAAGTGAGCAGACATTGTAAACAGAAAATCAGACATCAGTACTATGAAGAACACTGAGAATATAACCCCCAGTCCACCACACAAGACACATAGATTCCTGTGCACATGCACACATGAAGCTCCAGAAACACAGATTCCCTGAGGCAGGCTGTGGGTGTTCCCCACAGCAGCCAAAGAGGCTCAGAACACACTGCTGTCACTCCTAAGGAGCAGAATGAGCAACTGAAGAATGAATTCAATGAGAAAACAGCTCTCGGCATGATATTGTGCACACATGACCAGCCTGGAGTCTAAACAATGGGTTGGGACTTGAATGGACTCTGGAGGGCTATCTTATCAAACCCTCAGATTTTCTAACTACACATCTCACACTGTCGGGACCTGTAGGCAGCCCTGCAGACTTTCAGAAACTGGGTACCAAAAGCCCCTCCAGCAGTCAACCTAACAATGAGACAGCTCAGGCCGTGAGAGGTCCTCCTCTGGGTTTGAAGCTTAGCTTCCTGTGTCTCCCCTGTACTGGTATATCATCTTCTACTTATGGTATGTTTGTTACTTTAGGATTCAGTTCTTTATTTTATTTCACCTAAACCATGGACACTTTTTCAGTACCAGGTACATAATTTTCTTTTGTCATCTGCTCCTTTTTCTCCTCCTCCTCTTCTAGCTGTTAAGAAGTCATCTTTCAGGTTCATTAAAGAAATGTATTAAAATCTTTGTAGTCTGGCCAAGCGCTCCACAACCTTTTACAATTACAGCTAGTAAGACAGCCCACATGTTCCATTCCACCATGCAGCTCTTTAGTTTTATCCAATGTCACCATTCCAAACACAGTAGCACTGGACACTGAAGGCTTGAACTCAGATAACAGGACAATCCTTCATTCACTAGATGACACTGAACAAGCCCCACACCTTTCTTGTTGTGAGTGGGTTAAGTTAACTTAGAGAACTTAAGGCAGTATCTGCCAGAATGGATACCAAGGTTTAAAGAATATCCTAGACTGGTTTATCGAGCGTGGTGTATGTCTTTTACTTGAAGTGATATGAGCAAGGAGATATTCAGTCCCAGAAACCAAAAGCCTGGCATCTCCTTGATATGGGTGGGTAGAAATTTGTATTCATCCATTGCTTCAGTCAACATGGAGAATGACTTGGAAACAAGTGCTGAAATGAACTATTGTCAGGGGAGGCAAAAACAGGGTAACACTCCTAAAAAGTATCTTTGATGGTAGGTATATCTGAACTTGAACTCCTGTCCTGCATATCAGTCAGGATTCTCAAATAAAAAAAAAAAAAAGAGAGAGATGTAGAACATACAGTGTCCCTGCCTTGAAATGGCTGGCCATAAATTTCTTCCTGTTTGTTACATTTACTTTCTCATTAGGAAGGAAGGTGCATATGATGGCTCAAACATGGACGTCAAAAAATAAGTTTACAGTAGTTCTGAATTCAGCCACTATAACCGTGTGGTCAGTAGAAATTGCTGAAGTTGATGTGTAAAGAATGGTCCCCAATAGCTCCAGTAAACCATGTTTAACTACCCATCCTTAATAAGCCAATCAACAGAGTAAGGAGACTTATTTAATCTGGCCCAAGTGTCCCTTCGGAATGTTCTCATCTCTTTCAAGTTAGGTACAGGATGATCTTTTCTCCAGCATGTGTCCACCCTCAAGGAATAGTGACAGACATTTCATTTCTTTATCTACTTATTTATTGTTATTATGGAGTGGAGTCTGGAGCCTCAGAAATTCTGATTAAGTCTTCTCTCACTGAGTTGCATCTCCATTTCTTGTCACTTGTAGCTATGAGCAGTAGTAATGGTACTTTCAACACTGTTTTCCTTCTTCTCTTAGCTGTTGATCTTTGGAGTTGGGAGATGCCATCCCATGCTCCCAAAGACTTATGTCCTGTAAGGTATAAGAATGACACAAGATTTTCCAATTAAGATATCCCAGCCTAATTAAAATCACTGAGCATCACAGTTTCACATACGTCAGAACTGGGAGAATTTACCATTCTCGTTTTCCCTTTCTCCAAGTTTATTGAAAAAAACGTATTCCCCAGACCCTCTTGTATCTTTAAGGCATCTTGTGATTATGCCTCACTGATAGAACATGGACACAAGAGATGTGTGTATCACCATCTTGTGCAGTCGCCAAGGAATGGATGCTGTGTCTTCTCCATCACTGAGTCTCCTAGGTGAGTGAGGCAAAATACGCTCGTTTTGAGAAAAGTAGAGGCACAACTGGAAGAAGTCTGGGTCCTTGAGTGACTGTGTAGAGTCCATCCTAAATGGGACTGTGCTGTAAACAAAATATAAACTTTGACTTACCACCAATCAACTGAATTGTTAATTTTTTTCAATGGTGAAAGTAAACAAAAAGCACACACACACACACATGGGGAGGGGAGCTACTTATGTCTCTCTGATACATCGAACACTAATAGATATGCCAGGGAGAGAAGATGAACTTTCCTTATGTATTAGTATGCTTACAACAGAGAATGAAGTATACTCAGAAAAATCCCATCTTAATAACTGATATGAACTACTCCTAGTCATGACTCCCAATAATCTTGGTGCAACCAGGTATGTACAATCATCTGCACACACACACACACACACACACACACATTTACCCAAAATACTTTGAATAAAGTTTTACAAATAGTGCAGAAAAATTCCATAAATGAGCCTACATTATTTTTATAATATTAAATGCACACTTAAACACAAACTAAAAATAAGGAAGTTAATCAAGCCATGGAGAAAAACATAAAGTCTAACACTCTCATCTTCACAGGGTTTGTTCTCTTGTGTTACTCCTTTAAAGGAAATAGCGCTTCTGGATGGTGAATGGTGATCTAACTAAAAAAAGAAAAAATGACTGTACCTTGTATCACAATTCCAATCATCCCAAGACAATGACAATTCTACAACAGCCCTATAATGGCCAATTTGTACACAGCATCTTTAGAGACTCAGATTCTCATCACCTGTTAATCAAATTGGATTTAGATAACCAAGTTAGGGTTTCTTGCTGAGCTTTCTCCAAAAGCATCCGATCTCCCGCTAGCCATAGCTCCCCCACTCAGCCCCCACTGTTTCTGCTCTACATCTGTTTATGTCTTCCTGGTTATCAATTTCTTAATGATGTTTTAACGAGATGCCAGTTACGCATGCAAATTGGGAAGAGGCGACATTGAGAGATTACTACCTGGTGGTAAATTTATTAAAATCAAGGCAGTTTTAATAAGTTCCTTGCATAAGCATCCGCCTCCACGTCTGCAATATTAGTTTGCAATTTTTTAGCCTCCTTATTAAAACAAGTGATTAGGGGAGTATAATGTAAAGTCATGGGAAGGAAATCTAATTGTCTCTTTAGTGTTAGTCTTATTCTCCAAAATAGAGAGTACAAGAGTAAATTACATTTTTTTTACATCATCAAGCTTGATCTAGTTCTTGCAACCATCTCTTCCCATCTTTTTCTTCATCATAGCCACCTGTACCATCAGGGCTATAATTTATTAAGTACCTAATTCAAGATCTCATAGCTAGATGATAGATAACAAATTCAATTCCTTCAGTGTCCAAGAATTCTGTTTACTCTTCCCATCTTTTTCTTCTCTCTACCCCCCCTTTCTTTTCTTAGTCCCATACCATCCTGTTTCCCATTTAGCTCCTGTCCATGTTCTTTTTTTCTCCTTCTTCATCTGTTCTCCTCTTCCTGTCTAAAGTGGACCCACCCACTGCTGGAGTTACAATCTGTTGTAAGCAGCCTGATGAGGATGCTACAAACCAAACTCAAGTGCTCCGCAAGAGCACGGCATGTTCTTAATTACGGATCTGTCTCTCCAGCTAGAACAAAATTGTTAAAATCATCAGCAACTCCAAGCAAAACTCAACTTTTCTCCCTATCAGTCCATACCTCCAATTGCTTTTAGACAAACAACACAAGAGTCCCAAGCTTTTACTACCTTTGATATCTGATACCATAAGAGGAAACCCCCCAAAAGTAACATTGGTCATCTCTTCAGCCCTTGGCTGCTATTGTCTCCAGTTACAAAAGGTATATGTATTTCAGACTCATCTTCCAATCTTGGAAATAAAACATCTGCAGGTACTAGGTCCTTCACGTTCCACTGGGAGGTAAAGATCTCCCTGGATCAAAGGCTCAGGATTAGGCAGCATGTTGGCCTTGGAAGAAAGCCACATTCCCTAGTCTCAGCTTGAATGGTAATAAAAGGCAATATCTTGGTTTCTATATGATTTAGTCTTTGCTTTATTTCCCAGCCACATCAAAACTTGGACATACAGTTGTTACTCCAGGCTTTTCTTTTCTAATCACTGAAAATAAAGTCAATGAGTCCCACCGAGGTGAATTAATGGATATTCTTGAGTACCCTCTTTCCCATTTCTACCTTAATTGTGAATTACTCATATGGGATTCTCCTCTCTTATTAGATTTGTCAAGATAACCTTCCAGCACCGCTGCCTTTGTCTCTTCTTTCTCCTGTCTCAAGCTCCCTGAACAGCTTGAAATTGAAGACTTTTTTCTAGTGGTAGCTCATAAGAAAGTCTGAAGTTATTTGTGGCTAATAGGAATCTTGTGGCAAGTGTAGAGTTTTGTGTTTAAAACACTCCTATGACATCATTGACTAGCATTCATTCTGTCTGGATCTAGAACAATGTCCAGCATATATTAGATGCTCAGTAAAACTTTGTTAAGTAACTTGTTGTTTCACTGTAAAAGTTACTGGATTCGTAGCAAAAAGTGGTAGAGTCAGTCAGGTTTGTCCATAGCCACCTTAATATTGGAAAGGTCACTTTGCTTCTGAGACCTGATGTCCCATTTGCAGAATGGGATTGAATTATAGCATGTCTGTCATGGATAATAGTTTCAGGTATTTCTACCTGAACCTGAATATCGAAACTCAGGTTCCTCAAGGATTTCCTTTATTTTCAAAAAAAAAAAAAAAAAAAAAATCATCTTCAATTTGAATCATGGAAGAAGTATTAAGAGAATCGATTTTTATATGAAAATTGCCTCTAAAGGGCTACAGCTTTGTTCTCGGTCAGGCATGTGTGATGATGTAGCTCAGCTTCTATTTGTATACTTGATTTGGTGCTGCTTTGTGTACTGGCTGCATAAATTTGATTTTTATGGAATTTTTTTATGTTTTCCAACAGTATTTTTTAACCTGAACTGTCTTTTGGTTTAAATGTCAACCATTAAATACACAAACTAGCCACTCCATCTGCCACATACATATACACAGTCAATTCTTAGTTTTGTGTGAACTCTAAAATCAGCTACAGAAAAGCTGCAGCAACAAAGACAATCTGACCTGAAAGCAGGGTGGCCTTAAAGAACATTCCCCATGTCATACCTGGCCCTAGCTTTTTATGAGAAAGAAGACATGGTCTTGTGTAACTCAAGATAACTTCACATTCTCCATGGAGCAAAGCATAACCTTAAACTTCAGATATGAGTGCCTTCATCTCCTAGGTACCAGTGTTACAGGAATTCTCTCAGGACCAATGGTTTAGGTAGTATAGATCAAATTCTTGTCCTCTTGCATGCTAAGCAAGCATTCTACCAAGCAACCTATATCCCATGCCCTAGCCCCTTCTTTTCACCAGTGAAAAACTAGAGCTCAGAGAGGGAAAGAGTTTCACTCAAGATTACACTGCCCAATTCTTAGTGGAGGCATATCTCGGTTAAAACCCAAGACTTCCCCTTCATGTTTGTCTGTAACATGTATCAGAAAGAACACAGCATGTTTTTATTTAATGCAGAGGTCCAAAGCAGGCAGTCAAAGTTCCTGTAGGACCTGACACTAACACATATTGGTTTTCTTTATATATAAAATGTGTGTGTGTGTGTGTGTGTGTGTGTGTGTGTGTGTGATTTATATTCTTATCTGTGAACATAATTCTCATCCAAAGGAAAGAGTCAATCTTGTTTTTAAATGTTTAATGGATTTTCTCTTTGCTTTCTACATGCATAAGGAAACATTTTGGGCATGTGTGTGCATCTGTGTTGTGTAAGAATTCCTTCCTCGGGAAATTTATGTCCCTAGGGACATATAAATTACATCTATTCCTTCCTTATAACTTCCCCAAAGCAAAGCAAAGCTAATTCAACTTAACTTCCCTCTTGAGAATGAATGAGGTTTTTGTCTTGTGACTTAGCATAAGTGAAGGTTTACAGCAGCATCAATGATCCTATGTAGCCATATTGGAAACTCTTTACTCAGGGTGAATGATGGCTTGCTTCTCCATGGTGGTTTAAATTGAAGCCCTTTTAGTTAATTTTCTCAAGTTTTTATACTCTTGCATTTTCAGTGATTCAAGGTCATATAAAATTAGGAAGGATGGCATGAAATGACTAGGAAGAACAGTTGGGATTTAAGGTAGTGTGAAAAAGACCCTTTCTAGACCCTCCTTTTGTGAGAGAATGTCACTACTCTACGAGCCTGATCAAGTTAACTCTTGTAAATAAAGTCAACGGATTTCAAAATGATGGTGGCAATTTTACTCAGAAGACCTCTTTCTACAACAGTGTGTGTGAGTGTGTACATTTGTGTGCATGGTGAACACCCACCAGCTTTGAGATGGAATATATCCTTAGGCTGAAACTAAACCTTCAGATTTGGAATTCACTAAAATTATAAGTACGTGTAACCACACCTGGTCTTTTTATGTGGATGCTGGTGGTGATCAACTGTGGTTCTTCATACTTACAAAGCAAGCACCTTACTGAGTAAGCCCGGCCCTTATTCTTTTCATAATGACTCATTTCAGCATAATCTTCGAAGTTGATAAACCCAGGACCAAGTCCCTGGGCAAGTGGCTTTATATTTCAGAGCCCCAAATTTTCTGCCTAAGGAGGTGATTAATTTGAAAATATCTATTTTGATTACCAGTTCAGAATTCAATAACATAAGACATGGCTTAAATTTGACTCTCCCCATTTATAAAGTTGGGCAAAGAAGGTGTCTTATGAAATGCAAAGAATACACTACAAAGAAAGTAAATGGTAACAGAAGACAAGAGGTCCACATAAATATGATCCTACCAATGGATCACAGGTCTTGTGACCACCAACAGATATTCCCCAACCTTATTCTTGCATTAAAGATTTTTAATTCCATGTATTGGCCACCTTTTCCCAAGAGAACACATCTTTAATTTAATCATGTAAATCAATGGGAAAAATCTAATTCACGTTAGAGAAATTTGCTTCAAGGTGGGCCTTTGGGAAATGAATCAGTCCCGTAAAGCACACCCTTTCTAAGTGGCATGTGTCTTTATCAGAGCTACAAAGGGATATAAATTAATCTCTAGTCCATTTTGCAAAATAGAGAGTTGATTGAATGAATGGGATCTCCAGTGATCCAAATGACCTGTCATTTTAGAACATCTCAGATACTAATTTTAATGCTGACTTATGTCTTTTGCCAATCATAGAACCCATTTGCTTCTTTGCTAGTTAATTGGCCTGATTATACCTATATTAGAACCAAACAGGTATTTTATCATTTCTCTTTTTTTAGTTTTCTAATACTTGCTCCCAAGTCTATTTGCTTTGAATGTATGACAAGAATGGGCCACCATGCCTAATACAGATTGTCTCACTTGTCAGATGGGTGACAAACTTAATGTAGTACTAGCCTCTTCACAGGGGAATCATCTGCTCATATTATGGGTTTCTTATATAGGTCCACTAAGAAGAAAGATATGAAAGATTATTCAATCCCAAAAGAATTCCAAGAATATAATTCATCTGAGCCATCAAACTCTGCTAAGGACCCTTAAAACATCAGTTACTCCAGGGTGAAAAAACTATGACCAGTAAGAGTCATTCTCGGATCTAAAGAGTTCGTCATGCAAGCTGCCTACAGATGGGCCTGTCAACTAAGACTTATGACAGGATGTTAGAACTGTTCTGATTTCAGGAGCGAGGTACCCTTGACTGGCACAAGAAATAAAGGAAGGCTGCTTAGAGGGGTAGTACTTGTACTTGTCTTTCAAGAGAAAGTACAAATTCACTCCAGAGGACAGCAAAAGCCTTTATTTATTAGTTATGTGGGCTATATTTATTAGTCATACCACCTATGATCTGCTTGTCTCTACATGAAGAAAACACCAAAGGCTTTTCTACTGTCATCAGTCTGGTTGTCCTGTTAGAGAGACAGACCCACCAGAAGTTATCTAGACTCAAAGGATTAATTTAGAAAGTGGGACTCCCACATTCCAGAAAGATGGGAAGAATGGACATGTAGAAAGACAAGGAGCTGAAGAATCAGAGAACCTTCACCCTAAATTCTGGAATAAGTAAAATTACCATAATTTGTGCATTCCTATTATGTGGAAGCACAACAAACTGGAAAATTTAGTTACCAACTGGGGCCTCATGGGGTGGTAAGGAAAGCCATCACATCTGACTTCTATGAGAGCAAAGGCTGCCTCTTTCACATCATCAGCTAAGCTACAGGTTCTCCTCATTAGCCAACTCTAGCCCAGAGCCCTAGAAACAAAGGGATTCTTGACAGCAAGGTTCCCAGAAGTAAACTAGAAAAATCTAAGGGGTAAGAATACTTCTAAACATACAGCAGACAGCCCTGGACTGTGCCCTTGAAGAGTCCTCGACTATGGGGAAGTGGTAGTAATATGTCAGTCATGGTAATTCACATATACATTGTGACATGTCTTAGGAAAGCATATGTAGGGGAGAACCTGACCCAGTGTGGGAGTGTGAAAAGGGCTTCTAGAAGCTAACAGAATGCCATGGTCTGCCAGGTAGGGAGATGCTCTGAAGTGACCTTTGCACATTATGTCTCTTGAGTGCATCCTGCAGCAAAGGTGGCTCTTCTCCGTTCCATGGTCATTCAAGAAATAATATGTCCAATTCTCCGACAGCCTAGAGAAAAGTTTATTGCTCTGGGGATAAAGGGTGAACACAGCTTAAAGAAATATTTCGACCTCAGGAGTCATAAATAAAAGCCTAGAGCCAAGTCTACATGGTATTGCTTAGCAGCAAAGACTTCATCTACAGGTGATCAGTAGAGCTGATGGACAGTTCGGAGGCTCTGACCTGGCCCCAGGCACCACCCCTGCCGGTGCTTCCACAAATGGATGAAAAATTGTATCATTAAACTCCTTGATGTTCTACTGTCTAATTGAACCTGTGAAATTTCCTAAGGTGCTCCAGCCTCCAAAAATTCAATTTTCCATGTAATGCATGGTGACGTGTCAATAAATCATGCTGTAAAATAAATGCGTGGATTCTTTTGTGCAGGAGCGAGTGAGGAATAAACCTTTCGTAATTGATAAATAATGTCATTGGAATCAATAGCTGGCAGAGGAGTTGGAGGAGGAAGCCTGAATCATGTATGAGGGCTCAGGGGTGATCAATGCCTTTGAAACAGCCAGGAGCTCAGGAGCCAAGTGTATAAATTACAGCCTTAATATTACATCAGGGCCCAAAGCTGAAAAGATGGGTGCATTTCTAAGTGCTGGGAAGGTGGGTCTACGATGTGGGAGAGTGAGCCTACTGAAAGGCAACCTTTGGAGAGCAGTGGGCTCCCTAGAAAAGGGCAGAGATGAGAGCAAGAAGCAGATTGTGATGTCGGGGACTTGGGATGGGAACAAGCACAATTCCAGTCCTAACCAGTTGTGTTAGTAGCCCATGTTGGCAGAAAGAGGAGCAACCTGCTATAGGAGCTGTGGAATAGAAAAATGGCCAACTGGCTGGAGTGATAGTTCAATCAGTAAAGTGCTCAACTTATAAGAATGAGAACTTAAATCTGAAAAATGCAGGGCATAGTGGCGCAGGCTTGTAATCCCAGTGCTGATGAGGAGATCCAGGTGGATCCCTTCATTGGTGAACTTCAAACCAGTGAGACCTCCTGCCTACATACATAAATAAATAAACAAACAAATAAATAAATAAATAAATAAATAAATAAATAAATATAAATATATAAATATATAAATATATAAATAAACCACTCCTGAGGAACAACACTCAAGGCTGTCCTCTTACCTACACCACACACACACTAGCACGCCTACGCACGCACCTGCACATGTTCACAGAAAAGAAAAAATTACACATTGCTGAATACAATCATTAATTTTAAAGACTTTTTTATTTGTAATGTAGATACATTTATATATTTACACATTTATAAATATATAGGCATGTGTGTGTGTGTGTGTGTGTGTGTGTGTGTGTGATTCATCTATGTGAATAAACATAACATGTATGCAGGTACCTGAGGAATCCAGAAGAGGGCATCATACCCACTGAAGCTGGAGTTACAGTTATGAGCTGTTCAATGTGGATGCTGGGAACCAAAGTTCAATCTTCTTCCAGAGCAGTAAGAGCTCCATTGACTCAGCTATGTCTCCAGATTGGTTCGTTAGTTTTAATTATCAACTTCACACTACCTAGCATCAGCTGGAAAGAAAGTCGTACTGGCTGACTGTCTAGATCAGGGCAATCCTGTGGGTATGTCTCTGTGGGAGTTGTCCTGATTATCTTAATTGATGTGAGAACATCCATCCTGAAAGTGAGTGGTACCACTGCCTGGCTTGGGGTCATGGGCAATAAAAGAATAGAGAAGGCTTGTCGAGTACTAAGCATTCAAGCATTTATTCTTGACTGTTGCATATAGTATGATCAGCTGTCTCGAGCTCCTGCCACTATGATGTCCCTACCATGACGGACTAAAACCTGGAATTGGGAAATAAAATAGATTCTTTCTCCCTTTTTGCTTTTTATCAGGGTATCTTGTCCTGGAAACACGACTAGAACATTGGACTACCCTGTTGCTGATGTTGTTGAGGGACAGGCAAGGACCTCATTGAATCAGGCTCCAAGTGACAGCTGCAGTTCATGTTGGCCCAAGTAAAATATTGCTAGGAAGAAGACGAGATCCCCAGCCTCAGAGTCCAACTGCTCAGCTCTGCCATCCAGCTTTGTGGCTCTGATCAAGTTGCTAACTCCCCTGACCTCCATCCGTTTTTTTGCAAAATAGGTGACAATATCATTTTCACTGACTCAAGAGGGTACAATGCCTGCCCCTATTAAACACTAAGCAAGCTGAAGCTACAACACATACCAAGTTCATAATGTTTCAGTGCAATATTCTTATTTGTTAGGGGGGAGTTTATTGTTGTTGTTATTTTTAGTAGTAGTAGTATTCCTATTTCCTGGAGAAACAAATGAGGCTCAGAAAAGGTAAAAGCATTATCCAAAGTACACTATTCTGGTGGAGCCAAAAGAAATAGCCAAGGTCACTTCTTCTTTATGAAGTGGTATGGCTGCATCTCTTCTGCCCTGTAGTCTTCTACCTTGCATAGGGTTGTCCTTGGTGGATGCTGCTCACAGTGGTCTTCAGAGCATCCCAATTAACTGACGGCCTAGTACAGAGGACTGAGAGTGGATGATTGACACCAGCTACATTATATGCATTTATCATCACCCTCACTGCTGAGCTCCATCCAGAATATGTGGAATTCAAGTCACTTCCAAAGCATGGTGAAAATAGCAATTGGTCGGGAGACTCTGAGGGGCACCTGGGCAAAATCCTAGCCGTATCCTGCCAGTCCATGAGCTCTTAGTCAAGGGGGATGCCTTAATTAAGGTTTCTATTTCTGGGAAGAGACACCATGAATATAGCAACTCTTACAAAAGAAAAACATTTAATTGGGGCTGTCTTACACTTCCAAAGTTTAGTCCATTGCTATCATGGTGGGAAACATGGTGACATGAAGACAGACATGGTGCTTGAGGAGGAGCTGAGAGTTCTATAGCCAGTTCATCAGGAAGCAGGAAGACAGAGTAAGGCCCTAGACTTGGCTTAAGCTACTGAAACCTCACAACCTACTACCCAGTGATAAGTTCATACCTACTCCAGCAAGGCTACATCTAATAGTGCCACCCCCTATGGGTCTCTGGGTACCATTTTTATTCAATGACCACAAATGCTCCATATACTTTTTTCCTTCTCTATTGTTTTTATTTTATTGAGACAGTACCAAGTCTCAGAATGACTTTGTCTGATTATGCAGCCCAAAATCACCTTAACTTCCAAATGATCTTCTTGCCTTCAACTCTCTAGTTCTGGCCTGACAGATGTGTACCACCACAACTAGTTTATGTAGTTCTGGTGATTGAACAAGGGCTTCATATATGCCACAAAAGAGGTCTATCACTTGAAGTACATTCCCAAACTAATTTTCTCATCTCTTAACTAGGGCAGTCTCAAAGTGCTGAACCATGAATTAGATATAATAACTCATAAACATTTCCTTGAAAGCCAGTCCTTGAAGTCAAGCAGTACCTAAAACAACAAAAACCAAACAAACAGCAACAAAGCAAATAAAAAACAGAAAGTTAGAACTGTAGCACAACTCTAGAGGGAGCTACTATTTTTTTAATCTCTTGCTGCATAGCTGTCTGCAATGGTTATAAGAGATATGAAGCAAATCCACGCTTTCCTTTAAAATTACATAGTATAAAAGACATCCGTAGTTACATACGATGTGTTCTTCTAGGTCCTGTATCTCCTGTGCCTACAAAGCAAAGAATTCTATCTTCTGTCTATACCTAAACTTCACACAGTTATTCGGGGGACCAGCTTCATGAGAACACATATTACATTTTGGTTAGTTACCCCCTCACTCAGGTAAGTCTTATGATTAAATTTGAGTCCAAGCAGCTGATTCAGGTAGCAATTCCAGGGAAGGGGGAAAAAAGAAGGGCATATTTATGATCAGGTGTTCTGTGTGGGATACTGTGGTTTAATTTTGCAGAGTATCTCTGGAAAGCGTTCAGTCATGTCCTATGGTCACACATGATGGCTGAGAAACCTAGAAAGTAGTTGGTTGCCTCTTAGCATTCCTAGACTAAGTCACTTAAACCACAAAATTAAAAAACCATAGAAAGGAAGCCTCCAGATAGTGTAGAATGAGTATTAGTGACTGAAAGCTGTCTCATATGGGAGCAAAGAGGGCTACAGTTTGTGAAGCATCACTCCAACTCACGTTTCTTGTTTACCTCTAAATCACAAAGCCCTCCTTATGCCTAGTCTGATGCCTTATTTGTGATATGGATGGATGGATGGATGGATGGATGGATGGATGGATGGATAAATGGATGGATGGATAGATGGATGGATGGATGGATGGATGGATGGATGGATGGATGGATGGATGGATGGATGGATAAATGGATGGATGGATAGATGGATAGATGGATGGATGGATGGATGGATGGATGAATGAATGGGTGAGGGTAAGGAGTTGGGTGGGGTTGGGGGTGGATGGATGGATGGATGGATAGATGGATGAGAGTGGTGAAGGATGGGTTCTAAATTTCTACTTTAAAACCACAGAAGTAGGAAACTGTCCTAGAAGCCTGAGAGGAACATATGCATGCCTGGGATAAACTACTCCTGGCAGAGCATACTGCATCTGAAGTGATAAGAAGGTCCAGATCTCCACATAGGATGAGTAGGAAACCACTGAACAGGAAGTATTTCTTCTTTCCTAGTAGACTGTTATGAAATGTGCTAGATGACCTGAAAAGCCTTAGAGGGCAAGAAGAGTTTTTTTTTCTTTATACATCCCCCTGCCCTTTTCATTTAACAGGGACATCAACATCCCAGGTACCAATAAATGTGAGACTCTGGCTTGGATGGTGAAAGGTAAAGAAATGGATTTCAGCTCAGAAATAGAATAGTGTTTTTTTTTTTTTTTTTTTTTTTTTTTTTTTTTTTTTGTTCGTTTGGGTTTTGGTATTTCTGCCCCCTTTGACAAAATGGACTTAAATGTTTATTTATTTGCTCAGCAAACCCATATGCTGGGCTGAACCAGAAGATCAAGGCATAGGAAGAAAGAAAAAAGTTCTTGACCTTGAAGTCAAGTGTACAGTCAAACAGATCAAGAAACAATCAGAGCCCACAGCACAGGAAATATAGCAGAAGTGAGTGAAGATAATAGGAACTAGGGAGATATAGATTGGACAAGACAGTGTCTCACATCCATGTCTACCTTGATCTCATGCCCAAGTCTGCCTTTCTTTTCTGTGATTGCTGGGAGGAAATTAAACAACCTCCCTGCCTCGTGGAGATTTATTAGTCTTTAGGTTCATACTTTCTCTTACTGTGTTCCTGCTGTGCTCATACCCACAGTCACTTCTGACAACTGGTTAAACCTGCTTTGTCCTTCAAATGTCAGTACCAGGTCACTAAGAAGCCTTCAGTGATGATGAGGGAACTTCTAGACTGAATTATTTAAGATGATGTGGTGGGTTGGATACCCTTGGCCCATGGAAAATGGCATTATTAGGACATGTGGCCTTGTTGAACTAGGCATATCCCTGTGGGAAGAATTGTGTCACTGTTTAGGCAGACTTTGAGGTCCTATGCGTAAGCTCTGTCCAGTGTAGAGGAAACACTTCTCCCAACTGCCCAGGATACATTCTTTTCTGGTTACCTTTTAATCAAGATGCAGAACTCTCAGCTCCTTCTCCAGCTTCTCATGTCTGCCTACAGGTGGACTATGATGATAATGGACAGAACCTCTATAAGACATCTTCAATTAAATATTCCCCTTTATATATTTGCCTTAACCATAGTGTCTCTTCATAGCAGGGGACACCTCCTAAGCTATGTAAACAGATGGGGCAACTTAGCACAATTTGTGGGTGCACAATTCAATGGGATGAGAGGAGAACTATACTTAAAAAGGGGGCATCTCTAGACCTACGCACCAGCATTCATCTCTCTGCTTCCTGCATGTACATAGAATGTAAACACAAATCTTATGTTCCTGCCTCCATGACTTATCTGCAGTGATAGACTAAATTCTTGATTTGAAACTTCACTCCTTAAGTTGCTTTGGTCAGGTATTTCTGTGACTAATATTCTAGTAACATGTGGTCCAAGACAGTTTCTGTAGCTTGAGGCATTGCATCCACATTTTAGACTACAGGTTGGAGGAAAAGATAGAGAACATATCAGCTCTTAAACAAGTTTACAACAGTCCCAATCCATCAGACATATTAAACCACAAAGAAGCCTTAAGATGGTATCTCCATCACCTAGAACCATGCAGGAAGTAGGAAAAGTAGATATTGTTGATAGCACCCGGTAATAAACACCAGGTACCTAAAAGGACTCACACTGGTCAAGCTCCTATTTGTATTCAGATTCTAATGTTCAAAGTACAGGAATAATTGCATTTAGACCTCACAACAACAGTTCCATGAGGTAGGGGCTGTGACTGTTGCCCTGGTTTTAGAAATGAAGAGACCAAAAACTAAGAGTCTAATGTCAGGTAGAATTGGGGATTTGACCTGGACATTATTGACTTTGGATCCTTACATTTGTCTTGTGTTTTTTTTTAAGTAGAGACTAGTTTCATCAGCATCTCCCCTCTACCTCCTGAGTACTGAGACTGCAAGTGTATGACATCATCCTAAGTTTGAGATCTTCACTATCCCTTCTACTAAGCACCTCTGAACTCCTGTGAAACCTGAGAGATCCTTCAAAGGATGAAGCAGGTTCTTGGACATAGCACCTAGTGACTCAGAGATAGGTCAGTTAATTATTGCTGACATAGTTAAAGGGAAATAAGGAGAAGTCAGGGATAGGTTTCACCTAAGGCCATAAAATGACTGATGGAACCATTACCTATCAAGCAAAATAATCAGCAGTGGAAGAACAGCTAGTGAAAAATGACACAGATTTACACCAGTTCATCTGAAGCCTATGTGATATCCATGGGCAGCTACATTCCACACCC
Source organism: Micromys minutus (assembly GCF_963924665.1). Classification (NCBI taxonomy): domain Eukaryota; kingdom Metazoa; phylum Chordata; class Mammalia; order Rodentia; family Muridae; genus Micromys; species Micromys minutus. The sequence goes on along the minus strand of NC_137963.1, from coordinate 9,861,295 downwards.
GAAATATCAGAAGACGTCAGGCTAGCACTGTGGGCAGCAGCATCTTGCTTGTGGACACTTGCCCAGCTGTGATTGTGGCCAAACTCACCCAAGAAAGAAGGTGGGTATGAAAGACACCAGTCTTTTCAAACAACCTGATTTGTTTCCAAAATGCAACACCATTTTCTCTTTAATTTTCTCTTCCTGGATTAATATTCATCTTTGCTCTTCCTGCCCATTTTGAGGAAAGATTGCTTTCCTGAGCAAAGAGTCTATCGAGTGTATATGTGGAATTTTTAGGACTTATACCACCCCTAACACTTATCCAGATGTAGGCCATATATAAGTACATGCACCCAATATGATCTTAGGTGTACCCACCTGCCTTGATTATATACATGACTTCAAAGAACCATAAAAATGGACCCATATCTGTAGGTGAACAGTTATACAATACCTGTGTTGCCTGCTGGTTGTCATACAAATACCAATAAGAGGCAGCAGAAGCATGTTTGACTGGGAGAATGATTCTTGTTTTCTTTTCATTATTCTTAATAAAAGAAGATGGTGCCGAAAAATTGTGTTTCCTGGGTTATTTTCCCCAAGAGATCCTTTATAAAACACGGAACACATAACAGACCATGTTGCAGGCAAATGCCTCATTAAGAGAATATAGTTAGAAAGAAATAGTAACCACACTGAACAGTTATTTTCTTTATTTTTCCCCCTTGTAAATGGAAAAATTGGATATGATATGGATTTAGTAACAGCCCTCAAATAATATTGTGAGAACATGAAGCTTGTGTCCTGAGACAGAGGTGCCTTTAAATACAAGACAGACAGCTATGTTCAAAAGCACCCCACAAGCCCCAGTGAGAATTCCTTCTTTCCCCTGCCTTGTTCCCAACTGGTCATTTTAAATCTTGCTTCTGCTCTCAATTACACCCTAGGAATTTTTCCTCATATCCTCCAGCTTCTCCAGTGTGTGAACAGTGCCAAAACTCATTCTCCAGAACCCAAGTCCCACATATACCAGAGCTCCATGAAGATTTCTATTCCAGTTCTCCAGACTCTAAAAGTTCAGTGTGTTCTACACTGAGATTGTCATCTTCCTTTTATCTCTTCCTCCCTGAGATTCATCTCAGCAGGTAAAATCACTACCCACCCAATGGTAGAGATCAGAAAAACCCTGGCATCATAATGACCAAAATAAACCTCACTATAAACCATCCCCATGGACTGGAGAACAACTCTCAAACCAACAAATGTATCCTTCTGCTCAAGTTACTTGGCTGCTGTAGCCCAGGCACCACTATTGTTCTCTAAAACTACTGTCCCACTTTAATTTTCCTATATCTTTTCAAATAACTATTTTCTGTTATTTGAAATTTTGTTGCTTACCCTTCCAAGGCTTTCTTTAACACTATTGCCTGTCTTTCTGTTGACATCTTACTAAGCCTTTTCTTTGCTCTTTCTCCAGGCATTTGAATTGTTTGGACACTCCACCATGTATGCCTATGCCCTTCCCCCACTGCCATTCTCTTTGTTTTGGCAGTTCCACTAATTGGCTGCACTCATCCTCCAAGTTGAGGCTAAAGTCCATCCTACACAAGAAGACTGATAAGTGTTGACACATTAGCATCCCCATGCCTCAGCATTCCAACCCCTAACCCCACACAAACACTCACTAGTCCCCCACAACTTTTTTCTTTTGGTCTCTCAGTATATGTAGGGCAATCATCTTATTGATGTTCTTGTTCCCAGCAAACAGTATATTAACTGCTACAGATAACTAACCCCATCTTGGGTGGTTGGAGGTAATCAAACTTCCATTGGAAATCATGACAGCCTGAAAAGACAAGGTTAAGATCCAAGATCAGGCACCCAAGGAGATGGTGCAATACTTAAGATTGAATATGTCATAAGCATAAGTTACTGAATTCAAGTCCCAAGCACAAAAGTAGAAATTCAGGTATGGCTGTGAATTCTTGTAACCCCAACACTATATGTGGATAGAGACAGAAGAAATAGTTGGACTTACTGACTACAAGTCTAATTCCTGTTTCCTTCAGAGACCTCATCTCAAGTAGTAAGTCATAGAATGATAGATCAGAACACGTAACATTCTCCTCTAGCCTCCACCCTCAGGCATACAAACCCACATCTACCACCACCACACACTAAAAATATAAAGACAGCATGAAGATCCAAGACCAGCCCTCTACATTGGCAGTCGTTGAAGTTATGTGACTATATGGTCCACAAAAAGGAAGAAAGTAGATAAAAGTTCTTTTTCCAGGCCAAGTTTAGGATTTTTATCTTTCACCAAGAATAAAAGTGAACAGTGCTTTCCAACCAGCACCAAGCAAAATAATGTCCTGGTTTTATTTCTCTTGCTCAGATAGAACCCTAACCAAAACCTATTTGCAGGAAGAAATGGCACTTAACTTAGGAACTTAGAGGCAGGAACTAAAGCAGAGACCATGGAGGACAGCTGCTTACTGTGCTCCTAAGCTCATGTTCTGTGATCTTTCTTGTATGGCCCAAACCCAGAGTGAGCTAGACCCTCCTATATCAATGAAAAACAGCCCAGTAGCAATGCCCACATCCATATGGTGGAAGCAATTCTTCAACTCAAGTTCCCTCTTCCTTAATGTGCCTAGTTGACATCAAAACTAACCAGGACAGGACAAATGACTAAGATTTTTAGAAATTTGGTATGGAAGTAGACCTGTAGTATCTAGCAAACCTTTCCTCTCTAAGTATTGTGTGAAAGGTGAGAGTGATAGCCCCTATTTTCCTTCGAGTCTGTAAAGACTTCAGACTTAAGGAGCTGAAAGGGTTTACAACCCATAGGAAGACCAACAATCAGATGCCCTAGACTTCCCCAGGACTAAACCATCAACCAAAGAGTACACATGGAGGGACCTACCATGCAAGCTCTAGCTGCATATGTAGCAGAGGATGACCTCGCTTAACATCAGCAGGAGGAGAAGCCTTTGGTCCAGGGAAGGTGTGATGCCCCAGCATATGAAAATGCCAGGGCAGGGAGGCGGGAGTGGGTAGGTGGGTATGGGAGCACCCTCATAGAACCATGGGGAGAGAAGATGAGATAGGGGGTTTCCAGAGAGGAAACCAGGAAATGAGATAACATTTAAATTTAAATAAATAACATCCAATTGATAAGAGAACGTTTTACAATAGAAAATAAAGTATAAGAGCTTATAAGGAATAAGTGACTAATAAGTAAATTACAATGCATTACTAACAGCTTATAAAAGGCACATGATTGCTCAAAGTGGAGTAGGTATACATAGGTAACTGCAATTAGTTGGACATTATGCCCATTTTACAAATGAGAAAACTGAGATTAAAAAACATAAGGAGATTTGTCAAAGGTCAACAGACCATCAGTTGCAACCTAAGGATGTCTGTACTTTATCGACCATGGGGTCTTGAGTGAAGAATATTCCAAACCAAAACCAGTGATGCTCAGATAAGGAAGTAAATATTGAATGAGGAACAATCAACTCAGTCACTTCTCCAGGTGGAGCTAACTTATCTATGGGTAAAGCCATTCACTCCCTCCCTTTGGTTATTTTCCCTCCCCCCACTTCTCTCTACCCCTGCTCCTCCTCCTCATCTGTTACTGGGTATCCTGTCATTCTAAGAGACACCAGGAAGTCCTCACAATGAGCAAGAAAAAGCCTTGGCTTTCATAGAGAAACCCACAGGTCTCCAGTGGAGCAATGGGGAGGCTAGAGGTCTCCCACTCCCATCTCATTCCAAACACAGTTGCTGCCTTTTACATCAAATATATTGTCTGATGCCAAAGGCTTCCTTAAATCAAAAGATTCTGCTGGTCATTTACAAATTGTTCAAAACATCATATTTAATATAGCTATTTTCATTTTCAAGAGAGGAAACTGAGCCCAGAAGAATGAAAGCTGATGTGCAGACCTGCTACTTATTGGAAATTAAGTTGATATCTGTCCCAGTGTGCCCAGCACCTACCCCCACTTAGCAATATCTAGACCAATCTTCTCTCTACCCACCTGTCTCCAGCTGTCCATCATGCTGCAGATTAATAACCACAAGCCAGAGGTGTTTATCTCTGAAATCACTGTTGTGGGGCTGAAGAGGAAAATCGATGCATTCATTAGCACACACTGGGAAGAGAGGGCAGGATGTGGATTGGTGCTGGTTGCAGACATTCGCACACAGAGATTGAGTCTGAGGGGTGGGGTGTGAATGGGGAATCATGAAGACCCCATGCAGGCATCTACTGTGCTGTTGCATTTAGGAGCCAGCTCCTTCTTCACTTCCACACCTAAATTTGATCCACGTGTATTGACTGTGACAATGTTGAAATTATACCTGGAGAAACCAGTTAGCTTTCATTCCAGACCCTAGAGAAAAGGATGGGACATGATGATTAGAGAAATATTGACAGCCAGAGAAATCAGACAGATTGTCTGAGAAGTAGACCTGGCTCTCTAAGGCATGGCATTAGTAGAAGCTTCTGGGCAAGGCTATCCTAGTGTACTGCCTTAACACACAGTCAATCCCTGTGTCCTGACTGAACTTTCAGGAGCCCATCCAGAGAGTGGGATGTATTGACTAAGGCCAGACAAGGAAGGACAAAGCTGAGTCAAAAATCGAGCATCTGGGAGCTTCCTAAAGGCAGAGACCATACAGTAGGATGTGTGGCTCTAGAATCTAGGTGAATGGAGGGTGCTTTTGGCCAATTGAAAGAGAAATGAAGAACAAAGGAAAGACTATCTCAGAAGGTCATTTGAGAAATGACAGGTGAGTCCCCAGAATCTAAAAGTAGAGAAGATGTCATTTCTTCTGTGTAGAGTCAGTGGAGTGGTCTATCTCTTCCTGGCCTTGACTGGGCCTTGTTTCTTGTCAGGAATAAACCCTGGGCGTTTTATCCAGGGCCTTATCTTCATGCAGAAGAGCTTGGACATCTTGCTCTCTCCCTTATCATTTATGCTATGAAATTTTGGGTGCCTGGCTGAGGGCTTGCGTCAGCTTAGTCATGGGTCCTGGAGAGTGGCAGTTTGGCAGTGGCAGATAAATAACTCGGAGTCATTGATGTGATGCAAGCTGACAGGTCTGTGTTCTGCTCAAGATAGATCTCTGCTCAAGATAGGTTTCTTATTCGGACCAAAGCCCAGTTAGTCTTTTATTTTGCCTAAGTTCCTTTCTTAGATATTGCAAATCAATCCATCCATTTACCTGAGGGTTAGTTTGGTTTTTTTTTTTTTTTTTTTTTTTTTTTTTTGGTTGGTTGTTTTTTTTTAATATCCCTTAAATCAGCATTTTATCACCTCAGTTCCTGGACTCTAAAGACAGAGTTGCATGGCCAAAGCTGGTAGTTCTGCTGCTTGGTAGAGCTGTAATATAGACTCCCTTCTACCTTGTTTTTCTACCTATCACCAGCATTCTGTTTTCTAAATCCTTCACTGCCTAAGATAGGCTGTCTTGGAACTTGCTCTGTAGACAGACCTTGAACTCAGAGAACTGCCTGGCTCTGTCTCCTGTATGCTGAGATTAAAGGCATATACCATCATGCCTAGATCTAAGTTTTTCTTCGCCTAGAACTTGCTCTGTCCCAAACTGGCCTTGAACTCAGCAATATGCTTGCCTTTTTATCCTGGGATTACCACCACCACTCCTGGGCCTAATCTTTTGATGGCCACTACTCTTCAAGATCTGGATCAAAAATCTATGTATTCCAGCCTCAAGATATGGATCACAAATATGTCCTCTATTTCTGGATTATAGTTCATTCCAGAGTAAAAATCCAAACTGTTCCTTGTTGAACTACAAACACAAACACTAAAATTAGCCCTGAGATGCCCACTCCCTAAATCTCTGTAATTTCCTTCTGACAAAGCTGGTGCATTAGTGTGGCTGCCTCTCTGTTCTTTCAGGTTCATGAAGCCTCTCAAATTCATATTGCATCCTTACATTTTGCATAGTAGATAAATCCTGTAAAGAACACTTCTTATATTGATTTGAATATTCTTGAACTTGTGTTCTCAAAGTTATTTCCCACAGCCTTCAGGGTTCTCCTGAAGGTCACAGTATCACCATTTTGTTGAGGATCATCAGACACATCCTCATTTTCTGGAATTCTGCTGTTTCTGACTACCATGGGACCATGAACTTTGGGAGGGAGAAGACTTCAGGATAACCTTGGCAGGAAACTAATTCCCTGAAGGAGGAACATACAGGAAAATATAAACAATATATTTATACAATTTTACTCCTGCTTTTGAGTCTCTTATTCTTATAGTAAGACCTGAGTCTTAGGATCCTAACACTGACCTCATTGGCCTTGTGGGATTTCTATGACAATTGAGTCAAACAACAGTAGCACCTTCTTAATCAGGTGTAACCATCATGTTAGCATGATCCTTTCAGTTCTTCCCTGAGTAGTTTAAGGCATCTGCAGGCCCATAACAGGATTGTGTTAAACTGATTGCCTCTCTAAGGCTCTGGCCCACCAAAAAATCTAGAGCTTGTCCAAGATCCCACAGTAACTTCTATTTAGCATGTCTCTTCAATTCTTTAATGTAAAGCACCCCATCCTGAAGTGAAGCCAACTCTCTTTATACAGGTGGCACCTTACCTGCTGGAGCATCTCTTGAAGCCCTGTTCTCCTAGTGAGCAAGTCTCTACAGGGATCTGGGTAGTCTCTGCTCTCTCCTTCTGCTTTGCAATGTGTCTATTCTTCATGAAATATTTGTGTTCCATGTAAGTCCTATGGATGGGTCTAGGCACACTAGGAAATGCATACCATTGTGAATTTGGCTTATGTGCAATGACTCTTTCTCACATCCCACTCCATCTGACCATGCACCAGAGTGCTTTTAGTGAGTTTCTAGAAGGCAGGAATCTGTCTTACATCTCTAGACCAGAATAGATTCTCAGAAAATATATAACCAACCAGTACAAGTATTATTAGATGCTTCCACAAACTTTCTTTTTACAGGAAAGAAAACTTAAATTAGTTACAAACTGGTGGTGCTTGTGTTTAGTAGGAGTTCATGTTCAAGACCTAACCTTCTCAGAAAGTGTGCATCATAAAGTCACAGCAATGATTCTCACTTCTTACTACAGGTTTTAGAAATGTATTTATTTTTTTAAATTCAAACATTGGTATAATGCACCCAGGCTACTTCTGCCACCTCCACCGCCACAACGACAATCACCACCTTTGCCTTGCCACCAATCCTCTCCTAGCTCCTTCACAGCACCGTGAGCACCATCCTCTCCATAAAAGTTTCTTTCTAAGTTCATGTCCTTTTCTATCTTATCCAGGACTGTTTGTGTGACCCTGACTTTGGAACTATCTACCAGCCTGGTTGACTTACCTTCTTCAGAATCTCCTATATTCAATGGTTCCCAGTGAGAGACAAGAATGCATAACCCCACCCTAATCCAAGAGTAACTAATGACAGGCCCACTCTTGGGCATGCTCAGTGAAGGCAGCCACAGCTGCTGTGTATTCTAAATGTAATGTCTGTGTCACTCTCAGAAGACAGCATTTCTCCCGGTTGCCTGATTCTTACATTCTTTTCATGTTCCCCTGTGGTGTTCCCTAAGCCTCAGAGGGAATGATATAAATATCCTGTTTAGAACTGAGCAGTCAACCATAACAGTGATTTCCTAACCTACTTTTATATTTCATATGTAAAAGGCAAATCTCCCACACCTTCTGCCTCTCTACCCCTAGACAAACAACATCCTATTGCTGAGTTTTTAACCTATAACTCTGCAAGGTCAACAACTAACAACTTAGAAGTCCCTGAAATGTTTAGAAAGATGGACAGGACAAAGGAGAAGTCAAGACTAAGCTAGGATGATACTCACAGCCTAGGATCATGCTGGCTAGAGAAATGAAATGTGAGGAAGAAGAAAACCATTGGATCTTTGATTTGACACTCTCTGGCTTTTAGTTTTCCCAGAATCATTATACTGCTCTTGGTCTAACTTTTTATAGCTTCAAAATGGTCCCCACAGCAGGGTTAACCCCAAAGATGGACAATCAGAAAAGTTCATTGCAATCTATATGGCAGGGAAGGCTTAAGAAACACCACAGATTTGAAAAGCATCCTCAGAAGGGGTTGCATCCTCCTCTCTCCATTGTCTGAAAATGAACTGCAAACTATCAGACTATAAAGGGCTGCCACGCCCCATCCACATCCCACGTATGTTCTTCTGCTGCTCCATGCTCAGTTATTTTAATTCTATAGTCCATTCATCACTCCACCTGCTTATGCTCAAACAGTAACCCAAAAGCCTTTGCATGTAGAGATGCAAGTGTTATTTAAAAGACAACAATGCTTACATCATTTAAACAATTTTAGCACACGAAGTCATTAAAATCTCTGTGTCCTATTCACCCCACCTCAATCATTTCCCTTCTAGTATACTGAGCATCTATTCTAAGCTGGCTCACATGTTCTATTGTCATAAATGTGGTACTCAACATTTTGCACTTTGCATCCTGTCAGAAATGTATCCTGTATTGCTCGTCTCCATGATTATCATTTTAACGGTGCCATAATACCCTTCACGCTGATGCACCATAATTTACAGAACAGTTTGCCAATTGTTGGACATTTAGCTTTTCTACACTGTTTGTTATTATGGATGGCGCTATAATGAGCATTCATTATATGTGCACATAGCTCTTGGCATCTCGTGAATTATATCACTACAATAAAAGAGACATTTCCAAAAGTCGCTGTTTAGAGTCAAAGGGCAAGAACCAGTGAGGCAGAATCAAACAAATAGAAATACTCCTCCAGTTAGAAAAAGAATAGAAGGAGTTGAGGGGGTTTGTAACCCCATAAGAACAACAATGCCAACCAACCAGAGCTCCAAGGAATTAAACCACTCTCCTAAAAGTAAAAGTAGGTGAATACATTGTCCCATCTGCATATGTAGTAGAGGAAGGCCTTGTTGGGCATCAATGGGAGAAGAAGGCTTTGGTCCTGCTGAGGCTTGATGCCCCAGCATAGGGGAATGTCAGGGTGGGGAGGTAGGAAGGGCTGAGTGGGTAAGTGAACACCTTCATAGAACCAGGGGAAGGGATGATGGGATAGGGGATGTGAAGGGAAATCCGGGAAAGAGGATAACATTTGAAATGTAAATAAAATATATCCAATAAAATTAGTAAAAAAAAAAAAGAAAGAAAGAAAGTAAGTAAGTAAGAGAAAGAAAGAAAGAAGGAAGGAAGGAAGGAAGAAAAGAAAAAAGCAAAGAAGAAAGGAAGAAAAGAAAGAAAGAAAGAAGGAAGGAAGGAAGGAAGGAAGGAAGGAAGGAAAGAAAAAAGCAAAGAAGAAAGGAAGGAAAGAAAGAAAGAAGCAAAGAAGAAAGGAAGGAAGGAAGGAAGGAAAGAAAGAAAGAAAGAAAGAAAGAAAGAAAGAGAAAGAGATATACTCTTTCATTCCTATAAATTATTTTCCCAGAATCTTTAGACTAACTTATACCATGCCAATGGGACATACCAACTTATACGATGCCAATAAGATATAGTAATTTATCCCACACTGATGTGCTATGCTGATACTCTTTTCTCCTGAAAGCTATACAATATTATAGGTCCTGATTTTATTTTCCTTGATACTTTTTGTTTGTAGAAAATTTAGGCAGAGAGGTGGTATGAAGAATATTATCATAACTTCTCCAACTCCTTCAACCCAAATGATAACAATGGCTCTTTCTGGTCTAAACATATGAAAAATTTCCCCTAAGGCTTAAACCACATTCTATGTTCAGCTCTTTTATAATGCTTTGATTTTACCTTTTATTACTTCTCCAAAACCATTGGGAAACATCATCGTTAATGAATACACAGTATCCTATCATGTGGTTACCACTCTTAAAGATCCCCTGGTGGGAGCTAGAGACTTGAATCAGTGACTGAGAATACTTATGGCTCTTGCAAAAGACCCAGGTTCGGTTCCTAGCACCCACAAGGCAACCACAGCTCTCCACAACTTCAGTTCCACAGGATTTGATGTCCTGTTCTTACATTACAAGTTTTCTGTATACACATGGTTCACATACATTCATGTATACCTGTGAACACAAATACATACACACACACATTAAATGAGTAAGACTTTGATGTTTGGTGCCTAAGTTGTGACAATATCTCCATATAGTGAGCAAAGCTGCCATAAATATTGTTCTGTATACTTCTGTATTATGGTCATGCATCTGTGTATGTCTGCATGTAAACATTCTTTATATACATATATATCATGAACATCCTTCTGTGTATTCCGTATTGTAAATTCCCTTGTGTGCTTGTTGTATTACCATCTTAATTTATTCATACAGCACAGAGAACTTAATATATGAAGGTTAGAGTAATGATTGTTGTTTACATTCTTATATTTGAAAAGCCATTGGAGAAAGTATATATTATTCCTTCATGTCTTCAAGAAAGATGCTTGGGATCCTATTAAGATCACAGAGGTTTGGCCAATCATTTTTTTTATCTCCAGTATCAGTAGGGAACTTGGGGAAAGACATTTAAGCTCCACTTATGTTTATTTGGATGGCGCCTTCAATTGTCTGTCATTAAGGGCTCAGAACATCCAAAACTCCTTTGGATTGGGAGAAACCCAACAAAGAAAAGGATTATCCCCTCTTCTCTATGACTAATATCAAATGTACCTTAAGGCATACATTGTAAGACCTGAATAAAAATAAACTTTCTGCCATGGTCCTTGCAGGGCTAAGTGTCAGCTGCAGAGTAGGGGCAGCAACTCCCATAGACAAGATTTGTAAGGCGTGGAAACAACGTCCAGGGACAATAATGGTTTGCGTTGGGAAAGCAGGAGACCAGAGGTGAAGAGGTTGGTGCATTGGTTGAATGAATTTACTTTTTGCTTCATTGGTTGTTGATCTTGGTTCTCTGACCTTTATATTGATTTAAAAATATTCCCAATACCCTTCACATAACAATCCCTTTTCTGTTTTAGTTTGCTTGTTTTAAGTGGTTCTATTTGGTTCTATTAAGAACCAAATAGGTGAAGAGCACTATGCCAGGCACTTAAAGACAATAAACAGTGCATAGTCTCATTTGCACATGGAACTTTCTAGAAAGTGGGACTTTGGAAATTAAAGACTACACTGATAGCTACTAGGGTCTGGGACAAGGAAGGTGACTAGGAAAGCATTAAAGGACACAGACCTTCAATTATCCAGGAAGGATCAACTCCAAAGATCAATTATGCAGCCTGGTGCCTATGGTTAATAACAGTTTAGTGTCTTCTTGACAATAGCTAGGGAGAGAGTTTTGACTTCTTTAACACATACCCCAAACTGATCTATTTATGTGTTAATTAGTGGAGTTGAGTCATTCCACATGGTGTGTATATTTTAAAGCATCATGCCGTGGGCTGAGGATGAAGCTCAGTGATAGAGTGCTTGCTCGGCATGTTCAGGCTCTAAGCTGAGTTGATGGTTCTGCTTCTTCTTCACTGGAGAGCCCTGAGCAAGACAGTTAACATCTTTTCTTTTCCTCGTTTCCGCCCCCCCCCCGGAGATATGACCATAATATTAATAAGCACCTTTTTTTTCCCCATTATTAGAGGGAGATGAGTTAGCAGGACTAATTACTGTGTCTGCTCTGGGTCATCATCAGGACCTAGTGCCACATTCTGACTTTCATACACATGTAGATGTATGCACATACTTGTGTGTGCAGCTATGTGTGTGTGTGTGTGTGTGTGTGTGTGTGTGTGTGTGTGTACAGATGAGCATACACATGCTTCCTTGTGCACATAGAAGGTGGACAGGAAGAACAAACATTGGGCATTATTATTCAGTAATCATCTTTCTTGTTCAGTCAATTGATTTTGTTTTATCTTAAAACAAGTTCTGTCAATTTCATTTGGATGACGAGGATGGCTGCCCAGTAAGCCCCATGGAGCTCACAGTGAGCAACATGTCTGTCTCCTCCTCCCCAGCACTGAGATTACAAGTGGGCAGTTATGATTGTCCTTTCTATGAGAGTTACACAGATTGAACTCAGGTCCTCGTGCTTGGTAGCTTCATGCTTGGTCAACAAGCACTTTCCTGAGCCATCTTCCCAGCCCTGCACCATGTCATATCTATAGCTCCTTAGTCTCTATTCTGTCCCCATAGCAATCTGAGAGGCTCTGAAATCTTTACAGTACACATCCAAATGTTGACACTTAGAACATAGATCCCATGGCCAGCAAGACCAGGGTCTCAGGCCCTACTTTTCAGTGCTCTTGGAGTAAGGGAGGACTGTTCTAGTAACTGTTTGTGAACTAATAGTGCAAGATCAATCTGTGAATGAGTGAAATCATTTGGACCCCACTGAGGGAGATAAGATCTAACAGTCTGACCACCCTCTTTATACCATCTAATCTTTATTACGGTAATTATGCTGCCTGTTCTGAAATGAAGAACCCAAGGCTCAGGGGGGCTTAGGATGGCTCTAAGCCCCCAGCTGGAGAACAGCTGGTCCTGGCCACCAACTGCTGCCCTTTGGCCCAGCTCAGATCTGCAAAGGGACATTTCCTGCATTGTTTCTGCCCATTCACCTCCCCTTTCCCATTATCTCCCCCACTACAGTGTGCAGAGAGGTTATTTTCATTACCAAATTGGCATTTAGAAGCCAGAGATTAAATAAACAAACATGTGACCAGTTTACTGGGAGGGTTTGCACGCCACCAGCCAAGGCCTCAGCCAGCCTCCCAATCGGTGCCATTTGACTGTGGGGCTGGCTGACAAAAGCCATGCTCGGTGTCCTGTTTATACAATGAATCTATAATGTAATTTCACGAGCTTCTGAAATACACTGAGAAGCATGTGAGGACTCGGAGCCCAGCCTAATCCATATGAAACAAGCTGGAAACATGCCTGGTAAACACACAGAGAAGATCCAGCTTCAGAAAGTACCTTCTGCTCTAAGGGGTTATCACGGATCAAGGTGGTAAGGCCTGCACGGTGGGTAAAGAGGATGCTCATCTCTAAGGGACATAGAGGTTGTAATATTCACAGATGTCGCCAAGCTCTGTCTTCCTGGGGATGTTTGTGGCTGTGAGACAGGTGGCATAGACCATGGAAGGACACTGTAGTTCTGTTCCCTAAAGCAAGTTTTAACAAAAACTATGCTAGTTGTGGACATCCAAGATAAGATTTTCTTTTCTACCTCTGGCTGTGTTCTGTCTGATTTGGGGTTATATCTATTCACCCAACAAATATACCTCCAGCCAGCCTCTAGTCTTGTTAAGACAGAAAGATTTAAGAAAAAAATGTATGAAATAATTCAATGTATTTATCTAGCAAGTTATGTGGACCAGGTACTGTTTTGGCATTAAGAATGCAGCATCGTGAGCGCGAATCCCTGCCTCCTCTCCAGTAGACAAGACAGACAAGGGAAATGGAAAGCCCCAAGTGTGATGGTCTGTGCTTAGAAGATACACAGGCAAAGAGGGATCAAATATACATCACAAAAGCATAAAGCATAGGACCGAGGTGGAAACAGCCCTGTAAAGGTCAGGTTACAGAATGCTAATTATAAGAGTTAAGGCACATTCAGGCAAGATGAACACATATGCCCGTGAGTCTAGTACAATTTCCATAAGGAGAGGGGCACTGCTCTGTTCACTTCTATGTTCTATCTGGTACACTATAGACACTCAATAAAAGCAAACTCGTTGTAAGCCCCAGGAGATAAGGCACGAGGTGGAATCTCATCCCATTCTCATTTTATAGATAATAAAGCAGATTCTCAAAGAAGCCAAGTAAACTGTAAGGTCACATAGTAAAGGCAAAGGACAGAATCCAGTGGATTCACCTCATCTGAACCAAGGGATTGACGTTGAACTCACATAGCACATTTGAGTGGGAGAAGCTAACCATGGGAAGTTCTAGAGTCAGAACATAAAGTTTAAAAAGTCTTGGTCTGAGATCAATGACTATGGCAAAGTCTTAATTTAATGGACAAGAGTAGGATTCCAGCATTGACAGTAATTACTCACAGAGCCTTGTGCTGGACCCACTGTCTGTATTTGCTGCAGTGCCTCTAGATGGGGCCAACACCCTTTCTTGTTTGCTTCAAACTCTCAAAACCCTCACTCAAAACCCATTTCTTTCCATCACTCTAATTGCCTTCCTCACTGCAGGATAGAGGCCATGTGATCTACAGAGACAGCCTGAGATTTGGAGTCAACAGGCAACACATCATGCCTGTTGCTGCCCTTTTAAGGCTTATTTTAATTTCATGCACACTCGCATTGCATCTTGGTCATATCCAGCCCCTACTTACTTCTTCCAACTTCCTCTAGCATGCCTCAATGGATTTATCTCCTTCCCATCTCTCTCTCTCTCTCTCTCTCTCTCTCTCTCTCTCTCTCTCTCTGTGTGTGTGTGTGTGTGTGTGTATGTGTGTGCGCGTGCGTGCGTGCATGTGTTGTTCAATTATTGTTGCCTGTGAACACAGGTGGGGAAGGGTTTCATTCATAAGTCCACAGGCAACCTAAACCTTGACCCAACTCAAAGAACAACTCTTCCTCCCTCTGCATGATAGACTACTTAGCAACTCAGCTGGAGAAAGGCTTTAGAAGTGCTCTTCTCCATACTTGAATTTTTAACTCTCTTGACCTTGTAGAGGTCTTGCATGTGTCACCACAGTTTATCTGAGTGCTCTAATGTAACAGGCAGGTCACATCCAGAGGCCAGCCTTTCACAGGGCTCCTCTCCATCCTCCAGCTCTCACATTCCTTCCACCACCTCTACCACCATGTTCTCTGGTGATGGAAGTTGACATAGACATCCCCCTATGATGATTCCGGCACCTATTCTCAGTGCTTTTGAGAAATTATGAGTCTTAGCACTTTTGCAATGAGAAGCTTCTCTGAGTTTTGTTACCTGTAATATACTACCCCTCTAAGACTCACAGTAGGGGCTAAATGCAACAGTTTTTTGCACATCTGGAAAGGTCGTGGGAGACAACAAAGACCCAGTGAATATTTTTAGTCTCTTTTATTGCTGTATTTTTTTAATGTCATTGAGCTTTCTCCAAATGGACCCGTGAGACTTCTCTGCCTCTTAATAGCTCTTCCAAGTTACTTGAGTTTGTGTCCCCTGCCTACCCTGGGAAGAGTTAAAGCCTCCATACCCTACCTTGTACTTCAAACCCACTCCAGCCTTCATGATAGTCACACCTTCCCCTAGGCTTTTGCTTGGAGCCCATGTGCCAGACTGGAAACTCTGGGAAGCTTACAGCACATGGCATAGGCCAGTCTATCATACTTTGGTATTTGTTCTTGAATGGGCCAGGAATTGTTTTAGTATCAAAGATGCAGCATCTAATACACTAATATAAGCAGTAGTCCTTGCTTATACTCCAGTAGGCAAGACAGACAAGAAATGATAGTCAGTGCTTAGAGGAAAGCTGTAGGGGCAACCAACAAACCTTCTATGAAGAAGTGTACAAAGTAAGTTAATGAGAATTCCTTTTCTCCTTTTTGAAATGCCATTTAGCCAGGCACCATCATTCTGTTCAGTAGTCTCCTCTGCATCTGAAGTCTGAAGACATTCTTGGAACCCAAGGACAATACAAAAATTTTCAGTTAAGAGCTACCGCTGCACTTGGGAGACAGAAGCAGGTAGATCAGGGCCAGTCTGATCCACAGACCGAGTTCTAGGACAGCCAGGGCTACACTGAAAAATCTGTCCCCCAATAAACAGGGGGAAAAGGAAGAAAGAAGAAAACAGAAAGAAAAAATAGGGGCAAAGGCAAAAGAGTCACATGATTACAGCAAACTCCCTGTTCTTCTGGCTTCTAACATAAAGACGCACTGCTGGAATTTGGTATTGACTCCTACTGTTTCCCCAAGTCTGGGGTCTGAATGAAATTACTCAGCTTCTCCAAGCCTCCATTTCAACAGAGTTAAACAGAAACTAATATTTAGCACATGTGTGGGTTTCAGGCTTAACTAGGACAAAGACACTCATCATTTAATAAAAAGTCTTCAATAGTCTCAGTCTTGTCATTAGTATTAGATCAGAGTCTTGAGAAACTGGGGCATATGCACACATACACCCCATTTAGATTTCATTACGAAGACATCATGGGCTCTCCATCCAAAACCCTTAGCAACTGGCCACACTGAGATCCATGAAGCCCTAAACTAGCTATCTTCCCATATGGTTTACAAGCAGAGAAGCAGAGCCCTGGAGAGTGTATGGGTTCTAACAAACATGGCAAGAGAAGTCCAGATGTTTCTCCATTTCAGTCAAGGTTATAATAAAACTGATGCCTAGGTGTGAACTATGTGCATCTCAGTGTAAACTCTCTTTCTCCAGGCACAATGGAGCTCCCCAGTTCTCCCCTACAGTTACATCATAAGAAGAGATAGACCAGGCAAGTGAGCATGTGTCCATCTTTCCTTGGTGGGGAAAAAGCTTTATCCTATCCAACTGTCTGCAGAAAGGCTGCGGGATCCACTGTCCTCATGAACCTGGTGGGAATCATACCTGGAAGCCTTGCTTCCTTCATATGTCAAGTGGGATGGCATAGTGTAAAATCCTGACCCATAAAATCTATCAAAAGTGGCTCTCTGAACTGGAACCTGCTATAATCACCAGATTGAAAACATTAAAGGAGTAAACATGGTCCCTGCAGAGGGACCGGAATGCGCAGAACTCAGTACACAAAGGTCTGCCAAGTCCTGCAGGTACCTGTTTTAATGAATAACTGAGTATGCTTGGGTAATGAGCATAGTGATTGTTTTATGTAAATAACACTCCCAAGGAGCTTGCAAACAATTTCTTGTCTCAGGAAAACATTACCCCAGAGAGCTTGTTTACACCACCAATTTCCTTTCCCAACTTTCTCCTCGATGTCCTCCACAGGGGAGCACTTGGCCCAGGTAGGAAGGAATTATGACAAATCCATAATTGCTGCCTCTGGTCTCAGTAGTGCCAGATGGGATCCCAGGAGCTTATGGAGTGGGCTCCAACTTGAGGGAAATGTTCCCTTTTCTATCATGTTCTGGGTCAAAGCTGGAGTCACGAGTTGATCAGAAGATATGCGAGAAGTCAATATTTAGAGATTAGTATAAATGAATAGTTTGGGTTGAGAGAAATAAGAAATATACCGGAATACTGAGATACGTTTTCATCAGCTAGAAATGCCATGCCTCTGAGTCAGTTTGAAACAAAAGTGAAGCAACTGTCAAAAAGGTACTCAAGCACATGTGTCTTGAAGAGGCTACCCATCCAATGAAGAGTCTTCAAGTCTTGATCTGTGTATTAGTTATGCTTCCCACAATGGGGGAAAGATGTTTATTTTGACTTATTGTCCCCAAAAAACAGTCTATTGTGATCAAAAAGACTTAGTAAGAGTCAGAGAAAGCATGGAGGCACAAGCAGAAAACTGCTTGATTATCTTTTATCCACACCCAGGAAGCAGAGAGAAAGAACAGGAAGAAATGTCAGGCTCATCATACTCTAAGTTCACCCCTAATAAGGTACTTTCTCCAGCAAACATCTACCCTAAACTGTAAGGTTCCATGACCTTCCAAACCAGTGCCACCAAACAGCACCACCAACATGAGCTCATGGGGAGGACATTTCTGATTCAATCCACCACTGTCTGCAAGTCCTTACTTATTACAAATGAATTGACTGCTGTTGCTCTTTGGTCATAGGAAGTGTCAATGTTACCCACTAAATTAAAGTTTAAAGACTGGGAATATAAGGCCCTGGTATTCATCTCAAGCACTAAAAACCAAGGACTGCATGTGATCCTGGGGAGCTGATGGCCAAAAAAAAAGTCATCTGAATTTCAAAAGTCATGTTTCTGATTATCAGAGGCTGGCATAAGTAGTGTTCCTGTAAGCTAATTACTCAGCAGTTAAAGCATCTGAACACCCGCCTCTCTGCCTCTCTCCCTCCCTCCCATGTGTGTGTGTGTGTGTGTGTGTGTGTGTAAAACAATCCTGCTTTGTCGGAGAGTGATCATTCAGTTCTAGTTCACCCCTCTGTTATATCATCTGGCCAACTCATTTACCTAGTGAGTTTTCTTCCTCTTATATTTTCCCTTTATCCCCCTTACAAAGTTTATCATACAGCTAGGACTTTCCACAGCACATTTGACAAAGTAATCAGTACTATCTGTGCACAACTTTGCCTCCTGCATTGAACAGTGAAGCTGTTGAGGGTGAGTCCATGGTTTAATCACCTACATGTCCTCAAAACCTAATCCAGTGTATGTCATTGAAGAGAATGGCAATAAGTATCCCTGCGTGTACAGCAACGTCATTGTTCCCATTTATGTGCTGTAAAGGCTTAACAAAAAGGCCTTTTCTTTTTGTCAAGAATTTCTGTTGAAATCTGGGTGATAAGATGCCTAGTGTCCAAAACACTGCTGGATTTGTGAAACAGTGAGGGTACCAAGTCCAGGAGACAACCACAATGATCCTGGTTTCCTTCAGCCATATTAATAAATAGGTAAGTATATTGGGGATAATATGAAGTAGAGGCTCCCCACCAAAAAAGACACATTACAATGTGAGAATGAAGAAAGCTAGAATGAAAACTGTGCTATAAAAATGAAATGAAAAACACTGCACTAGGCTTGTAACTTGCAGAGAAACCCACAGGTGATAAACAGGTGTAGAGCTGTGCATATATGTGTATATACAAATGACAAAACCTACATCATTTCTAGCTCTTTCTACTTATAGGATCTCTCAAAGATTGCATTTTTGTAGGAACAAAGACACACAACTGACAAATCTTTGTTTCTAAGTGGTCTTTCCCCACTTAGGAGAACCATGGATCTTTGAAGAGCTACATCATTGTAGGGATGGAGACTGGTAATCAAGTACAAGATGAATTTGGACTTTGGACTGTCTTGCATCAGAGAGTGAAGGCACGTTCAGAAGCATGCTGGAGCAACAGAGAAGAGGTTCCCACGAGGAGAATCTGAGACAGCTTGATCATTAACTAAATGATGACAGTAATGGATTCTAACCAATTAAGTAACATAAAATCCATGGATTCAGTACCAATGCTAAACAGCACAAGAGAAAAGGAAGATTTATTCCTAATGATGGACTGTCACCAAGTAAATGTAGAAGGAATTGTAGGGACTGAACACTACCTTCTGGCAACCATGAATGCTGTGGTTTATTTAACTCGGAGTTACTAAGGGATGCTGAGGCTGGTCAGTAGAGCTTTATGATCAATGGGACACAGGCATAACCTTGAATTACTTCACCACACACAGCCAATTATAAAGGGGAAAAAACTGATTTAGTGAAGAAATCTGCATGACGGCAATGAGTCCTTATAAAACCCCAGTGACAAAAGTGGAAGGCTGACTGGTAAGTCAGACTCCAGCTGCATCAAATACTAATACTTGGGATAACATCTCTGTTTGTGCCTCAGTTTCCTCTGCTCTGCATAGAGCATGCTCAGGATTCTCACTCTGGGACAGTCAGTTCGCAGACAATGCAGTAAGCCATTTTTAAAATTAGAATATTCTGTGATCTGTGAAAAAAAAAAAAAAAAACTCTTAGTGGGTGTTAGTTCTCACAAATGTTTCCCCTGGGGAAATTCAGCTCAGAGAAAGATTAAAACACTGTTTAAACCCACATCTACTGAACTCCTAACCCCTCCATCTCTCTCCCTCTTTCTTTTGAAATCAGCTGATCGCCATTGTTAGTGACCTAGGAGTCTTCAAAATCCTCTTCCAATTGCATTTCTCTGCAAAATTCTTTCCACATCTCCTTGGATAGTAGCCAAAGCTGTAGCGCAGATCAGAACTCAGGTCTCTCATGGGTCCTGCCTGACAGTGAGGGAGAACCTTGAGTTACACATAGTGGCAGCACTAGTAAAGATCACACATGGATTTTGAGGTTTAACTATTTAATTTCAAAGACCTGATGGAATTTCTGGGGCCTGAACTTGACTTTGAGAATCAGACCCCATTGCTATGGCTCCAGTAAGTAGCCTAGAAAAGATGTCCATAGTGGAGAAGGCACTTCTGAATATAAACTTTACAGAAAGAAAAAAAATCCTGACAATATTCCCCTCCTTCCAAATGCATTACATCTTAGATTAGACCAGGCTAGAAAAAAAAAAAAAAAGCTGACAGAATTCAGAGGCTTAAGAGCAAGGATTAGAGGTGAGGGCTGATAACAGCTAGTAAGCCTTCAAGGTCAAGTCAAGGAGGCTGTTAGGCAAGTATGCTTTAAACACTCTCTTGTAACCCCACAATGTCATCTAGGGAAGAAAACTTATTAAAAGAGAAATCAGGGGGTAAATCATAGACCACTCTCAGACCAGAGTAAAAACAGTGTCCCTCCCTCAAATCCTAACATCCCTCAGACACTCCTTCAGTACAATAGCAGTGGCCACAGTCAACTGAACACTTGGTGCTAAGGAATGGACCACAGGAGGCCTTCATTATCTAAGAAAAATGCATTTTAAATTTGTAATCACACCACAAGAACGCAAAGGATCCAATGCCATATGAGTCCGGAGACCACCATGTTCCCCAACCACACTACAGTCTTACCAGGACCATCTGTGTATATTTCTCCTCTCATCCTTCCTCCTGCTCCTTGGGAAAGCTAACACTCATCTGTCTGCAGTTAGAAGAAGCTCCCAACTAACTGGATTCGCTGCTGGAAGAAAAGATAGATGTGACGTTAACAGTTCATTGAGCTGTGAGATGAACAAAACGGGTGTTGAAAAGGAAACCTGCGCCAAGAGTACATTTCCAGTGTTAATAAAGCTTCTCTTTTGTTGTCTGTTTCCAAACACTGACTCCAGGATAGGAGCCATCAGTTTCCTCCTAGAATTAGATAGGTCTGCAGATTTAAGGTATCCAAGAGCATCACTCTGCCCTAATAACGGACAGTATAAGGTGCTGTGTCAGGAGCCTGCCCTCATCTTTAGCTCTGGCTGTAATGATGTGCTGGCTTAGCAAAGCATATGCCTCATGCTTACCCAGAGAATGTGCATGTGCATAGCAGCCTACCAAAAGAACCAGCACATGTCAATAATTGGAATGGTGCATCTGCTTATACCCATGCTTACCAAGGCAATGCCACCAACATAGACAAGATAGAAGCAACCTGTGTGCCCAGCAGCTGATTATTAGACAACTAGATGATGAGGCAAAAAACACAAGGTGATACTCTACATATTCCTTCAAAGATATGATGCAAAAGGATATTTTTTGTCTCAAAACTATGGCTACAATTTATTTCAAAGGATCAAAAGCCAACATCAATAAGAGTAGGCATAACATAATTTCATCTGTGTACTGATTATAATAAGAAGGGAGAGGAGGCTAGAAAAATGACTCAGTGGTAGAGCCTTTGGGTACAATTCCCATAGCAGCTCACAGACATGTGTAACTCCATTTCCAGGAAATCCATTGCCCTCTTCTGGCCTACACAGATAGACACTACATGTGTGTGGTACATACACTTACCTACAGGCAAGATACTCATACACGCAAAGTAAAGTAAATTTTAAAAGTAAAAAATGAACAACAACAACAAAACCTTGTGGTTCTAGATTTAATAGGATGCATCATACTAAATTAAAAGCTGTGGTTGGGGCTGTGGAGGTAGTTGGACCACTAAAGTATCTGTCTTTTAAGCATGAGGATCCAAGTTGAATCCCAGTGCCCATGTAAATGACAGATGACAGGTGTGGTTATGCACATTTATAATATTAGTACTAGAAAAGTGGAATGTAGGTGGATCCCTGGGGTACACTAGCCAGCTGGTCTAACCTACTTGACAAGCTCTTATGGTGAACCCAGTCAACACACCACACCACACACACACAGAGACACACACATGAGGAAAAAGAACAAAGGGAAGGAGAAGATGGCTCTTGACAAATAATATCACAGTTTTCAAGGTCGTCCTCTTATACATACATGCAGCTGCATACACACAAACACAAATACACACAACAACACCATGGTCATTTTTGGGTTTTCAATAACAGAATATTCTTTGGGGACCAAACAGAAGACTCTGTACAACAGAGAAGGATGTGGAGCCTTTTGAAGACATTCCAAGTGTGAAAAAGTAAAAGAAATCAAAAGGCAGGGACACTGTTGATGGGATGAGGTGTCTTCTCCCAAAAGATACATAAGAATATGAATTTACTTGTTACACTCAAAGACCGTGTTTTTCTCAGATATGATCAAGCTTAAATTCACTACAATTGGTCTAGGTAGGCCTGTACAAAAGAGAAATAAAATACAGAAAGGAATGTCACATGCATACAGATAAATGAAGGAAAGACCCAGAAGCAAGAAAGCACATGAAGGCAGAGTCAGGTACAAGCTATATTGTCCCAGCCTAAAGAATCATGGAGCTATCAGAATCCACTAGAGTATGTAATCAAAACTGCCCTGGAAACCATGAAGGAAAGATGACCATAAAAACAGATTGGTTTCTGTCTGCTAACATGTAAAAGTATAAGATAATAAATACCTTTCTGTTGTGGGATTTTTGTTATAGCAACCTTAATGTATTAGTTATAGTTCCCTAAAGAAACAGAATTATTAGAATGAATGAATGTATTCATTCGAGTTGTATTCACTCTGATATATATAAAGATGTGTGTGTGTGTGTGTGTGTGTGTGTGTGTGTGTGTGTGTGTGTGTGTGGTCTGAATATTCCACAATGACTATCTTATGATAGAAAAGCCAAGAATACAGTACTTGCTCAATGCACAAGGCCGATATCTCAGAATTCAAAGGCTAGAGTGATGGACAATTCCTGGGGAACTACTGGTCTTATTCTCTTCAGGGATCCTGAATACATTTGTTTTGGTGGCACAGCAACAAGATAGATGGTCTTGCCTGTGAGAATGAGGGCTACAAGGCAAAAAGCAAAGCTTCCTTCTTCCAAATTATTTCAGCTACTATCAGAGCATGACCCAGATTTAGGTCTTCCTGACTCATGTAATAAGAAAAGTTCCTCATGGGTATACCCAGAAGCTTTGGTTTTAGTCAAGGTGGCACAAAACTAAAGCAGGAACTCAGCAGAATTGGAGAAGACTGGAGAGATCCAAGGATGAAGACACCAAAGAGCAGAGAAGCAGGCTGAGGGCATTTTAAGGATTGGGGACAGCCAGTCTTCTTCAAAGACATTAGTTTCCTTATTAGCAACTCTTCAAGAACCCCAATGATTTCTACTAAGCAGGATTATTTGGGACCAGGAACCAGGGAGCTTGCTAACAGGAAACAAGACTCTTTAGCTCTCTCCACCCAACTCAAAAACCTGGAAAGTCTGAGTCTTGGAAAGCTTGGGACACGCCTGGACAAGGCTGACGCCCAGATCTGTAGCACTCCAGACCTGATCAGCATACAAGCACCTCAGCTGCCAGACCAGATGTTCCAATGTCCCTCGAAACGGGAAGCAGATGTTATTTCATAGCCACTCTTGTCTCCCTGGTGCTCTCTTGGGTCAGCCAAAGAAAATAAAGGCCTTCTGCTTTGTCCACTAATAAAGACATCTTTCCTAGGGTCTTATTGCCTCATCTAAACAGCAACAACAAATGTTCGGGGACGGAAAGCTCTTACTTTTTCTTCTCATAATTCCTTATTTAATTCATTCAGAAAGGTAATTTCAGACACTCTTTAGAGGTGTCAGCCACTCTGCCCTTGAACAAGATAGGAAAAAAAAATGTTTGGATGCTGTGTCCTTAACAGCCATGGCATCATTGAGGCATTCATCATTAGCCAAGGCAGGAGAGGACACCTAGCAAAGGACTTGGGAAGTCAGTGAAGACTTTAAAGCTAAGAGACGAGGCTTTCTCTAGCTATGTGTGTGCCCACGTATGACACACTGAGAAACAAAATTAGTGGAGAAGCTCAAAAGTGACGCCCTGAGAACTGACCTCAGAAGCAGTCCTATGGTGTGGGGTTCAGAACATCTCTGGAAGAGGAATCAAAGGGAAATGTTGGGAGGAAGAGGCGCCACTGTCCTGGGAATAATACATTGTTACTGTAGTAGAAAGTGGAAGTACTGGAACGGGATGGGGGGAGTGGATGGGAGGGGGTAAAGAGGATAATATTTGAAATGCAAATACATAGAACACCCAACAAAAATGATAAAGAGAAAGAAAGTGGCTAAAGCAGGAACAAGACAAGATGACTTCCACTGGCATAGAATCTCATGGATCTCGGGCACCCTTCCAAAAGGAAGCAGACACCCTAGGGTTTGATCTAAGGAGTACCATGTTCCAAGCTTTGCTTTGGGAGTTTCTATACAATGTAGGTAATGCAGGTCAAAGGGGAAGACGATGCAGGAGAGGGTTAAGTAGGAAGTGTAGCAACATCCAGAAAATACAAGGCAGACTGGGAGCAGAAGAAATGGGGTGTGTCATCATCAGAGGTGGAGAGGAGTATTTGGGAGGTAAAAAAGTATGGCCAGGTTACCTTATGTAAAGAATGAAGGCATGGTGCTGGTTATGGGTGGAGGGATGACACTGCTCAGCAAGTGCAACAGGTTCAGAAGTGACTGAATAGCCAGTGGTCTAACGGAATGCCAGATCAAGCGGAGTAGAAGGATGGAAGTTAGAGATGAGCCAGAAGCCAAGTGCATCTGCTTCCGAGATTCCCTTGGTGTTGAGGCATTGGAAGAATCTTCTGGACCACTCCCCTAGGATCTGCTCTCGCCAAGATTCCATTTCTAGCCAGCCATCTCCGGAGGTTGACAAAATTTGTAATATGATTGCAAAATGGTTTCCAACCCTCTTCCTGCTCATTTTCTATCCTGTTTATAGCAACGTACCTCAAATGCAGCCAGCTTGATATTTTATGAGGAGGGAAAAGAGAATTGGCAGTACCCCAGGGTTCGGTTTGTTACTCATTATATGGTTTGTAAAAATTCCACCCATGTACATTCTAGACCCCTTTAAGAGGCACTGCTCATGTTTCCGTATATCTCTTTCCTCCTGGTTTGGCTCCCCCTCCCCCTTACTCTGCCTCTGCATTGGGTGTCTTTGTCTCTCTCTGTCTCTCCTCAGCCACCTCTCCATTTTGTATTTCTGTATTTCCCTCTGTATATGGACATCATCTACATTACATATAGATAATCTGTAATATTATGTTTGTGTGTGTCTCTTTTGTTGACCTCCCTATCTCTCTCTCTCTCTCCCTTCACCTAGGACCAACTCTCTCAAACAGTGGGGGGATGGATAGAACAGAATCACTGTGAATGAGTGTCTCTAGACATTTTCTTGAAATGCAACTGATCTATTGTCTAAGATCATAACTTTTGTTGCCAGGACAACTTAGATGTTAAAAGTGAAATATTTTGACACCATTAGAAAAACAGATTATAAACAAAAGGCTCCCCAAAGTTTCCTAGCCACCAGTGTTAGGTGGGGCTTTTGGGTAACACACCTGCCTTTGAATCATCCATGTATCCAAAAGGAAATTTCCATCCACACTCCAGCCAGTTCCATAAACTCGCTGGTTCACTAAGCAAGGCTGGAATAGAATTTGGACATTTGTTGGTGAGCAGATATTTGGTCATGTCTCCTCAGAAAAAGTCAAAGAGTATTCTCAGGGAGAAAAGCTCTGAATGAGCTGATGTAGGCCCACCCCTTGTGGGGCTTGTCCAGCTTCTTATAAAGCCCAACTCCTGTTTATTCCACTCTTCATAGTACCTTTGTAAAAGACAAATGACTCTTCACTTGGACAGAGGAAAATAGAGGCAGAACACTGGAACCCAAGTCACCAGGCTTTGTGGCCATTTTAGGCTATCTCCAGAACCTCCCACTCTGATTCAAGATCCAAGAAAGTCATTAAACGTTTTATAAATCTAACAGAAGGGGATCAGAATTCATATCTCTCTTTGTCCTAGACATACTATCCCTCACACACACACAAACACACAGGACTTTTCATGGACAACTGGGCATTACTAAGGTCACACCTTATTTCTTTCCCTAAAAGTTTATAGCCTAGTGGATATTTTTCTGATTCTGCCATCCATGTGTTCTGTGACCCTCTCAGGGAGTCCTCTATCCCTTCCTCAGTTTATGTGACTTGATCACATTGCGACTTTCTTTCTATATGTGTAAGTACTGGTGGTGTGTACATGCACAAGTTTGTGGAGGCCAGAGGTCAACCTTGGGCATATTTCCATCTCAGGCATCACCCTTAAGAAGTGGTTTCTTGTTGGGCTTGTTTGCATGTTTGTTTTATAAGATAGGATATCTCATTGGGACCTGGGACTTGCCAATTAGACTAGACCAGTTAGTCAGCAAGTCCCTGGGACCAACCTATCTCTGCTTCTCAAGAGCTTGAATTACAAGCATTCATTACTACATCTAGTTTCTGTGTGTATGCTATATATGTGAACCTGAGTCGCCATGATTGGACAACAAAAGGATACTTTATTCAAGGAGTCTTCTCGCCAGCCCCCACATGGCAATTTTCTAGACAGACAAGAGAAGAAATAAAAAATAGAAAGGATAAAGAAAAAAAGAACAAGAAAATAGAGTGAGGAGTTTTTTTTTTTTTTTTAAAAAAGGGTGGACATTATGAAACGGAAAGAAGACAGCTAGCTTTCTGGGGTGGAGGAAAAGTTACAGATGAGGGCAATTATTCCTGAGCTGAGCCGCTGCTCAGCGAAGCGCTTCAAGCAGCTTCCTTAGGTGCAGGAGGCTTTATGCAGCTTGATGATATACAATGCATGCCACGTGGCGGTGATCTATTGCTGAGGCCAGGTTACACTCCCACCTCAGGCTGGCTGTGTGATTTAGAGCTCCCTGGAGACTCCAGCTGCCATTCAGTAGTGGGGAAGTCTATTGACTTCTGGAATGGTGTGTGTTCCTGGAGGAATGGCGGGTAGCAAAGTTCCAGAATGGCATCAGAGTACAAGGCAAGTATAGGCTTCTTCTAGGTGCCCTCTCCTTGTCTAGCAGAGGGGGGTTTTCCCCATGTGCAGAGATTCACACTCCTGTGTTCTTCTTTCTGGAGAAGGTCAGAACAATACAGTGGGGGTTTCTAATCTCTTGGGATCTTTGATATGAGGGTCTGAACCTGTCTAATATAGAGATCATGTATTCATTTCACAAATATTGTCAGCGCTCCCACTGCATATCAGGCACAGTTGCTGGGCACTGAAGCCACAACAGAAACAAATAGAAGGCATTTATGTCCACATAGTCTAGAAAGAAGACACTTCACAGACACAGGGAAATAAAATAGTGCAAGAATGGAGGTATCAGGTGACAAGTGTGTGGCCTGACTTTAGTGTGAGCACTGAGCTTGAGACGCAAAGAAAATGGGCCAATTGCACATGGGTATGAAGGGCCTTTGAGAAAGGGGAAGATCAGTGTCCAACACTTTTGGAGTTGAGGAGAGTGTGAGACCCATGGAAGATTAGGATCAGAGCTGAGCATAGTAAGACTAGGAGTATTGAGGCCAGGCAGGGGGTTGTGGAAGGGTCATTTAGTAGTCTGAACCTTCATTCTAAGTTTGGTGAGACTAATTTTAAGAGTCTGTTGACATCAACTTGAAGGAACCAGTGCCCTATGGATGTTCTTAGATGATCAGACATGCATGGGACAGTTTTTGATTTTGTTTCCATTGGGGACTAGAGACAGAACATGGCAGCACACATTGATATTCTTTTCCCACTAGCTACCTCAGATGTCAGCAAACATGTCATAGAAGTAAAGGAGGACAGAAGCTAAAGAGAGGACTTGGTGAAAGCATTGTGGCCTGAGTTTGTATATCCAGGGCCCATGAAAGAAATCTGGGTGTGGTAACACATGTGTATAATCCAGAGCTGAGATATACAGTCGGAAAGAGACAGCAGGTCTCACTGGCCAGCCAGCTGAATAGACTCAGTGACCTCTGAGGTCAGCAAGAGACTGTCTCAGAATACAAACTGGATACTCAAGGAAGAATCTCAAGAGCAGTGTCTGTTCTCAACATGCCCACACACCTACATGGGCATCTACATACACACATACAAATATATACATGCACCATACATGAAGAAGGCAGACGGGGAGGATGAGAAAAGGAGGAGGGTGATAGGAGGAAGAGAGACCATGAAACATGGAAGATATTGGGATAGGTTCTATTTGCCTAAAATCCAAGGAATATTTTTGGAGTTAAAATGAAAAACCTAGCAGTTTTCTAAACTGCAATGTAACTGTGTCCCCTTAAAGCCCAGTGTGATGTCTCAAAGAACTTTCATCCCTAGGACCAAGGGTTTTCCTGCTGCTTGCTAGCTGTCAGACATATTTGCAGGGGTGGGGGTATGGCTGAGGCAGAGATAGCCAGAAGCCTGTCTTCTCAAGATTATCTAATATTTTAAAAATTCCCTTGCCCAGTGTCCTGGGATCCTCCTCTATGTGACTATATAAGGTCTTCTGTGAAATTCTGGTCCAGTACCCTTGACTCAGACGTTCAGAGATGGGCACAGCAATCCACACTATCTAAAACAAGGTTCTCCAAAGGTGAATGAGTCATGCCACTACCCTGGTTCCCACACAATTCTTTTTACCCCCCCCCCCCTACTGCCACTCTGCCCGTTATACTCATAAAAGCCAATGTGATTTCCACTTTGAGTGTAAGTGTGAATTCTCCTTCCCTGTGTGAACCTTGCAGTTGCATTCCCATGCTTCCAAAAGGCAACTTAGCCATCTCTTAGCAACCTTTCTGTGCTATGACCTCTTTCCATCCCTTGGGCCTCCATTGCAACCCTTCTCCCACACACATCACACTGGCCTTGGCCATGCCCAGAAAAGCTACTCCAGGAACCCTAGAAACTTTTTCTTCACATATACACTCTGTACTCTCCTTCCAGCTTAGTCCACACTATCCTGATCCCCTCTTCCGTTGTCATTTTTTTTACTTTGTAGTTCTTGGGGAGAGAACTCTGTGCCTTTAGTTTGCTAGGAATGCCCAATACCACTTACACACAGCCCTGAAATAGTATACTTGTTAATATTTTTGTTGCTACAGCAAATTTTAATGCCTAAAAATGCTAGCAGAGGAAGCAAGAGTGTGGTTTATTTTGGCTCACAGTTTCTTTCCATCATGAGGAGGAAGGCATCAGATGCAGTCACTCACTCTGAATCTGCCACCAGAAAACAGTGAGAGATGAATGTTGCCACTCAAGTCACTTTCTTTTTACTTAGTCCAGGACCCCATGGCACAGAAAAGAGCTGTCTGTCACATTTAGGGTGAAACTTTCTACCTCCGTTAACCAATTTAGAAATTCTCTATGATATAACAGATGATTGTATATGCTGTCCAATCGACAATCATGAAACTACTAACAATCATGACCCCCAACTCCTGAACACACCCATTTTATGCCTTACTCTACCTTCAAGGCTTGGAACATAAGAGGCAGTACATAATTGTCTCCTGGAGGAAATGACTGAGTTAATGACTGGATAAGCAGTCAGCTGTCTGTTGATTTCTAGTTACAACTCAAAATTTCAAAGACATACCCTCAGAATCCTATTTCCAGTTAAGCCACCATGCTTGGAAAGAGCTAAACTGGATATCAAATAAAGTAGAGGTCTTCTCAAGATCATAATGGAAGATGCTCCTTTGACTTCCACAGCTGGGAGGTTTCAGGAGATAAGACTATCTGCCATGGTATTGTGCTAGTCATGAGGATCCAGAAGACCAAATTGATAGATGGTACCTACATGGTTAAAAATCCTTTTAGCAGTCTGCAACAGCACATGCAGTGTTTAATTGATTCTTCCATGTTCTCTGTAGACTGCTCCAGAGCCTCAGATTTATTCTTTCCCTGTTATCTTTGCGATTTCAAAGCCAGACATCAAAAATATGTCCTTTGAAGACATTCACCTCTGTAAGTTACTCATTAAAATTGGAGATGTTAGAAACCAATCCCAAATCTAGTTCCCCAGAAATCAGAGAACAGGGATCAAAGAGAGCATGGCATTGTGGGGAAGTGTGGCATCATGGGAAAGCAGTGCTGGAAGGAGGCAGAGAAAGAATGGCAGACAGAAAGGTCTCTTGAAACAAGTCTGGACCAGGCCCTTCTTCCATGTTCTTAGTCTTCTCTCCAAGGAGATATCATTCTTGGGCTTTTGGGGAGGTAAAGGGACTACTCCTTAGCCTCTCAACTAGACCTGATATCCCACACTAATGTGTAAAGTTCCCTGTCCTCAGTGGTACCCTATCACTCTTATATGGTTTACCCTCTATGTTTTGTTCTGAATTTTTGAGACAATATCTCATTAGCTCAGACTAACAATAAACTTGCTCTAACACCCTGGGTGAGGTGGTCGTGCTATAGTCATCTTGTAGAAGAAGATGCTTTCCTCATCCTTGTCCATCTTCCTCTGCATTATCTCTCTCGAGATCCCTTGGTTGGATCCTCTTTCACTCCACTTTTCATTGTGATTATTATTATTATTTTTTTTTTTTGCCTTGTTATCTCTTGCCAAACACTCACAAGTTTAGGGTAAGACTTCCTACCTCAATTAACTCAATCTAGAAACTCTCTAAGACATTCCCATAGGTTGTCTTGAAAGGAATTAAAAGGTCATTCTTGTACATGCTCTTGACTGCTACCAAGCAATGGAGCATCATGTGAAAGAATGAGGCAGTGAGTCTCCTAGATGATGCTTATGGCTGTGATAAGTCCATAAAAATTAGTCTCCTTATAGCTGTGATAAGTCCATAAAAATGGCTTGAAAGAAAGGAGGAATTGGAGCAGCCTTTGGGGTGTGCTTGGGACAGAAATTGGACAAGTCACCACACACAGCACTCCCTCCTCTGCCTGCCCAAATGAAGAAAGCCACTGTCCTGTGGAATGTGGATGACAGGGATGAAGAGGCTTCCGTTGTACCACATCCCTCAGAACTCTAACATGAGAGTGAGTTGCCAGTTTCTCAAAATGTAAAAACATAAATTTTGTCAATTTTGTACCACATTGGGCGAGCATCTCTGAAATCAGCATGTATGCTACAATACATGCATGTCATTCTTTGTTTTTATTTTCACACTGTCATTAAATCTACGATGTGTCTTGTGATTCAGGGGCTTTTAGAACCCAAGGATGCAGAATTAGGAATAGAGGATTTTGAACTCTGATAGGCCTCCTGTTCTATCCTGTCTCCCCAGAAAAGTATGGATAGCAATCCTGCAATCTCAAAGGTCTCAGTTTGGATGAGATGTGATATGATATGATATGATATGATATGATATGATATGATATGATATGATATGATTGATATGATATGATATGATATGATATGATATGATATGATATATGATATAACATGATAGGATTACCTAGTCAACATGGTGATGCCTCCAGGATCCCCATGTTCCTATCCCATGGGCGCCTAGCATTCTTTGTTTAGTAACCATCTACCCCACTGTATTTGCACATTTGCTTGTGTCTGCAGATCAAAACAAGCCATCCCATTTCAGTAATCCTTTTGAGCATCTTCATATAGCTTCCATTCATTTCTACAAAGACAAGGATGACAGGATGACCAAAGGTCTTCTGAGCAGCTCCCCTCCACCCCAGACACAGTTCCTTAAAACCAAAGGAGTCAGTTCCAAGGATGCAGGCAGTGCCCATAGCTCCCAGCAAAACTCCCTTTGAATTTCAGACTCTAAAGTGAAACTGGAATGTATTATTATAAATAAGTTTATTTTAGCTGAGCTTTCAACTCATTGTGTGGGTGCTCATCATCTCTTCTTGGGCTCTGGATGCCCTCAGTATATTCCTAAAACATTCAATCCCAGAAACCTTTGCTCTAATCCAATGGGACATACCTGCTTAGAGTGATGGGATAGGGTTCATCCAGGAGGTCTGCATCATCAGAAGCCTGCATTGGAAGGAGACACGCCAAGATGGCACCTCCTATGGGGAGAATTAAACTACAGCTCTTCGGAGTGTATTGCTACCCCTGGGTGACAAATAAAGAAACAAAAGACAGGTGAGTATCTGATGAGTGACACATGGGAGCAGGAGAGCCCAGGAAGTTTGAACTTGGGTTTCTGGGATTCAGACAGGATTCCTCCTCACCCTGGCTCTCAGTGACATTCAACCTTTTCTTCTGCCCCCTCCATGACTCATGGATACTCTCCTGTCATAGGCCAGGCGTCCTATTTCAGGTTTCCTGTCATCAATATTGTCAGTGTGAATTTCTTTCTTTAAATTGACTTTCCAAGGCAAGAGATTTTGGGGAAAAAATTTTTTAAAGGCATGCACGTCTATTTGCAGCTCTAAAAGCTGGTTTGTATTTATAGGGAGATTATTTTGCAAGATAAAAAAGTTGCTGAAACTACTATAGATAAAATGCATTTATTCTGAGATAAGAGCTGTTGGACTTTCTACTACCAAAGTGTGGAAAGCAGGTGGTACTCCAGAAAAATACTCACAGATGGAAATGTATAAATGGTAATTCACCCAAAACAACTGCCACTGTGACTTTTAAAATATGATGCTGGTTTCTTTTTTGGACTACCACATTACATCGCAAATGGTGGAACTCCCTAGAAAAATGAACGTTTGGCTAATTAGAGGTTAAACCCCTGGGAAAAGCATGGGTAGAGGAAAGAAGTTTGCTAATCACCATGAAATTTTAATTTGTGTCCTCAGTGATTTGAGCACAGAATCTATTGAAGAAAAGCCATGTGATGTAGCAGGGGACAGCTGTGATAAACTAAACCAATGCCACCGAAGGAACAGTCCTCTCCCTAGGTCCCAGTGATTATTCCAGTGGATACCTCAAAGGCTGGTTGATTGAATTATCTCTTTCCAGAAGTCACTCAAAAGTTTTCTGCTTCTACTAAGTCCATGCAGGTTGTAGTCAAAGTATAAAACAATGTGTCATACAACTGAAGAAATTGTTCAGTTGAAGTATTTTCTGTTTTTGAAGAAGAGAGGAAGATATATTGGTAGCTCACAAGTTCATGCAACTTCAGTTCCAGGGTATCTAACATTCTCTGTCCTCCATAGGTACCTTCATGTAGGGACCTTCATGTATATGATATTTACAAATTCGCACAGCCACATGCACAGGCACGTTCCACAGGCACATGCCAAGTATGCATGCACAGGTAGAAGAATATCTAGGGGTGTGTGTGTGTCTGTGTGTGTGTGTGTGTGTGTGTGTGTGTGTGTGTGTGTACCTTATTGTGCTTGAGAGTTTTATGTCAACTTCACAAATGCTAAATGAATCTGATAGGAGGGGAACTTACCAGATTGTATTCCCAGAGCCTGAATCACCAACCAAAGAGCAAACACAGGCTAGACTTAGGCCCTCTGCACATATGTAGTATATTAGCAGCTTGGTCCTCATGTGGGTTCCACAACTAGAATAGGGGATGCCCCTGAACCTGTGACCTGTCTGCCTGTGGATCTGCCTCAGTGGGAAAGAATGCACCTAGTCCTGCAGTGACTCGCCTTCAGTGAACCAGTAGTAGGAGTGGCTAACACCCTGAGGTAGGCTTCCTCTTTGCAAAGGAGAAGAGAAGCATGAAACAGAGAGAAGATCTGTGACAGGGGTTACTGGGAGGAGGTGGGGGTGATATAGTGGAGTAAAGTGAATAAATAATTAAAGTAATAAATTAATAGAAAT
Source organism: Micromys minutus (assembly GCF_963924665.1). NCBI lineage: Eukaryota > Metazoa > Chordata > Mammalia > Rodentia > Muridae > Micromys > Micromys minutus. The sequence goes on along the minus strand of NC_137963.1, from coordinate 9,827,644 downwards.
AAAAGAAATAAAATGCCTCCAAAAGATTAGGCTATAGGCAAGCTGTAGGGCAATTTCTTTTTTAATGACTGCTAGGGGAGTGGCCAGTTCACTGTGGATGGTGCCATTTCTGTGCTGATGGTCTTCGATTCTATAGGAAACCAGGCTGAGCAAACCACGGGGAACAAGGCAGTAATGACCCAGTGGCCAATGCATCAGCCTCCTGCTTCCAGGTTTTGGCACTTCTTGTCCTGACTTAATTGGATGATGATCAGTGTGGTGACCAGTGATAAGGAAGTATAAGGCAAGGTGCTTTGGTCATCACAGCAAAAGTAACCTTCACCAACACAGTGGTGAAGGCCTATTGATCCTACTCAATGTCCTTCCAACACAGTGAAGACACTCTTCCCCCAGCTCATGCTCCTTCGTATCTAGTTACTTTCCAGTTGCTGAGATAAAAGACCCTGACAGTATAGTATATATTAGGGGAAGAACCGGAAGCAGAAGAAAAGACAGAGCTGGCTGATGACATTGTCCCCACTCCTGGGAAACCGAACATGAACGGTCGCATTTACTATGAGACCTCAAGGCCCATTCTCAGACTCACACCACCATTGAGGACGTACCTCCTAAAGGCTCCACAGCCTTCCCAAGCAGCATCTGGACCATATGAGGATGAAGTGTCCAAGCATGTGAACATTTCATTCAATCCAATCCATCTTGATCTGGATATATTCTACCTTTTAAGGTTGTAACTTTCCATAAATCACTTTGTGAGTGACTTAGTTTTACTCAGCTGGAAAGCCCTAGGTGCCTAAGAGTAATAAAAATATTTTATAATACTAGCATGGGGTTTGTTCCCACCTTAGGCCATTTATATTCCCAGATGAAAGACACACACACACACACACACACACACACACACACAGCCTTCATATTTACAATATGCCATAAACAACACAATGGCTGGGCAGCTGCCTACCTTCCATGCTGCTAAAATCAACTTCCCTAATGATAACTCTGAGTTTCCACTTACCAATTTCTATGTTCTGTCTGGGATGCTCTTAACCACAATTCTCCAGGTCACCTGGCCACAATTTTTACAGCTCAGTGTTTACATTGCAGCTCTGTTTCTCCCTCCTGTACATTCGCTCTTTTCCATGGTGGTTCCTTCCTCTTCTCCTTCCTCTTCTCCAAGCCTGCGAAACCTAAAACCCCTCCTATGTCTCCTCTCCCCAGCTATTAGCTGCTGATATCTTTATTTACCAATCAGAATTAACTGGGGACAGTGTCCCTCGGTGTCTTACCTGCAGACTCTCTCATCTTTGGGGCAGTTTTGTGAAAGCTGAATTAGCATGAGACTACAAGCAGTGTTAGCCCAACCCATTATAACTAGGGTTCAGTATTAAGTGTGGAGATGTCTCAGTTAAAGTGCTTACTGTTCTTGAAAAAGACCCAGGCTCTATTTTTAGCTGTTATACCATGCAGCTCACAACTGTCTGAATCCCCAGTTCTAGGGTATCCAACGTCCACTGTCCTCAGTTTCTAGACCCAGCATTAAGTTTAGAAGAATTGATAGAGAAGCTGATCAATAAACACTAAAAAATTGAATGGATAAATAAAGCAAGAATACCTGGAGGCAAGGAACAGAGCCCAAAGTATGTAAATTACTTTTCCTTCCACAAGACAGTCATGTCCTTCCATACAACTCTCTGTTTTGACTAAGCCATATTCTTTCACTTATTCACAAAAAAAATTAAATATTCACATTCCAGAATTTGTATGGATAAACTGAACTGAAGGTGAAGCCAAACTTGGTTCTTGCCTTTATGAACCCACTCTAATGGATAGCCAATTGGGGAAGATTTGAGAGATCATACCCAGAACTTTAGTGGATGCTGTCCAAGGGACTACTGGTGACATCAGAAAACTCTGCTGCCTTTTCTGAGGGAAGCGGTTGACAGAGGACCTCAAAGCCTTACTTTTAGGAGCGACCCTTCTTGCAGCAAGCTGCTATACTGGACCAGTTTTTACTTCTTTCCTTTGCCTTTTCCTGGCCTTGCCCAGCTTCAGGGAGTTTCTGCTATAAAGGCAGAATAATCTGAGTCTTCCCTCTGCCCAGTCCTGCCCCTCCTTTCTCAGAGGCACCATGCCCAGGAATTGCTCTGAGCCAATACCTCTCTTCCAACATCTGCTTAGAGCCATCTGTTTTCAGAAAGCCACACCCTTACACAATCCCATTTCCCTAGGACCCAGAATTCTACCTATACTGGAAGGTGGCTGCCTCCTGGTGGGTCCTCCGAAGACATACCAGAGTCACAATTGCTCCTGGGGACCCACAGGAACCAAAGGGCAGAATGTGAGTCATTTCTAAAGTGTCAGCTACATCCAGGTTTTATCCCTAAACCTCATCTATTTTTTTCTCTTTATTTAAAATATGCTTTTAAAATGCTTTAGGAAGTCAGCATTTCTGTTCTGAATTTTGGGTGTTGTTGGAAGTCATGATATTGATACAGCGTCACTGAGTAGCTCCTTACTAACCCAAAACTTACTACATAAACCAGACTAGCCTTGAATTTACACCAAGCCTCATGCTTTTGCCTCTTATGCCTGCTTACAGTCTTTAAAATTCACACAAATAACCAAAGCAACAACAAACCAAACCCTTTTAGTTTTTTTTTTTTTTTTTTTTTTTTAAGGGAAGGGGGCTGTGGGTACTATGCTAATCTGTAATGATTAAGACAGATAATATCAAAACATTGGTAAGAAATCGATAAACCCTCTGCAGTGTTGCAGGAAATGCTAGTGGATGTGGGGACAGGATACAGGACCCTCAAAATACCTTCTAACCAATTACTCAAAAGAATTGAGAGCAGGATTGAGACAGTGATGATGTGCATGACTTTAACCTCTGCTCAGGAGGCAGAGGCAGGCAGATCACTGAGCTTGAGGCTAGTCTGGATTAGAGAGTGAGTTCCAGGACAGCTGGGGAAACTCAGAGAAGGCCTATCTCAAATATCAAAAATAATATAATAATAATAATAATAATAATAATAATAATAATAATAATAATAATAATAATAATAATAGAAAGCAGGACCCAGACTCTTGGTAGCACTACTATGTTTACTGCTGTACTTCCAAATACCATGAAAAGAGCCTCAAACATCTGTCATTCAGAAGAATGGACACCAAAGGGAAACACACACACATGTGGGAGAGGGAGACCTTTCCCTCCTGAGGGAAGCCTGAGAACATTGGACAAAGAGAAAAAAACTGATGCTAGAAGAACAGATACTGCAAAAGTTCATGCAAATGTTGTTCCCCCTGTAGTAGAACTCACAGAAGCAGAGAGCAGCGTGGAAGGTGCCAGGGTTGGGATAGGGGACAGCAAGAGTCATCGATGTTTAGGCACAAAGTTTCAGAAACGTACCTTAAATAAATCTTAGCCATTTGCTTCACAGCAATACCCATGGCTAACAATGCTCCCTGTGAGAGTCTGATGCAGTCTCACAGAAAGTGTTCTTATTCTCACAAAATACAATCAAAAATAAAAGTATGGGGGGGCACAACAAAAACAAATTTTCTTTTGGCAATGGTATGATAAAACCTAATGCCACGAATGCCAATTAAGATTTTAAATAAAATGAGAATTGCATGAAATCTGAGATGTTTTCTACTTTCAAAAAATTCTGCCAAAAAATTGGACCCTTTTATGAAAAAGCATACATTGTTTTATGTTTTTATGAAAGGAGTCTTTGCTTTCACAAAATCCTGAGGTGGCAGATGGAAGCCCCTGTTTTACATGTTGAGAAACTGAGGCCTAGAATGAAGAAATGGCATCCCAAGGTCAAACAGCAACGGAGTTGTTAGAAAAGTCAAAATGTGGTGTTCAGTTTCCACACGTGTTTTCCAGAGAATGTGTCTCCATCTCTCACTCTCTTGTGATGTCACAGAGATCTCAAACCTCAGGACCTGGGGGAGTCGTTGAAGAAACATTCAAAGTACAAGCTGCCAGACTGTTCCAACGTAGTCTCTGATTCAGAGAGATGAGAAGGACCTGGGTAACTGCATTTTAGAAAGACACATTACACCCCAGGAACTTCTCGGAAAAGTCTATTAAGAGAGTCTGATTTTGAAAAGCTGGGGCTTTGCTGCTGCAGTCACTGACAGCTGGCCCAACTACCCACATCTGGGCAAAGGTCCTTCTAGGGAATCTTGCACACCCCCAAAGCTGGGGAGCTAAGACCCAACTCCCAGGAACAGCTACCTGTGAGAGATATTCCTCCTGACCGCTGTTTCCAAGAAGCTTCCCTATAAGCCCCACTTCTTCCCCTATATAAACTCAGTCTCTTGACTTTGCTTGGGTCTATCTTCTAAGGTATAGTGGATATTAAGCTAATATTTGTTTGATGAATAGAGAGGAAAGTCATAGAAAAAATAAACAAAGCAAGCACAGATCGTAGGTTTTAATGTTCCTGTGCATCTTAAATGAGAGGGTCACAGCAGATGTTCCAACTGACTGTGTAACACTGGATTATGTGAAATTATGTGAACTTATCATGGCTGGTCTCTCCTCAGCAGGGAACAAAGAGAGTATGTTGGCAAGATGAACTAAGGGACTACTATGAGGAGCTGAAAGGGTCTGCAACCCCCATGGGAAAAACAAAATTATCAACTAACCAAACCCACCACAGCTCCCATGGACTAAAACCCTACCCAATGAGTTCGTATAGAAAGACCCATGGCCCAAGGTACATATGCAGCAGAGGATAGTATTTTCTGACATCAGTGGGAGAAGAGGCCTTTGGTCCAGTGAAGACTTGTTTTCCCAGTGTAGGGGAATGCCAAGGTGGGAGAATGTGGTTGGGAGAGGGAATTCCTTCATGGAGGCAATGGGAGTGGGAGGGAGAATGAGATTGTAGGAAAGGGATAACATCTGAAGTGTAAATGCAGAGAATTTCCAATAAAAAATGGAGGAGTGTAGAAGAAGGAAAGAGTGACCTTACATATCCAATAACCAAGAGAGTGTGGGTCGTTCAGAAGTATCATGGGAAAAGTATGAGCCCCACCATTTCAGGAGTGGATATCACATAGTCCAACCTGGTTGCATGTGAAATGCAGGTTGTGGGGTTGGGAGGTGTTTAATAACTGTGAGGTCAAGAGTATCTGCTTGCTGTCTCAATTTGCCCTCTCCATTCTGTGACCCACTTAGAGCAGCAGCCTCATGATACCTTGACCACAGTGGTACTTTACTACTCCCAAGCAGTACCTTGTATTCCCTCTGCCTGCAACCCTCCCCAGTGCACATTCTTCTCACATGAATTGAGTTCATTCCTGTGCCTTGACACAGTTTTGGTGAAACTTTCTCTGGTCACCCTATATAAATGAGATGTCCTCAACACTATCGTTCCATGACCCCAAATATTCTATTTTGCATTTGTCAAAATAAGTAAATACTGTACTTATTGGGCATCATTGCACCCCTGAGTCCCACACCACCTAGACAATGAGATCTATGTGAAAACCTGGAAAACCTTAATTTACAGTTCCCACTTGACAGTGCCTAGATCATGAAAAGCCATCACGAATCCATTTTATTTATGTTTATTATATTAATAAAGGCATCTTAGCTAGGGCTGGTACAGAGTAGTGACCCACTTCCTAAATGAAAGCTGGTAGTGCAGGAAAGAGAAGCAAACTGTACAGAAAGGTAGTCAAGCCACTTGCTGTACAGATGCAGACTGGTTGTGAGTAGAGAGTTAAGGATATCCTTATAAATGCTCTCTCAACATTTAGAAGATATTAATAAAAATATTTAAGCTGCAAACATTCTTCAAATTAATTTGAAAGTTTTTTATGAGATTGAGTTTACCCATATTCCTACCATAGGAGTCAGATCCCTTGTATGTAGCTTTACACACAATACATTTATAGTCTCCCTGTACTATAAATGGATTAAAGCATCCATCTCACAAATACTGGCCCTGCAGTGTGACTAGCTGGGCCATTGGTAGGTTAGTGAATGTGCCTACATGATTGGCTTTAGATTTTGCTCTGCCGTAGGATGATATGACTCTCCTATGATCTTGGTTTTAGGATTAATATGTATGGAGTAGACCTAAACTTGACAAGAAGCTTAGAATCAACCACTGAGCAAAACAGACCTGAGTGTGTAAGGGCAAATCTCATGGACATCTTTGAAATCTTGGAGCTAGTCATCATGTAGACTCATTGTAGGAAAAATTTGCCTTGTATGAGTTTTAAAGTATATGTAGAAAGTCTTCAACCGTCCTTCTTTTTCTCTATGAAGACATCCAGTCAATATTCTTTCTCCTAAGGTTCACATTTTAAAATCAACACAGTACAGTAGAAGAGGTAATTCCTCTGGCCATGTAGCTTTGTGTGGTTCCTCTAAGGTTCTCACTTATGTGAAACTTTTATCTTATGCAATTATTCCCAGAACACCACCACCATGAAGGAAATATGGAGACCTGTGAGAAGACAAATCTAGGTACTTTCTTCAACAATCCTGCCAATCTCAGCTTTAGCAGAGAGTGAGCCCTGTCCAGTGCTGGTGCATAAATTCTCCAGGGGACTTTAGTTGCTGGCCACCAAGGTACACATAGCCCTTGATGTTTCACATACTGGACAAAGGAACATTCCCTTACTCTCACTATGCCTATCCAAGATCCTGACACAGAAAGTCTACTGGCATAATAGCATGGTTCATTTGCTCCTTCAATCTTTGCAATAATGTGTTAGCAGGAATAGCATCTGGGGCTGTAATGGTTTTGTAGGCTTCTTCTTTCTCATGGCAACAATCACTTAGAAACTATGCCATGATCCATCACTAACTGAACTGACCTTTGCGGTCATTGTTGTTGTTGGAGCACTTTAGGAGATCTGGTGCTTTGCCCTTCCCCTCCAAACACAGCCCATAAAAATGTGGAAGACTAAGCCCTGGCTTTACACCTATTCAAGAGTCTTGCTTTCCTATTGTTGCCCTTCCTCACAAGACTTAACTCTGAAATACTGCAGTCACCAATCCTTCTGCCCAGTTACACTGTTTGGACTACCTTTCTCTCTTACTTGTGCTCACAAGATTGGTCACTCATATCACCTTGAGATCATATGTCATGGCATCTGTCATAGGTTTACTTAAATAAGCATCTATAAGGCTTAGTCATCATCACCTATTTCCCTTAATAAACTTTCATTACAACAGACATGAGTTGCCTCAACCTTGATGTCTGTGACATATGTCAGCCTCTACATTTATACTGAATGGGTGAATGAAGGGGGAAATGTTCATATAGAAACCAGGCTACAGCTTCATCCTCTTCTTTGCCAGTCTCTATGACAACAGTATTTCTGGTCATATTCCTGTTCCAATATCTCTGGTTGCCTACTATGCCAGTTAGGTTTTTGTCAGCTGGACACAAATTTGGGTAATCTGGAAAGAGCTTCCCTTGATAGAGAAAATGCATCCCCTAAATTCCATTAATTAATGATTGATGTGAGACGATTCATCTCACTGTACCTGGGTGCCATCAGTAGACATGTGCTCCTGAGATGTATAAGGAAGCAGGCTTAGCAAGTCATGGGTTGGAAGCCAGTAAGCAATGTTTTTCCATGACCTCTGTCTCAGTTCCTGCCTTGTGTTCCTGCCCAGCTTCCTTCATAATAAACTGAAATTAGGGAATGAAAGCAAAAACAAAACAAAAAAATCTCTTCCTTCTTAGGTTGTTTTAAGACTTCATTTTTACTCCAGCAATAGAAAGTCAAAGTAGGGTGCCTACTAAACTTTGTCACAGGCTGGCCTTCAAAGTCAGGACACAGTCATTTGAGAGAAACCCTCCACAGGACACGAATGTCCCTCAGAAGAGCAGAACTGATGAAGGTGCTGGATGTGGATGAGGACAAACAAGCATTTGAGTTATGACAGTTTAATATCTTCATCTTCTGCATGGAGTCCAAGTCAATTAATATTCAGTCAATTAGAAAATGTGTCAGAATAATAATAAATCATTGACAATTAAGTCCAGCCAGGAACCAAATGACTTTCTTGCTGCTTTTGAGGGGGAAGTGGTAATTGGTACCACTGTCAATAAGTAAGTGATTGGTATCCAGTGTTGGGAGCTACAGAAGGCCACTGGTTCATGCCACCCAGAGACTTAGTTAATTTCATGATTCTGTCTCACACTGGGTTAATAGAAAGTAATGTGTGATCAGACTTCTGTCTTATCGAGTTGATAGCCAATTTCACACAGAGTCCAATAGAAAAGCTATTGTATTCACCACGTTAAAAGACTTAGACCTACTATTTTTAATCCCCATGAGTCAGTTTCCAAGTTTCAGCATTACTGTCCCCATGCACAGAACAACACTAATTATATCTTCTCAAGGCATCCACCATCCTTGGCTCCTTATTGCCTTTAGGACAGATTAGCAGATCTTCAGGGCTTCATTCTGGTATCTCATGGACCATAACCCAAAACTGTATTCTCCTAGCTCAAAGCCTCCTCTTCACCATTTCTGTCATATCCTGGGCTGCACCCATGATAGTGCAAATCCTTATATCTATATCTCTCAACCTAATCCTTCTTTTTAAAGCATTTATGAGCTTATTTGTGTGCTTGTGTGTGCATATCATGTGTGTATTGAGTGTATGTGTTTATTCAACTTATGTACACATGCAAACACATGTATGGACACTAGAGGACTATGCCGTTTCGTTACTCAGGAGCTCTCTGCTTTGGTTTTTGATATAGATTCTTTCACTGGTCCAGGACTTGAAAAGTTGTCTAGGCTAGCTGACCAGTAAGATCCAGGAATTCATATCTCTCTGCTTCCCAAGGGTTGAGAATAAAAGTATGCTACCACCCCTAACTTTTTCACATGGATTCTGGTCATCAAATGTAGGTCTTTAGGCTTGCAGGACAAGTGGTTCACCAAGGGAACTCTTTCCTTCTTTGACTGCCTGATTCCTACTTATCTCCCATGATTGAGCTGGAATTTGCTGCTCTGAAGATTTACTTCCATGACAAGTAAAACTCTCCTCCTATAGGCCCTGTTGTCTGGCCACAATGGCTTATAAATACTCATCTGCTTGTCTGTCTCCTTTGCGTGTCTGGGGGTTTGCTGGGACTTAGACCTGAGTCTTCGAGAGGACAAGAAATTGCTTCTTTGTAGGATTATTACAAGAAACAAATGAGGGGATAGACACAAAGTGTGTCATGATACGCTTGGCATACAGTGGGTATTAAGACATGCTGGATAAATGTAGACATGAATGACTATCACATGACTGGATATTAGGCAGGGCTTCAAGAAGAAAAAAAAAAAGCCACAAATGTTTTCATCCAGAAGGGGATGAGAATGGTATTAACAAACCATAGCTGTGATGCAGAGGAGACACAAGAGACTTTATTAGACATCCAGGCCCAGATCTTTTCATAACAATTATTTTGTAACAACCTTTTTAATATGATGAAATAAAATCCATAGATAGTATAACCTACCCACATTTTTTTTTTGAAAATCAATATAATGTCCTATAAAGATAAAGGATGTAACATAACAAAATCATATGTATTTGGCCTAATAAATGCGCAAAGGTGACTATAGAGAAGATGTGGCAAGTAGAGAAATATTTTTACCACCTCCCAGTGAGAGTGCTGCATTTCAGGAGACATTAGGACAATAGTTACCTGAATATTTTTCTTCTCTGTTTGACATTTAGAAGTGAGAATAAGCAAATGCCTCCCTACATTTATAACTCGGAAGGCATACCATACCTGAGGGATTGCATTCACATAACTGGGTCTCTTGTTGCTGGTTGGTTGGTTGTTCCTGTTTTGCATTGTGTTTTTCAGCTTCTGCAATTTTCTCCTGTGGGGGGAACACTTTTAGCAAACTTTTAGCCAACTTCTAGTACCATCGCTTTCTCCTTGATGGATATAGGTGCACATCCTGAAAGCTCTGTGTGTTTTAAGCCATGTGTAGGATCCTTTGTACATTCACACAAGGGTAAGTGGAGGCATCAATTCAAGGCAGACATAACTGGAGGTTTTCCTCTGGCACGCATGCGCATGTGAATCTTACAGGGCACAAACTGATGCTTTGTGCAATCTGCTGGGCATTTGTCAAACACTGGCTAATTACTAATACCTTCCCTTTACACTGGGACAATCAAATACACTCCCTCATAAGTACCAAAAGTGTTCTTTAAGGGCATCACTGTGCTGTGCGGGACTACGGCAGCCTGAGTGAACCTAAAGTCCATGTCAAGGTCTCAGTTATATTTTTTTACTGCCCAGCCCTCCCCCCCCCCCCAGGTATGGCCATGTCCAAACTATTCAAGTTATCCAAGTCAGAAGGCTTCCAAAGAGGCTGGAGGGCAAGCAGGCTGCAGCTTGGGCAACCCCTGGGGTGCCTACTCCCAGCTGAGGCTGCCTCCAAGGATAATGTTTGTAGACAAAGTGTGAGCAAGAGAGGCTCACATGCCCCTAATGGCCACCAGCTGCTTCCATTTACATTGTGCCCAGAAGCACAGCAAACCAGACTGGGCTTTGGGCTTCTTTCCCAGAGCAATGCAAGCTGCCAGCTCCCTGCAGCCAAAATGCACAGCGACTTGGGTTCCCATATCAGCTCTACTGCTGACCCTCTCTGTGACCTAGGCAAGGTGTCCTTTCCCTAGGCTTCATGTACCACCCTAACAGAAGAATTAGACAAGATTCCCTCTCCTGCACATAAAGTTCAAGTTACAAGCATCCAAAAGAGAAAAGACATAGTCGGCTCATCTTACACCTGGTGGGGACATCTCTAGTAAAATTGCTGCTGGTATTGCTATTGCCTTTGCAGAATATAAATGGGCAGTTCTGCAGCCTGCACATCAGTCGCTTGCATACTGATGACCAGTTCACTGTACAGTGAAATGAGTGTGTAAGGTAGATTGTACAAGTTAAACTGTACATCAGCCTGAGCAGAAACAAGGAGCAGCTGACAGGCAAAAGAAACCAGTTTGAACAGACAGATGAACCATGGTGTTAGAGAGACTTGAATGTCCATGGGGAGACATTCCCAGACTTTGCATATATCCAAGGCATCCCAAGAGCAGTGTCTCAACCCAAGGGTAGTACCACACCTGTGCGGTACGTACTGTAGATTCTTCCTTATTCATATATACCTGTGACACAATTTATAATCTGTAAATTTGGCATAAAAGATCATACAAAAGTAATAATAGACAAGAACAAGTACAGCGTTAGGTTGTAACAAATTGCCACTTACGATCTATGAATTGTTTAGTTGTAACATTTTCCATTTATCATTTTTAGACTGGGATTGAACATGGGTGTATGAAATCAAGGAGAGGGAACCTAGAGATCGAGGGGGACTGGCTACGATTTGTGATGTGAACGTCACAAAGCATGGGAGTGCTGTAACAGAGTGGAGGAATGGGTCTGGTTTGAATCTGGGCTCAGTAGATTAGGTGGGAAAATAAGGATGTATGTGATTAAAGCTGAAGACCAGTGAGGCACATGGAAGCCGTGGTGATCCTTCTAGCAGAGGGTAACTAACCTACCTTGGTCTTACTGTCTCTTGTGGAATCTATGACGGAAAAAACAGGAATACCTATTGTGTACAAGGAATTGTGTCCACGGTAATTTGAACAAGGAACTATGAACAAGGAGGAAGTGATGTATACCCACAGTCTTCGTGTTGTAAGCCACCCTACCAGTCAAGGACCCTGTTTGAAAATGACCTTCCAGGTTCCTTAACGTAGAGGTGGATGATCCAGATGTCAAACCTCAGAGGATCTGAAGCATTTACTCATCCATTCACTAACACGCTGACCTAACACTTTTGGGGAAAGCCCCCCAAAGCCACATTATGTTCACCGTGTAAAGCAGCAAACAAACTGACACATCAGTGGAGTGATTTCAAGTCACAGGAGGCAGTGACAGGGGAAATACAACGTGAAAGGCTTCGAGGGAGTAGGGAAAGGCTGCTAATCCCACTGGGACACCATGTAGTCTCGGTGAAAAACTGAAAAGTCATAGGAACTGCAAAGTAGCAGGGAGCAGCCAGAGAGCCTCAGAGAGTCCAAGACTAATAACTTAAGTAGCCTCCAGTGCCACGCCTAATGCAGATGACAAGGAAGCCCAGATCTACCCAGCTTCTATTCTCACCCATCAGTGACTTACTCTGTTAGCTGAAAATCCCTATTTAGCCAGCCTTCAAGTTCTATTGCAGTAGGGCTGGCCAGGGCACCCCAGGGAAGATCACCAGGGGAGAAAAAGGCCTTTTGAAGATTATACATGAGCAAAAAGAGCAAGGCTTTGAACACTGATGGAGGTTCTGAGCTTCAAACTCCAGCTGCTACTGCACAGCTTGCTTAAAAAAAATAAATGGACAAAGGGAGAGATGATGGAAGAAGTAACCACTCCAAGAATTAGGGGAATTTAGATTATTGCAGAAATATACACACACTCACACACAGAGAGAGGGGGGAGGGAGGTAGGGAGGGAGCGAGATAGAAAGAATCAGACCTGGTGATGTGGTTCAACTTGCTACCAAGCATGATGATCTGAATTTAATCCCAGGACCACAGGATAGAAAGAATCAGCTCCCACAGTTGTTCTCTGACACACACAGACACACACACACACAGACACACACACACACACACACACACACACACACAGAGGGGGGGGGAGCAAGATAGAAAGAATCAGACCTGGTGATGTGGTTCAACTTGCTACCAAGCATGATGATCTGAATTTAATCCCAGGACCACAGGATAGAAAGAATCAGCTCCCACAGTTGTTCTCTGACACACACACACACACACACACACACACACACACACACACACACACACACACACATATCCTGCCTCCTTCCTTCCATGACTCAGAGTGCAGATGCACCACAGCGTTCCCCCTAGGGATGCCACTGCTTTCTTGTCATGTCTTGCCCTGTGCCTCACGTCTCACTTCATGGTTCCCAAGACACTACCCTCCCCAGGGTGTTTTCCTCCTGGATCTACACCCCTGCCCCTGCACACCTCTCAGTACCCTGCAATCCCACTTCCCTCCACATTCCTCCTCTAACTCTGAAAGCCAACTGTCCTTGGACCCCCTGTCCCACATTCTACATCTTTTCCAAGAAGGCTTTCTCTACCACATTCTTCTCTTTCTTACTGCTGGATCCATAACAGCCTCACACTCATCTTAACTATTTATACAGACTTGGTTTCAGCATACACACGGTATCCTTGCATCAAGACACACAATCTATTATTCTGTGACATTCCAGATGCCATACTTCAGTCACTCGGTGCAGGGTCAGGCTATGCTACTGTGCACGTATCTTCTCATCTTCACAATGGCTATTCTCATTCATAACCTCTCTTGCAGGATTCCTTCTATAGCCTCTGCTCGCACAGAAGTCAGTAAGTCTTCCTGTTAGTAAAGGAAGAGGCCAGAAGACATTGCTGTCTTCTTACTAACCTTTATTCCATATGTACACGTGTCCTATTAGCCCACTTTGAGTTCTTGGCAAATCACCATTGTTGGGATTCTGTAAACTCCACCCCTCAGTTACCTGGCAATAGCCAGTTATGTTATGCCCCAGTTACCTGGCACTATAAAAGGGGCTGCTTGCCCCCCCCCCTGCTGTGTTGTGCTCTAGTACCCTTTTAACTCTTCCCATGACCTAAATAAACTCTATTCTATACTGTACTGTCTTGTGGCTGGTCCCTCAGGAGGAAGGGATTCCCAACATGGGCCCCCCAGAGGCATCTCCCTTGCCCCCAAGCCTCACCACACCACCATTGGCCATATCCCTGCTTCACTTTCTTAATCTCTTACCTAACATTGGTGCCAAAGTTTGAGACTTAATAACAACCATCAACATTATGTCATTATCATCAACATAGCTACCACTACATATGGCCATCTTTAGTATACCTTTGGAGGCTATTGCTGTCCAAGCTAAAATTTTAAAACTGCCATCAACATCATTATCAACACCACCACTGTCATTATCATCACCATTGCCTTCATGAAAACCATCACTCTCCCCATTGTTAACACCATTGCTATCCTCATTTCTTTTCCCTACCCCAGCAGTAGGTGTATATTCTACATACTCACTACAACTATCTCCATCATGTATGAATTTCTTACATGTATGTACTTCATACCCATTTCTCGAATGATGCCTATTCCTTTGAGAAATACATTTTTTTCACTTTCCTTTGGTATGAATTGGCAGAAATTATACTGAAGCTAAGTCATAAAGATTGAAAGAGCTTCTGCCTACTTCATTGGAGACTGTTGGTCTTAGAACCCAGCAACCATGTGATGAGAAGCTCATGGACAAAGTTCTCTTGGCCCTCTGAGCCTGATCACAGATGGCAGACAGGACCCACTTGCCAGCCATGTCTATTCACCATCTGTGACAGTTTCCTACAGCTGTTGTGACAAATTACCAAAGGCAGGTGGCTTAAAACATCACACACATATCCCTTCACAGTTCTGGAAACCAGAAGTCCAAGATCAAGCTGCCAGCAGAACCATGTGCCTTCAGAGACTCTGTAGCTGAGCCCATTCCTAGCTCCCTCCAGTTTCTAATTCCCTGACTTCTCATCCCATGACACCACTCTTTTCCAGGTGCTCATATTGGACTCATGTATTCCCACATCTCCACCATTTCTCTCTCATAATCTCACTTGCCCACCCTGTGGCCTCCCATAGCTACAGGTAGATAAATGTAAGAAAATCTCCCCATTTCAAAACTCTTAATTAATTATATCTACAAAAACCCTTCCTTTAGAAAAAATTGAATTTCTTGATATAATGACTTAATACCTTTGGAGGACAGTATTGTGCATGCTAAAATCTTAAAAATAAACTTCAACTTCCCCAGACAAGTCACCCTAGCTTAACTGAAGCAAAATTCTTTGCTAAAGCCTAGCTACAAAAAAAAAAAAAAAAAAAAAAAAAAAAAAGATCAGAAGAATAACTAATGATTAGGTTTGTCTTACACCAAAGTACCAAAGGATGGCTTGTTACACAGTAATAACTAATAACTAACCAATACAACATTCAGCTGCACTCGTTTCCTTTCTCGATTCATTATACTGACTGGCTTAATATACCCTCTACCTGACTTTAATATAGGTTAGCAGCTGAATGTGACCTAGGATGAGAGGGAAATGCTGGATCCTGCCGACCTCCCCTCCAGATTCATAGAAACTAAGCTCTAACAGGTTCTTCAGACTAGATAGCGTCTACCTACACTATCCCAGACTCACTTCCCTTGTTTTCCAAGTGAACAGCGTATTCTTTCTCTATTCAAACCTTCACCAACTCATTCCTCATTTGGTATCTGCTGAAGCCTTTGAATCCTATTTCATGAAGACAAGGAAAATAAACAGAAGAGAACTCATGAAAACCCTATACCTCATCTGATAGCTATGCCCTTACTTCACTATCTCTCTCTTCCCCTTTCCCTCCCCCTCCCCTGTCTCTCTACCTCACATGGTAGCCCTTTTTCTTGTTAATAAATCCAGCCCTCAATAACATCATCAGATATGATCTCTCTCTCTCTCTCTCTCTCTCTCTCTCTCACCCACATCTTCATTTCTCACTCCTTTATCAGATCATTTCCATCAACCTTAGAAGTGGCTTTGTCTTCAAATTTTCTTACCTTCTCCTAATTTGTCCTCCTCTTCTAAAATGAACAGATCAATCACAGTCTCTAAGCATTTCTGCTCAACATTACCTTGAACCCAATCAACAAACCTTCATAACACCACACACACACACACACACACACACACACACACACATACACACACACTTTATTAAAAAAACAAGTCCTGCTGGATCATCTATGAAGCTCTTTGTGGCAAAAACAATTGCTAAATTCACCACACTATTTTATCCTATTTTAATTCATGAACATATGTAACTTCTCAGAGTTGCCATAACAAATGACCACAAATCAAATGAATTCAGATGAAAGAAATTTGTAGGTAAGCGTCCTAAAGCTTAGAAATCCAAAACAAAGTTGTCAGTCATTACATTCATTCTCTGGAGAATCCAAATAATGGTACTTTCTTTACACTTCCAAGTAGCTTTTAGCCTTAGTTTCCTTAGCTTGTAACTAGAAGTCACATTATGAGGTTTCTAGTAGATATGAGGTTGGAGAATACTATTCAACACAATGCTGTATCATTAAGCATAATAGATCCTTCTCTCTTAAGAACACTTCCTTTTCTTTGCTTCTAGGATACCATGCTCCTAACTAAATCACCACCCTTCTCTGTCTGTATCTGATAATTAATCCTCTGCTCTCTGGATTCCCAGGGCTCATTCCTCAGATACACTCTTGTCTTCTCTTCGCATTCTCCTTCCATTCGTGACCTCAGGGAATCCCATGATTCCAGACCCCTCTAACAACTCTAACAAATCCTTATTTCCAGGACACCTAACATCTTACTAACACCCATGCTGGGTGTCCAAAGAACAACTCAAGACAAATTTCCCATTCTCCCTCTTCCTTGTAACATTCACAGACCCCCATCCTTGTAACCGGCAATATCAAGACTTCTGGTTGCTCTGGTCATAAAATTTTGGTCATTCTCAATTTCCCTGCCATTTATATCTCTCCAAACAGAAAGTCCTGTTTTATTTTTGTTTTTCTAAAATCTATCTCATAGTCAGTGGTGCTCACAGCCTGGTTGCTAACCACTGGTCCAGTTCAATAGTGTCTTGCATAGGAAAGAAATTAGAAAACATGAACTAGAGTGTGTGGGCAAATCCTGCCACCACCTGTTTTGTAAATAAAGTTTTATTGGAACACAGCCATGTCCATTTGTTTACATGCTGTCTGTGGACAGATTTGCATTCTAGGGCAGAACTCAATAACTGAATGGGGTCCATATGGCATTCAAGACTAAAAATATTTACTGTCTAATCCTTTACAGAAAAATACTCACCAGTCCCTGGACTAGATTATTAAAATCATGGGTCTTCCTATTTTAATTCCTGTTTCCATTCTAGTTAATTTTTAATCCATTGGGAAGAATGGCACCTTGAAAGTGGGGATCATGCTGAATCACTTTCCTGCTGAGAGTTCTTCCATGCCCTCTTGTCATATTCACTACAGTATACCTGACCCTGCTGTGCTAACAACCAGCTACCTCTCTCACCTGTCCCCAGATACTCTCGACCTTATATGTACCAGCTATGCCAGATGTGGTGCTGTCTAAGCCTGCCAGCAGGCTTCTATTTCTATGATTTTTGATTTTCTGCCTCTCTTCCTGTGTGTCTCCCTCTAAGTTCACCCACACAATTCAGTGTCTTTGGGAGATCTTCCTTGATCACCTTGTATCAAAAAACACCATGCACTGGTGCACTCAGTACCATCTTTCTCTTATTTTCTTTACTATGATCTCTTTTTTGTTCTTATCTTAAGATACTCTGCAACATACATGCTATTCTATCGCCGGCATTTAACCGAGTGACTAGAATTGAGTTGTTGCGTGGTAAAGATGTCTGAAATGGGTCTAGGGGATAGCTGTTGGGAAAGTGTTTGCCAAATAAGCATAAGAACCTAAGCCTGAACCCCAGAACTTACTTCAAAATCTGGGCACACCTATAATGTAATCCCAGTATGTGTTAGGTAAATAGAGATATTTTCTTGAGATTCACTGACTGGTTGGCCTAACCTACATGGAAAGCTCCAGGTAGGTGAAAAATCTATGTCTTAAAAACTTCTGGAAAGCAATACTCAGATTGTCCTCTGACCTTTATAGACATGTACACACACAAGCATTTGTTGAATGAATGAATGAATGAATGAATGAATGAATGAATGAATGAATGAATGGCTAACAAAATCAATGCTTACTGTGGGAAAGCACTAGGTTAATCCTCTGACATGATTTAGGTGGCTGGCCTCAAAACAGCGCTGCAGATAGTTATCAAAGCCTCAAGGTCACTAACCAACATTCAAAGTCACACAAAACAACAAAGCTTTGCATCTCAAATACCTCTACCTCCTACAATTGCACTACTCTGTATGTTTTAGAAGACATTTTCAGTTGTAAATTTAGGTCATTGGCAAATCAAGTTTTCCATCAATAAATGAGCGAATGAGCAAAATACGTTTGTAGCAAATTGTGACATATCACTTATAAAGGAAGCATTAGAAAGGAAAGGAAATTCTAATACATGTTTTAACATGAATGAAGCTTAATGCTTTTTGCTAAGTGCAGTAGGCCAATTACGAAAGGAGCCAGAATAATAAGCCCCGAGTAGACATTCACATGGAGGTAGGAAAGGGTGGTGATTGGAAAAAGCTAGGGATTATAGATAGACGGGAAGTTATCACTTAATGGAGGC
Organism: Micromys minutus; assembly: GCF_963924665.1. Lineage (NCBI taxonomy): Eukaryota > Metazoa > Chordata > Mammalia > Rodentia > Muridae > Micromys > Micromys minutus. Next base: position 9,809,240 of record NC_137963.1, on the reverse strand, counting down.
CACGTTTCAGTTGGTGAAGATGAAAAGAATTCTGGAGATCTGAAATTCTGAGGGCTGTATAACCATGGCTATGTGCACCACACCCCTGCTCTGTGTAGTTAAGTCCAGGTAAGATGGTTAATTCTAGGTTTTATACTATTAATAATTTTAATTTAATAATCTGTATTAAAAGCTGTCAAATGCATTTGTTCATCTGCTTATAGAGGAGGAATGTGAGGTTCGGAGGGGAAGGTAGACCAGATCTAGATTGTTGGAGGAAGCCACTTGGACTTGATCTATTCCCACTCTCATTTTTGTTTGATTCCCACCATCCTGACTCTTCCCATAGTAATACAAATATTTTCCTGATTTATTCATTTGAAACTGGCTTTTTTTTTTTTTTTCATGTATTTGGGTTGACTAAGTGCTTCTGAAAACTTTTTTCCCTTATAGGTATAGTGTCCTAGCCAGAAAGCAGAAAGGCAAGAGCCAACTACAAAAGCTGGGTAGAGCCAGCAGGGGGAGGCAAGTCAGGAGATTGTCAATTTATTAGCATATGCAAATTGGCAATGGTAAAGAAAACTGGGAAAGCTGCTATTTTATCATTTGTGGTAATTACAGTCATTTAGAGTGGTGGATCAGTGGGTTCCTGGAGGTAAAAGCATCTTAGGAGGGTAATGTGATGTGATTAAGAAGTTCTGATTAAGAACTGCTGTCATTTTCTCATGAAAAAGGGTGAGTAAAGAGGCTGGGGTCAGAAGTGCAGCCATAGAGTTCAGAAGGGTAAAAACTTTGGCCTGCCAAGCCCAGACTCCAATGCCAAGGATACAGAGAGATGGGGATTCCAAGGAGGCAGAGGGATCAGTAACTCCCTGCCTTGTGATCCCTACAGAAGAGACACTAAAAATGGTTAGTTACACAGACTAGGGTGCATGCAATGATAGCCTCTGTAAAGCAATACGTCGAAAATGAAAACTATCACAGTGGGAAAGGATGCTATGGAAGAGCTTCAAAATACAAAGTGACAGAGAGACAGGGTTTAGAGTAGCAATGGGAGCTTTTAATTGATAGCAGCTGGGGGAAAAATTACCAGTATGGTTAACAGAGTATTGGAGTGAAAATATGGACGGATAACTTCAAAATGGAAGCAAAATGTGGGAAACTAATTTCTGAAGAGTAGAAACATTCAAGGCTGGAGGCCAGCTGCTGATAGAGGAGACAGAAAGACAGAAGTAAGCGATGGCTTGGTCAAAACTGGTTTTTAAAGAAACTTCCAGTCTCAGTGCATATGTCAGGTTAGTGGGGAGGGATAGGCACATGGAGAGGAGCCTAATGGCCAGACAAGAGATCAAATCCATCCAGGAAAAGTGAGAAGACGTGAGATTACTAATCTGAGCTGTCATGAGTCGTGAAGTTCTTCATTGTATTACCGTGACCAAATACCTCAGAGAAACCTAAGGGAGGAATGATTTGTTTTGTCGCATACTTTGAGAGGCCCTCACTCCAACATATTGAGGAAGATATGGCAGATGGCAGAGTTCATGGGTGTAGGATAGAGGCTTCTTAGAGAACAGCAGACTGTAAAGCAAACAAAGCTCCACACCAGGACTTGGGTACAACCTCCAAAGGCTGAATTTCTTTGGAAGGCTGAAAAGCCTTCCTATAAAGTTTACCAACTTTACCTCCTAACACTCCACCATCACCCTTGGGGGTGCAGGGAGTTACTAGGTAGGAACTAGACATTCAAAACAACGCTGTGAAGACATTTCACATTCAAACCATGATACTCCATCCCTGATCCCAAACTCTCATGGCCAACTCATATAATTAGTCCAGCTTCAAGAGTTCCCAGTCTTAACAGTCTCAACTATGATCAAAGAGCCAAAGTTCAAAGACTCTTCTGAGGCTCGAGGTAATCTCTTAACTGGGCAATCCCTTATAAGATAAAAAGAAGGTTTATATACTCCCAATATGCAATGGCAAAGAGTAATATTCATTCCCATTCTGAATCACAAGAATAGAAAGATACCAAGATTGAACCAAAACAAGAATAAAACCTAGCAGAGCTAACACCATATACTGTAGTTTTACATCTATTATCTAAAACTAATAGTGATATCATTTGTGATCTCCTGAGCTTGAACAGTCCCATACCTATAGTCTTGCCATTTACAATATACATAGCCTCCCTCTTGAGTGAGCTATGTGCCCTATGTGCAGTTAGTCTCAATCAGATGTCCTATAGTCCTAATATTTGCAACATCTTGAGATTTCCACTGAAATTTAGGCTTCACGCTTCACTTTGACATAAAAGCTTCACAAGAAATCTGACTCTGCTCCATGTTGTCTGGCCTCCAAGATTTTTCCTTTAAAATCTAGGTGAAAGGTCCCATGTCCCCAAAACTTTTGCATTTTACAATGTCTGCAAAAACAACACAACACTGATCACAATAACATCATCTAGATCCCTTTGAACTATGGCTCCAGTCGCCTGAGTACATGGGTGGTTTAACCTGGAAAACCACTTCCCTAGACTAGTTTTTTCGTTTTCCAGTCTGGCAGGTATCTTAGTTAAGGTTATGATTGCTACAATGAAACACCATGACCAAACACCAAGCTGTGTAAGAAAAAGATCATTTGGCTTACACTTCTACATTACTGTTCATAATTAAACCATGTGAGAACAGGAACTCACACAGGGCAGGAACTTGAAGGCAGCAGCTGATACAGAGGCCATGGATAAGTGGCTTAATGACTGCCTCCCCAGAGGCTTGCTCAGCCTCCTTTCTTATAGGACCTAAGTCCACCAGCCCAGGTTGACACCATCCGCAGTAGGGAATCCTATCACATCAAGGACTAATTAAGAAAGTGCCCCACAGGTTTGCCTACAGCCCAATATTCTGGAGGTATTTTCCGTTACTAAGTTTCTCCCTTCTCAGATGACTTTAGGCTCTGTTACACTGATGCAAAAGTACCCAGCACAGTATCCTACATGATTGCTAGATTCAAGAGAAATCAATTTTAAAGTATATTTTCAGTTTTATATCACACTATAGATTTTGACACATAGGCTCTGACCATTTTCTGAAATACCTTCAAAACACTCTTCCCATCATCCTAGGGCAAATTACTCAGGTCTCTTCAACATTGCTGATTTCTTTAATAGTTTTGTTTGCAACTTTAAATAAGCTCTTTTTGTGGAAATACTGCATACATTAAATATCCTATTTTTCTACTTTTTATTCTGGATTCTCAATGTAAACCTGGCTAAAGGCAGCTAGCAACAACCTTGTCCAAACCTGAATGTTAGGCTGTGTTTCAATTTCTCTTGACAAATTAGTTAGTTTATTACATTTGAGTTCAGTCTTGCTCATATTTTCAGGACAGAAGCAAAATATGGAGAAGTACTTTGACAGAATGTAAAGTGAACAGTCTCCATTCCAAGAAAAACAAAGTCCTTACCTTCATCTGTGCACTCTATTCCCAGTAAAATCTCTGTTCTCATCTCTGAAACCTCATCAATAAAATCTTTACTGTCCATATTTTCAATGGCATTTTTGTCTTCTCAACTGTGATAGGAATCACCCAAATCCTATGGCTTCTCTAGAATTTTCACATACACATACCCTCAAGCTAGTTCAAATGGTCTAAGAAGCAGATGGTCCCATTTATCAAAAGAATAACTGCAGTCCTGGTACAAATTTTCTTGCATTAGCTACTTTCTCATAGTTATGAACAAATACCTGTCAGAAATAACTTTAAGGAAAGAAAATTTATTTTTGTTCATTATTTCAGAAAGTTTTAATTACTCATGACAGGAGAACACATGAGAAGTCCATAGAAGTGACAACATGTTATACCATCTTTTCACATATCAACAGACAAGAAGACAATGTGCTGGAACCAAGACTAAGACTTCAGTGGCACACTTCTATATCTGTTCTACTTATGATGACCAAGTCCCAGTCCTGAAAAGATACCATAGCTTCCCAAAACAATGTCCCTAACTGGAGAAAAATAATCCAAGATACACCCTCTAAGAGAGACATTTTAAGATTAAAACCATAAAAAAGACTATCTAATTTTCTCATTGTACATTTGGAAGGCAGAGCTTAGAAAGATTAAGTCACATATTTGATGTCAACCAGCTGATAAGTTCAATAGCAGAATGAGGTGTTAACACTTATGCCTGAGATCTTTCACTCTGAAATCTGACACATGTTTGCCACTTATACCCTACCAGGACATCATGCAAATTTACCCCACTCCTTTAGCATCTGGCAGGATTTGAGAGAACAGAATCGAATCCATGTTATCATTGGGGGTGGAAAGCTCAAGGAAATCCCAAGGCTATTATTGTCAAACCACCAAAGGACTAACCTATGGCAGAGATAGTGTATTTTCTTCCCATACACATTATAATAGCTAACATCACATCTATGCAGAGGACAGTAGAACAATTTAGGCCTTTTACCAGTTGAGAACTCATCTTAGGATACAGGAAGTTCTTCATTTGGAAGGTTATGCAGGGTTAAGTGTCCCTCTCTGAAACATAAGGAAAACTACAAGAGATTCTTAAGATCTTTTTCAACTCTAAGAATCCATCATCTTTGAAGGTTGAAACATAATTCCACGCAAATCTAACACCTTTGTCAACGCTTTCATTAGGGATTCATTTGTTAATTCCTTCACAGTGAAAGGTTCTTTTGTAAGACATCTTGATGGGAGAAACATAAGAGCTGGAAGAAGAAATCTGGGGAATGCAAGTGGTTTTAAAAGATGTAGGAAGCCAAAGCTCTAGCATAGGAGTCCTAGAGGTAGGCATCAGAGTCCAGGGGCATAAGCACAGGCCAGCATGGCTGACAGGAAAATGAAGACAAATATGGCAAACAGACAACCATCCTTGATGACATAGAGAACCAGGACAGTGACAAGTCTCAGGCAGCAAATCAACACGCATTTTAGAAAACTTATCTGACAACATGTCACGTTAACAGCACTCAGTTGCTAAGATGTTACTGAAGAAAGAAAACACAGCTATACATTGGTTCCCACCTAACACTATATGGCCTAGATGGTCTGGTACAGAGATCTGCAGCCACATTAGGACCCTAGAACTGCTGGTGTCCTTCCCTGTGTGGGGAACTCATCTTAAAGATACCTGCAATGGCTGGGTTCTGCAAGCCTTAACTGACACTGGCCCTGTGAACACCAACCCCTCACATGAAACCTCAGCTGGGTCTTACCACCAACAGATGGAGCGTTTGTTGACGCTCTGGTGACAGCTTGAAAACTCATCTCCTCCCTCCGAGCCGGCCCCGCTCCACCTCGTCTTCCCATCTGCCATCTCATTTTAAACCTAGCAGAACAACTCGGCTAGAGCAATTCCGACTTTTTCCATCTGTGCCGAGTTAATTAAGAGGGTAATGAGAGCTGGGAATGAACGAGGCCTGCATTAATTCAAGATATGATTAAGAGAAACATTTTTGAAATATATATATATGTGCACGCAAAGTGAGGCCGAATTATGGGGGTGTGCCCCCCAGGCCACCTGGCTCGTGGTGTCTACAAACACACAAGGCTACTATCAGAGGACTTGAAAGAATCAGCAGGATAAGGACCAAGCTACATATAACACGTGGTACCAGGGGGCTGGGGAACAGGAGGCAAAACAGAGACTCCCTTAGGGTCTATTCCCTACAGAGACTCACCACCAACACCTTTGTATTCCCACCTACTATGCACCTGATCCAGGACACAAGTGATACCAGTAGTAGCAAAGGCTTCTCTTTATTAAATTCTCATTAATTTATTTACATAAGCACTCATCTAAAATAGTCCCAGCTACATCAGCAAATTCTCTAAAGATCAACAAAATTAAAAACCAGAGTCCCAAACCCATGCATACATATATTCATCTCTCAAAACAAACCAGCAAGCAAACAAACCAAACAAAAAAAAACTATGATGTTGGTACCATTGATAACAATCAGTGAAGAAACTTAGGCTCTGGGTTACTGAAAGGCTTTGTGCAAGGGGTCAGCTACAAAATGGCACAGATGAGATTTTGGCTAAGATCTCAATGACCTGAAAACTAAACTATGAACAACAAACACAGTTCTGTGCTTTAAGGACAGAGGGAAGGGATTGGGTGGGGGACAGAAATTTTATCTGGTCTTGTATCTTGTATGAATTGGAAAGAAGGAATCAGGGAAGGCTTCCTGGAGTGGGAAGAGCCAAGCCAGGCCAACTCTGACATAATCTAGATTCAACTTCTGGTTACTGAGTTGACCTAGGTACCAAACAATACAGCAGGTATTTAATGTGCTTCAAGTCATTAACCACACCCTGATACAAGCATCAATGACTCCATATGATGAATGGAAAGACTAGAAGGATCAACAACCACGTCCTCTCTGTGAGCAAAGACATGATGTACACTAAAGTCACTCTGATGCTAAAAGGAACCAAGATTGATAATAGCACAAGGTAGGATGAAATCAGGAGAGGATATGAATACCCTAGAGACATCAACACAAGAGAGGACTAAAAGAAAAAAAAAAAAGAGGTTCATTCCTTCCTCTCAGGAATCTAGAATCCCAGATTCAAGTCTCTCTCTCAAGGTTCCACAAATGCATAGCAATAACTCACTTTCTACATCTGCCTCATGGGACAAGATCCCCTTTGATCTATGATTTCGTAACCTTGACCAATGTGTATCCACAAGCATGTAGAATGACTCTAACAAGTGCAAAGGCATCTGTGACATAACCATGCTTTCTCTTCTTCTCCAGCCTAGGAACTCAAACTTGCTTACTTGTGCATATTTCCAACGCCCATGACAATTTATCCCCTGATTATCCTTCTCACAGTACCCGAATCCAAACTCTTATACCTTCGAATATATTGAGAAATCTGAGTGGTCTTCAAGTCCTTTGGGGGTCTCAGGGTTTCAGGGAAAGTTATCAGAATCTAGTTATTTTAGTCTCAACTCCCATCCTTGAAGCTAGAAACAAGAAAGTCCTCCTAAGCTCCCATCATAATTCGGGTTTGATAATTGATGATCACCATGTCCTGCATATTACTAACCTTTCTGCAGTAAGAGAGTGACCCGTTGGCACCCTACTATTGATTACAGGCTCAGGCATCCATCCTAAAAATAAACACACACACACACACACACACACACACACACACACACACACACACACATACACATACACACACACATACACACACACATACACACATACACACACACATACACACACACACATACACACACATACACACATGCACACATACACACACACACATACACACACACATACACACACACACATACACACACACATACACACACACATACACACACACACACACACACACACACACACACACACATACCCTGTTGCTGTCTTCAGACACACCAGAAGAGAACATCAGATCCCATCACAAATGGTTGTGAGCCACCATGCAGTTGCTGGGAATTGAACTCAGAACCTCCGGAAGGGCAGTCAGTGCTCTTAACTGCTGAGCCAACCCTCCAGTCCAGGGATACTGATCCTTGACATACCTATGATAGTTTTCTCATTCTGCCTTATTCTAGAACTCTGAACCACCAAACAAGATGTGATGCCACCCACCGTAGGTTGTGTTCTCCTTTATCAATCATTAATTAAAAAAAAAAAAACCTTATATAAAGACAATCTCTCAACCAAGACTTTATCGTGTGGATAAAACTAGCTATCCTCGTCGAAGAGACAAGACAAGAGACACTGTGCCCCTCTATCTTTCTCCCAACAATTCCTGAGATCGTCTCTAAAATTCACTTTGACTTCTTCCCATCTTAGCCAGTCTCTTCCCATCCAGGCTGTATCTCTTCTAGTTTTCCTTCCAACCTTTCTGCCACTGATCCACCTGTCCCATATCCTCCATTGTACCCACAAGAATAGCTTAATTCCTTTGGAGTGGGACAGTGGACCATGAGAGGAAACCTGGTAAGGTTGAGCTGGGTTGGAAGCCTCAGACCCAAAGAGATGGTATGAGGTTCACCTGAGCTCCAGGCTCCGGTTATGTAGTCACAGTCCCCCATAGAAAGAATGTGACCATCAGTCATGTAGGAGCAGCACCCCTCCACATGTAGATGAGGCATCCCTTGTATCTCGGATCAAGACAATAGGAAGCATCTGCTTTCAGACTCCAACCCATCCCAAAACTGTATATAAGATCCTATCCAGAAGTAATAAAAGTGTGTAAGAATTATTCTATCACCCGAGAGGCACTGTCATATAAATGCTGTAACACTTCCTGGGAAGAGAATGGTCTTCCAAAGCTTTCTCCACTAGAAACCCCACAGTAGCCCTGCTCGCTAGCCAAGCCCTCAAAGACTCAGTGCCACTGGGAGAGCCGTCACACTTCCCCCTACCTACTTGAGTATTTTTGCCTTTCCCTTTAACACTCCAGGAATCTCCACAGATAGCATCTGGTGCACAGACCAGCACTTTAGGCATAGATGCTCTGAGGTTTTGTTTTGTTTTGTTTTATTATTGAAGACAATCTAATTTATAGAACAATACACATTTCAAATAAAGCATTTAGGCATCTGAAAAAGAATGTGTGATCTTCAAAATGTGTAAAATTCAACAAGGAAATGTACATAAAACCTTATTTTTGAACTGTGCTGTTCCAATTCAGCCACCGTGAAGGCAAACTGAAACCCTTTCAGAGGCCAAAAAAAGGAAGACCTTAAGAACACAGCAGAAGCCTTTCCACACTGTGAATCCAATAGTCTGTTCTGTGTTGAATTCTTTCCTCTAGATTCAGGCTGTGCTTGTTGTTTTGGAGAAGAGGGAAGCATGGTTCTGCTGGCTGCCCTTTTCAGTCATCAGAAACTCATCTATAGTTTGATGTGATGGGCTGATTGTCCTGAACCTCAAAGAGTCATTGAGACCTTCAGCTTCCCCACTACTAGACTTTGCTTTTTAAAAGGCTGGTTATATCAAGTCTTATGATTTGAATATGATGGGTCCCTCTTTGGCTTATGCAGTGGGACACTTGACCCATTGGTTCTGGTACCACTGCTTGGAAAGGTTATCTTTCCTGTACATCTTTACTGTAACCCAACTAGCAGAAATGAGTTGCCATAGGACAGACCTTAAAAAATGGTATCTGCCTCTGGAACTCACTGTTTCCTCAATGAAGATGTGAGAGGTTCTAGCACGTATCCCAGATGCTAGGAACTCCTCCATGCCTTCTCTGCCATAATGGACTGAAATGACAAGCCAAAACAATTATACCCCCCCGCCCTGTCCCCATCACCTATAAGTTTGCTCTGTCAGAAATTCTGTCACAGCTGAAGGAAAGTCATACACAAAGTCAACTCTAGAGTGGGTCTGGCACTGGGATGAAGCTACATGTTTGGTTCATGGGTCATAAAAGCTGCTTTGTAGGAGGAATGTGGCAGAATTTGGAGCTATGCACTACCAAAGTCCCAGAACCCTGTCAAGAGACTTGGAAAGGCAATTAGAGTAGAGTTTCAGGAGACCAGAATGCTGACAGAAATGCAGAGACAAAATGGTGCTCATGAGCTTCAGGCAGGAATTAAACCTCTCATCAGCCATTAATGTCACATCCTGCCAAAGAATTTGCCAGCTTCATTCCTGTGTTCTAAAATTTTTGAGTTGGTTAAATGGAAATGTAATGAACTAATTTATCTGGCAGAGTAAATTTTAACTTTAAAACTACAGCATGGTCATTACTCACAATTTTTAGGCAGTTTTATTATCCAAATTGAGTAAAAAGGTATGAGGAAAATGTGTACTTTGGTTCAGAAAGGGATTTGAGCTCATTTCAAGTTGCAAACAAGGTGGGTGCAGACAAAAACAAACAAAAACAAACCCCTACAGTTGTTCAGATTAGTGGTATCAACTAGAAATCACAGTTTGCAGTAGACAATAGGAAAATCATCTTGAGAATGAGGCCCAGTCCACTGAAGGTTCTAATATGCAAAGATGCAGAACTCATTTGAAAAGTTCTCACTGAAGAGAAAGTTTCTGAACTAGGGCTGGGTAGAAATGTTTCTCCAAGGTTTAGACAGTCAGGCACTCCGCCATGGTCCAAGGCAACACAGATGTAGCTCAAGCCGGCAGCAAATGTTGGTATCATTTTGTACTTCTTTCTCAGACAAGAAAAATGGGTGAGCTATTGTGCACAATTTTCCCAAGATTTTAGAAGACAGTTGATGAGATCCGGCAATGTCGAGCAGAGTTGGAGTCTCTGTGTCGAGTTCCTGAACAAGCTATGTAATAGAGAGTCCAAGTCGGTGGAAATTCCTAATTTTCTGGCAAGGAAAGCTGCAAGCATCAAATGAGGTTGGCCTAAGGGAAAACTCCTATGCTGTGGGCATCAGGGCATCATGGGGTTTAACCAAGTCCATTAGATCCCATAAGAAGACACTGTGTTTCCCAGGTGAGGAACATGGAGCTGCAGAATGTTTACCCAGGTGGCCTGGTGACTTGCTTTAATTTTGTCACTCCTTACTGTGCTCACATTCTTTCATTTTGGAATAATAATATTTACTCTTTGCCACTATATACCAAAAATGTTACTTGTTATAATTTCCTATTATACCTTTAACTCCACTCATTTTCCATTTTGACCCTTTTTAAATTAATGATCTCTTTTTAATTGTTGACATACAGACACACAAACACACACACACACACACACATATATATATACATACACACACACACACACTCTTAAGTATATAAATACCATCTGTTCAGTTTGTATAATGTTACCTATATGCATATGATCTCATAACTCTCCATTGTTTCATTGTTCCAACATTGGTAAAAGGTCCCAAATCCATTTCCCTATGATAATTGAGATAATCTCTTAGCCACAAGTCTGTGTTAAAATAAAGCATTTAATTGGGGACTTGCTTACAGTTTCAGATTAGTCTCTTAGCAGTATGGCAGGGAGTGTGGAAGCATGCAATAGGCATGGTACTAGAGCAGGAGCTGAGAGCTTTATACCTTGATCCAAGGAAGTATGAAGAGGGAGGGAAGGAGAGAAGAAGAGGGTAGGGAGGAAGCAAAGGAGGAAGGGAAGGGGGGACTGGACCTGGTGTAGTCTCTTAAACCTTTAAAAACTACTCTCAGCAGCACAACCTCTCCAACAAGGCCACACTTCCTAAGCCATATAAAATGCCACTCTCTGGTGCCTAAGCATTCAAATATATGAGCCTCTAGGGGTCATTCTTATTCAAACCGCCATACTCATTTATATTGCTTTGTCAGATATTTAAGTTACAGCAGATAGAAAAGCAGCTGATATATCAGATTTTCAAAAACAATGGTGCAGCATTCACTTCATCTTCATTAAGGTGGTTACTACCATGCAAACATCATAGTTCTGCAAGAGTTTGATTCCCAGAATACCCTTAACAACAAAGAAAAAAAGCAAGGCCATGAAGCTGACCTCCAACCTCCAGGCATACACTATATCATGCACACCCATGCCCAGAGTTGGGTGGAGGCATCTAGTCTAGTCTGAGCTCAGAAAAAGCACACTCGTGCCATAGAAAACAATATAACCACACTTACTTTGCTAAACAGACCTTGGACCACCTCCTTGTTAAAGCAACAGTAATTTCTCAAAAGTACTCGAGGAAACAAAAAGTGTCAGATACAGCAAAATACTTCCTAACCAAGCATACATATGTGGGTATGAGAATCTGAGATTTGTCCTGGAAATCTTGGTGCTTTGGGGACATCTCAGTTACCCCTCCTGAGAAATGGTGGTTGGCCACAGGACTTCAGAATAACTCATTGTTTCTTGTTTTTATGATAGTCTACTAGTTACCTTTGAGATGGTTGAGATAATGAAACTAGTGACTCTGTTATCTCTTTACACTTGACTTGTCAGAACAGAAAGAGTGTCAGGAATCCCCAGAAGAGGCCAAAGAGATGGCTCAGTGGTTAAGAGCACTAGATATTCTTTCTGGGGACAGAGGTTCAATGCTCAGCATCCTCATGAAAGCTAACAACCATATTTAACCCAAGTTATAGAAGATCTGATGCTCCTTTAAGGCCTCCATGGGAACTGAGTGCATGATATACACTCACATAAAACACAAATACACATAAAACAAAATTTTAAAGCTCTTAGAACAGAAAAAAAAAAATCCTCCAGAAGGCATCAGTGAAATTAAATCACCCAGAAAAACATTTGTGTTCCTGTCAGTGTATGCATGTCACCAGTTGACAGCTAAGTAGTAGCTTTGGAGATTCAGGGTTAAACAGTGTTTGAAATTTGTCTCCATCACTTGCACATTCCTGTATTACAAAGTTGAGAAGCTAAAAACTACTCGATGCCCTTTCGGTTGGTGTTCTGAAGACAAAGCCTCATCAATGAGTTTGTATTAATGTGAGGCTCAGAATAAGTGAGACATCGGTCATTTCCTGCCACCTCAACAGGTGGATATCAACACAGTGACTAGTCTCATAGAAAAGTGGAGAAGTTGGGGCTGTCAGTGCAACCCTACTTTCTGAACCAGATCTTAGCTTGTGTGCCCATTCAGTCTTTAGACAGACTCATAACTTCCTCTTTCAAGTTCTTTTTGGTCTCTTATAAGTGACATGATATGCCCTCTACTAAATTCACTCTTCATTCAATGGGATTTTGTTAACATACCTTAACCTGAAACCAAAACTCATAAGAGTATTGATTCACCTTTATCGAGGCTCTGCAGAAGATTCCAAAGGTCAAGAAGACTGACACAGTTCAACCCAAGTAGAAGTTCACAGCTCCTGACCTAGGCCCACAAAAAGAGTAGGAGAGTTTAACAGTGTCCTGGGGTAGAAACAGAATAGAAAAAAGAGAGAGTGGTGGGGTAGAGGGAGGGAGGGAGGGAGGGAGGGAGAAAGAAAGAAAAAAAGAAGGAAGGAAGGAAAGGAAGGAAGGAAGGAAGAAAAGGAAGGAAGAAAGAAAGAGAAAGAAAAAAGGAAGGAAGGAAGGAAGGAAGGTAGGAAGGAAGGAAGGAAGGAAGGAAGAAAGGAAGAAAGGAAGGAAGGAAGGAAGGAAGAAACAAAGGCAGGTTTGCAAGAGACAGAACTAAAGAGATGGCTAGGTTTAGCCCAAAGGGAGATCTCTAGAATGGTGCCCAAGTGTCTGGATTTTGTTCTCAGTAACTCAGATAAATGCCCCTTGAGCATTATGGAAATAAGATCTTGATGTATGGACCTTAATGGACCATGGGATGCTCGGGAACATTTGTGTTTGCTCCTGGAAATGACAAAAGCAGGGATCCTTGACCCTGCTTTACATAGCCTAAGCCTAGGTTCACTCATAGAGAACTACTAATCCCTTGTGTAGGCATAAAAAGCTCAGCTCTCCTGAATTGTCCAGATTGGCTGTTGGCCTGAATCTAGAGGGATCTATGCCAAGTCCAGAGCAGAAGTCAAACCAGCAGGAGTAACCCAACAAGACTGCTACCAAGAAATGCCTTTTCTGAAGAAAGTAGTCATGTGACCACTTTTTTCTGTTCCTGGTGAACTTCAGTGTTTGAAAATGTAAAACCTAAACTGGACAGGGTAGTTTATCTGAGGGCCATTAAACAAAATAGCAGCATTGTTTAAACCAAGAGAGCCCAAGGTTACTTTCAATTTGCATGTGCCAAGACAAAACAAAGTACTCTTCTTTTTTAAGTTATTTTTAAGAAGTACTCTTCTTTTTTAAGTTATTTTTAATCGTTTTTTTACAGTCCAGGAACCATCTCCCTCCAGATTTGCCCTCAAACAGTTCCTCATCCCATTCCTCATCCCCCATCTCCAAGAGGATGTCCCCACACCCACACACATCCCTACACCCAGCCAGCCCCCCCCCCATTACCGGGGCCTTAAGTCTCTCAAGGTTTAGGGGTGTCTTTCCTCAGTGAGGTCAGACCAGGCAGTCCTCAGCTGTATATGTGTCAGGGGCCTTGGACTAGCTGTGTATACTGCCTGATTGGTGACTCAGTGTCTGAGAGACCTTGGGGGTGAAGATAAAACAAAGGACTCTTAAAGAAAAATCAAGTTACGGAGTAGGGCAATGGTGCAGTGAATAAGTGGGCTTGCAGTGCAACCATAAGGACCTGAGTTCAAATTCCCAGTCCATCTCCAACCAGCCTTTGCTATAGTCCTTCCCTGTCCCTTTGATGATAAAGCTCAATCTCTGGACAGCTGTACTATATTGAAACACTTGAAGACTTTTTGATTACCATTTTTTATTAATTAACTAACTTAATTTAATTACTGACCTATTTGCTTATGGCCCTTTTATTTTCAAAGAAAGTTCTATCACCTCCTTGACCAGAAGAATGTAACCCTTATTTCTGTGGAAGGAGGACTAGCTCAACTGGAATATCTAGAATTAGAATTCCTCCTCCTTCAGGAAGACTAAACGCTTTAAAGCTTTAAAATGTTGGTATTTGAAAATCTTTTATAAGCACCCCCACTCCTTTTCTCGTATTCTTTATCATTGGGAGCTGCTAAGGATCTTCAACTTGGTATATTACATGACTGGCTTCTCACACAATTTGTGAGATAGGCCTGTCCAGTGCCATGTTCCATCACCAAACATTAGCTCAAAGATGTAGAATGACAAGGGAAAAGCTAGAGGAAGTTGAGGAGGAGGGTGACCCTGAAAGTGGACCAGCATTCTCAATTAACCTGGATCCCCGAGATCTCCTGGATACTGGATCACAAACCAGGCAGCATACATCAGCTGATATGAGGCCACCAACACATATACAACAGAGGACTCTTGGGTCTGGGTTCAGTCAGAGAAGATGGACCTAACCCTCAAGAGACTGGAGGTCCCAGGGAGTTCAGAGGACAGCCAGGGTAGGTGGGGTAGGGACATCCTCATGGAGATGGTGAGGAGGCATGGGATATGGAACAGTGGGAGGGTAGACCAGGAAAGAAATAAAATCTTGAGTGTAAAAATAAAAAATTAAATAAAGAATAATAAAAAGAAAGAGAGAGGGTAGGAGAGAAGTCATCCAATGTTTTGAACTGGTCCTATGGCCTCAAATCCCTGGATCCCACTCTTGGAGGGTGTTGGGTGAGTATCAGTCACAATGGCTCTTCTTGTCAATGTTTGATTCCTGAACACTACTGCAGAAGCCAGCCTGGGCCACTAGGCTATGATTCAGAAATAAGACGTCTGTAGTTTTTGAGCAAAATTGAGGCCTTTGGCAGGGACACTGCCGTAAGCAGGATTTGTCTTGGAGGCTCACACAGCTCAGCATGAGAGATTATTCTAAATAGCATACAGCCCAATTTGACATTATTATTCTTGGACTCTAAATCAATAACCAAAATAAAGTAAATTATTAGGTATGGATGGCATAAAATATGGGCACAGACAAAGAGACTTAGGGGACAATTTGCTCTAAATCAGTTTAACCACCTTGCAGCTTCTCGAATTACAGTCTTAATCTAGCACATTAGTGAGATTAGTACGTGGTTTTTACAATTAAACTGCATATTTTATCACGTCCCTTCTTTCATGCTATATAAACTTCCAGGAAATTAGAGAGTCATGATCTTTGGCATAAAGTATGAAGCAGTAGGAAGCAGAGAAACCAAAAAGACATTTTAGGGTAGGTCTGAATTCCACATTCCATATTTTTATGTGATGTGAAAAAAAGTTCCCCATTAATAAACCCATTAGGGGGAAAGAAATTTCAAAGAATAGGTTTAGAGATGAGTCTCTTGATGCACATAACAGGATACCCTGAGGAATCACAGTATTATTTATTGCAAAGAGGGAAAGTTTAAGGCTTTTATTCTAAATGGGTTTGAGTTGAAGTAGGAGGCTATTTTCTGTGAGCAAGAAAGTCACGTGATCTCCTGAGTCTGGGGTGAATCCTGGCCTCACCATGCCCTAATACATATCACCTGTGACTAGACCCATCACCTAGTAGATATGAGAGTAAAAATAATATTTATTTCTTAATTTTTAATGATTTATTTTTTAAATATAATGGGTTGAGGGTTGTGCACATATATGTGGTGCTTACAGAGAACAGAAGCAGGCATTGGTATCCCATAGAGCTAGTTATAGATGCTTGTGAGCTTCCTGATATGAGCACTGAGAACCAAATTCTGGTCCTTTCTAAGAGCAGCATGGGCCCCAAACTGCTGAACAACTTCTCCAGAACCAGAACCGTTTTAAGTGAGTCTATCTTGAGAACTACTTCCTGTGACTTTGTCTTTGTGATATCTGAGAGACCAAACTATTCACACACAGATCTGTAATATATCTACATATACCATTCAGATCATAATGCACATACATGTTTCTACATGAATACATACAGATGCAGCTTTTCATGCACTGACTAAATTAGACCTAAGGTGAAAACATGTGCATGAGAGAATCTTCTAAACACTTTCCATGCAATAAGACAGAGAAGGCAGAGAACTCTCAAACCAGGGGTCTCAAAGCAAGGCCCTGAAGAAGTGCAGCAAGCTTACTGGAAGAGAAAATACTACTTCTTCTGCCTTCTTTGGAGATGGGCGAGCAGGATATTCAAGATTAATAGCATCTTCCCTCCTCCACCAGAGACTGTACCTTGAATAGGTATTGCAGAGAGTGACTAGAATTTTGCACATGCATACACATGTATGTACTCATCTACACACGGAGCTAAGACTGAAGACAGTCAAAGAGCAAACTCTTTGTAAGTTCCAACAGGAACAATTTTCAAAAAATTATTATTGTTATTTTTATAACAGTCAAGGTAGGTCTAGGAACTTGGTGTTCAATTGAGTTCATCAAATATGTATCAAATGTCTAGGACACAACAGGTCTTATGCAGCCTATAGGAGAGAAATAGATCATATCACTTCATGAAAAACTTTACTTTGTTTCCTCTGAGTAAGACTGGCTGACTTGTAATTTGCTTTATAGACCAGCCAAGCCTTGAACTTAGAGTTCCTTGAAATGTACCCTTTAAGTGCCTCCCAAGTCCTGCGATTAAAGGCATGAGCCACCACACTCGGCTCAGATGAAGTGTTTCCAAACACAGCTATTTATTACAGTCCCCTGAGATAGAATAGACAGCTCAGCCATTAAAGGCTAGGCTTACAAGCAAAGATATAATACCTTAGAATAATTCAAAACAATTAATGGATTGAGAGTTGGGTCCACCCCTCAGCAATTCTGCCTCTACTGATTGGGAATCTAGCCTACGTATGAGTGTTAAAAGCTTCCCTGGTGTTTCTGATAAAATCCAACCTACTGTACATCTGTCATGTTTGCATTATGATTGAAATCTGAAATGTCTCCCAACAGACTCATGGTTTGACTATTTGGTTCCCAATTTCTGGAGTTATTTTGAAGGCTGTGTGTAAAACGTGTAGGAGGGTAGGATGTAGCCTACCTACCTTCCACAGTTTACTATGGAAGCAGGCCTTTGAAAGTTCTACCCAACCACCTTCAGTTTTTCTCTCCTCTTTCCCCGTTTATTACCCGCTGTAATTTGAACTCACCATATCATACTCTCGCCTATAAAGAAGGACCCACTGCACCATGCCATGTCTGCAGTAGTGGACAGAAATTCCTCTGAAACCATATGTCAAAGCAAGTTTTCCTCCCTTATGTTGATTCCGCTAAGTGCTTTATCATAACCATGAGAAGAGTAACTGATATGGATCAGTGGCTTTAATTTTCACCTGCTACTATGACATTAACCCTTCAAATCGGTGATGGCCAGATACCACACTGCGTTCAAGCCTCAGTCTTGTATAGAACTACACCCAAGACATAAAAAAAAAAAAGATATAAGGTAGTCTTGGCATAGGCAGCAACAATGTTGAAATGAGCTCACCTGTATCAATAAATATGTCCTAAAATCTTTTCATATATGCCATTTCTTCTCCCATAATAATCACTGTTGAGAAATAGATAATAGTTCCTCATTATGTTAGTTACGAAGCCAGGGCTTAGAGAGGTTAAATAACATACCCCAAAACAAACAACTAATTAGTCATTTTAACAGGATAATATTTGAATTTTTTGGGGGGTCCATCAATTCTGTGGTCACTACTTATTGTCTTTGGAGAGGATACTTGTGGGACCTTGAGGCAGAAGTCACACACAGCTCTCTGGTTAGAGATGACAGTGACCTCTGCTGCCTATGCTGCTGGGTACGGTTGGCCATGCATAAGGTCAGGTAACGAAGAAGGGAAAAACAGGTTTGGCTGCTTCCACTGCTGGGCTTGGCTTGCCTGCATTTCCACAGCTACCATGGGGCACCAGGCCAGGCTGAACTGAGCCAGGAGAGACTTCAGCATGGGGTGCAAGAAGCTTCAGTAGAAACAAATCTCTTCCCAATTGGCGGTGTTGTCAGCTCTTAAAGCAAAGGTTCTCAGGCGGTGGAATGATTCTTACACACATTTACTCTCAAGCAAAACCCTCACATAGATACAGTTTTTGAAACGCTTCTGAGTCTGACAACCTGTATTTCCTATTGGGTTTTCCTGAGGGCTTGGGAAGAACTTGTTTACATATTTGGGTGTGATCCTGCTTGTGCCTAGAGCTTATATGACTTTTAGTCTCATCTACCCGTGGAGGAGGAACTTGGGGCATGGCTGATTCTACCTTACCTGAGGAGAGTGTGTAGCCAATGCCCAAAGGGGCAGTGTGGTGCTTATGGCAGCAGAAGATTCCAGAATTTTAGGAGACTAGGAAGCTTCCTGCCATCTCACTTATTGTTCCCTGGCTTCAACTTGCCTCAACTGAGATACAGGTTTTCCTTAATGGCCTAAGTCCCACAGATAATCTTTAACAAGAATATTGCAACAGAAAGTCACAGGCTGTATCTAGATCGTGAATATATCCTGGAAGAGTTAACCCTTGATCTTGACTGTGAAGACAAAAAAATCTGGAGAAACAAGACAGTCATGGAGATTTTTTTCAAGACCCCAAGGTCTAAGAAAGTTCTTCAGTAATTAGACAGTCTCTGTAGTTCTCCCTCCTCTTTCTCCTTTCTTGTGTCCTCCAGGACCGAGCTGAGCACTCTAGGCAAATGCAGCGTGGAGGGAAGAACATATGTGCTGCACTCACTATATGAGCACTTCTCCTGTCTTTATCAGTCTCATCAGGAAATAAGTTCTCTCTGCTTCCACATTTTAGAGATGAGCAGATGGCAGAAGTTTTGATTCAGGAATAATGTCCACTTGAATGGTTCATGCTCAAGGGCTCCTTGCTGTCATTAAAAAGACCATCATAGGTTCACAATCTGGACACTTCACAAGTCCGTGTTTTATCCCAAGCTTAATTCTTTACCCAGCCCAGCCCAACCCAGGATAGTTTCTCCTGAAGGTACTCTCAACACTGCCCTCTCACTCTGAAAAGCTCTGCATCTCTCCAGCCACCATAACCATCATTACAACTAGAGCTCAGCTGCCTGAATTTCCCATGGATAGGCTTTAGCCACCTTATAGCCCAAATTTCCTCCAACTCTCCCCCTTTCCAGCATAACTTCCACACTGTGACATTAGCATTTTCTAGAAGGTTCTACAGACCATACTATGTCTCTATTTACAAATTTTCAATGGCTTCATGTAGCTACTGCCTCCACCCATCATGAACCACATTGAAAATGGTAGCACTGGTGGAACACATAGACGCACTAGCTTCTCCTTGCTAGAAGTGGGTGACTTTAGGGTTGATGGCCAGTCCAAGGCCAGGCAGAGAATCAAAGCACCTCTTTGAGATATTTGCATGTGACTGAGAAGCCTAGCCTTCCGCCATGTTTCCCCAACATATATGACATTAAAGTCATCTCTAATCTTTTCTGAATAATATATTTTCAGGATTCCTGTGACTGCCAATCCTCCATCATCGCTGTCTAGTCAGAGTATTTTCCTTCAATGCATTTACCTATCATCACCCATGCATATGAATAAGCATTTATCCACAGTCTTTCTCCTCTCCAGTCCACAAACTCTAATGGTTTTGTTATATACATAGTCCATATAGCCAAAATGTCTTCAAAGATCTCTTTTTAATACTGATTTGGACTGGTCACTTTCTTTAGATATTCACTGAGACAGTGCCTGGAACATAGGAAACATTGTTTGAAGGTGGATGGGTAGATGGTGGATAGCGGGTTGAGTAGTGAAATGATAAGAGATGGATAAGTGGATAGCTACATGATTCATGATCAGAATTTTGACTTGCTGGCTCCTCAATTTTACTTTCTACAATATCTCCAAAGAAACAAAAAAATTGGAAGACACAATGACAATGTCCTTACATGGCTTTGTCCTTTTACAGATCGGTTTCACTGAACAGGGTTTTCCTACCCATGAAATATTACCTTCTGTAAAGAGAGAAAAGGTATGTTTAAAAGGTTATTTCTCTAAAAGACAGACTTATGTCAAAAAATAGAAGCTTTTTAGACTTGCATACTTCCCTTGGCGACCTGGGGAGGCTGCATTCCACCCAGAGAGAAGATTAAAAGCTGCTTTGTTATTATGCACATCAAGATCAGGGTGCCAAGCAGAGAAAAGAGTCATAGCTCAATCCAGTAACTGAACCCAAGTTAGGTTTGAGGAGAACCATGTGGAACTATTAAAAAAGAACACACAGCTGCACCTCCCACAGAGAATTCACTGTGTCCCAGGTGTTCTGCTGAAATCTTTGTGCCGTGTACCTTTTAATCCTCACCAAATCTGTACTGATGGCCTCTGATTCTACACTGACTGAGTTCAACGTTTTCTTGCACCAGCATGTGTCTACAAAGTGTACGGCATGATATGTGGTCCCTGACTTTTTCTGTTCATCACCTGTAATGGGCTTAAAGTTCTACACACTGCATGGAGTTGGGAGAAAGAGCAATTGATAGATGCTTACTATACACATAATATTCGAATTGTATATAAACCATAGTATATGAAAAGTAAGTGACCTGCCCATATTGTATAGTGAACAAGGAACTTTAAGTATTTTGTGAGCATGATCCACTCAAACCACACTTAGCTAACAAGATGACTCCTTCAATAATGGGTAAAGGACACAGTGCCATGGTATGGAGTCGTGAGGACAGGACAACATAGGGATGAAAGACCTTTGGTGAAAGGAATTTTCTAGAACATTGTGACAATGATTAGCTAAAATGTCCAGTTTTTAGAAATATATAATATCATAATGGACTAAAAAAGAAATTGAAAACAAGAAGAGATATGTAGCTATATCAGAAATGGAATCAGTAATTCAATGTCTACCTACAAAGACTGAGAAGACCAAGTGTATAGACTTCCTACACTGCTCTCCCCACCACACCACTCTCATACACACACACACACACACAGAGAGAGAGAGAGAGAGAGAGAGAGAGAGAGAGAGAGAGAGAGAGAGAGAGAGAGAAACACCAACAGGCACACCAGTGCAATGGGAAGACAGACAAATGGAATAAATAAGTTCAGTGGATTACATTAATGTAGATACTCTAGTTACAATCTTATACTATTATTTTGAAGGCATTACCAGTGTAGAAACTGAGTACAATTTTCAGAGGATTTCCTCACATTATTTCTGATAAGTTTTAGTAATCTTTAATTATGGCAATAAAAATTCTATTAAAACTCAACAAGAAATAACGATTCCAATAGAAAGGTGAACCAAGTATACAAACAGGCAATTTGTGGAGGAGAAAACACAAACGTCCAATAAGCACTTGTGGAGATGATTGAACTAAAACAGTGAGGTGGCACTTCACACCAGGTTAATTGCTAGGTTGATTTTTTTTACACGTATTATAACACAAAATACTGGCAAGGATATAACAGCAAGGTATCCACTCACTGGTACTGAGGATACAAATTGGCATGAGCACTGGGGAAAACAATTTGGCAGCATTTCGTAAGCCACAGCTGTGCACATTCTCTTAGAAACATTGTTTCTAGTTTGATGTCCTAAAAATATGTGTGCCTGAAAGTATATATACATAGTATGCATACAGAAGATGACACAGGCAGGTAGTATAACTAAACAGCCAAATGATCCTTCAACAGACTCGACATTGCTGACTTGATGAGGTTGAAGTGCAAAAGTCAATTAAAATGGCCAAAATAACAGACCTCTGACCTTCATGCATCAGCAGAACTAAACTCAGCCACAAAATGTTGCATAGGAAAAAAGTTGCCAAATAATATGTTATCATATGTATGTATGTAATCATACTTTTCAAGGTATGAGACCTCCAAACCATATTCTATGTTGCTGTTACAAATGACATAAGCATTCAAACACTTGTGTGTGTGTGGCTGTGTAAATATGTATTATAGGTATATAATATATAATATAAAATATAATATATGTTCATGAAGAAAGATAGGCCCTCTTAGCCAGAGACTTGAGGAAAAGTACCTGGAATGTTTTATTTCTTTAAAGAAGACATGTATGGTGGAAATACATACACACAAACATATATACACATACATATAATGTCCTATGAAAATGGGGGTGTAGCAATCATTTTTTCTGTATTAGTACTTAGGGAGTATACCACACTTTAAAAATATAAACAATTACAGTGAAAGCATGTTAACTCCTGCTCTAGCAATTCCAACTTGAGGAAATTAGGCAACAGATAATTCATTCATATTTATGAACAAATATTCATATTGTAACATTGTTTGTAATATCAAAAGCCAGAAAAGAACCTCAAATTCCCAATGAAAGTGACTTAACAAACAGTACAGCATGCACAAAACTGAATGCAGCATATCTATGACAAAGAATTACACCGCTCTATCAATGCTAAAAGAAGGTCCTATCTAATATACATTTTTGTGGGATACCATGAATCATAGTACACACTGTGCTCCTCTGTGTACTGAGGCATCTGTTGCATAGGCATGATTTTAAAAGATTGTGTTTAAGGTTTTTCTTATACACACTGCAATGTCTTGTGGAGAAGCCACCAAAAGTTCGGTCATCAGCTTGACTCTGGAGAACTGGAAACCTTATTAGATACAGTCTACAAAGAGAACCTTGGGTGGGGAGGATAAATGCCTTTAAGTAAGAGTTAAAACTGTTCATACTCCAGACCCTCCCCAACCCTCTTCTCTCCTCTGTACCCTCTTCCTTCCCACCTCTCAGCCTCTGAACTGCAGTGAAGTACACATTTTCATTTACCACGTGACCTCCACCATGATAATCAACCTTGCCACAAGCTGATAGCAGCCAGGCAACTAATAGTGGATGGAAACCTCTGAATGCAACTCATTCTTTTCTCTGGTCAGCTGTTTGTCTCAAGTGGTGCGTTGCAGTGATAGAAAGCTGATGGCCATGACACAGAGCAACTTACAAACGAAGTGATGAAGAGCAGACTGAAGGGAGAGGGCTTTTTAATACTCAGGTTCTTGGGTTGAAACTTCGTTTTACCAAGTATATTTTCATGATTCAATTTTTAAAAATACTTTAAGCAAACAGAACTAAATTACAGTCACAGATTCTAAAACAATCTCCTATTAACAAAACCATAGGTTACACAAATAATTCAATTTTATATATCATAATTGAATCTACCTTTGCTCAAGTAATATTTAATCTGCTGAGAGTAAATAACCACTCATGAACTACCTACTGCATAATAAGTTCTGGTTATGCAGAGACATAACTACCTGGCTTCCCTTGAGAAAAACAATGATCTAAGAAAGGTAGGTAACTTAAGCAGTAACCCAGGCGCCCATCATTATCCAGGATAATTTATACAGAATATAATATATATTATATATATATATATATATATATATATATATATATATATATATATATATATATATATATATATATATATATATATATATATATACACAGCAGAGTTTTATTCACCTGCAAAGGAGAATGGAGTTACAGCACATGTACAAAAATTGGTGTGATTAGAGGCTATCCTGTTAAATGAAATAAGCCAGACTCATCTGTTTTGTTTCTTGTATGGAAGGTGGAAGGAGAGAAAGACCTGAAACTAAGAGAGGAGATACTAGGGGTGCAGAGGTATAGTGTACTAGAAAATAGGAATGGGAAACAAAAATAAAAATGATGAATGAATATGACTGAAATATATCATAGGTATGTATGGGAATATCATAGTGAAACTTCTTTGTACAATTAATAACATATGAGAATTAAAACTTTAAGAAAAAAGAAACAACTAAGAAAAGAATAAGTGAAGGTCAGCCCTGCCACATGTGGTTCTGTGTCTGTCCATCTGTCCTCTCTTTCTGGAGTCCATTATATGAGACTGGAAGAGTGACCCCCATCATGTATATAACCTTCATATAACAGGAACAGGGAGCAGAAGGGTAGAAGTAAGGGCAAATTCTAAAAGCTTCAGTTAGGTATTGATTGACTAATCTTCCACCCAGATTCCACTAACCAGAGGGGGTCATGTTTCATATCCCTTTATTAACAGTGTGCAGTCTGCCCTGAGGATGCTGACAAGTTGCATGACACCATAATCCTAGAGGGACAGAGGTGATGATAAATGTATTTGTTAGAACAATAAAGTTGATGGTTGCAACTTACTTTAAGTAAGTTATCCTATCTTGGAGAATTATTTATTTATTTATTTATTTATTTACCTATTTACTTATTTATTTATTTACCGCAGTATCTTTTCTACTGCTATGAGGAGATACCATGACCAAGGCAACTTACAAAAGCACTAAACTTGGAGTTCATATTTCCATGTGGACTTGTGTCTGCTCACTTCTCTTGTCAACCAAGAAGACTGGAAGCAGGCAGGCAGGCAGGAATGGTGCAGAAGCAGTTACTGAGAGTTTAAGTGATGAGAACAAAAATCAGGCAGAGAGGGAGAGAGAGAGAGAGAGAGAGAGAGAGAGAGAGAGAGAGAGAGAGAGAGAGAGAGAGAGAGAGAGAGAGCGCTAACTGGAAATGACCTGGGCTTTTAGAACTATGCCCAATGACACCTCCTCCAACAAGGCCACCTTTTCCAAGAAGGCCATACCTATTCATACTTCAAAAACAGTTCTAACAAATAGGGGCCAATCATTCCAATAGATGAGCTTATGGTGGCCATTCTTATTAAAATCACCATATCACATATACCATAGAAATAATGCTTCCATTATAAAGCCATAATAATAAATGAGACAGTGATGGTCAAAGACTCTAGAGCACTGACTGGATTATAGTCAGCAGGCTCTTGTTTCTTGTGCCTATGTCCAGTGAGTTCTAATGAGATGTAGTGAGCTATGAAGCACAGTTTCTAGAGCAGGTCTTACTTCATCAATTATTTTGAGTGGAGGACTAGTATGATAATTTTATTTTGGTTTATGTTATTTTTTATTTCTATATCATTGCAGACCAGTAATGTTTTTAAGCCCAATAAAAATGAATTGCTTATAAAGGTGAAATAAAAATATAACATTGTAGACCCAAATGTCTATTAGAGTCAACTGATTTACCAAATTGCTATAAAAGGTATTTTGTTCCCATCTCTGTTATATGTATATGTATATGTATATGGCTCTGGGCCACTGACCATGCCTGTAGAAGTGATTTCATCATCCAGGAATTCCAGCTAGGGCTCCAATGCCAAGAACAGACAACCATGAGCCTTCATCCTGGAATGAGATGCTGCTCCACATCCCAAAAGGACTTTGGGACACTGTAAGTCACCGTGAACCACCTTCATAATTGTGCCACCTGTAACCTAAGGCTATCCCGGTTTGTATTACTTGCTATACACTATTCCATGCATGGATTTATGATTTATAAAACATCACTGCATTTTCTCTCGTGGTTCGTAAGAATCAGGAATTCAGAAAATCTTCATGGCTTCAAGTCTCTTCTGCAGTAATTGGCTTATAGCTGGAACTAGAGAACATAGCAGGCCATAAGATACCTTTTTTCTTTCCTCTAATCTTCTGGGTTTTCCCGGGTCTCTGTATATGGACTACTCTGGTTTTCTTCTAAGCCTAGAGCTACCAGACGGGTATCCTGCTCAAATGAGGATCAGGATCACAACCCAAGCTTTCAGGAAGCTGAGTGGAGCCTGTGCACAGCATCCTTTCTGCCATCGCATGTCCATTATAAACCCATGGCAATCATTCCAGATTCATATGAAGCCCTATATCTTAAAGAAGGAATAAACTGACTCTAGAACTTAGATAATATGTGATACCAGAAATAGTATTAAAAATAATCTTTGGAACATACAATCTTTTACCAAAAACCATAAGGGTTCTCTTTTTGTGAGTGGCCAGAGGTGACTTGTGAAGATGACTTGATACTCTCTTGACCCAGAAAACCTCACAAAATCATGGATATCAGGAGGTTCAAACCTTCGTGTTTACTTTAAGAATTCCTGGGACCTTCCCGGGCCATCAAGGGTATGCATATCCTCAAAGCCACCAAGTATCTGAAGGATGTCACTTTGAAGAAGCAATGTGTGCCATTCCAGTGGTATAATGGGGAAGGAAGTAGGTGTGCCCAGGCCAAACAGTTGGGCTGGATACAGGGACAGTGGCCAAAAAAGAGTGCTGAACTTTTGCTACACATGCTTAAAAATTCAGAGAGTAATATTTAACCGAAGATCTAGATGTAGATTCTCTAGTCATTGAACACATCCAGGTGAACAAGGCACATAAGATGTGCCAGGGAACCTACAGAGCTCATGGCTGGATTAACCCACACATGAACTCCTACTGCCACACTGAGATGATCCTCACTGAGAAAGAACAGATTGTTCCAAAGCCAGAAGAGAAATTTTCTGTAAATGGAAAAGGGGAAGTCACACAGAAGAAAAATGATATCCCAGAAGAAACTGAAGAAATAAAAACTTCAGGCATGGGAATAAATTTAGCATAAAATAAACGCAGACAAAGTAAAAATAAATAAACAAAAGATCATAAGGAACAATGAGAATTATTTCAAAGAACTGAGGACCTCTGTGTAGAAGATGAAATAAAAGAGTTCGTAGAGATGAGACAGGGAAGAAGAGGCAAACTTATCCACTCGCGGTGATGGATAAGAATATTCTGCAAGAGAAGGCTGAAAGCAATGTACCAAGGGTTGGGGTGAAGGATGGAAAAGTAAACTTGTAGCAGGTTTTTTATTGCATCACAAATACATCTTAGATAGACAGCCTGTGACAGGGAGAGCCACAAGAGGTCAATTTCAGGCAGTACTGGTTCTGAAAGCCTAGAAGACTTCACACATGCCAAATCTCTCCACTCCTGGGCCTCATGATATCAATGTGGGAAACAGTGGGGATAAAGAAAAGATGAGGAGTGAATGAGCCAATTACCACCATCCCCCCTCCTGCCACAAATGAGGATTTTGCAGAGGGACAGAAAAGTAGTAGGATGAACATATGTGAGTACAGGTGCCCACTGAGAACCTCAGATCCTCTGGAGCTGGTATTACAGGTGGTTGTAAGCCACCCTATTCACTTGTTGGGAATCTAACTCAAGAGTGGTAGGCAATTTTAACTACTGATCCACTTTCCTAGGTAGTTTTTCCTCTCTGAGTCTAGAACTGTTGCACATCTAAAATTGATTAAATAATGATAATATGTCCACCCTGAATCATTCCTTATAATAAATGTCATCTATGGTAAGATGTTAGAGGTATTGGAAACTGAGAAAACTATTATCCTGTCAAATTTTCTGTAAACCATAAAAAGGAAAGTCATGCTTAAAATGTTCTGAAACATGTTCAAAAATCTACTACATCAGCTGGAGATCCTTGAAGAAGTGAAACAGGTGAAAGGTTGGAGAACACATGCAAAGATATTGAAGGGAGAAGAAAAGAACTGATTGTGTTTGTACCCCAAAGGTCAGGACATTCAATAATAGTTTATCTTGATGATTCTTACTGACAGGAAGAGTTTAAAAGTATGAAAACACTGACTTCTCTTTTTTGTCCTAAGCCAAATGTACTAGCATTCATCAGCTTCCCTCCTATTCAAGCATGACAGAGAGATGACTGATTTCTGGATAAGATTATCTGTGTAGTTTGCTGCTCCAGCCTGGTTTATTCCTGGCATCGGTCCGTTTCTGTTCCTTCATGAAGATATACTTTGCAGACCAGGTGACCCTAGTAGAACAAATTTCAACCCTTGTCCCATCCTTCAGCAAAGATGAGACTTGACTCACATCTCGCCATTCCTTCAGGTCACAGCAATTCTTTCAGAAATGGACACATGACCCAAATTTGTCCTGTTAGTCTCAGCACCTGGAGTTATAAGGAGAAGCTGTTTTTCTGCTACATGGCTGAGAAACAATCATCACATAGTTCTTTGTTAGGTCTGCCCCATAGAGAGGCCATCCCCCACCTCAGGAATGAAACAAATATGACAAAAAGCAGAAAATGTAATAGAGTCCCTGAGACAACCTGTAGCTCCGGGTCAATGAACTACAAAAACTCATAAAGCCTCTTAATTATTTGGCACAATAGTTTCTCTTTTCTTTCATCCTTCCTTCCTTCCTTCCTCCCTCCTTCTTTCTTTCTTTCTTTTCTCTCTTTCACTTAATCCAACATATTTCTTGCAAGGAAAAGAATACTAATAAAGTCTGTGGATGTTCTTCCCTAGAACCACTCAATTGAGGAGATAAATATCAAAAGGAAGTGTGACCAATATGGCAGATAAATGCTGCTAGCGCTGGAGATACAGTCCTGGGTAAGACGTCCTCATTCTGAGAGCATAAAGCTCTTCCGAGGTTGATTCAGGATACAGCATCCTGTATCCATCTGCCTATACCTAGATCTAAGGCTGCTTTTGTTCTCATACTAAATTGGTGAAAAAAAGAACAAGAAGTTCAGGAAATTCCCAACACACTTGAAAGCATTAGTGAGTGGTACAGAGCCTCTGGAGTTTTTGAGCACAGGGTGAAGGAGGAACTCTACATTCCCTACAGTGATGTAATAAAGTCCTGCCATGTGCTCCCCAGATTCCCTAAGTCTGATCCAGCTGCCCTTCTATTAGAAACAGGGTTTTCCATTAAACACTGGCTCCTACCTCCTGAGACCCAACAT
This sequence comes from Micromys minutus, assembly GCF_963924665.1. Taxonomy (NCBI): domain Eukaryota; kingdom Metazoa; phylum Chordata; class Mammalia; order Rodentia; family Muridae; genus Micromys; species Micromys minutus. The sequence continues at coordinate 9,780,191 of NC_137963.1, read as the reverse complement.
TAACTTCTGTCCTAAACTTCCTCCTAGATCCTCTTCTACCTCCTGGGACCCTTGGCTTAACTCTGACTGTGGCTTTGATTACACAGGAACAGATGAAGGTTCTTGGCAGGTGAGAAGCCTATATGTTACCTTCATCCAATCTCTTTTTGTGAAATCTGGATAAGTAAGAAAAGAAGCGGTTATGAAGTAAAATTAATAATTTCATTAATACTGCAAAGAAAATGATGCTCCAAGTCTCTGAAATAACAAAGAGGGGTGGTTTAAATTTAGTCAATGGATCTGAAGGAAGATATCTCCAAACAGAAAATATCTCCAAAGAGAAGATATTTGAGTTGAATCTTGAAATATGAGGGTTTTTGGAAACAGGTAGCTATTACATAAGAATATGACATTCCAAAAGAAGGGCATACACTGAGGCACTAACCTGGAAAGTTTGTTGTGGGAAGCAGCTTTAAGGAATTACCTGGGGCCAATAGTCAGAGGGAAGGACACTGAGAAAATGAGTTAGGAAAACCTAGCACAAGCCCAATCCAGAAGGTCGTCATGGACGTAAGGAAACTGATGAACTGCATCCAATAAAGGAACGGGAGCCATTCACAGAATTGAAGCAGAACAGTGGTACTGTACAATTTTGTTTAGAACAATTAGGTTGGACATCAGTTTGGTGGGGATACAGAAAGACTCATGGAATGTGGAATGGTATGATGGCTTAGGAGTGAATGTGGTATGTATTGGGGCTGAGGGCGAATATGGAGACACAGTTCTGAAGGTGGTGGCCCCTGGATGTTGAAAGAGAGAAAGGAGAATATAACCCACCCCCTTCAGTGTGAGCTCTTTGATGGTGAGACTCTGATGGCTTTCCTGCAAATTCCCAGGATGGGAATCTCACAAAGCAGGTGATCATAGCTTCACACCCACAAGAGAATGACGGCTGGTGAAAGCTGGAGTTTTTATCTGGAGCACAAAGTATGTGGCTGGCTTCACTAAAAGAGTAAAGCCACCCAAATAGGCTCCTCCCTCATTCTTGGAGACCTAATTGCTTCTTCCTTCTTCTCTCCGTCCAGTATTCACCAGGGAAGCTGAGCAGGCTTACCCAGATTGGTGAGGAAGAAAATCCAAATCATATCCAGGAAAGCTCTGCCTCAATTCTGCTGAGAAGAAAAGTGAATTTGGAAACCAGAAACTGCGTTAGAAGATGAACGTCCCCAGTATGGAAACAACTCTGAATGCTGAACACAAAAGGGCATGTTGTATGACAAGAATACTCATGGGAAAACTCAACACACACAAATCTATTTACCTCCAAATAGTGATCCTATTAAGAGATCAAACAATGGATACCACCAAAGTCCACCTTGATGAAACAATGATTATCTTCAGAAGTATGGGTGAGGGGTTCCTTACAGGGATGACAATGACTCAAATATTACATTACCAAAACCCAAACCTGAACAGGTGGCAAAAGTCACAAAGGCCGGGAACCTGGAACATACTGCATAACCTGAAGGCAGCTCAATAAACTGGAGAGTGTCCTTTCAAAGAGACTTTGATCTAAACCTCTTCTAGGTAACTCAGCTTTTTTCTGCTTCTAGGCAGTTCATAGGGCCTAAAATTCTTTGCAACTTAGCTTGCTTCCTCTTGGGACAGAAAACCTAATGAATCTTCTCAATTTCAGGGATGTCATGAAGCTATTTTGAGTTGTTTACTTTCCTGTTTAAGGAGCTTCCTTACTGAGGTATCCACTTTCTGGCCTTCCTTCTTTTTGAGCTTCATATGTTCTGTGGATGGTTTCTTGGGTATTCCAAGCTTTGTGGGCTAGTATCTACTTATAAGTGAGTACATACCATGAGTGTTCTTTTGTGACAGGATTACATAACTCAGGTGAAAATTCCATCCATTTACCTAGGAATTTCATGGTCATTGATTTTAATAGCTGAATTGTATATAGGTACCATAATTTCTGTACCCATTCCTCTGTTGAAGGACATCTGGGTTCTTTCCAGCTTATGGCTATTATAAATAAGGCTGCTATGAGCATGGTTGAACATGTGTCATACATTGTTTGATGTTGGAGCTTCTTTTGGGTATATGCCCAGCAATGGTATAGCAAGGTCCTCATGTAGTACTATGTCCAGTTTTCTGAGGAACTGCCAGACTGATGTCTGGAGTGGTTGTACCAGCTTACAACCCCACCAACAATGGAGGAGTGTTCTTCTTTCTCTACATCCTCACCAGCATCTACTGTCACCTGAGTTTTTGATCTTAGAGTGGGGTGAGGTGGAATCTTGAGGTTGTTTTATTTGCATTTCCCTGATGACTAGGGATGTTGAGCATTTCTTAAGGTGCTTCTTAGCTATTCGATATTCCTCAGTTGAAAATTCTTTGTTTCACTCTGTACCCCAATTTTTAATAAGATTGTTTGATTCTCTAGAGTCTAACTTCTTGAGTTCTTTGTATACATTGGATACTAGTCATCTATCAAATGTAGGACTGGTAAAGATCTTTTCCCATTTTACACTTTTTACAGTATCCCGTCCCTTATAGAAGTTTTGCAATTTCATGAGGTCCCCTTTGTTTATTCTTGATCTTAGAGCACAAGCCATTAGTGTTCTGTTCAGAAAAATATCTTCTGTGCCTATATGTTCTAAGGTCTTCCCTACTTTTGTTCTATTAGTTTCAGTGTACCAGGTTTTATGTAGAGATCTTTGATCCACTTGGACTTGAGCTTTGTACAAAAATGTAAGAAAGGATCGATTTGCATTGTTCTGCATGCTGACTGCCAGTTTAAAGGGACAAATAGAGAAGCAGGGATTTGACAAAAGATCATCCAGAGACTTTCTAACTTGGAGATCCACCCCATATTTACCCAATAAACCCAAGCACTATTGCTGATGCCAAGAGGTACTTACTTACTGGCAGGAACCAGATATGGATGCCTCCTCAGAGGCTCTGCCAGAGCCATACAGACACAACTAAGCATGCTTGCAAGCTAACCATCGGACTGAATATGTAGATCCCAATGAAGGTGCTAGAGAAAGGACTGAAGGAGCAGAAAGGATTTGCAACCTCATGAGAAGAACAACATTTCAACCAACCACACCCTTCACAACTCCCATGGACTAAAACACCAACCATTAAACACATATAAAGAAACCCATGACTCCAATTGTATATGTAGCAGAAAATAGCAGTGTCTGGCCTCAATGTGAGAAGAGACCTTTGGTCCAGCTTGGGCATGTTTTCCCAGTGTAGGGGATTGCCAAGGCACTGAGATGAAGAGGGTGATTGGGAGAGGGTGAACCTTCATAGACAAGATGAGAAGGAGGGGGGTGGAAATGGGAGGGGGAAGGGGACAACATTTGAAATGTAAATACAAAGAGTATCCAATAAAATAATTTAAAAAAATAAAATGGTATGCTAAACAAATACAAAAAAAAGGAGTGTCCTTACAGGATAGAATGTTTCAGTGTCAAGGAAACTGTTACATAACAAGTCCAGATGGGCCAGCATGATTGAGCAGATGAATGAATCTCAGCGTTTTCCTATTACATGGCAGTGCATGAAGAGTCATGGCAAACTAATACTCGAAGAACCAAGCAGGAAAGAAACCCCCAGCAATATAAGGAGGCTATCCCAAAGTATCCCAAAACCTAGTGTCTCACATCAGGTCATAGGTCACAGAGGTTTGGATGACTGAAGTTGGACTTGGTTGGCTCTCATAATGTAGCTTTTCTTCTGCCTTCACATCAATAAAGGTTGCCTGGAAATGGTCTCAGCCTGAAGGTTTATCCAGAGTCACTCCATTTGCCTCTCAGTCTCCTGAGATAGAAAATCTGTTCTCCTCATGGAAAATAGCCATGCAAAAGTTCAAATCAAACCACACAAGTATAGAAAGTTCCCTGACAGTTCGTTGGTCAAAAAAAAAAAAAAAAAAAAAAAAAAAATTACGCTCAGCCTAACACACTCTACAAAGGGTAATAAGTTGAGCAGAGATGAGAACAAGTCATCATATTACAGTGCAGTGATTGAGACCAACTGTCCATCCTATCATGTGGCATAGTACTTACATAGATTCTCCAGGCTCCCTCCAGACCCAGTCGTCAATAAGACAGAATTGTAATGCAAAATGCTCTTACCTAGAGGGGCATGCAAAATGCATGAGAACCACATCTAATGGAGGTCTAGTTAACCATATCATCTGGGGCCTCATCCACTTACTCAGATAACCCACGAATCTAAAGCAATTAGAAGCCTCTTTAAAAAGATGAGGTTGTGGAGGGTCTACAAATTTGGCAATCTACTTATGAAAATGCTTTATTCACACCTTTTTGGGAGGATCAAAGTGGAGATTTCCTTAGCAAATTCCATCCACGTATGTCATAGCCACCAAGGTTAGATATAATGTCATCTATTTCTCTGTCCGTGAGCTCCCCCCACCTGCACAGCACTTCATGCATCTTTTATCAATACCTTAACACCTTTATAAAATATTGATTGTTCATTCCCATGGTCCAGCCAACAGTCCCAAAATGAGCATGTGTACTGATGGAGTTCAGGGCACCCTACAAATGACAACAGCCACTTGACAAGGGGGGGTGGGGCAACTCAGAAGACCTGCCAGCCCCAGCATGGTCAAGATCCTGAGGAAGCAAATGAACACTGTGTTTTCTAATGAGAAAATGAGGGTCTAGGAGGAGGGTTCACGAGATGGGAGATGAAAGGAAATTAAAAGGTCAGAAGGAAGGAAGAGGAAGCACATGAGTTGATGGTGGGACCAAGCTGAAAGCCTGATCATCAGACAAGCTTGTTGTTAAATTTAACGGGCTGTAGGGGTTGATTGCTGAATCTATAAAATGAGCTATTAATTTGCTGTACTAACAGGATAGAACCTGGCTTATGCAAATTGACTTGAAAGCAGCATCAGCTAGAACAGAACACTTCAGGTCTCTCCCAACTAAAAGTTTCTACTAATGAGGCTCAGCCTGCTGGTTGTGATGCCCAGTGAGTGCTGGGTGCCTGAGGGACTCTCTTCTAGCTCTTCCAGGAGTCAGAATCTGGATCTGTCCCATAACCTGGTACAGTACTGGATACTAAGGTCTACCACAATGTTCATATAATTTTTATTTTTTGCTAGTTATTAGCCTTTGTCTTAGCTCCACCGCTTCCACCAGGAAGGGTTTAATGAGAATAACCCTGGAATCTCCATCATCTCGACCATCAATTAACTCAGAGTAGTATCTGCAAGCTCTGAGTGTCTGTTAAATGAGAGAACAGGAGGAAATATGAGAAACTCTTGAGAACTCTGACTCTCATATGCCAACACTAAGATAATTTGAAGATGAAGCCTGTTGACCAATGTTTTATGGTGCTCTGGACTGAAGTTGGCTTCATGAAGTACAGCTTCATGCCAATGCTGATTTCCTATAGGACTATTGATTTCCCATTGCACGCCTCACCTTAGGGCAGAAGTTCTCAGGTTGTTGGACAGAAACCTATTTGGTGGTTGGCTCCTTTCACAGGGGTCATCTATGACTATCGGAAATCTCAGATATTTATATTACAATTCATAATAGTAGCAAAATTACAGCTATGAAATAGTCACAAAAATAATGTTATGGTTGGGGAATCACTTCAACATGAGAAACTATACTAAAGAATTAAACCATTAAAATAGTTGAGAGCCATTACTTTAGTGTCTCAGAGAGACTAATGGCTTTAGCTTCACCAGACTGCTGGAAAGCTCAAACTGATATAGAAAGAAAAGTATTTTAAAAAATCACAATGTTCTGTGACTATATTATGTAAAGAAGGAGAAGGTTTTAGAGATAACATAATCTCATACCAATTGTGTGGCTTCAAGGAAGACCACAGAACCTCTTTGCTCAGTCTCCATACCAATGAGACTGGATTAATAATCCAGCTATAGGACTGTTAGAATTAAATGAATTTGTCCAGTAAGATGACGCAGTGGGTAAGAGGTGTCTACCAACAAACATAATGTCCTAAGTTTGATTTTCTGCTTCCACGTGGTAGAAGGTGAGAACTGACTCCTGGAAGTTGTCTTCTGGCCTCCACATGCATGCTTGGCATGACTCCCTCACCCAATAAATAAATAAACAAACAAACAAATAAGTAAAGAAGTCATGCGGATTAAAGCCTATAAGGAAGTAGGGAAGTACTGAGAGAACACAATGGCATGGGCTGCATCCAGCCTTTGCTGGAATGGGTACCATGGGAAGTGAGCAAATAGATGGAGAAGTGATGGGAAAAAAAAGAAGGGAGTAAGTAGGTGGTGGAGAGGTGGAAGACAAGGTGATGCCATGTGATTTTAGCGCTATGAAAAGAAGCGGAACTGGAGACGTGCAGGTGGCAGTTGTCTTTGCTCAATGGGAAATGCTGAATTACACTGCCCATCAATAGAGCCTATAACAGGTGCCAGCTCAAATGGATCTGTGCCTTCTTCTTTTGAGAAAACTGACCATTGTAGGAATCACCATAACTCGCAGAGCTGCACCCTAGCCCGGGAAGAACAGCAGTACTTGCAGAGTAGAGAACAAAAGCTGATTCGACATGTCCTGCTCTGTTTACTTCTCATTATTGGTCTAGTTGCTGATCTTTCTTGTTGGTTGTGTGACAGTTCAACCATGTGAGCAGATGAATCTATGTTGAATATCAGCTTTATTGCTCTATATTTAACTTTGGCCAGGGATTTGTTTCCTTTGGCATCTTAGAATTGGACAAACATTTTTAGCATCCTAGCTTTCGAAAGTAGATGTCATGGCTGACACGTTACATGGCACATGCAGGTGCCACTATAATATGCAAGTATGTGATGGAGAAATGGGAGAGAGAGAACCAAAAAGGTTTACGCTCTCTGAAGAGACTGAATCTGGAGATGTGAAGGTGGTGAGCCTGATGTTAGCTTCAGTGCCATATGAGACCAGGGTGAAGTTCTGGCCTTTGCTGTCTCCAAGAGCCATGTCTTGGTCTGTAAACCTGTAGCACCGGGATTCTGTGTCAATGTCTGTGGCTCATATTACCACCAAAGACCATGTGGATATCTCTGTTCTGGGATGCTTCCTGACGCTATGTAGATGACTGAGGGATGAGCAGAGCTGGCCTTACCCCTCTTTGGGTAGCATGGGAGAACTGCACCCCCACACCCACTGCAGCACTGCAGAGAGCAGGCCCTCCACTTTGCCTGGATGTATAACAAAGTTGGCTCTAATGGAGGGAAGCTAGCCTCAAGGGCGTGAGCACAGCAGAACTGGCCCTACCTCACGAGGGGAGTGTCTGAGAGTTGGCCCTGATGGTCTGGGAATGTGGGAGAGCCAGTCCCACCTTCTGCCAGTTGCAACAGATAGAAATGCTGGCCTGCTTCTTGCTTCTCAACTGAGCAGAGCAGGAGAGCTGGCTCTGGTGCATGGATGCAGGAGAGCCGGCAGTCAGACCAACCCATCTAGATCCAGGCCCAGATCCAGTGAGTTAACCCAGTCCATGTACCCCATCTATGAAGTACCGGAACACGTGAAGAGGCCAGTCCTGCAGAACTAAAGCTGCAGAATCTCAGTGACACGGGGCAACCACAGAACATCTGAGAAAAGTCCCAGGGAGCATCCATATTGAAAGTGTCTCAAACCAGACCATGACTCATTGCGATGATGATCGCTGGCAGGACAAAGGGGTACATTGTGTGACACACTGGGACACACCGCAGCTTCCATGGCAAGGGCAGCGGGTGGATGTGGAGGGACAAGGAGATTAGTGGGATTGGGGGTACATGATGTGAAATTCACAAAGAATTAAAAATGGTTGTAAAAACTCTGTTTATAATACTTGTAGGATGTAGCTTAGATACTATAACACTATGATGTCTAGAATTTCCTTACTTGTTACATAATTTTAAGACTGAAATACAAAATTAAAATGTTCTTTCAGTCAAAAATGATTAACAATTTTAAGGTGGGAATGTTACAACATTAAATCAAGCTCAAAGCAAGCCCCTGTGCAAGACTTTAGGTGAACTCACAGGTCACATACATCTGAACCATGCTGGACCATGCTGGGCACTAAAGTACGCTCAATCCTTCTCTGCCACCTCAGACTGGGCCCCATTCAACACAAATAAATAAGATTTTGGAACATTTTTTGAAAAAGAAATGAGTTATTTCCAAAGCAATTTTATTTTTCCTCCCTTGAGGAGCAGAGATTCCCTCATCATGATAGGCACCAGATAAAGAGGGAGAGACAAATCAACTCTCTGGGTACTGACAAGGGCTGTAACTAGAGCAATGGATTTCTGGGACTGGGGAGGTATTAGAGCAGGGTAATTGTGGCCAGCAGTATGTGCCACACATGACAGGGTAACAGGGGCAGATTCCTGAACACCTCATCTTCCTTCTCATAGAATTTTAGTGGATCCACGTCCAGTGTCTTCAAGAGAGTATCCATTATTTCTGTAGCTTAATCACTGACTTTCTAGGTCTGATTTTCTATCTACCATCCCATTTTATACTACAGAGCTTTAATTGGTCTATTTTCTCACTGAGATCATACTTTCATGGGTCTTCCAACACCCATCTCTCTAGGCATAGTCTTTCTCTTACAATGAATTCTTCCCAAATTTACAGTATTTTTTCTTGAACTGAACATTCCATGTCTTTGAGGAAATAGACACAGTAGTTATTAAGAAACAAAGACTATCCCAGTCAACATTTGCTGCACTAACAAGCAACCCCCAATCATGATGTTTTAATACATCCATCCCTATCTGTACACATCATCAGAGGGCCATGTACTGATCATGAATCAACTCTTTGTGTCTCTTTCTTAGGTCTTCTCAGTCTTATTTTATGTGTTTTCTCTTTCTGGGACCAAGGTTTTACACAAAAATTTTTTTAGAGACATGCTATTTTCTACCCCAGCATATTTTTATTAGTTATTTGAGAGTTTCCCACTATGTACCCCTCTCATACTGGCTTCCAATTCCTCCCTGGACCACCCTCTTATTCTTGTTCTGTCCCCCCACCCCAAAACCCAGAAAGTCCAATTTGTGTTGCTCACATATATACAGGAGCATGGTCAAACTTCTATTGGCCGGCCTCTTAAAGAAATGAGTATACACACACACACACAAACAAACACACACACAAACATACACACACACACACACACACACACACACACACACAACTGTGAAAAGCTATGCTTCATTATCCTTATCACAATTCCTAAGGAGTCTCGTCAGTAGCTTCCTCTCCGGACTATTTCCTGGGGGAGCTAGGAAAATGGGACTGACAAACAAGCCTCCGATGTCCCTCATTCTCACTCATTGGTTCCACTGCAAAAGAAGCTTCCTTGCCCATGGTAGTCAGTACCAGTATGGATCATGGACTACTGCATGGATTGTGTACCAGAAATAAAGGACATCAATATGGTTTTTAGTAGCAGCACAGATGGCTGGAGTATTTTGATAAGTCTTAATCTACAAATGAACCATTCTTCATCTCAAATATCTTGTTGCTCCAAATCAGGTGATAATGGAGTTGAGCAGTGTTGCCAAGGCAGGAGCTAAACAAGGTTCAAGCTACTGTACATCAACTAGTCCCCTGCTTTGCCCACTGAGGCACAACCATCATCTTTTTTGAAGCCTGCATTCCCATGCTCTCCTTCTCTCAGCATAGTGAGCAGCAGCAATAGCAGCCTAGCTGTTGAGGAAGGATAAGACAGCCTGATCCCTTCAGTAGCCCAAGGTATAGCCCTACTCAACAGTGACATGTTTCTTTGCCAGAATAACAAGAGGGCACAGAGATAATATCCAAATTAACAAAATCAGAAATAAAAGGGGAGACATAACAACAGAAACTGAGGGAATTCAAGAAATCATTACATCCTACTACAAAAACCTACACTCAACAAAACTGGAAAATCTGGAGGAAATGGACAGATTTCTAAACAGATACCAAATACAAAAGTTAAATCAGGATCAGATAAACCATCTAAATAATCCCATAACACCTAAAGAAATAGAAGCAGTCATCAAAAGCCTCCCAAACAATAAAAGCCCAGAACCAAAGACATTCAGTACAGAATTCTATCACATCTTCATAGAAGACATAATACCAAATACTCTCCAAACTATTCCACAAAATAGAGACAGAGGGAACACTACCTAACTCATTCTTCAAAGCCACTATTACACTCATTCCTAATCCACACAAAGATCCTTCAGACCAATCTCCCTCATGAACACTGATGCAAAAATAGTAAATAAATGTTTTGCAAACTGAAGCCAAGAACACATAAAAGTGATGATTCACCATGATCAAGTAGGTTTCATCCCTGGGATGCACAGATGGTTTAATATACAGAAATCCATCAACGTGATCCGTGATATAAACAAACTCAAAGAATAAAAACCCATATGGTTATCTCACTAGATGCTGAGAAAGCATTTGACAAAATTCAACACCCCTTCATGCTAACAGTCTTGAAAGGAGCAGGAATCCAAGACCCATACCTAAACATAGTAAAAGCAATATACAGCAAACCAGTAGCCAACATCAAACTAAACAGTGAGAAACTTGAAGCAATCTCACTAAAGTCAGGGACATAACAAGGATGCTCACTCTCCCCCCATCTATTCAACATTGTACTGGAAGTTTGGGCCAGAGCAATTATATAACAAAAGGACATCACAGGAATATAAATTGAAAAGGAAGAGGTCAAAATATCACTATTCACAGATGACACGATAGTATATGTAAGTGACCCCAAACATTCCACTAGAGAAATTTTACAGCTGATAAACAACTTCAGCAAAGTGGCTGGATATAAAATTAACTCAAACAAATCAGTAGCCTTCCTCTACTCAAAAGATAAACAGGCTGAGAAAAAAATTAGGGAAAAGATACCCTTCACAGTAGTGACCAACAATATGAAATACCTTGGTATGACCCTAACTAAGCAAATGAAAGATCTGTATGACAAGAACTTCAAATCTCTGAACAAGGAAATTGAGGAAGATCTCAGAAGATAAAAAGATCTCCCTTGCTTGTGGATTGGAAGGATCAACATTGTAGAAATGGTCACCTTACCAAAAGCAATCTTCAGATTCAATGCAATCACCATCAAAATTCCAACTCAATTCTTCATGGAATTGGAAAAACAATTTACAAATTCATCTAGAATAACAAAAATACTAAAATATCAAAATTTATTCTCAACAACAAGAAAACTTCTGTGAAATCACCATCCCTGACCTCAATATTTATTACAAAGCAATTGTGTAAAAAAAAAAAAATTGGTATTGGTACAGAGATAGGCAGGTAGATCATTGGAATAGAATAGAAGATCCAGAAATGAACTCTCACACATATAGTGACAAAGGAGCTGAAAACATTTAATGAGAAAAGAACAGCCTTTTCAACAAATGGTGATGATTCAACTGGCAGTCAGCATGCAGAAAAATGAAAATAGATCCTTTTTTAATCTCCTTGTACATAGCTCAAGTGCAAGTGGATCAAAGATCTCCACATAAAACCAGGTACACTGAAACTATTAGAAGAAAAGGTGGGGAAGAGCTTAGAACACATAGGCACAGGGAAAATTTTTCTGAACAGAACACGTATGGTTTATGCTCTAAGATCAAAAATTGATAAATGGGACTTCATAAGGTTGCAAAGTTTCTCTAAAGCTAAGGCACTGTCAAAAAAACGGCAGCCAACACACTGGGAAAGGATCTTTACCAATTCCATATCTGATAGAACTCTAATATTCAATATATACAAAGAACTCAAGAAGTTAGACTCCAGAGAATCAAACAATCCTATTAAAAAATGGGGTACAGAGCTAAACAAAGAATTCTCAACTGAGGAATACTGAATGGCTGAGAAGCACCTAAGGAAATGCTCAACATCCTTAGTCATCAGGGAACTGCAAATCAAAACAACCCTGAGATTCCACCTCACACCAGTCAGAATGGCTAAGATCAAAAACTCAGATGACAGCAGATGCTGGTGAGGATGTGGAAAAAGGGGAACACTTCACTACTGTTGGTGGGGTTGTTAGCTGGTACAACCACTCTGGAAATCAATCTGGCGCTTCCTCAGGAAATTGGACATAGCACTACCTGAAGACCCAGCAATTCCACTTCTAGGCATATACCCAAAGATGCTCCAACATACAATAAGGACCCATTTACCACCATGTTTATAGCAGCCTTATTTATAATAGCCAGAAGCTGGAAAGAACCCAGATGTCCTTCAGTAGATGAATGGATACAGAAAGTGTAGTACATTTACACAATGGAGTACTACTCAGCTATTAGAAAAAATGACTTTATGAAATTCCTAGGCAAATGAATGGAACTAGAGAATATCATCCTGAGTGAGGTAACCCAGTGGCAAAAGAACACACATGATTTGTAGTCACTGATAATTGGATACTAGCCCCAGAAATCTCTGAATACCCCAGAAACAACTCTCAGACATTATGAAGCTCAAAAAGAATTAAGGCCAAAATGTAGAAGCCTCAGTCCTTAGAAAAAAAAGAAAAGTATGTATATTCATTGTCTATTATTATGTAACAAATTTTGTGAGCTATAATAATATTTTATAAAATAAATATTTTTTTTAATTTCTAATGGAGATAATAGACTTAGCAACTGATACGTGCATTACAAAATCTTCCCCATGTGAAAAGTGCACATAAGCATTACTCATTATCAATGGCGTATTTTAGAATTTACTACAAGTAATCTTAATTTTACTGCATTCACTTCATTGGACCATTTATTTATTCACTCAATAAACATTTTCTTTGTATCCTACAGTATTAGCCAATCTCCCTATGACAGGCTTTAGCTTGGAGTCATTTGTATTCTGTTATTAAATCCCTTGGCTCCCAGATTTAAGAAACTCTATCATCATGAGTGACCTCACAAATGTACACAATACTCCAACCATAAGAATGTCCTAGAGACTTTTTTCCTCTTGGCCTGGTTCCATTTCAATCTGCAGGATCTACAATCGGTGCAGTAAGAGAACATAGGCCCATAAAACTTTAATTAGTTTCATGGAGTTAAAATTGCTTTCATGGGTAGAAAGAATAAGGTGGAGGGAGGTTAAGACTAAAGCAAAGGGAAAAAAGTTTGGGGTGGGGGAGAAGAGTCTTCTGCTAAGGTAAAAATAAATTGTCTACATTTTGCTGGAAATGCTGAAAATGTCTTCTGGCCACACCAAGGAAACGCCTTTGTAAATTACTCAGCTATTCAAAAGAATGAGAACAATGAGGAAACACTGAGCTGGATGCTCATTTGGGTTTCCAGTTCAAAAAAGAGAGCTGGTAGTTCCCTTTAAAGATCAATAGGAAAATAAGGAAAAAAGAAGAGGACGGAAAAGACAGGCTTTGCCCCAGTGTACTCCAATATGACCCTGACAATTTTATCTAACAGAAAACACACAAATCTCAGCCATGCTATTATTGTCTCAGTGGCCCTTGGCAAAAAACTAATTTTTGAGCTATGGTTTTCTCCATTGAGGTTCAGGGAAAGCAAAAGTATCCCTGTAGGTTTTCAGAAAACTGATATTTGTGTGGTGACACTTTGCCCATGCCTGGACTTGAAAAGCTACACAGAAAACTCTACATAATTCCTATATGAGTCAGGTGCACCCAAAGTAACAGAACTATTAGGATGGGTTTCAGTACAAAGAGAGACACATCATATCAAATTGGTTCATGAATACTGGCAAGGCCCGTGACCAGCAGTTAGTAAGCCAGAGACACAGGATAACGAATTATGTCACCCAAGGCTAAAGATGATGACAACTAAAAATCCCATTTCCACTTGGGTTCAAAAACAAAACAAATTTATGTTCCAGCTCAAGGTAGATGTCAGAGAGTTACTCCATCTTTTACATTAGAGGAGCAGTCTTCAGTCCCATCTGGAATTTCAACTGGTTGAATGAACCAAATCCACATTAGGGAAGACAAATATGTTTCCCTCAGCCCACTGATTTAAATATTACCATCATGAAATAAAAATCAGAGAAATGTTTAATATTTTCTCAAATATATGAGCGCCTTGCAAAGCAGTCAAATTTTTGTATGAAGGTATCCATCACGGCTCCTAAGATTTCTCTCCCATGTTAAGGTATTTGAAAACTAAACTGCCATATTTCTCATAGAAGCACAAATTTGGATGGTCAAGTCAGAGCAACTAAAGCTCAGGAAGCATAATACCATGGTCATTTATCAGGAAAAATGTTACTCTGTAAGCCTACTTCTAATCTGTTAAACAGAGAGAATAATGCTGTTGATAATGAAATACTATGGAGAGATGACAAAAAGAGATATGAAAGTGGGTGGGAAGGGAGATAATGTAGTCAAGTACAATGTAATGTAATGTACTCTGGAACTCACACATTCAGAAGAAACCAGGGTATGGCCATTGCATCAGACACATATGCCTTGTGTTGCAAGTAGCATACCCTAAAGATGCATAATCAACTCATGTGCCAAGAATTCTAAATTTAGTTTGAAGGTTGATTTATTCAATATCTCAGCAACATTAGAGCTCTGGAGCAGTCCCTCTGAGACTGCCATGAGCCTATCCATCAAGCCCTCAGAATAGTTCATGTTCCTTACTGAATAGTTGCCAACATCAGAAAGAGCAAAATGATTAGAGAAATGGCTTTCTCATCTTCTATGGTGCTCTCTTGCCACAGGACAATCCTGAGTCAGCCTAGGAGATTGTCATGTCTTCTACATGACCTTTGCTAAAAAGAGTACCATCACTAAGATGTTTTGGCTAAGTCTTTGTAGAAGATGCTCGAGACATTGGCCTCAATCAAAATCAAGGTTCAGTCAACAGGAGGAACTCAACACTCAGCCAAAAGTGGTGATTGTTGTTTTAAATAAAAGCAATATGTCAGTTATATAAAGAAAAAATAGAAAAAGACTTAGTTCAAAAAAGCTTTACCTAGATAAGGCAGGTTATGTTTCTTATGTAAGGCCCATGTTTCTAAATTAAATCAAGCTGGTCTCAGAAGATGTAAGTAGAAATGAAGGAACAAGGCCGTAGAAAGACTGGATTCAACAAACACAGTCAGTTCTTAAGCAATGACATCATAGGATCACCAAACAGGTTTGAGGAAAGTTGAATTCTCAGTGGTAAATAGTAGTTTATTATTAATTCCTTTACTTTGCTCTAAAAGGTATGTCTTATTAATTTTGTATTATGCTTACTTAGTTTTGCTATTTGCTCATGAATACTTTATCTTTTGTTGATAAAGCTGGAAGATCCAGAGTTTTTGTTTCTCTTGATTTTGAATCAAAGAAGAGGATGAGCATTAGCTGTCAGTTACATGGTACCTATTTACCCCTTGGGGACATGTGACACCTCCTGTGGGAAAAAATACTGCAGAACAGAGAAAACTCTGGAAGAAATGTATATTGCAAAAAGATACTGCCCATAGTGGTACTTACTAAATGTTGGTTGAATTTATTAATTTTCAAGTGCTGTTAAATACACTAGAGTAAGAATAGATCATCACATAGAGATATTTAATTATGTTGAGTTGTTAGGTTGATTGATTGAGATGCTTGGTTGGTTGAAGATTGGTTAATTGATTGATTGGTTAATTAGAGGCTGGTGAGTTAATTAGTTTTTTGGTTATAAGGTCATTTTATTGTTTGATAGACTGGTGAGTTACTTGTTGGTTATTAGATTTGAACATTGGCTTTTTAATGGTAGATGGTTTGGTGGGTTGGTCATTTGGATGGTTGAAATATTAGTGTTTAGTGAGTTGGATGGCAAGTTTGTTCTTGTTACATGTAAAGCACTCAGTACAAATTTTCAAAAGACACTGAGTATGCGTAGGACATGCAGAGTAATCTATTCATTTATCCACTTCCAGGACAGAATGTATTATGTACTGTGGAAGAGAGGGGAACAAACTTAGTCTCAGCTGAACAGGAGAGAGGATAATAGAAATAAAATGCAGAGGATAAAGTCCTTAGGCACATAGGCTCTAGTAACTATTTAAAGTTGGAACTTTACATTACTACAAGCTTCCCAGATGGCCTGAAAAAACATCTGACCCTCCGTAGTAAGATTCTGATTAGAATTAAATAAGAAATATATGACAAGTGTTTAGTAGTGACCTAGACTAAGACGTATATATACAATTATATCAAGAAAAGTAACACAGACATAAAGTGAATTAAAAAATGTGAACGGATGTTTTCCTATCAGAGCTTGGAAAGAAGCACCATTTGAAGAACTGGGTTAGAGGAAGAATGCAGGCAAGCCCAGAATGTCAGGAAGAATAAAAGACATTTTTTAGAACTATAAAAAACTGAAAATAAGAAGAGATAATGCTGGGTAGACATGGTGCAAACTAAAACGCAGAGCTTCACATTACTGTCTCTGTCTCCCATGATGGAAGCCCCTCTTTGAAAGAGTTGGGTTGGAAAGATGCTAGAAAGCAAAGGAATAGTTAGTTATAAGCTCCGTGGGGGTCAAATCTTTTTAGAACAAGTATGGAGGTTGGCTTTGAGTTGAGTGAGGAGCCAGCCTATCTAGACTATAGGCAGGCTGAAGAGGGATAAAACAAGTGATGTTCCACCTCCATCTCAGACACCACTGGTAATGAAATTATCTTCACCATACACAGGTATACAGACCTATGATCCTCAGATCTTCAAGAGTAAATCTTGAACATGTAGATGTTTATGCTTAGGATAGGCTAAGAAAAATGAAGGAGCTGGCTAACTAACCTCAAATAGCATTTTGCCCAACCTTTGTTCACAATCCTCTTATGACACTTTTCTTTAGAAGCAAAGGGTGATGCCCAATTGGCTATAATTTGTCTACTTCAGAGTGTTGGTCTCCCTCACCTTCTGTGACCCCAACACTTCCTGTCTGCCAATGGCGCCAGATTTTGGAAGGAGTGGGTTTTTAGGAGAGCATGACCAGATATTCGAGTCATGAAGCTATGCCAAGAGAAAATAACAGCAGCATTCTGAAATGCAAATTCTATCAGATGTGTAAATATTAGTCCAGATGAAGAATAATTTCAAATTAACCCACTCAACATATGTACAAAATAGAAGAAGAAGCTATTAGTAATTGGAGAGAAGAAAACAAAAAAAAAAAAGACAAAGGGGCCCTGCAGAAACATTGCATGTGAGAAAGAAAAGTATTTATATATTGGTCAGAACAGTTGATATGTTTGGTTTAAGAATCAATTAGTCAGATGAAAAGGCAAATTTCTCTAAAAGATGATTTCACTTGTTAGTGGTTAAAGTAAAAGAAAATTAATGAAAAGCTAGGCAGAGCAGGTCATGTCTGTCATCCCAGCACTTGGTAGGCTAAGACAGGAGAATCTCAAGTTTAAGTGCAGTATAAGAAACATGGTGATTTCAGGTTAGCTTGGAGTACACAGTGAGACCCTGTCTCAACAGCATCAACCACAGCAACAACAAAAAATTATATTAAATGAGTAAGCTACACCCAGAAATAGATGTACTAATATCCAGGTAACAGTTCCAGAAACAATAAATGAAAAATAGATTTTAAAATTTTGTTTGAGGAAACAGTAAGAGAGAAATAAATATTCAATTTGAAAGTCAAGAAAGCTATAGAGATAGCTTAGTTGGTACAGGTGCTTACTACACAAGAATGAGAACCAAGTTCCACCCCTGGAACCCACAGGAAAAAGACCTAGGTGCAGACAAACAAGTCTGTAATTACAGCACAAGGAATAGGGATGGGAGCTACCCTGGGGTTCATTCTCCAGCCAGACTAATTGGTGAGCTCCTATCCAAATAAGAGACCATCTACAAACAAACAAATGAAAAAGCAACCAAACAAAAAGATGGCATCTCAGGAACAACATCCAATGTTGTCTCCTGGTTTCCACGTGCACCACACATAGGAAGTGTCATGACCACACATTTCCTGGTGAAAAGAAAACAGAGTGAGGTCACGTTGGATTAGAAAGGGGTATAGATCTCTTAGATCCAAATTCTAGTGTGACCTTAGCCCTTGAGACCATCCAGGACCAAGGTAGAGAATGGCATGCTTACCCCATTATTCATGCCTTCCATGATTTTCATCACAAGTCACAGTTTTCCAGATGAGTTTCCTCATGGATTCTGAGACATATGGCTTTCTCCACAAGCATAAGAGGGGCAAGCTCCACCTCTTTGTTCTCAAGAGTAAACAGAGCACAAGGTTGCCAGTGAATAATTGCTTGTCAGATCAATTGACTCATACTTCATATAAGATACTTATATATCTCACTACTCAGTCAACAATTGTAGCCCAGTCTCACTCACCAGTGCATTCAGCTGGTGTTCAGCCTAACATTCCACCTCACTGGACTCACCAATTAATCCAGCCCTGCTCATCCTCCAGGTCCATCCCAGGTTAGATTCTCTCATAAATTAAACATTTTCTTGACATGTTGAACCCGACTTCCCAAAATCTGTGCATCAGAATTGTCTAGGATTTGGTAAAAAGGACAGGAGGACCCTTTTGCTTTCTTTCAGTGGCTTTTTATAGATCAACAAATGACATTGTTTAATCTGATCCTATCCCCAGAGTGTTAGCATAGTCCAAAGTGAAGGTTCCAATTCAAATAAGAGACTGTCTACAAACAAACTAAAAAGCAACCAAACAAAAATGAGATAACATCTCAGGACCAACACCCAAGGTTGTCTCCTGGTTTCCACATGCACCACACACATGAAGTGTCATATTCTCACATGGAATGTCTCCATCTCACACGAATGTCCAGATTTGGAATATGTGTCTCCTAGTACCATCCTCTTATCCCATCTGCCTACTCAGCCCCATTATTGGACTTAATGACATAGATCAAATCCAAAGAAAGGAAGGCTTGCTGTGGTCAGACATATCTGGTTTCCTGACTCCATCACCAGCTGTTCCATCTTAGACTACACTTCCCTGAAAGCACACCCATGTGTGTAAGTTGACATTTCTTTAGCTTCAAACGTGAAAAGCATAGACATCTGTGGACCATGAAAGCCACTGCTGTTCTCATTCTGCACCTATTGGCATTAGCTCTAACATCAGATAGATCTGGTTCCATTCCAAATCTAATGTTGACTAGTCAGCCATCAATCACACTTCTACCTGGGCCCCAGCTACCTCCCATCTTAAAAGCTTACACTGGTCAGAGGAAGGAAAGCTAATCATGTGTATGAAGTGCTAAGCACTATCTGAGGCACACCAAGCATTTGACACTGCTTTCTTCCCAAGATTCCTTGTTAAAGGGACTTCCATGAGCTCTGAGTTCATGTACCCTGTTCACAAATGAATCTCTGTATAAAGTGGGAGGTACTCAGGATATCTTTGTTGACTAAATAAATAGATTCATGAGCAAATGGTTGAATGAGAACCTTCCATTTGGACTATGCTAACACATTGGTGGGAAAATCAAATTGAACAATGTTATTTGTTGATTTGGAATAAGCCACTGTAATGGAGCAAAAGGGTCATTCCTGTCCTTTTACCAAATCCTAGACAATTCTTATGCAGAGATTTTGGGAAGGCAACCTCGCCATGTCAGGAAAATGTCTAAATTCTCAGGAGATGAGTATGTTGTTATGCCGCACAATCTCAGCCTCTAATACTTAACATTATAAGCTCTGCTAATAACTCCAGGTCACCTGTCTGGGGAAGAAAGATAAGGATTTTAAATTTTAGTACATTAGCATGTATAATCTACCACGGATGCTGTTGACTTGGAGAGAGATTTTTAATTTGCTTCCCCCTAGTTGGCCCCTGAGAACATTTATTTCCAGAGAAGCTAATGGAAAGAGCTGATTACAATATGGCTCCACTTGAGAACCTTTATGCCATTTTATGAAGAACAGGCCTCCATACATACAGCCCAGATAAGCCCTGTTCCCTGAGGAAGTAAGTGTCCCTGGAAAGACACAGAAGAAATAACAGCCTTAGGCCTGAAGCTGAGTTTTCCTAGCAGTCATCTTGTGTGACTTTCTACAAACTGCATCACATGTACGTGTCCAGCTATTCACTCATTTATTTGTGTCCTCACTAAGTCACTTAAACAGTGCTGGCTTAACACTAGTATGATTTTATAACATAGTCAAGGTTTTTAACATAATAGTGAATTCGAGATGGCCATTGATAATTTGAGCTTCCACTACTCAAGAGCTACAGAGTAGGGGCTATGTCTGGAACTACTCACTGTCTCAGAAGCACTGCATGAACTTCTCTAAGGCTACCACACTGGCAAAGACACTGCAGGGGATTTTGTGGTCACTTTTAGCTGAGCTGAGTCCAGCCTTCTCAGCATCATTACCAGGATACCAGACATGCCAGGGAGTGGCCCATCTTGGAAATGGACTCCTGCTCACTAGCTGCTCTGCTAGGTTGCATGCTGATCAGTGATTGGCTACACAGCTGAGGCTGTCACAAATTCCTGCCCCCCAAAATAATGAACAAGATAAAACAGTCATGTTAAGTCCAAAATTTTTAAAGCAGTTTACTATATAGCAAGAGACTATCATGATGTCTTTTGTACGGGGACCATCAGAGGACATACAGATGCAATCCCAGGTCTTTCCTCTTGTGTTTTTCTCGTTTGGTGTTCAGTACCTGTGATGGCAGATATGAATCCAAAGAGAAGAAGAGAGTAGAAGAAAGGAAGATCAAACACAAACAAATCATGTTGAAGAGGGAATGGAAATAGTAACATGGTCCTTTTTTTTTTCTCTATTTTACCAGTGAAGAAAATGCAAGGTGAAACTGACCTGCACATCCATTCACCTAGTATAACAGATTCCTTTAAATAAAACATCTACTTTCGTGAAAGGAAGTGGGACATTGGAAATCAATACATATGGACACAATGAATCAAGCCTGTGTGCAATATTTCTGAAAAACAAAACTGGAAAGTTTTATATTTGGGTATTGCTTCTAGAAAAATTAATCTGGTAGGTAGACAATGACTTGCATTGAAAATATGCATCAAACCATGCTATTGATAATATTAAAATACTTTTTAAAAAAATCTATAAAGGTTACATTTCAGGGAATGGCTAAGTAAATTGAATGGCCTCCACAGGATGGAAGAGCGTGGCATGGCATCATTGTAAATGATGCTTATAAAGTGTTCCTAATAACATGGGAAAATGCTTAATGGCATAATGTTAAGTAAAAGCACAAGATAGAAAAGGGTTATAAAGTATGATTTCAACTACTCTGAAAACCATAAAAAGGCTTGGAGGAAATGCAATAAAATGTTAATAGTGTTTATCTGTGGGGAGGTGGGATTATGGGAGGCTGTTTTTCTTATATACTCCATGCCTTTATTTCAACATTGGGCATACAATACTTCTACCATCTAAAGTGAGTTTCTTTTTATAATAAAAAAGGGGACAGTCAACAGTGGTAAATCTTCTATCCAAACTTGGGATCATGGAAATGGAGAATTATTGGTGAGATTTTAGTAATCCTAGAATTAAGTCTGTGATAATTACAACCTTTCAGAGCAAGGTTTACTTCCACCCATGTCTACAATAGCAACAATATTTGCAGAGGCTGTGGATGGTGTAAACACAGACTTGTTTCCCTGGCAGGGCTTGATTTGATCAATAAACCCACCTCACTCCCAGAAGGAGTCCAGAACTCATCATGTGAGACTTGTTTGGGACAGAGAAGCCTCAGCCCATGGAGGTAAATGGAAATAAGTCACAGTCCAGGTTCTCAGACTTGAAGTGATACAGTACTTGAATTTCAGACACCAGGCATCCATATCTGATGCTCCCTGGGCACTTACTTGGGGATTTTTGTGGCAAATTCACACAGCACTCTTCATAAAGAAATGAGTAAGAGAGCAGAACTTTCCAAGTGTTTCAAATTATAGAATCTTAGGACTATATTTATTATCATACATATAATACAATGCAAATGAGATACAGAAACACAAAAAAAGGTGATGTGCCTTGCTCAAGATCAGCCAATTAACCTGTCTAGGAAGTACAGACCTAGAACACAGAACCATGTCCTCAATGCAGTCCTCCCCTCACCCTTGCTAGTAATTGACAGACATTCAGCTTGTTACTTTATGTATTACCTATGTCTCCCCTTGAGGACATAGACCTTCACAGGCACACAAATGCACTCAACAAACAGTTTTTGAATGGACCAATAACCTAGAAGAATATTGTAATGGAGGTCCGTGGGTTTTTGTATCATGGTGATCTAAAAATCAAATCCAGCACTGACACTTATCAGCAGTGCAATCTCAATCAAATAACTCAACCTCTCTGAACCCTAGTAAAATAGTAGTGGCATTTTAGAAGGTGTTCTAAATGTCAAGTGAAACATGTAGATATGAAATGTTTCTGAAAAGTCTAACACCCTCTGTAATTGATCACTAAATATTATTGTCATTCCCTCTTCCCACCTAAGTACTTCATTTAGTCCTGGTATACATTTCATGGACCAAACTCCCAGATCCAACCTCACACTATCTATACTACTTCATATTCTTTCTGTCTCTCAAAAAGCAAGCAAGAACAAAATAGCAGGCTTACTTTCGGTCCCTGTGCACTTCTGATTTAGTATAAAATCAGGACAGCAGCAAGATGCAGTGAAAAGGTATAACATCTCCAATTGGACATGCCAGTTAGTCAGTGGCTTATGATTTTCTGATTACTCTTTGTTCAGTACTAGATACATCTGTTATCCAGAAGGTTCTCTCTCTCTCTCTCTCTCTCTCTCTCTCTCTCTCTCTCTCTCTCTCTCTCTCTCTCTCTCTCTGTGTGTGTGTGTGTGTGTGTGTGTGTCTTCATTTTGTTTACTTCTTTAAAAAAACTTTTTCTTGTGTTTAGCATATATATTCTTCTTAGAAATTAATGAATTTTTATTCATCTATCCATGCAAAGAAAATTCTTTGAACACAGGAAAAGCAAGCAAGAAATTCATACCTAGGCAGAAATACTTGCTGGGAAATTATCTACACTTCGAAGTAAAGACATTTATTTTTGAATAATTCTTAGAACAAAAATAATTAAAACTAAAAGTTAAAATATAGTCTGGCTAGATAATAATGAAAAAATTATATGTAGAATTTTTATCAGGTTAAGCTAAACATGTATATATAGAGTAAAATAGTTGGTTTTAATTGGTTTAGAAGAAAAAGGCACCATCCATATATTACTTATGTTTCCATCCAAAAGATGCTAGGAAAGTCATAAAAATAAAATAGAAGAAACTAGAAATAAGAAATAAAAATAATAAACACAGCGACCCTCACCTGGACAATGTGTAGAGAGTGGAAAAATTTGAAACTCTTTGTTCTTTATGGGATATCTTTATCAACTCCCTCTACCCACAGCTCAGGAAACTACGTAGACAATTTGTAAGAGCCCCAAGTGGTGGGTGACCCCAAGGAAACAACATCTTCCAGACACCACAGGGTTGGTGCACCTATGAACTCACAGGGAGTAGAAAAGCACGTCCAAGAGCTGCACAAACTCAAACCATGTAAAACCCCAGCACTGTGAGGGGGGGATGAGCACAAAGGTTATTAAAGGGTTGCAGCATTAGGAAGGCTGAGAACCTTAGAGGGTCCCAAATGCCAGGTTTCAACGCTGGCCCTAATTCTGAGTCCAGCCTAGTATTTTGACAAATAATGACTTCTTAGAATCTGCTAATCAACCTTTTAGCTGTCCCTTCCCTTCTCTTTAGACAGATCGTGGGAGAGACAAAGGGCAAGGAAGAACCCCATATGTTCCATCCTCACTGTACAGCCCTAACAGCCTCTCTTCCCAGCTGTTGCTTTCTAGAAAGTGACACACACCATCACAAGAGCAATGTAAGTCTGGAGAGCTATAAGTGCCAAGGGAATGTTCAGCATCAGACTTTCCTTGTCACCTCAAGTGGTTGGTAGCCACATGAGACTTCAGACAAATTATAATCAGAACACAGCCCTAAGGCCCTCTATTCTACTCCATCTTGCCAACAAACTCACCCCCAGACATGTTCAGCCTGCCTCTGAAATCTCATGAAACTCATGTGCTTCCATTTGATATATCTGCCTCCCTACCCAGTTCAGACCCCATCCCCAGCCAGACTTAGTTCTACCCCAGCTCAAGCCAATGTGCCCCTAGTAAACCTTTCCCTGGCTCTTATGTTCTGATACAAACTTCAGCCCCCCCCCCCCCTTACAGCCTTTAATGCTGGTCTAGAATAGTTCTAGCCACTCTAAGTGAGACCCCTGTTCCCAGACAGACCAGACAACATTTAGTTACTGGAACATGTTCTGTCCTTTTTTACAATTAGATTTTGTAGACACAGTCCCCTGCTTTTGGACAAACTTCCATTCTTCTTGACCCTTACATAGAAAGGAGGTATTCTCATCACATTTCCCAGTGTTAGATGTTGAATCTTATAGAATCTTATAAGAGAAGCAATTTGGCAACAGACATACAAACCAGGAGAGTATCATGTGACCATGTGGGCAGAGATAAAGATACTTCGAAGCAAGGAATGTCTCAGGCCACCTAAGTGCTGGTCCCTCCCAATCTTGAGTACTGCAAACAAAGATGTAATGTGTATATGTAATAACAGCATCTACAAAACCTCTCAATGAGTATACATTCATATGCTAATATAAATGAATGAATGAGTGAGTGTATGAATGAATGAGTGAATGAATGAATGAATGTACAGAGGTAAATAACAGCCAGAGGTATGATACATATCCAAAAAGGAGTGACAAAACTTTTGTCCTCAAAGGTGTGAGGGTCCCTGGCTGGTTTGGAGGCAGTTGAGAAAAGGCAAAGCAGGTTTGGTGGGAGCTGTGGGCCAGCATGAACAATCATGTGACTCCCGGCATACTTCATGGGAAAGAGCCAGAGGTCAAGTTCTGTAGGATGGAAATGTTGGCAGCTGGATATGACAAATAGGGTATCATCTAGGTTCAAATGTCAGTAAAATCCACAAAATCCGGACTCTGAAACATATGACAGAAGTAATTTTCTGGTTTGATTAAAAAATCCTAATAATAGAAAGTTGATAGGAAAATGTAATCTACAGAGAGAAGAAAAAAATCAGGATGTCAACCTCTATCAATGCGGGAACCCAATGCAAGCACCAAACTGAGAAAAAGACACCAGGAAATGTGAACAATAGGGAGATTAGGGGTTAATTAAGGAATTATGATTAATTTCATTTGGGAACCATAAGAGTGTTTATCTCCAAGACCTTGTCTATTTGAAATACCATGAAAAAAATGTTTACAATGAAACATTAAGCGAAAACAATATACAGCTTTGTAGTTTACATGCTATGTGATATTCGGCATGACACATAAGTGCTTCAAACTTTTTTGTTGTTTTGTTTTTGTTTGTTTGTTTGCTTATGAAACAGCAATTACAGTTTTCTGAGGCAAAGTACTTGGCCATCTCCACTGAAATGAAGGTCTTCTCATTAGCCTGGCATCCCCAGGATGACATTCCAGGGACTTCCAAAGATAGTGGAATCTGAACTCTCCAGGCAAGCCCACTGAAGTTCAGACTGAAGGTCTGTCCAGCCCTAGAGTAGCTTCAAGCCAAGGCCAAGTCTGCTACATTTTCCCAAACCTTACCTCAATCTCAGAAATCCGAGGTAGGTATAGGGCTGGCAATCCCCTCAATGAAAGCTTCTTCTACTCTTTGGGCCCCTTGCAAAGCGACCCAGTGTCCTGGTCAGGCAGAGCATAGACATCCCCGTGGAACACCAACCTGTCAGGATGGTTATAATTAAATTGGCTTCCTTCTGGGCTGCTTTTCCTTCTCCCTCTGGTCATATTATATGTCAGGTCCCCGGGATCACAAACAGTTCTCAAAATGCCCTTTGATTAAAATCCAGTGAAGCTGAAAACTAAGCCTGGGGCACAGGAGGAAGAAATTGCAACCACTACCTCCGAGAAGTCAGCTGAATTCACTCTGCACCAGGGCTAGGCCAACAGCAAGTATAGAGCTTAGGTAGCAGGGATGGACATGTCTGAGCAACTATAGTATGGTAGGCTGCCTCCCAGGTACATTCTCCAACTTGATTAGAGGGAGGGGATGAATGGGCTCTTAATGTTAGAAAGTAAAAATAAAAATGCCTAGATAATACCGGAAGAATTTTATCATGTCAAAAGAAAGAAGGTACCACATAAAGAAAAGTTGGAAGAGCTAGATGAGAACATGCATACTAATAATAAACTAATAATAATAATAATAATTAATAATAATAACAATAATATGAGTATTATGTATGTTCTGGGTACTGAGCTAAATACCCCCCTTGTTGTCTTCCTTATCTGCCAGAGGAATACATGATAGTGCCATGCCCTTGTATATGCTTTGCCTTTTCCTATACATATATATCTATGATAAAATTTAAGTAGAGTTATACATGTTAAGTTCATGACTGTAACTTATCATAAAAGAGAATGACGGGCTCTAACAAAATTGCAGCATTTTTTTTTATCTTGCACCTTGGGCTGTTATTAAGGAAACAAAGGATGTCATAAATGCAAGCAGTATGTTACCACAATTGAGGAGGTGGGCAGCAAATGCTGTGTGGATGGATATGCTGTATAAAGAGGTCTTTTGTGACCCAGGTGTGTTGATGTGGGTGGGTTTGAGTCACTCTACTCAGAATAACATACCATTTAAATTCTGTGTTAGAACTACAGAGACAGCTATATGGTTATGAATACTGACTACACCCCCAGAGGACGGGGCTGGGTTCTCAGCGCCATCAGAAAGCTTACAAATTTCTATAGCTCCAGTTTTAGGGTCTCTGATGTCCCTTCTGGTGCCACTCATGGTTCACATAGTCCCCATAAGCATGGACATACACACTCATCAAATGCCTCCATACAATCCAGAAGTTGTTCAAGATTGGGAGTGGTTAACTCTGGAATCTTCTGACCACAATTGATCACGGTTAACTACAATACTGGAAAGCAAAACCATGAATAGGGGAGGGGCTGAATGTCCTGAAGCCACCATTTTGCTGCAGGTGGGCACAATGATTTGAATGTGTTCCTAAAGAAAATATGATGGGAAGTTAATGCCCAGTTCAATGTGTTAGGAAGTGGGGCCTGAGGTGAGGTTATCAGGCCATGAGGGAGGAATCATAGACTCATGAAATCATCTCATCACAGAAGTGAGTTCATTGTACAATAGGGAGGTCGTTGTCTCTTCTATCAATGTCTACGGTGGTAGGGCTCTTGCCAGTTGCCAACATCTTGATATTGAACTCAAACAGCCTGTGCTGTTACAATAGCACAAAGAAACAGAGACTCGAAGCAGAGTAGGGGACACACGTCACACCCAGTACTCCCACTCTTTAAGCCCCCAACACAGACAAGTGAGATAACATGAAGCCTGCACAGAGAGCAGAACAGGCTGCTGAAATTGTGTCCCCTATTCTTTGGCTTGTTGATAGCTGTCACTTCTTTTTATTAACACGTGGCTCTAATATGCAATAGTACTGTTTTGGGTTTAGTTTTATCTGTTTTAGCCTACCAAATGGTTATTTTTGATGTGAAATAACACAGTTATCTCTAGAGCTCATTGTTAAGAATGCATATGATTCAAGCTACTATGAGACAATACGTGATTGTGAGTTTACAGTGCTTTAAATCTGCACTCCTTTTATTCTTGTTGAAATGGTTCAAAAGATACCTTCTGAGAATGTGGGTTTTCATAAAAAACAGCTGTCTTTAGGACCCGAAAAGATTAGATTGTTCCCATGTTTCATGAAAACAACACACACCATGGTAAATGACTGGACCATGGGGGCAGGTTTGAGGTGGCAACCAGCTAGGTTTGACTACCAAATAATTCACTCTCCTATTAGCAGGTGACAGCCATGCTTCCTCCCAGTGCCCTGCCCCACAGGTGGTTGAAGACAAATGAAGAAAACAGAATCCAGGGGAGCTCCTTTCTTTCTCAGAAACAAACAAAATGCCCCTGCCTCACTTCTTCAGATCACTCCACCTATCCAGTCTATCCATGATTGTGCTCAGCCTATTTCTAAGCTCTAGTCATCCAACTGCTGATCCAGAAACTGCTATAAAGAAATCCTGCAGATGTCAAAGGAGCCTAATCTGTAAGCCATGCAGTAAAGACTATGTAGGTGTGTCGAGCTACAACATGCGTTCATTGAGGAGCAAGGTTTTCTCCTGCATGCAGCAGGAAAGGAAGGTAGAAACTCAAAATGCTAGGGGTTTGGTGCATAACCAGTGATTGGTAGATGAATATGGTCACATGCTCAGACTGAGAGAGACCTTTGCCTGGTTGCCAACAAGAACACTGTACTTTGTCAACAAGCTGAAAGGCTCAGAGGGAAAAACCTACAAGATGGGAGTCATTCTTCAGACACCCCAGTTTCGGTCCTGTAAGACATTAAAAAGAAAACTTGGGTGGGCCTGTCAGAAGCCCTACTGTGAGGCAATAAATAGATGTTTTAACACTACTGAGTTTGTAGTAATTTGTTGCACAGCAAGAAAAAGGGAGTACAATCATATTAAGCTTTCAACTCATTAGCTTATGTACAGTCCCACTTGGTTTGGCCAGCAAACCAATCGATTAATTATAATTACTTGCAGAGCAAATGGCAAAGGCAGAATCGTTCTTACTTTTCCAGGATTAGATGGCAAAGTAATATCAGAAGCCAAGAGCCTGTAGAAAACCATATTCAGATAGCAGATAATAATGGAGACAGATCAGAATAAACGAACGATTCGTTTGAGCAGAAAATAAGAATAAAGACAAATTTAAAAATCATTCTTACCTAGTACTAATGAACTAGTTTCCCTTGTTTGAAATGAATAGAAATTCTCAAAGAATACTTACCTAAACGGGATGACATATTCTACTAGCCACACCTAAACTATAATAATACAAAAGACCATGCTAAAGTAGCAAAAAAGATGTGCAATGAAATATTAGCTACAATAATTTTCTTTAACTATTTTCTAGAATGATAGATATATTTGAAATTTTAAAAAATGGTTTGAATATTTAATAATCCTGAATGTTTACATAAACGTAGTCATAAGAAGAAATCAATAAATTTCCAGTGTTGATCAGAAATATCAATGCATGTCTCTCACATACTAAGCAAAAGAAAAAAACTAGAATTGCTTTGAGAAAAGTAATTCAGAGGAGTGCACTCTATTGAATCAAGATTTAACCAAAAACTTTAGAAAATAAAAAATATTTTATAACAATAATTTAGAAAAATGAACAGTATCCTTGAAAAATACTTACATTACAAAATTTATTTCGCATATATATATATATATATATATATATATATATATATATATATACATATATATATACACACACACCAAAAAACTCAACATTATCTAAAGTTTTAAGATTTTTAGCTAAAACACAATTTCCCTTTAGCATGATTTAGTCAAGCAGTGTTTGTCTTCATAATTTAAGAAAGATTTAATCTCTAAAAGTTTTATAATTTTGCTCCTGATTTGTGTTCCATAAATTAAAATGGTTCTTCAAAAGAAAAATGGGGGGAACTTACTGACAAAAGCAACATTCAGCCCTCAGATGAGAGATCCCCAGCCATGCTTCACACAGGAGATTAATATCTAGAATACACAAAGAAGTGAAAAACTAAACACTGTAAAACAAGCTGCCACTCCAAACCCCTGGTCTGAACAAACACTTCTCAAAAGGAGAAACCTAGGTGGCCCAAACAGTTTTTAAAGGATTTAATATCCCAAGCCTTTAGAGAAATGTAAATTAGAACTACCTTGAAACTCTATATCACCCAAGTCAAAGTGGCCATCATTAAGGAAAGATACAACAGGCTGGGAAAATAGCTCAATGGTTGGCAGTCCTAGCTATTTGTCTTAGTCAGGGTTTTTATTCCTGCACAAATCATCATAACCAAAGAACAAGTTGGGGAGGAAAGGGTTTATCCAGCTTCCATTTCCATATCAATATCCATTACCAAAGGAAGTCAGGACTAGAACTCAAGCAGGTCAGGAAGCAGGAGCTGATGCAGAAGCCATGGAAGGATGTTACTTACTGGCTTGATTCCTATGGCTTGCTCAACTTGCTTTCTTATAGAACCCAGGTCTACCAGCCCAGGGATGGCACCACCCACAATGGGCTGGGCCCTCCCCTCCTTGATCACTAGTTGAGAAAATGTCTTACAGCTGGATCTTATGGAGGCATTTTCTCAACTGAGGCTCCTTTCTCTGTGATACCTCCATCATGTGTCAAGTTGACACAAAACCAGCCAGCACACTTTTCTTCTAGGATTTGGTTTGGTTCACTTCATAGCTGCTTTTGTCCTTGGTGGTTAACCCATTGTACTAACATGCAACTAGACTGTACTTTCACCAATAGTCTTAACTAGAACTTTCTTCAGAGACTCCAACACGGTCACATAGTGCGAAGCCTCAGCTGCTTTCCATGTCTCCTTCATGCCTTCAAACCAGGACCACCGGTGTAATTCATATTACCAAGTTCAGCTGCCAGCATAAGGTACAACTTGGCAGCCTCTAGAACACAACCTCTGTGTGCTATGAGGAAGCATTTTCTATAAGATTTCACCTCAGTGATGCTGTTACCTTCTTAATCATTGCTAATTTCTCAGCTCTAGCTGACCTGCAATGATTTTGTTTTTCCAGTTAAGCAATGGGTTCACTTTGTTTCTGGTATCTTATCAACCACAGCTAGTTCTTCAGCTAACTGGTTCCATTTACTCATAACTAAAAGCATACAGTGAACCCAAAAGTCTTTAAATGACTGTCAAATTTCCCTCTGGATCTTTACAAGCCAACCACCCCCATCTGTGTTTCTCTCAACACTCTTCCAAGTGCCCACAAAACACCTCACCAAATTTGAAACACCAAGTTTTTAATGGCTTTTCGAGCTCCAAGCTCCAAAATTCTTCAACAGTTCTTCCAAACACAACATGATCAGTTCATCAATACCCCATCTCCGGTACCAATGTCTGTCTTAGAGTTACTATTGCTGTGAAAAAAAAAAAAAAAAAAAAACACCATGACCAAAAGCAACATTGGGAGGAAAGGGTTAATCTGGCATGTGTATGTATATATGTATGTATGTATGTATGTATGTATGTATGCATGCATGTTTATCACAGAAGGACATCAAGACAATAACCTTACAGTGTCAGGACCTTGAGGCAGGAAGTGATGATGCAAAGACTATGGAGGAGTGCTGCTTACTGGCTTTCTCCTCATGCCTTGCTCATTCTGCCTTCTTATAGAACCTATGTCCACAATGAGCTAGACCCTCCCACATCAATCAGTAGTTGCAAATGCTATACAGGTTTGCCTGCATTCCGATCTTATGAAAGCATTTTTCTTTCAGTTGAGATCTCTCCTCTCAAATGACTATAGTTTGTGTCAAGTTGACATAAAACATCACACAAATATTGACTTGATGACAAAATCTGAGTATTTTTTTCTAAAGTTCCAGAAAATTCTGAGAGAGACAAGGGAGGAAAAAAAAACAGATAAAGCAAAAGTGGTGTGAAGTTGATTGTTGTTAAAAAGAAGGAAAAGCTTTAAACATTGTTTTCTCAATCTTGAGTATATTTTAAACTCATCATAGTAAAAAGTTCTATTTTTCAAGTTTTAAAAGAAAGTGTGCTTTTGACCTTGAGTAGGAAGAGATTTGTTAAGACATAAAAGATACCTATCACAGAATTGTTGATCTATTTGACTGCATATAAATTTTTAAATTACTGTGTGAAAAAAAAGAGTATTGAGTAAAAGTAAAAGGTGTGGCAGAGATGCAAAAAAACTTATTGTAATGGATCTAACTGACCAAACATTAGCACACAAAGTAGATTAAGAATTCTCTCAAGTCAAAAACACACCAAGAGAAAAATTGGCAAAAGGGATTATCCATCAGTTCCATGGAGAGGGGCTCTAATGACCACCACAAGCATATCAGACGATAACCAACGTCACTATTAGTTAGAAATGCAAAGCAAAGGAAGATCCCTATTAGCATGTCAGATTAGTAAAAACTGTGCAGCTGGACAATAACAGGTTTGGAGAACAGAGAGTAATAATGTATTTGCTATTCGTAGATCTTTAACTTGGTACTATGGAAAAATTCTTAGGGCATGAACTTCAAAAACTCTTTTCGTGCTGTCCATGGGCCCCTTGGTGCAAAGACAGGGATAATCTTGGGCATAAGAAAATGACTCAGGGAACAAAAGCTCATAGTGTTTTTTGTACGGGACCTTAGTGTGATTCCCAGCACCTATACCAGGTGGCTTGCAACCAATAATCTGTGATTCCAGCTCCAAGGGGTTCAATAATTCTGACTTCAGCAGTGTACCTACACTCATGTCCCTACAAACATACAATGCACAGAAAAACAGAGAGACAGAAACAGAGAGACAGAGAGAGGCAGAAACAGAGAGAGAGAAAAAGACAGAGACAGAGAGACAGAAAGAGGATGTAAATTAGGGTAGTCTCTATGAGATGCCTGCAAATAGAATTTCTTGAGTAGAAGCACCTGAGGTAAGGGCGAGGTCACAGCTCAGAGGGTGATTTTAGGGTACTGTAAGAAAGCTGCATCTATAATCCCAGAATTTGGGAGAAGAGGCTAATCCTGATCCTGGCAATCTGAAAGATCACATCTGAAACCACCAGCAGGAAACAGAAAGAATGCATTAGTAAGGAGAGTCTTTAAATTCTCAAAGCCCAAGCCTAGGGACACACTTCCTCTAGAAAGACCATACCTCCTGGTCCTCAGTAGTAAGAGTGCTACCAACTGGGAACCAAGTAATCAAATGCCACAGAATATGAAGAATATCTCATTCAAAACACCAGGACTATGAACCGTGAACCTGATGGGGGAGGGAGGAGGTCAACAGAGGAAGAAAAGCAAAGGAAGAGGAAGGAGAAAGGGAAGAAGGTGTCCTGGCTCGTTTTATTTCAACTTGACAGAAGCTGGAGTCATTGGAAAGAGTAAAATAAAACAATGCCTCCATATGATTTGCCTGTAAGTAAATCTGTAAGGCATTTTCTTAGTTACTGATTAATGTAGAAGGACCCAGCACATTTTGTTTGGGGCCATAGCTCTGCAGGTGATCTTGGGGTAAGAAAGCAGGCTGAAGAGCCATGAGAAGAAAGGCAGTAAGCAACACTTCTTCTTGGCCTCTGCATCAACTCCTGCCTCTGGGTTCCTGCTCTGTGTATGAGTGTCTGCCCTGAATTCCCTTAGCCATGGAGTGTGATCTCAGAGATATAAGACAAAATAAGCCCTTTTTCCTCCAAGTTATTTATATTTAGTATGTTTTATGACAGCAATAAAATCCCTGATTAAGACAAAGGATGGGAAGGAGGAAGGTGAGAAGGGGAAATTGTATTGCTTAACTGAGTTAAAATGCCAAATTTCTCAGACAAATCACAGCATCGTTTTACCACAACAATGGTTGGCTTTTCAAATTTCCCTATCCCCATTTATAAGAACAGTACTTCAAAAGCTAGTAAATTTGTATTTTAAATAATATTTCTTTAGTTCCAAATGAAGTTATATACCTTTGCAAACTCATATTAAGCAGATTATCTTTTTGTCTTGAAATAGACTATTTATGCTTTTGTCTATTTTCTTCTCTTGTCCCACCCTTAGAGTGTCTCAGAATTTTTATTGATGAGTTAATGTTCTTACTACCGTTTTCTAGAAACATTTT
Organism: Micromys minutus; assembly: GCF_963924665.1. Lineage (NCBI taxonomy): Eukaryota > Metazoa > Chordata > Mammalia > Rodentia > Muridae > Micromys > Micromys minutus. The sequence continues at coordinate 9,746,428 of NC_137963.1, read as the reverse complement.
CACTGGTTCAGTCTCTGCTTTTTAGCTTACAGCACTTTGGCCAACAGAAACTTACTAAATTGCATCAATTGCTTATCTTATTCCCTTTTCAGTTTTTTGTTACTTTTATTCATTTGTTCATTCATTCATTCATTCGTTTGTTTGTTTGTTTGTTTGTTTGAAGGGCTGCATGCACAAGAGTTGAGGGAACAGTTTTCAAGAGTCAACTATTTCTTTCCACCATGTGGGGTTCAGGATTGTTGAGGTGTCCTTTGCCTGTTTGTTGTTTCTTCTTTTGAGACAGGACCTTAGGTGTCCCAGGAGGGCCTTGAACTCACGATGTAGCCAAAGATGACCTTGAACTTATCATCTTCTTGCCTTCTCCTCCTGAGCGCTGAGATTACAGATATGTGCTACCACGAGTGGTTATAATTTTATTTTATGTGTATTTATTTTACTTATCTATATGATTATTTGCCTGTGTGTACACCTATGTGCTGTTCGTGCGGTGTCCACAGAGATCATCAGAGGATGCTGGAGACCCTAGAGCTGGAGTTGAAGTGTAGTTGTCAGCCACCATGTCAGTGCCAGAAACAAAACCTGGCCCTCTGCAAGAGCAACAGGCACTCTTAGCCATCTATCTAACTCTAATGTCTGGTTGGATGAAGGTTTAATGGAGGCCTAAGGCTGGCACCTAAGACTCGGTGCAGACTAGACAAGAACTCTACCAAGTAACCTACAACCCAGGCCCCCTTTCTCCTTTGTTTACTTTATGGTTTTATGAAATGCTTAGAGGGGGGCATCTTGCCATTCCTCAATTTTTTATTTAATCTTAACAATGCCTGGTGCTCTGTGCCTTCATAGTTTACATTTAAATCTTCACTGAATTGCAATTGATTTTGGCATAATACTTCAAGTAAAAATATAGCTTGCCTATCCTCTACCACCAGTTACCGCTGAATAGAACCAATACCATTTATCCACATTGTTTCCGATACTGCCTGACCGAACACTCAATTACCCAATGTTCTAGAATCAGCATTTAGACTTCATCTGTGCCCAGTATCATATTATGACTAGCATTTTTTTTGTAATGTGCTCTATGATCTGCGGGATATTTTCTATCTTACACAGGTTTACACACACAGGCATGCACATACACATGAACACACACACACACACACGCACACATTGAAGTCCTAACACTGAATACCTTACTATACAAGGCTAAAGGGAATGGAAGTGCTAGATAGGGTTGGTCATAGCTATTTATATTTTCTTGATAAAATGAATAGTTCATCTTTCTAGGCCAAAGCAAGTTCTATTACCCTTCTCCTTATAAGGTCTTTGCAGATAGCGTCTGTTAGAATGTTCCTTCCAAAACCTCTGCCACATCTGTGTGACCTCCTCAATGCCATTCTTCAAGAGCTGACCAGCTCCCCCTAGGGAATTTCCTACAAATCCCAATTAGGTGAAACTTAATTTTCCTGCCAGAAATTCTGCAAGTGACTGGGAACATGCTCCCACTTAAAAAGAATTCATTCTATTTCCTTTGCACACTCCCTTCAGCCATGAAGTGACTTCAGCCTATAGGGCTCTTGATTAAACTTGCCTAAGGTTATTACTGTTAAGGCCTAGGTAAAATATTAAGACCTAAATGGAATGTTATGGCCTAGGCAATATGTCATGGCTTAGATAAAATGGCAATATATAGGCAACAGTTACTTGGCTAGCCTGCTTTTCTAAGGCACTTTCTCATATGTTTCTGCTGCTACTAGGAAACTTTCTAATACCCAGATTGACTACATATTTGTTATGTTCTATGCCCTTGTAAACCAAACATGATAAAAAATAATAGAACTGTTTCATATACTTATCCACAATAAGCTTGGACCTGAACCAAGGATGCAACAGCACTTCCTGCACCTGTGTATAAGCTTTTATGGTATAAGCTGCCCCTGGGATAGACCCAAATATGAGACACCTCTACCTGTATAAGAAACTCTTTGGAATAAGGCTTCTATTTTTATTACTGGTCCAGTAAAATTTAAGTTCCCAAGACCTCCCTGGAAATTGACATCCTGGTTGCCAAGATTTTTGGTTATTGTTGTTGTTTTGGATATTTTCTTAACTTACATTTAAGATGTTATTCCCTTTCCCAGTTTTGCCTTTGGAATCTCCCATCCCATCTCCTTACCCTTGCCTTTATGAGAGTGTTTACCTACCCACCCACTCCGTCCCAACTCCCTGATCTGGCATTTCCCTACACTGGGGTATTGAGCCTTCACAGGGCCAAGAGACTCTCTGCTCCCTAATGCCTAATAAGGCCATCCTCTGCTTCATATGCAGCTCGAGTCATGGGTTTCTCCATGTGTACTCTTTAGTTGATAGTTTGGTCCCTGGGGGGTCTGGTTGGTTGATATTGTTGATCTTTCTATGGATTTGAAGAACCCCTTCAGCTCCTTCAATCCTTTTTTTAAAAGATTTTTTATTATTTATTATATACAAGTACATTGTAGCTGTCTTCAGATACACCAGAAGAGGACATCAGATCTCATTACAGATGGTTCTGAGCCACCATGTAGTTGCTGGGATTTGAACTCGGGACCTCTGAAAGATCAGTCAGTGCTCTTAACTGCTGAGCTACCTCTCCAGCCCCCTCAGTCCTTTTTCTAACTCCTCCATTGGAAACCCTGTTCTCAGTTCAGTGGTTGGTTGAGAGCATCCTACTCCATATTTCTCAGGCTATATCAGAACAACTCAGTAGACAGCTATATCAGGCTCCTTTCAGCATGCATTTTTTGGCATCCACAATATTTTCAAGGTTTGGTGGCTATACAGGGCAGTCTCTAGATGGCCATACCTCTGTCTCTGCTCCACAATTTGTCTCTGTATTTCCTCCTGTGAATAATTTGTTCCCGCTTTGAAGAAGGACTGAAATACCACACTTTTGTCTTCTAACTTCTTGAGCTTCATGTGGTCTATATCTTGGATATCCCAAGATTTTGGGCTAATGTCCACTTATCAGTGTGTGCATACCATGTTGTGTTCTTTTGTGATTGGGTTACCTCACTCAGGATAATAGTTTCTATTTCCTTCCATTTATGTAGAAATTTTATAAAGTCATTGTTTTTAATAGCTGAGTAGTATTCCGTTGTATAAATACACCACATTTTCTGTATCCATTTCTTTGTTGAAGGACATCTGGGTTCTTTCCAGCTTCTGGCTATTACAAACAAGTTTGCTATGAACATGGTAGAGCATGTGTCCCTGTTATATGTTAGAGCATCTTTGGGGTATATGCCCAAGAATGGCATAGCTGGGTCCTTAGGTAGTACTATGTCCACTTTTCTGTGGAACTGCCAGACATATTTCCAGAGTGATTGCATGCATTTACCTGATAACTAAGGATGTTGAACATTTCTTTAGGTGCTTCTCGGCCATTTTATATTCTTCAGTTGAAAATTCTTTCTCTAGCTCTATCCCATATTTTTAATAGAGTTATTTGATTCTCTGGAGTCTAACTTCTTGAGTTCTTTGTATATATTAGATATTAGCCCTCTATCAGATTTGTAAAGATCTTTTCCCAATCTGTTGATTACGGTTTTGTCCTATTGACAATGTCCTTTGCCTTATGGAAGAAGCTTTGCAATTTTATGAAGTCCCATTAGTCGATTCTTGATCTTAGAGCATAAGACATTGGTGTCCTGTTCAGGAAATTTTCCCCTGTGCCTATGTGTTCAAGGTTCTTCCCCACTTTTTCTTTTATCTGGTTGACAAGCTAAGACCATAATGTTAGACATGTCCCATCCTAGTATACAATTTAGGACATAAATAGTAGACGGTTCTCCTGTTACAGTTGAATACCCCCAACTAATAAAAGGAAAAATATACTTCAAAGACATGTTCCTAAGCAAATACCCTTATCCCTAAATCCTGATTGAAGAAATAATGTGGCACAGATGTTTATGCATCTTAGGCTTAAAAATACTGTAGGATCTTAACTCAGGTCTGTGCTCCAGTTTCAAAATGTGGTCAATGGCTCTGGCTGACCAATCCTAGGGTGTATGCTCAATAAAATATTTCTGTCTGACTGAGGTGGGTGTTTGTGTGGTTTGTGAGTAATTCCTAAACCCCAATAACTGTAAGCCTCCTGAAGCACACAGATAACCGTGCCGTACCTGTGAGGACTTCCAACCACCAGGCTGTACCTCCAGACTATGCTAATGGATTGGCACAACCCCTCAAGGCACATTTGTGGCCAGCCCTTACCCCTAGAATACTCTACTGGAGAGTCCCAAATCCTCAAGATAAAGATGACCAAACTTTCCACTACAAAGAAAGTTAAAAAGGATCAGACCAAAGTGACCCACCAATCCCAGGCCACCCTGGAAAAGGTTCCAACTACCACAAAACCTTATTTAAAAAAACCTGCCCCTCTTTAGTTCTTTGCTGCTTCTTTCCTCAGCAAAGGAAGCCACTCTCTTATGAATTTTTTAATAAATCTGCTATGTGAGGTTTGTTGTGTTCTGTGACTTTGTGATATTCCTTGGCTCCCAACCGCCAGGATATTTTTCCCCTCAGTTACAGTTACTGTGGGGGAAATTTGAACTCAAGCAGTCACCCACAACCCTGAGTGCCAAAGAGACCCAAGTTTTCACCCCCATTGCTCTCATCAGCTAAGGAACTTTGAATGAGCAATCTGGATCAATGGCTTCCACTTCCCAGCTTATAAAATGGTACATGAAATTCAACATTCTGACCATGGGTGTTCTTGGGGTTAGATGAGAATTAGCACTTTAGAAGAATAAGAAATGCTCATGAGAACACATCCAGAAGAATCCAAGTCAGTTCAATCCATCCCTCAAGCTTGTACATCCCTTAAGGTCTGTGAGAACAATTATACCCATCTTCAATCGTTAAGCTAGGGAGTGAGTGAAAATGTCTATCTCAGTGTCTGGCACAGAGTACATGCTTACAGGTGATTTCTGAGTCAGTCCCTGGAAGAAAGCACAGAGGTGGGAAACTAGACTCCAGGAAACATAAGATAGTAAGCTAGTTGGTTATTTTATGTGTTTTCTATATAACTAAATGATCTAAAGCTCCTAAAATGAAATTATCACCATTCATTAAACCAGACTTCTTCTGTATAGGGTAATAGCAGTGTACATGGGTTTTGTTTGGCCTTGTATGTTAACTTCCCTTAACAAGAGCTATAGATAGTTTTGACATTTATTGCTTCTTTTAAATAAGAAGCTGGGGAGGATACAAGAAAGAGGGCCAGAAAGATTTTTCCAGCAGAAAAGAAATGTCATTTATGAAGCCATATCAGACATCCGCGTTGCAGGGAACAATTCGGATGGGGCAAATTAAGTGAATGTTCACATGATGAACTGTCTCAGTACAGTCAGTCAGGTGATGGTAAATCTGGCTTGAGTGGCAGCTGTGTTAATAAACTGCAGAGAAGATTGACGCCCATCCAAAGTCAGGGGATGCACAGCGAAGAGCTTTCAGGCCCATGCCCGTCAGAATATAAATATGTATCACTGGTTTCTAAAGTGAGTTATGGTTTCATTCTCCAAGCAGTACCTGAATTCCAGAGAGGGTATTTGTCTAGTCCAGGTATAGCGGGTGACAGGTGTGGCAACATGGTCACACAGAGAAGATATCCACTTGGCAAATAAATCAGGCTCTGTGAACGAACCTGTTGTTATCAATTTGATCTTGAGGGGAGATCTCCCTGTACCCAGGTAATATTGTCAGCACATTGAGCCCATCTTCCTTTTATTGAAGAATGTTCAAGAACAGAGTTCTTCCATCTTCCATGTCTCCAAGTGGCTATGTCTACAACCATATGAACAAATATTTCTCATAATACTGGCTAGGTGGCCTATAGCATAAACAATTTAAGGGTAGATTTATATCCAGCCTTTCTGCATTTTGATCTTTAGCACTGGAATCGTCCTATCTGTTTATGTGTGATAAATAGGAGATTAGGAGTGAAATCTTACCTACAGTGGGAAAGACACTGGAGTTAACTATATCAGAAGGTCAAAGGTGATGAGATCTCACCTCTGCCTACATTGGAAGAGAACTGGAGAACTAGCTCCTGCACACAGTACTACTTTTTCTCAGTATTTTTTTTCTCAAGAATCATGACCTCTGAAACTATCTTTATACCCAGGGGTCATGTTGTTTCATGCTATTCACTATCATCAGACAAGTTTTTCCGATCTTTTCTTATAACCACTTGAGCATGGCACATCTTTACCTATAGCTGAGAGCATTCTGCTGAGTTTCATGCCCATGCTTTCAGACTTTTCATGACACCCACCTAAGCATCAAATTTTGCCTTTCCAAAGTGAGACTAGATGCCACGGTCCTCTTCATCCATGGCTCTTGTCTTAGTAACTAACATAGTCAAAGACCAAGCTGTTCGTGTAGAAAGTTAACATGCATCCTTGGCTTCTCATATCTCACCCTTCATATTTGTGACAATAGAGTCTAGCAAGATGTTAGGTTATTGTTTAAGCAGAATGAGTCCCTATTAGAACATTCCTCAGAGATCATATTGTGATATACATTGTTGTCTTAGGTCAGTGAAATGAAGTTGGCAAGGATGGACAGATATAATAACTCCATCAGACTTCAGAAAAGAACAGCATTGAACCCATTGAGTATCTGCAAGGTAGTTCTATGGGCCTATCAGTCTGTCAGTAGAGAAACTTCATTTTGATGTCCTTTATTTTAGGAAGGGTTGCCAAGTTTCTGTCTGCTTCCAAGGCAGGGCCCTACTCATAGAGTTTCTTCCTCCATTCCCAATGTATCCTTAGTCTTCTATGAAACAGAAAGGGACATAAATGGGGACTGTGTCCTTTCTGTAGTTATGGAAGTCTAAAAGGTAACCATAGGAAGCAAACAACAAGAAGGGCATTAGAAACAGAGGGAGAGAGAAATTAACAGAGAGATGGAAAATCAGTTGCTCTTTTTGAAGTGATATTGGTCCAAGATGACTAGCAACACACCTCCCACCTTAACATGAATTATGGTCCTCATAAAACTCCTACCTGCCACTTTTTTCCTGGTATGGAGTTTACAAGGCTTCTTCTTTTCATTTTTTTTTCAGTAGAGACAATGTTCCTTGTTTGCCTCTCTCCGAAATATAGGCCCAGGCTAAAGAAGAAAGGAGGGGAGAGGAGAGAAAGGAACCAGGGTGGGAGAAAGGTCAGAATGAGGATCAACCTTCCCTAAGATCTGAAAGAGCAGGTAAATAAAGGAAGGGGTGGATAAGGCTCTTTTTCTCTTCAGGACACCAGCCTCCCTCTTTCTAGCCCATGTGGCAGGATGCTGCCTATCGTGTTTTTAATCATGCTGTCTGCAGAGGGATTTCATTTTCTTCTCTTTTTAGCCCAATTTCCAATAACTGAAACTTTTATAAAGACTGGATACTCTAAGAACCAGTACCATTGGACAGAAAGCCCATTTCTTCCCCCACTTATAGATATTAATAATATATGACAAAAAGCTGTTGCTTTACTTTTTTGTCCTCCAAATCAAGCTCCTTAAATCAAACACTGTGGGTGGGGGGAGGTATTTGCCTATAACTCTCCAGAAAGTATCTCTGGTCTTGAAGGCAACCAGACACCAGAGCAATCAAGGGCTGATTTGCACAAAGATAGCATGTTTCTCTGACACTCTGTAAACTTTCACCCAGACCCTCACCATATTAAGAATAAGGAATCCAAAACCCAGAAAGAGAGAGAAGGGCAAGGAATGGGAAAAAATGTAACTTTAATTAAAGCCTACTTTTAATGATGGTTCTTAAATACATAAACCTCCCTTCTAACCTACCAATCAACAGAAGTAATGGGAAAGAAAGGATATGGGGGAAGTAGACCTGTTAAACTTTTGGGATTGTTTGTTTGTTTGTTTGTTTGTTTGAGTAAATTCCATCCCATCTGATTTGACAGAAAATTCAGTTCACAGATCAGCAAGGCCAGTTTGATCTACTTGCAAATACTTCACAGATATACCAGCAGTCCAGGTTCATAGAGGTGGAATAGCAAATATGAATCCACAGCAGCAGCCTGACCTAGCAGAGACAGCCAGGCATAAGTCAACAGGAGGAACCAGGGCCAACAGGAACACCAGAAGATTTTGGCTATGCCTCTTTCTCAAAGCAAAGATCAGTGAAGACTCAAGACCAACAGGCATTGTACAGGTAGCTTTACCGGAAAGCCCTCTCACCATCTGTAGACTCCTACTTTACTCCCTTCAAGCATTACATGTCCTCCACAGGTCATGCTTCATCATGTGTCTGGCCTCAGCATGTGAGTCTGCCTTATTAAAACTTGAACTGAGTCTGTATTTGCTGGCACTCTGCAAATTGGCCTGAGTCCACAGAACTGGCAAGAAGCCACAGGACACCATGTTTCTCTCTATGAAATCCTGACAGAGGTAACTCAGCTTTGCAGAATAAGGCAGACCAATACATGTGTGTTCTTAGTGAGGAATCCCTCATCACTTGCCCTCTCATGTTCTCGCTTTAGCATAACATTCTTTCACCTGTGTTTACTTCAATGAAATGTTCCTTCTCTCCTTCACATGTTTGCCCTAGCAAAACACCATCCAACGCAACCGACTTTCCAAAGAACCCATAAGTTCCCACCTCAGGGAAAACTAAGAGAAACTCAATTTAATCAAAACTGAAGAAGAGATGCAGTAGAGTTTGAGAAGCAAGACCCTACAAGGGTCTCGTGGACTAAGTAAAGTGTGTGTGGTGATTTGAGCATCCTAGACACAGGCATGAACCTCTCAAATAGCCAAAGAACACAGGGGAACCAGCACAGCTTTTTAGAGCAAGAAGATACATTCTGCTTGGTCTTTAATAGCAGAGGCCTAGCACTGGCCCAAGAGAGGCTGCAGGCTCCTTGGGGTGGCCCCATGTAGCCATGGGTTGAGGTCCTTCTCTCACAACATATTGGTAGAGAAAAACTACCCAGTGTGTGTAGTGTCCAACCAAAGACTAAGGAAACCATTGCCTATCGTTCAGTGAAGCCGTGAATTTAACTGCTTTTGCCCCTTCTATTCACACAACTCAAGTGATCCACAGCCATCTATCTCTACTACCTTCTGAAAGACAGACATCCATGATCTTCACTCCTTCATAGCTGCCCTCAAGACCTAGAATGAGTTCTTATTGCTATGTTTCTCAAAGAGATGGAAATGGCTCTGAATCCTTGGCTTGCAGCTCCAAGTTTATCTTTACCACACAACCCCCCACTTCCTGATCTCTGGAAACAATTACATCAGAGCAGAGCACATTAGCAAGTGCCAGCTAAATGCTGAAGTGTATGCTTCCTGCACAGGGAGATCAGGTACTGCTGACTCTGCAAGGGTTGCTTTAAGTGCTTGGAGCTGGAGACAGAGTTGGCAAGAGCTAGGACGAGCTGAGGGAGGGCAGAAGCCCTCAGAGGACTTTAGTTCCCCAGTATTTAAAGAACAAGGGCTGCTGAAGAAGACGGGGGGGGGGGGAGGAGAATCATGCTTAAGTGGCTTTTTAAGAAAGCCTAACTGAAGATAATTTTGTAAGCTGTACATGAAAATAGGGTGGCTAGGAAGGGACAGAGGCCTGGTCAATAGAATAATCAGAAACTGAGGTAGAGATTAGAAGAGGTGTGTGAAAGGTAGCTAACGACTTCTGTCACCTGGGATTGGTACGCTTTGAATGTTCCCTGGGTCACAGGGACCAATCTGGTCTTATTCACAACAAGCATCTCCTTGTTATGAAGGTCATGCAGATTCTGCCAGAGGAACTTTATAGCTTTAAGAGTCAAGTAGCAATAATACAGAGCAACAACTGATTATGCAGGTCAGAGATCCACAGTCACCTCCCTTCTCACTCTGGAGCTCTCCCATATGTAATCTAGATCCCTCCCAGATCCTCCTGGTCTCAGTATGGGATTCAACTCTCATGACTCTGCTTACAGGCTCATGTACTGTTGTACCATTCACACTGAACACAGCATGATCTCCCTCCCCATCCCACACTCCAACCCAAGACCAAACAAGGCAGATTTGCCAAAGGTATCTGGAAGAATCCCCTCTGTATTCATCCCTAGCCAAAGCATCATCCTAAACCCAGTACCCTCCTCTTTCTTCATGGTCTGGCTCTCACCTCTTTTCAACTTCACCTTTCCCTCCATAACATATTGTGGGCTAATATTCTTAAATGTGCCATTATCTTTTCTGATCTGAGACCTTTTCAGACTTCTATCTATAGTGTTCTTTCCCCAGGTAGAGTCCTTCATGGGTCTTAACACAAGCATCATTTATTCAGTTAAGGAATGCATGGGTCCCTAAACTAAGTCATATCCATAAGTCATATCCACTGGTGTGTTATACAGTCTCACTAGTCTATCATATACTATAGCTCATGAGAGGAGAGGTTTGTTTCACCTAACTCTTAAGTTTTACGGGGTTAAGGATCAAAAGTTTACTGAACAATCATTAGAATTTGTGAATGAAGAAATAAACAAGTGAGTGATAAATATATCAGTTATAATGAAGAAAGATTCAGAGGAAAGTCACACGAGTACAGTTTTAAGTATTTGTAAGAAGGATCATATCAGAGAGGGATGAACATCCTTTGGAGAGAAGGCAGCATGAAGCATAGTCCAGAATGAGTGAGTGCTAGGGGACCAAACTGACTAAGAACATAAGTGAAAAAGAAGAGGGACTGGATAAGGCCAGAAAGATGTGTGGGAGATAGGTGAGAACTTATTGTCGAGGCAATGGGGAGACATGAAGGGATTGGGAGCAAAGAGGATGTTCCTCAAAACAGTTTCAGAACCGGACTCCGGTGGTACTGGGGAATGGAAGTGTCCAGGACAAGCTGGGCCAGGAGAGCCTGATAACTGCTACAAAGGAAAGGACAGTGGGTTACCGTGTCCACTTTGGTGGGAGCACATCTAGGATGGCACCCTGCCTGATGCAGGTACACAAACTGGTCTGGCACATGTCATGTAGGAGATGCTCTGGGTTATTAGGAGATGTCTGTAACATGCTGTAATCATCAGATCAGCTCTAACTTGCTCCTAAACCACTGTGGAGGAGAAAGGATTCATGAGATAGGAATACAGCCAAAGGAAGTGATGAGGGCAGACCTCCCTAGCTCCTTAACAGTGGTTGATTCTGATTGATAGAAGCTCCATTCCTGTGGCTGAATAAGAAGTTTTCTGCTTCCCCTTTCAGATGGTAAAACTAAAGGGAGAAGAGACAGAAGGGCTGGTTACCCTCCCTCTCCTTAAGGTAAACATTTGATTGCAGCCACTAATGACAAGACATGCCTGCAGCATAAAAGCCTGTGATCAGACTGTCTCAGGGCTTAGATGCCAAAAGCCATTGGATCTCTCCCCTCCAAAACCTAGTAGACTTGAACCCAGTGTGTCTTCAGGGCTATGTGACTGATCGTCAGCCGTGTGGTCATCAGCAAGGGTCAGAATTTGTTTTCTGCATGATGGGATAAAACAAACTGTGTTATTCATTAAAAAGAGATGCTTAGGAGCTTGCTCGGACCAGCAGGTGACCAGGGGGTGACAATAATGAGCCTCCTGTCATTTCAAGTGAAGGCAATGTTACAGCAGGACTCTTGAAAAAGGAGTTGAGCAAGAGCCCTCTCCAGACCACTTCTGAGGCTTGGGCTTTAGGAAGGCATCTGTAAAGCTTTCCTAGGGCAGCCATTCCCACAGTTTAGACCCCCAGAGACCAGAAAGTTCCATTTTCCGTTTCACTTCCAATCCTCCAGCTCCATGCTCAGCCATGGTGGCCCATGTTAAAGGGCATCCATAATTCTGTGAACCTGGGTGTCCCCTTAACCTAGGAATCTCAGCCTCTCCATCTCTGTCCATAGATGGTCCCTCATGGCCCATCACTGAATCCAGTTCTAGAGATTCAAGACAATAAGTGCCTGGTAAGTCTGCAGATGTTAATGTGTGCAGATCATGTAGTCACATTCAGAACCTACTCGGGTCTCTGGCTCTTCTTCTTTGCCCAGACCTATTGATAACAATCACACAAATAACTTTCCCATTCTTGTATTTCTGTGAGCCCTGTGTAGAATTGGAAATCTTTATTAGAAGGGAATTAGCAGAACTTCACCTCTGTGTCCAACATTGGGTTTATCTTAGTTACTTTCCTGGTTGATGTAACAAAATATCTGACAAAAACACCTTAAGGAAGGAAGGATTTATTTTGGCTCATAGTTGGAGGGTACAGTTTGCCACAGTAGGGAGTTTATGGCAGTGGGACTTTGAGGTGGCTAGTCACTGGTGGCATTATATTCACAGCTAGGAAGCAGAGAGTTATGAATTCAGCTTACTTTCTCCTGTTTTATTCTGTTAGGAAACCCAGCCACTGGAATGGTGCCTCCCACATTTACAGTGGGTCTTCTCACTCCATTTAACCTAATCTAGCGTACAATGGAATACTATACAGGCTGAGATGAGAATGAAGGACTGGGGTCATACCTAAATGGACAAGAACATTTGCTGCAGAAGTATGAGGATCCTGGCATAAACCCCTACACTGTGTAAAAGGAAGGTGTCATCACGCATGCTTGTAACTTCTACTCTGTGTGATGTAGCAATTAGACAAAAATAGAATTGCTAGGCTTTGGCCAACCAGCATTGTAGAAAAACAATGACCTCTGTCTCAAAGAAATAGGTGGAGGCTGGTATGACTGGATACCTGGAGTCATGGTTCCCCCATCCCTTCCCCGAGCTTCCAAGCATGTGCACAGAGCTACATACACAAGAAATAGGAAATAGTGGTATATCTCACAATTATGAATGATCCTAAGGTGGGCTAATATAAGAATAGAAAAGGGTATATGGAAAATATTTCTATCTTCCACTTATTTTTCTGTGAACCTAAGCCAGCTCTTTAAAAATAAAGACTTGTTATTAAGTCACTAGTAAGCATTAGCTTGCTAATAGGGAATTTATAGAGATAACTACAGTTAAATTGAGGTCATTAGAGTTGACCTAATCCAATATGAGTGACATCATTTTAAGAAGAGAAGATCAGAACCCTTTATTATAGGGTATCACCCTCTAACAGTCACATGCGATCCCTTCCATATTCAATGCCCAGAATAGGCAAGTCTGTAGAGAGAGAGAGAAAGCGGAATCACCACAACTAGTGTAGGGGGAAATACTGGAGCAAACAGCTCTTTTGGTAGAGAGTATGTATAACCATTTCTTCCAGAAAGGTTCAAAAAGTTAATAAAACTCACAAGGCTCAGAGAGGTTCTGAAACTTAAAGAACCTCAAGTCCCTTCCACAGGGTTATTCAAGCAGTAACAATGTTGGGGGAAAGAAACTTTTTGACAGGCTAGGATGCCTGCACCTGGATGTAGCTTTAGTGAGGCTTCCCACATTCTGAGGTGGGTTTTTTAGTGCTAAAGCTGCCTTTGAGTCATTCATGTTTCTATAAATAACACCTTACCCATGTTCCTGTAAATGGCACCTACAAGTTCACTGGTTCATTAATCTAAACTTTGATAACTTATTTTTTTCAGTCGATCACTGTGATCCCTTCTCTGGGATATGAATAAACATTTATTCCCATTTCACTAGTCACACAACACTGGGTTTCTTTTGTGGGTAGTGAAACTACTTTGAAACAAGACAAAGGTGGTGCTTAAGTGGAGCTTACATGAAATGAACACCTTTGAATCTTGCACTACTAGGCTAACTTTAGGTTATGTGGCTTTCACCTTGGTTAACTGTATTTTAAAGCATGAAACAATGGAAGGATTATAGACACAGTCCTTTCTGGTAATTGCTCTTGTCCCCCTCCCTATCAAACAAATCATGAGGTTCTATAGTCCCTTTACATTGGGCTTTAAAAAAAGAGAGAACTTTGTGGGGCCGAGAAGTCACCAAGTGTTTGTGAGCATGACACAAGGTTAACTCCAATGTTCCAAAAAGGGAAGAAAAAGAGTATCCTCAATTTCGGAATAACCCTGATTTCAGGAGAATGATATTGAAACGGGTGCAGAGTAGCAATCCTGAACTAACTGCCAGGAGACTAACGAGGTGTGAATTTTATTCTGTTCTCGGTTGAGCCATTTCTTGTCATGGTGTCTCAGTCAGTGCTGGCTCCACATCTGATTCTTTCCACTGTTCTCCAGAAAGACAGCCAGCCATTCCTGAAAAGTTTCCAGAGGGTAGGAAGTCAGAATAATAAGTGACTTAATTGGGAAACAGTGACAGAGTGCATGGTTGGTTCTAAGTCTGCAACCAGAGCCCCACTTCCTCTAAGACTCAACGAGACTCCAGATGGTCCTGAATGTCCTTCATTCCAGAACTTCTGACATTGCATATCAGGGATCTCCTGGTTTACCTGTTCTACACTTACTTCAAGGGAATCCTGGAAAGTAGAGATGTGGTCTTGCAGTATCTTTGAAGCAAAATCCAGAAACAAAAGAAATGGCCAACCAAGACTGTGGGGAAGAGGAGGGTTTGGAAGAGACAGAAGGAAAAAAAAGGAAACTATTTGATAAAGCAGATGGTGTGCCTAGAAACTGTTTGTTTGAACTTGGTCAAATTCCTAGTCTAGTTCTTAGAACAAGATCCTGGGCCCTCTCTTCATGGAGTACTAAGGTCATATGTTAAAAGCAGGAGTGCTGAAAATCTGCTTCTGAGTTCATGAATCTGATTTCACACACACACACACACACACACACACACACACACACACACTCTCACTCACTCACTTCCTGGGCTTTCAGAAGTCTTGAGGCATGTTAAGAACCATTGACAAATGATGAGTCTTCACATAAACCAAAGGGATGGAATCTGTGTACCTCCATTAAGATCTTGATTAGATTCACAGGGGTCCAAACCATAACACCTGGATCCTTTTGAAATCATACATTTTTTTTCCTTTTAAGCTACTATTTCTGCATTAATAACCATCTGATTGACCTCCACAAAGACCAGGACACAGAAGACCAACATCACTACCACAACTACCACCACCACCACCATCATCACCACCACCTCCTAGTAAAGGTGATCTTAGTCCCACATTCTCAGAGACCATCCCATTTATTTGACCAGATCCTGGGATCACCCACAGATGTACCTTTCCCAGTCTCACATTCAATTAACATATCCACCTAGATCGTTAGACCTCTGTTTCTTCTCATCTTGAATACATCATTATTATTTCTAGAACCCTCAAACTGGGCTTTACAGTCCCAAGGCTTGCTCCCCTATGACAAAGCCCACTACATTAACACCAACTAGCTTCTCCAAAATAAAGGGCAACAGTCTCCTACTGGACAATGTTCAAAGCTCCTGTGTTTGTATAACCTGGATCCAGCTGACTTTCTATCCTGACCTCCCTGACTTCCAGCAGGAGTCCTTCAGTTAGTTATATCCAGAAATCCTGGTAGAGCCAATTAGTTCTTATTTTTTTCATATAAACTTGTTTTTATTTCTAGTGTGCTGCCATGTATGACCTCTGTTATGGCTTTCTAGTACCTTAGGATGTAATATTTGGATGGGGGGGTTGTCAAGGGGGAGGTAACCTGCCTTGTATAGATTCATGACAAACCTCAGGTTGCCTGCAATAATTTTTTTATTACTGTTGTTTTTTGGATCCTTGTGCTTTGTGTTATATTTTTCTTAATCTAGAAATAGCTAAACATATCAAGGAACTACTTGGTTGTGTAGATATCTGAACACAATGTGAAAATGGAACTGAGGATTAAAACCACGTTTATCAGTGGCACTCCTTCCTCAATGGTTTGTTCCTTTAAATCCCATCTCTATGAGGTCATGGAGGTTTCATGATACCAGCACTTACTTAGCTGTGCTAGGAGAGGAAAAAAATTGGGTCTTTTATGTCTTCAGCCACTCTTCATGTTTTTGGTAAAAATAAGAACACAAAACTATTATTTTACAAATAGATATGCTTGTAAAAAAACTCTAAGAAATTGGGGTGGGTGATAGTATTAACAATGATTATAGGTGTGTCTGAGGCTAGTGTAGACAGCTGTAGGTAACTAACTGGGCCTCCTCACACATCAGACCTGTGCAAGAGCTGAGGGTGAGTGCAGAGGACTCTGGAGTGCCACCCACGAGCCTTTAAAATAAACCGGAGCTTAAAAAAACAAAAGGAGTCACTGCAGAAATGTGGAAAGTTTTAAAAGATCTGAATGGTGGGGGGGTAGGGAGGGTCAGGGTTTACAGAGTAACAACTTCTGTGTTGTAAATTACCTCATCTGTACACCTTGTATTGGGACACTATTTCTCAGCACTTCCTGTGTCTATTGATGGCGGGATAGATGCCAATATAAAACAGCTGTGTTGGCAGTTACTCTGAAAGTATTTTTTAACTTTGTTTTGAAGTGTGCCCTTTCCCTCTTTTAAGTTTAAAGTCAGAATTCCCCACCTTGATTTATTGGTTGTGATTGTATTGTAATTGGTATGACTAAGACATAACTGTGCTGGGAAGAAGTTGTGCCATGAAGGTCTTTAATTTTTTTTTTAAATAAAAATGTTTAAATCAAAAACAAAAAAAAAACAATGATTATAGTAAAAAGAAACCATAAAAAGGGAAAGAATATATATATTTAAACTCAAGACTTGGACTGGAGAGATGGCAATGTGGTTAAGATCACTTGTTGCAGGCCATCTGCCACCAGGAGCAGCAGAGATCGAGGTACACAGGCCTGGTGAGACTGCGCTTCGAGTAACCTGGGCACAGAGGGGTCTGGGCAGATCTCACGTAAAGCGCCCCACCCATTCTTTCAGGATAACAGGACCTCTACCTTAGGGACTCGGTTTCTACCTAGAGGGCCCGTGCTTGCAGACCAAATGCTCAAGCCATCTGCCACTGGGAACAGTGGAGATCCAGAGACACAGGCAAGGTACACGGAGAGACTGGAACCAATCACTAACAACAAGACCACAAATAACAAAATGACAAGAGGAAAGCAAAATAATTTACCCTATGGAAACTAAGACAACCTGAAAATACCAGAACCAAGCTCTCCCATCACAGTAAACAGCAGAATGCCAAACACTCCAGAAAAAGAAGACTCAGACACAAAATTCTACCTCAAGATGATGATAGAGACCCTTAAACAAGAACCTGAGGAAAAGCATAAAGAAATAGAAGCTTTTAAAGAGGAAACAATTAAAACACTCAAAGAAATAAAAGAACTACAGGAAAACAGAAACAAAGAGATGAAGGAATTGAAGAAGGAATTTAAAATGGAAATGGAAACAGTAAAGAAAACACTAAAAGAGACAACCCTGAAGGTAGAAAGCCTAAAAAAGAAATCAGGAGTCACAGATGCAAACATCTCCAACAAAGTACAAGAGATGGAGGAGATAATCTCAGGGGCCGAAGACAACATTGAAAATAGACAAAACAGTCAGAGAAGATACAAAAGACAAAAAGCTCCTAACCCAAAATGTCCAGGAGATTCAGGACCCAATGAGAAGACCAAGCTCAAGGATAATAGGAATAGAAGAGGGTGAAGGATATCAACTAAGAGGCAAAGTAAATACCTTCAGCAAAATCGTAGAAGAAAAATTCCCTACCCTTAAGAATGAGATGACCATGAGCATAAAAGAAGCCTACAGAACTCCAAATAGAGTGGACCAGAAAAGAAATTCCTCCCGACACATAATACTCAAAACACCAAGTATCCAAAGCAGAGAAAGAATACTAAAAGCAATAAGGGAAAAAGATTATGTAAAATATAAAGGCAGACCAATCAGAATCATACCCAACATCTCAACAGAGACTATGAGCTAGAAGATCCAAGACAGACATCAAGCAGACCCAAAGAGAACACAAGTGTCAGCCCAAGCTGCTATATCCAGCAAAACTCTCAATCACCATAGATGGAGAGACAAAGATATTCCAGGACAAAACTAAATTTACACAATATTTGACCACAAACTCAGCACTACAATGAATTATAGGTGGAAAACCCAATACAAGGAAGGAAACTACATCCTAGTAAAAATATAAGATCCAGAAATGAGCCCTCACATATATGGTCACCTGCTTTTTGACAAAGGAGCTGTAAACATTCAATGGAAAAAGGACAGCGTCTTCAACAAATGGTGTTGGTCCAACTGGCACTCACCATGCAGAAGAATGAAAATAGACCTTTTTTTATCTCTTTGTACAAATCTCAAGTGTAAATGGATCAAAGATCCCCACATTAAACCAAATACACTGAAACTATTAGATGAGAAAGTAGGGAAAACCTTAGAACACATAGGCACAGGAGAAAATTTTCTAAACAAAACACCAATGGCTCAAGCTCTAAGGTCAAAGATTAACAAATGGGACTTAATGAGATTGCAAAGTTTCTGTAAGGCTAAGGGCATTGTCAAGAAAAAAAAAACAAACAAACAAACAAAAAAAAAAAAAAAAAAACGGCAGCCAACAGAATGGGAAAAGATCTTTACCAACTCCACATCAGATAGAGGCCTAATATCCAGGGTATACAAAGAACTCAAATAGTTAGACACCAGAGAATCAAACAACCCTATTAAAAATGGGGTACAGAGCTAAACAAAAAGTTCTCAATTGAGGAATATTAAATGGCAGAGGAACATCGAAGCAAGTGTTCGACATCATTAGCCATCAGGGAAATGCAAATCAAAACAACCCTGATATTCCACCTCACACCAGTCAGAATGCTAAGATCAAAAATTCAGATGTCAGCAGATGCTGGCGAGGATGCGGAGAGTAAGAGGAATACTCCTCCACTGTTGGTGGGGTTGTAAGCTGGTATAACTACTCTGGAAATCAATCTGGTGGTTCCTCAGAAAATTGGACATAATATTATCGGAAGACCCAGTTATTCCTCCTCTGAGTATATACCCACAAGATGCTCCAACATATAACAAAGACACATGCACCACAATGTTCATAGAAGCCCCATTTATAATAGCCAGAAGCTGCAAAGAACCCAGATGTCCTTCAGTAGATGAATGGATACAAAAATTGTGGTATATTTACACATTGGAGTACTACTCAGCTATCAGATACAATGACTTTATGAAATTCTTAAGAAAATGGATGCATCTAGAGAATATCATCCTGAGTGAGATAACCCAGTCACAAAAGAACAGACATAATATGCAGTCACTGACAACTGGATACTAACCCCAGAAAGCTCTGAACACCCCAGAAACAACTTAAAGACTATATGAAGTTCAATATAACAAAGGCCAAAAAAGAAAGAAAAATCAAGATGCTTAATTTTTACACACCAAGAAAACTTTGACTATTTCCAGGTTACATCTCATTTTACATGTGCTTTATGCTCATTGTATCTAGTAAGATTTTAATGCATACTATCATACCTTTAAAAATATCAACTACTGACAAAAATATATTCATATACTTTTATGCAAAAATTCTTTTAAAATCTGTACATTTATTTTTGTTTTTTAAATAAAGTTGTTCAATTTTAAAAAATTACTTGTTGCTCTTATAAGGAACCTGGGTTCAATTCCCAGCTCCTACACAGAAATTCAAAACCATTTGTAATTCTAGCTTGCTGAAATTGCACAAAGCTCATACATGGTACACACACACACACACACACACACACACACACACACACACACACTCACACACACACACATACTAGTCATTACTTCTTCCTCCAAGAGTGCAAGTTGAAAAAATGAATATCTGTTTCCAATAAAATACAATAAGAAGTCCCAATTGAGAAGTTTTTTCTTTTTTAAATTGGATATTTTATGTATTTACATTTCAAATGTAATCCCCTATCCCAGTTTCCCCTCTAGAACCCCCCCTCTCACCCACTCTCCCAGCTTGTATGATGGTGCTTCCCCTCCCACATACCTCCTCCCACATCACCACCCTGCCATTCCCCTACATTGAGGAATCAAATCAAATCTTCACAGGACCAAGGGCTTCTCCTCCTAATGATACTAGACAATGCTATCCTCTGTTCCATATGTGCCTGGAATGAAGGGTCCCTGCATGTACACTCTTTAGTTAGGTCTTGCCTAACCTCTGGATATGGTCTCTAGAGGTTTTGCCTCCCCTTCGTTGGGCATTTCAGCTAATCTCATTCCTTTTGGGTTATTGGGGCCGCTTCCTTTCCTGGCATATATCCACAAGATGCTCCAACATATAACAAGGACACATGCTTCACTATGTTCATAGCAGCTTTATTTATAATAGCCAGAAACTGGAAACAATCCAGATGCCCTTCAGCAGAGGAATGGATATAGAAAATATGGTACATTTACAGAATGGAATACTTACTCAGCTATTAAAAACAAGGACATCCTGAGTTTTACAGGCTAATGTATAAAACTAGAAAATATCATTCTTAGTGAGGTAACTCCGACCCAAAAAGACATAAATGGTATGCAATCGCTTATAAGTATATATTAACCAAAAAATAAAAAAATACCCAGGATACAATCCACAGAACTCAAGAACATTAACAAGCCAAAGGGCCCAAATGAAGATACATGGGTCTGTACCAAGTCCTTTGCATATAGGTTGTGACTATTTGCTTGTTGGCTTTGTGAGACTCTAACTGTGAGAATAGGTGTGTTTTTTACTTGTTTTCCTACTTTGGAGATGCTTTTTCTCCTGTAGAGTTACCATGTCCTGTCTCTATGTGAGGGTTTTTGACTTGTCTTTTTGTACTATGTTTTGTGTATTTGTTATCTCTTGTAGGCCTGCTCTTTATGAAGAAAAACAAAGGGGAGTATATCCAGGGAGAGGGGAGGTAGGGAAAAGGAAGTGGGAGGAGGGCAGGGAGGAGAAACTGTGGTCAGAATACATTGCATGAAAGAAGAATCTATTTTCTATAAAGAGTGAGAGGGAAGAATGAGGGAAGGGCGAGGAAGGGAAGAGATAGGGAGAGGGAGAGAGAATGAGAACCCTACATGTTCCAGGGACTTCCTGAAGCTAGTGGGCTATTTATTTTCTGAGTATTAATGAGCCTTTTTCCAGGATGGAATGCTTCAATCTAGAGGAAATTTCTACTTCATATACATGCTCATATACATACATGTACACCTGTACATATGCACACCCAAGAGACTTATGTGATTTTTCCATGAATATATTTCCCCCTTCCACAAGAATAAAAATTCCCTAAAACTCCTGAAATCAAATTTTTATGAGACAGTGTCACCGTTGGCCTGGGATGAATAGAAAGCAGGAATAGTAAACTAGTATTTTACAGACACTGGGGTTGGAAGCTTAACTCTTTTAGCTTCTGGATGAAAAGGAAATCAGTTCTAGAAATACACTGATGAGGAACACACACTAAGATTCCCTGACATTCATTGCAGAGTGAAACAAGAGCAGCAGCAGAAGAAACTCACTGGAGAACAGAAAGGAGGTGTCACCAATCTAGAGCGGTGGACTGTTTGCTACAGCTGTTTCTTACAATAAATTAGAGGGCAGGAAATGTGCCAAATGAGCCTCTAGATTTAGGTGAACAGCTTGGGGAATATAATATTAGTGGCCTTCTTGGGTAGCTATTAGTTGGCACTTGACAAATTAGTTCAATAAGGAGATGAGCTCAGAAAATATTTAGCCAGATTAAAAGCAGGAGACAGAGAAAGCAGAATCTGAAGATGGTAACATTCACAAGTACCTTTAATTTCCAACTGGTAATAGGTAAAATAGATAAAACTTACAATTCCCTAAAGTGACAAAGGATGTGTCTGTAGGCAGAGGCTAAATCAGCACTGTGAATGACAGCTTTCATCAAGAAAATCTGAGTTGACTAACATGGTCAACTCTTCCTGTTAAACAAGTGGCTGGGGGAAAGGATTCAGATGATCTATAGTTGTTTGTGATTCTCATGGTACCTATAACTAAGGCAGATGTGTGCCCCAAAATGGGTCTCCGCTGTGATTCAGAATACAAAAGCCTAGCTAAAAGTTTGAGATCATTGTACCACCAACTGGTGTAACAAGAGCTTTCGACTTACACTAAAACCCCTCAACTGTTCAGAATGTAAGATGAACTGCAAGTCACAGTAGTCGTTACTTTTCTCTTTTCTGTGACCAAATTGCTAATAAAAAGTGACTTGAGGGAGTAAGAGTTTACTTTAGCTGCGAGGACAAGTGAATACAGTTTATTATGGCAAGGAAGATATGGTGACAGGAAAGTGAAGTGACTGGCTATATCATACCCATTGTCATGATAAAGAGATTGATGAATGTCCATGCATGGCTATCTTGCTCCTTTTCTTCAGTCCAAGACCCCAGTCTGTGAGCTGGTACTGCCTACATTCAAGGTAAGCCTTCCCTTTTTAGTAAAACCTTTTTGGAAACATTCTCATAGACAAACCCAGCGATGTGTTCCATGGTATTGCCAATTCAATCAAGTTTACAGTTAAGATGAGTCATCGCAGTGGTCAACCTTTCAAGGAAAAGAAATGTTGAAAGATGATTTTTCCAATAGGACCGAGAGGAAGCAATGAAAAGGAAAGACGTTCCCAGTATTTAGAAAGCCACAGAGCCCATTGGACAAGGAGTCCTTCCCAGCGCAGAGCCATCAAGAATCATGTTGCATTCTCAATGCATCAACATCCTGTAACATCTGTCTAAAAAGAAGGGGGAATGTCCATGGATGATATGTTCCCCCAATCCCCTTCAGAAAAGAGTGTTTACTACTGTGTCTCTGTCCTTTATTAATTACTATATTTCAGAAGTGTAAAAAGAAAAAATTCAAAGTCATCAGATTCAAAAGATTCACATCCAGACCCGTTACTGAAGCTATCGCAAGATCTCATCCTTAGAACATGATATCGTCTTGGGAAAGGGCTTATAAGCTGTCCCTTAAAGAAAGAATGGATTGAGAAGAAAGAAGACTGAGGGCTTGCTACCAAGAGAGAAGACTGTAGAAGATAAATTATGACTCAAAAACTCAGTACACCAGCTGTCCTAGAATATCTTACACTCCCTTAATATGTGCCACAGCCATGTGACAAACACCGTCTTCTTTCAAGAAGATGTTATTGAGGCCAGTGAGTAGCTGCTAGTCAGTGCTTCCTCCTTCCATGAGACTAGTCCACACCCAGGTGAGAGCTGCATCTTTAGGCATTTCCTAACATGCTGATCTGGGTCGGAATTAAGCTGATCTATTATGACTATTCCATGTGGGCAAGAAATTATTTGGTCACTAAGGATTGTGGGCTATTTGTTTCTAATGAACAATCTAGGATATACTGATAGTGGAAGCCTAAAAACCATGAGTATAAGGATTGCAGCAGTGCAGTAACAGGAAAGCCAATCAAGTGCCAAAGGAGAAAAAAAAATCCCTGCTCAGAGGACCATGTAAGAGTTCAAGAGAAATGCACAAGTAACGAATGTATATTACTTTCCTTCTATATTTCCTCAGCCTGAAGAAATCATGTGACCAAGTCTAATGAAGATAGAATACAGGAGCTGGATAAATGGCTCAACAGTTAAGAGCACTTCTTGCTTTTGCAGAGGACTCGGGTTTTATTCCCAGAGCCTATATCATAGCTCACAACCATCTAAAACTATAGTACCAGAGAATCCATTGCCTTCTTCTGACCTATATAGGTAATACATTTATGTAGTACACATACATACATAAAGGCAAACATTCATACACATAAAATAAAAATATTTAAAAAAAAAATCAACTAAGAAAGTAGAGTAAATCGGGAGAAGAAGTAATGATGGGATCTGCCAGGAGACATGGGCCATAACTTGGAGATGGACCAAAAGTTCGGATTTCAGATAAGCAATAATATCCTATGGCATTTATCTTTCCTCCCCAAAGACACGGGGTGATAAAAGAGGGAAGAGTTGATTACGGGACATGACCCATCAACTGGGCTAATTCCTGCTTGTGGGAGCAGAGGCATCCCTCCCAAGGTCTCTTCATAATAAACGAATAATAAACATTCCACTAAAATCTTTAAATGGGTAGAGGAGTTTAATTATAATAATTTAATTTTCAGAAGCAAAAGCTGCTTTTATACAATTACAGTGAGGCAACTTTTAATTAACTTTGGAAACTTTCTTTTGCTTTGGAAATCTAATTAAAAATACTTAGGGAACTATCAACATAACACAGGACCCAGGAGGGGTTGGAAACAGTACTGGGGAACACATATACAATAAAACCATCTTTGGAAAGGTGGGACCTCCTCCATTCCAAAGCATTCAACACATTCTGTCCTCCCTGACCTCACCAGACAGCAAAGAGTTATTTTTACCAATAGTAGCTCCTTCAAGTGAGATTCTCCCAAGTAATAGACTCTTTCATTTCCTTTCAAGGCTCTCAATGTTTGATTTAGGGAGCACAAACAAGAGGTATGGTTAGATTTAAAGATTAGAAAGTGATAGGACACCACAGATTACCCTGTTCTGGAAAGGATAACATAGTACATCTCTGTTCGTCTTGTAGCCTATTCATCCTGATGTATGCCCTAGAGGATAAGACTACAATCTCAGTCCTAGAAATCAAGGCATCCATGGTCCTGCAGCACAGCATCACCCACAAGCTTATTAGAACTACAGTAAGGATCTTGTTTCTCAGCACATATCTCTAGTCTGAGAGGGTACCTGAACACAAGGCTCTGGCATAGTGCATACAAATTCAAGCCCGAGAAGCTCTGGGCTGCCTCAGTGTCATCTCCAGGCAGGATTTGCCAGAGACTTGCTTCAGAATTCCTTAGGAAAGTAGAGCCACTGTTCCTACCCTGTTCCCAGAGATGAAGAGCTATGAGGCAAGAGTCAGGTCTCTGATCTCAAATAGGCCCCTCAGAGATCATAGTATGACCACAGTTTGTGATTCATTGACAGACTTCAAGAAAGTCCATATTAGAGGTCAGGAATTCTGGCTTCCACATATACTAGTGGGAAACACGCCCTCCCCCCCCCCCCCCCCCACACACACACTTTTTCTTGGCCTCATATTTTGCTTTGTTTTGTTATCCATGATATAAAGAAGTCATACCAGACTTTGGGGTTATGCTCAGCTGAAGAAAAAAAAAGAAATGGATGGAAACTGCAGTGTAAATGTCAAGGCAGCATTGTGTTCTCTTTGCTGACAGTAACATCACCAGCCTATAGGCTTTGTCACTGAGATCAGACCAAGATTCCAACTTAGCTTCAGCATTAAGTCACTACAAGACCTTAGGCCAATCAGAGCCCGAACAGCCTTTCCTAACTACCAGATCACTGGATAAGTAGGTAATCTGTGCGGATTTCTGGGGCTCTAGAATTTTCCATTTACAGTGAACCACCATCTAGGTGGAAGCCAACCTTCCCCTCCCACATGAGAGAAGACAGAGGTCAAAGAAGTCTCAAGGGGAAAAAAAAAAGAATTGTTTTGTTAGGGTTGTTTGTTATATAGCTGTTTTCTGCTGAGTGGAAAGAAACATATCTTCTAAATAAAGGCTGAAGGCTCACAAGGCACAAGACTTGGGGAGCTCATGGGATTTACAGGCCTCACTAGGCCTGTCATTGAGATTGTACATACGGTAACAATTACTGAAAGGGGGAATGCTCTTTAATGAAGTAGTTTTCTTCAAGTTATGCAAGGAACCCTATCGACTCAGCTTCCACAAGTGAGCACCCATGCTGGAGTGGGACTTCTCATTGACACAGTGCAAAAGTCACTCATCCTCCTGCAAGTAACTCGAAAAAAACTCATGGGTTCAGCAATCTGAATTTGCGTACAAGCATTTCTTTAGAGATTGAGGGTGTGACTCAAACGGATCTGTGTTCAGCGCCTAGTACTGCATGACACCAGGAATATTGGCTGCTATAATTATTCTCAGCACTCAGGAGATGGGGGCAGAAAGAAGAAACAAAAACTCTGTGTCATTCTGAGGTACACAGTAAGATTGAGGCAAGCCTGGGATACAAGAGACTTTGTTGTCCCCTCCCCCCCACCTCCGCTCTCCTCAACACATTTCTCCAATAAAGAAACATTTCCTTGTTTTGTTGTTGATGCCTTATGTGAAATCAATAGATGGTTGTTCATGCCACTCCTCCATTAAAAAAACCTCATACAACAGGGGACATTGGAGAAGAGGTGATGGTCCTTTTCCATGCTGCAGCCATGTGTTTACAAATCAGTGCCTTTGGCTTTCTGCATGAGTTCCTTCTGAAATTCTAAAAAAAGAATTAGAAGAAAAACAAACACTGGTTCTCGAGTGGCTCTGACTCATCTAGCCCACTTGACCTTGTACTTTCTTGCCAGGTGACCCACGTTCTTGAAGCCAAGCCACTCACTCTATTAGGGCTTTGTAGGATCAAGTAGCTAGGAGGAATCAGGAGGCCACACTGACCCCCTGTGGAAGTCAGGGGCTGTAGCCACTGCACCTACCTAAGGCTCCCACCTGCCCCATTCCACCTGATAGCAGGCACCTCTAAAACATTAACTGTTGGAGAAGCTGCCTATACCCCTGAGAATCTCATCAGTCAGGGGAAGACAACAGACAGGGGTTTGGTCCTCATTTCAGCCTACAGCCACCCATTAAGACTTCTACTGTGTCTTGATGACACACTGCTATAGCTTTCTTGGTGTCCTCCTTTCTCACAGAGAAACCCTCTTTTCGGTGAATCTTTCTTCTCACTCAAAGGTCTTTTACTATCTCCAGGCAACCAACAGAGAAGAGTACCATACTCTATCCCTGTCTTAGTTAAGGTTTGTATTGCTGTGAAGAGACACCATGACCTCAGCAACTCTTACAAAGAAAAGAAACTTTTAACTGGGGCTGGCTTAAATTTTGGAGGTTTAGTCCATTATCGATTGTCATAGAAGAAAGTATGGTGCTGAAGAAGAAGCTGAGAGTTCTACATCTGGACCAGCAGGCAGCAGGAAGAGAGTGTCACACTGGGCCTGGCTTGAACATCTAAGCCCTGAAAGTCCAGCAGTGACACACTTCCTCCAACAATGCTGTAACTATCCAGCAAGGCCACACCTTCTAATTGTGCCACTCCCTGTGAACCTATGGGGGTCAGCTTCTTTCAAACCACCACAAACTCCTGAACTATCCCAAAGCACCTCTCTCAGCACTCATCCAGGGAATGTCCCTGTCTCGAGCCTAACGTCTCGACAGCAAGAACGACGCACGGCAACAGGATTCTTCTGCGAACAACCTTTATTGTACAGTACTCTTGAGCAGGGGACCAAGTGGAAGAAAAGTGCACTGCTTTTTTATGCCCAGGAAACTTGTGTCGCTACCTGATTGGAGTGCCCTCCAGTATCTCATTAGCATGCCCCGAGAGCGGACTGTGACATTCGTGGTACATGTGCACTACGTCCCTCGGGCTGGACAACAGCTCTGTTTGCTGAATCATCGGCAGGAAGTTGGTGCCATCTTTGGGTGCAGCACAAATGGCTACCAACATGTCCCAGTGATTTCAAGATCTTAGAACTATTCCTCCACCCACAGCTCTCCCCCTCCCCTGCCCACTTTGTATCTTAAGCTCTCTCTCCACCTAAAGTCCCCTCCAGTAAGTCACAAATGGTCTCAAAGCACCTGATCTACTTTCTGTTGCTGTGATAAAATACTCTAACAAAAATATCAATATAGGAGAAAAAGGGGGTTATTTAGTTAATAATCCCAGGTTACAATTCACTATGGCAAGGAAGTCATGGAAGCCAGAACTTGAGACAGCTGGTCACATCACATATATAGTTGAGGGTAGAGAAACGGGATGTACACATGCTGCCGACTTACTCTTTTGTTTTGTCTGTTTACCTAGAAATCTTTACTCTTACATACTTTATGGACACCAGCCTAGAGAAATGGTGCTTCCCACAGTGCCTGGATCTTTCTGTCAATGAACAATTAGATAATACCTTCCCACCAGACACATGAATAGGCAAACCCAATAAAGATAGTTCATCAGTAAGGCGCTCTTCTCGGGTGAGATTCTAAATTGTGCAAAGGAGACACTTAGAAACTAACAACAGCTACACATAAGGCTAATAACAAAACCTTATAATATTACCTATACAATATTATAATAACCAATTCTTCTTAATAACCACAACTGTTCCTTACAGAATATGACCCAGAGGCCTGTGCATATGAACACAAACTATTTTTGCATCTTCTGGGGTCTATAAATAGTTTCTCCCTTCTACAGCCTTGGTTTTCTGAAATGCAGAAGAGATAAGATAGCTCAGCCTATATCCATTCAACCTCGGTGAATGGATACTCAGATGTAAAAAGGTAGGGAAACTTTGGACCTGAGTATGTGACTTTGTAGTATGCTGCTTGGCATCCTGCTGTATCTTGTATCACATGGACACAGCGATGGAGAATGACTGAGCCATCAGAGACAAGCAGTGGCAGAGCCAAAGTTGGGACTTTAACTTCCAAACCTGTGTTGGATGTTGAGAATTTCTGGATGCCCATAAGGATCCCTTTGTTAGCTAAGGAGCTTTATGCACGAGGATCGGAGCTCTGATGAGCAAGGGCCAGGGTGGAGACAAGAAAATGACAGTATCCTGGACCTCTTTGGGGTTCAGGAAGAGCTTTGTGGAAGAGGGGACATATGGTTGAAACCTGACAATCAATGTGAGTTGGCCAATAAGAAGAACACGAGCACATGTGGTATCAGGTCCATGGTGGCAGATGTAGAGGCAGTATGCATGAGATATAGATGTGTGAGAGGAAGAGAAAAGGGCCATAGGGAAGGAGAACATGAAGTTTCAAACTGAGACCGATGGGAAGCCTCCAGATAATGGTCAGGGTGCTTAAGTGGGAGACATTAGGGAAAGGGAGAAGGTGCAGCTGGGATGGGCCAGTCGTTCCAACCCACATACTCCTTACTTGCATGCCAAGACAGCCTGAGCATCAAGGCATGCACTTCGTTAATAAGCTATGCACCTGGTCCCTGATGGCAAATACTGTGATCCCAGAACAGGCTGGAGTGACTGTCATTCCTACTCTAGGGAGGTCTGAAGGGAGGCATCACAGGAAGCTTGAGGGGTGGAGGACTGCGGATGTAGAAAACTGATTTAAAAGAGATGGTTTTTCATCATTCCTGAAAGACCGAGAGAAAAGGGTTAGGTGTCCGTAAAGAAAGCCAGAAGAGGACAGAGCACAGTAGGAGAGCAAAATAAGGAAGTCACTGAAGCATCTCTGAAGGGAAGGTAGCCAGACGGAGGAGGGGAGAGTAAGAGGAAACACTCCAGTAACTCTAGAGGTCCACAGGTAGAGGTTTGAAAGGGAGGAGTCAAAGCAGATAAGAAGTTTCCTGTGTGGCAGATCCTACCCTTGCCCCTGACCTGGGTGTTCATTCATTTCCTTCTCAACAAGAGCCAACGAAGGACGCGTTTCCATGGTGCCTATTTTCCAGAGGAGCAAGCTAAGACCCGGGGAGTAGAAATTACATTCCAGGCTACTCAAAAGTAAGGATGCTGAGAGGAAAGAAGAGCTGCCTTCAAGCACAGAGCCCAGTATATCAAGCCCTGAAGGGCTCAGGTACTCGGGGTCCCAAGGGCTCTACCTTATCTTACTAGGCTCAGTTCGGTGTAGGCTCAAAACTCTGTATTTGGACAAACAAGTCCCGGCAACTCTCCTCTCCGTAATTCTGCAGCTAGATGTGTTTTGGCAATGGATGTCTCTTCTCTCTTTGTCTCACCTAGAAAGTGAAGGATGCCGTTCATCACAGTTGGGAAGAGCTACACCCCAAACCCAAAAGAAATCTCTACCAGCCTGTCAGAATTCAGTATGCCTCCTCAGCAAGGTGATGCCCGTCCTTCTGCATCTTACATAAGCTGTTGATAAGCTCAGGGGAGAGAATAAGCTGAATCACTGAGTCTCTGAGTTTCTTATTGCCTAGTGGCAGGGAGCAGATAGGACTTTCTGTGTAAAGTGGATGACTTCCTTGTGTCCGTATATGAGAACAATCTTGTGTGCATCAAGGATGCTATGCTTGGCTACTTCTCACCCCAATTTTTTTACCTTCCCTCCCCCAAATTAAAATGCTTATATACTACTTGAAATTCCACCCTCCCATGGGAATATGTTGGTGAACGCAGCTCCAGATGGGCATGAGACAAAAAGGATCCTTTTCTAAAAGTGAGAGCCTATAATTGACTCAACTACATATCGTGAATAGCTCTTCCTGCCAATGACTCTTAGGCCTGTGACTCACTGTTCCATAATGGGGGTGACCGTCACTTCTTTAGACATATCCCCACTTCATGCATTCAGGGTCTTTTTCAGTTTGGGTAATTATAAAACGAGCAGCTGGAGAATTCCTAGTGTGAGCATTTTTCCAATTGGTGTGATACTCTGTTCACAAAGATTCTTTGAAACTGTTTCTTACTTGTTTCCTTAGTCTGGCAATACCCTTTTAATATTCTGTAAGTGATTAGCAAATCTTTGAAGAGACAAAAACATGTTTATAAAACAAAACAGATGCTGTAAGTGTGTGTTTATCAAAATAATGAGATGTTCCGTCCCCATAGAAAGGAATGAAGTTCTCACATATGATCCAACATGGCTCAATGTAGAAAATATGCTGTGGTGAAAATATGATGCTAGCATCACCTTGGAGACAAGTCTCTGGGCACATATGTAAGGAGTATATAGATTGCATTAATTGAAGTAGAAAGGTACATCCTAAATGCTGGTGACACCATGTCATGAGCTAGGGTCACAGACTGTATACAAAGCTGAATGGTAGCATTCATCCCATTCAGCTCCTGGGTGCAAATGTAGTGTGATCTCTCCCTTACCTCCACGTCTTCTTGGCAATGATGGACTAGACCCTTCAACCAAGCCTCTTAAGTTGCTTTTGTTGGGTATTGTGTTACAGTATCAAGGAAAGAAACTTGAGTAGAGAAATAAGGGCCTCTATTTACCTGAAATGTCCACAACAGGCAACCCTGTTGTAGATATAGTACACTGAAGCATCTTCAGGTTGAGATGAATAAAGCAGGAACTTGAAAGTATCAAGCTTTCTTCTGAGATGTGAAAATTGCTGTGATGGTTTCCCACCATACTACGGACACACATTTTAGTTGGGTGGGTCATATGCTAAATGAAATATACACCAATGAAACTGTGTCAAGTGGGAGAAGCCCTATGAGGAAGTCTGGCATGGGATGACAAATTCTGCTGCCATCCAGGCCCAGATTCAGTGCTTTGAGTTAGTCCACCCCAACATCAACTCCATCTACTAGCTGATGAAGTGTGTGAGAGAGCCTGGTCCTGATGAAACAAATGTCATCACAGAAGAGGGCATCCTAGGTATGCCAGTCAGCACCCAGTGTGGAACTGCTGCAACTACAGTCAGCACTGCTTGCCTTGATAGTAGACAGGGGTGGGGGTGGGGAATAGTGGTGCTGACTGCCTGTAGGCTATAATCACAAAAGTAAAGCCTGGAAAAGCTCAGGGAACACAGCATTGAAGGCAAGAAGGTGTCCACAGCCTGAAACTCACACAGAACCTGCCCCCAGATATTCATTCTAACCTCAAGATCACCCTGACTCTGGGTAACAGTAGGATATCTGAGATGAGTCCTAACAATGGTCCAGCATTTATAGAGGATCAGAAACCACGAACCAATTCATTATAATAAATATTTGCATATATATTTGTACGTGTATGTGTATGTGTGTGTGTGTGTGTGTGTGTGGTATGCCACAGTTTCCAATGTCACTACTATGGTGGCTGGTTTGGTGTCAGCTTGACACAAGCTGGAGTTATCACAGAGAATGGAGCCTCAGTTGAGATTCATGAGATCCAGCTGCAAGGATTTTTCTCAACTAGTGATCAAGGGGGAAGGGCCCAGCCCTTTGTGGGTGGTGCCATCCCTGGGCTGGTAGACCTGGTTCTTTAAGAAAGCAACCTGAGCAAGCCAGGGGAAGCAAGCCAGTTAGTAACATCCCTCTATGGCCTCTGCATCAGCTCCTGCTTCTTGACCTACTTGAGTTCTAGTCCTGACTTCCTTTGGTGATGAACAGCAATGTGGAAGTGTAAGCTGAAGAAACCTGTCCTCCCTAACTTGCTTCTTGGTCATGATGTTTTGTGCAGGAATAGAAACCCTGACTAAAACAACTACAATGAATGGATATGTGATGGAGAGGTGAGCAAGGCGGTAGAGAAACAGAGAGATGTATTCAGAGTGGAGAGAGATAGAACTAGAGACTTGATAGTGATGACAGGTAGGAGAGAAGGATGAGTGTTACCACTAAGGTCATGTAGATGTCTGTGGTCTATACTGCTGCCTGCAGTCCTGTTGATGTGGATGGCTTATGCAGTCACATAAGGTCATATTCATGTCCATTGTCCATGCTGCTAAGGCTATATTTGGATTCAAGGCCCTGCTTTGTCTTCGAGCTATATTGATGTTCATGGCCCATGTTACCAGTGATGACAAGGTTTATACAACCATCCAAGGTAACGTTGATGCCCATGGTCAGTACTGTTGATTAGGGTCCTGTTTTGATCTGTGGTGCTTTGGCAGCCAACAACCATGTTGATGTGTTTGCATTCCCACCAGAGTCCACTCTGAAGTCAATGGCATACACTGATGCCTCACACCATGTGACAGTCCATGATCCATGCTCTTGCTGACTATAGAGAGCCAAGAAGTTCTTTTTTTCAGTGGCATCAATGATTGTAGATGTACAGTTGAGAAAGAAGAACATAGGTGGCTTCTGTGACCACCTACATCCCTTTCACCCACCTACCCCCAAAAGTAATAGCCTAGACAGGAAACTGAGGGAGAAAACACTTAAAAATTGGGATAAGGAGTCCGAAGTATAGCTCTCTACAACTGATCGATTCCGCCAGTGGCACAGGTGGGGAAAGCCTACGAGCCTACGTTTTCTTTAAGAAGCTGACTCCAGGGAGTTTGACCAAGCTTCAGTGAGTATGTAAGCAATGCAGATTGGACTTGTGAGTTTTTTCCTCTGCTCCTCCTCCTCCGTCTCTCTCTTTCTCTCTCTCTCTCTCTCTCTCTCTCTCTCTCTCTCTCTCTCTCTCTCTCTCTCTCTCTCTGTCTCTCTCTCTCTCTCTCTCTTGAGGAGAGAAAGACCCAAAGGTGGGAACAGACCAGGGAGGACTGGAAAGTGAGTGAAATTGGGGTGCATGATGTAAAAGTTCTGGATAATCAATAAAAGTATTGTGAAGGGGAATGT
Source organism: Micromys minutus (assembly GCF_963924665.1). NCBI lineage: Eukaryota > Metazoa > Chordata > Mammalia > Rodentia > Muridae > Micromys > Micromys minutus. The sequence continues at coordinate 9,713,242 of NC_137963.1, read as the reverse complement.
TGTAAAAAGTAAAAATAACTACAGACCAATGCCCTGGAACCTGACATAAGTCAAAAGGCCAGTTAGAGACAGTGAGAGAACAGGGACATTACAGGGCACCATCAGAAGCTGGAAGTCATAGGAGATACTCGAGCCCCACCTTCCACAGTATGTGGCTCCTGCCAGCTCTAAAATGAGACCACAAGGCAGGTGGCACCTTCTCTACTGCTTATATCCTCAGTCTTACATGGCCCTGAACTCTGGACTTAGCTACCTTGTGTTCTATCATTTCCCAATAGTCACTGTGGAAAGTCAAGAGGTAAGAGGCAGAGTGGATGGGGGACATCAGAAGAACATCGCCCTCTAAATCAACATGAGCGAAGCTCATATGAACTCACAGAGACTGAGGAAGCAGGTCCTCTACATGTCTACTATGGCTCCCAGTTTAGTGTTTTCATAGGACTCCTGGGTGTGAGAGTGTGCCCCCTCTGGGCTCTTTTCTTTTTGGATTGTTTTGTCCAGATTCAGTGTGATAGTTTTTGTTCATCTTATTATATTTTATTTTGTTATATTTAAACATGAATGAATGAATGAATGATGAATGAATGAATGAATGGATTAATAAAAAATGAACAAATAGCTAGCTACTGGGGTAAAGGTTAACTACTAAACTGCCATTCGTATTTGTGTGGAAAGGGAAAATCAGTTCTCTCCAGAGGAGTGACACTGGGTCTATCAACCACTCCAGCACAGGGCTCGTGTTCAGAAGTAGTTTATCAGGGTTCATTGAGTTCAGCTGGGGTTGCTGCTTAACCCTGAAATCTACTCTTACCAGAGCCAACTGCCTCACTTACTCTGAGTCTCAGTTTCTCACATGGCAGATGGATGCCTACCTAGGTCCCTGTTTGACAACATGCGTAATGCCACACTGTCTTCCGCCAATGGTAGCTGACATAATTTCCATATTCAGTAGCTTTTTTTAATGTTTATAGACTATTAGCAATTGTTTGGCTAATTTAGAAACTAAAAGCTATCGTTTCAAATTATTCTTTATCTAAAACACTGTTTCTGGTTACTTCTTTTCTTTCCTCATCCCCAAACTACAACATGTTCATTGGAAAATTTTAAAATATTTAGAATTATTGGATGCCCAAACTTATGGTTTGAGGTATGATGATACAGCCATTTTTCTATATACCCACTTACCCACCCCCTCCCACCTCCTTGCCCTGACATTCCCCTTTACTGGGGCATCAAACCTTGGCACGACTAAGGGCTCCTCCTCCTCTGCTACATATTCAGCAAGCGCCATGGGTCTGTCCATGTGTACTCTTTGGATGGTGAACCCATAGACTCTTAAAGAAAGATAGTTCTTATATTAATTGAGACACTGGGTATGATTTGTTATGCAGCAAAAGTCAATGGATACAAAAAAACAAACTCTTGACTTACAATGCCTATGCTCTTCAAGACACCATTGCCTTTGTTAGGAATCAAAGTTTCAGACATATTTAATGTCACTCACTGAGCTTCCCAATATGATCTTTATAAGTAGTTCAGCTAAGGCCCTGTCATTGTGGAATAATACCTCATAAATTGTTCTATTACAAAGATGAAAACAGGGTGGACAAGGCTGTTGTTACAGAAGAAGCTAAGAGATTGTAGTCACATAGTGCCTCAATAATGAAGATAATCCCCCAGACCCAACCCAGATCTCCTGAAGCTTCTCAAACCTACAACCATCTTTGAGCATCCCTGAAAGTCATGGACCTACAAAGAGAGCTTTCCCTACTGCTAGTGAGTCAGAGAAGAGAGCTTAAGCTTCTGTCTAAGGGCATTAACAGCAAATTTATATTTGAAGCCCTGTGTGCAGTTTTTTATGCATCCTTAAATACCAAAACATAATTGCCAATGTCAATACATAATGTTTATTTCTTTCAGAACCGACATTTTAATTTTCCTGAGCAGGCGGGGGAAAATGATATGCATAAAAATAATGACAAATATTAAAAGTCTCCCAAATAAGGAACCGGGATCACCCTCATAATCCTAAATTTAAATGCACTCACCATCGCTGCCACATTAAAGGTCTGATAAGCCAAATTAGGTTCCATGTAAGCATAATTAATCTTCTTTTTCAATGAAGATATTACAAGGGCGTTAATTTGAATCCCAAAGGCCTTTGGGAAATTGAATTAGATAGATAAAGCAAATATTTGACCTTTTGCAGATAATTACTATTTTAAAACATTCACAATGCAAATGAACATCAAGTAAACCTTGGGTGTTCCTGGGTCCTGCCAAAATAAAATGCTTTGTAAATATTCAGTGTAAAATGAGGCAGGTATTTTATTCTGTTCAGACCTGAGCTTTTCAAGTCCAATTTGCAAGCATAAAACTCCAGCTGAGGGTCTTGGTGTTTATTAACAAATAATTGAATGAAAATTGGCCAACAGTGATTATGTCAACTTTGCAAATTATCTGTTATCATTTGTAGGTCATTAAGTTTCCAGAGATAGTCAGCCATGAAGAATCTGTTGCTACAGTAATAATCCCAAGGCCAGCCTGAACTGAAGGCCATGTTCTGCCAGGGAAATGACTCAACCGAAGGAATGGTGTGTTTGTCACCTCAGAGACCAGGTAGGATGGCAAAGAAAAGTCTTTCATCAGTGCCTCACCCTCCCACTTTAACCACCTGGCCCAGCAAAAAGAGCAGAGACCTAGGTGTAAGTCCTGCTTTTGTCGTTCACATGCTAGAGGACAATGGACATCTCTGGGTTGAGTTTTCTCAACAGTCGTGAGACCCAGGGATGAACACCCAGAGAAGAAGATGAATTTGATGGTGCTTGATGCTCTGAAATGCCCCTCAGCCCAATACTAGGTCCTAACTTTTCTCTTCCCAAATACTCACTTGGTGGCATCTTCTATCCATTCAACCTTGATGATTGCCTTTATTTAATGGAGACCTGTCTAGATACCTGTCTAGATACTCTAGTAGCCTGAGTAGGGATGTGTGTGTGTCTATGTGTGTGTGTGTGTGTGTGTGTGTGTGTGTTCATGGGTGTTCATGTGTGTTCATGTGTGTTCATGTAGGGGTGTACATAAGCATGCATGTAGAGTCTAGAGGACAATGCTGGCTGTCACCCTTCCTCTGCTATCAATTTTGCTTTATGATATAGTCTCATTGGCATGGAACTCACCAAATAAGCCAATGTAGCAGGTCAGTGCGACTCAAAGATCCACCTACCGCTGCCTCCAGCACTAAGATAATAAGTATGCACAAAAACCTTGGCCTTGTTTTTAGATGGATTCAGGGGAATGAACTCAGGTACTCATGCTTGAAAGGCAAAACTTTACTGATCAAGCCAATCTTGCCAACCCTAATATTTTCATTCTTCTGAGAGTGGGTCTAGACCGGACAATGTCATAAGATATTTTACTGAATTATCTCACCATCCTCCAAAGAAGAATAGTTACTATCCCATAGAAGAGATGAAGATATCTGTTTGATGCTTTGGAAGGACAGACAAGACACAGTCCATTCAGTTATCAGTCTAGTCCAAAGCTAGTCCAACCTGGTCCTGCCTGGGTTGTATTTCAGAAGCTTTTCTTTTTCTGCTTTGAATCTTTGAAAGCTGTTTTTACTTTGTCTTTTGTTTTAACATGCTGTCTAGGATTTAGCCTACCATGAGTCTGTTCATCTTTTTTTTTCTTTTTATTGGATATTGTCTGTATTCATCTTGAAGGAGGGAGCTTTTAGAAGACACACATAGCATCGTTCATCATCGTATGGCTTCTTGTTTTCCCCACACAAACCATCTTAGTGTCTGTCACTGACACTTATTTATCTCTGCCTTTTAGGAGCCTTTAAGCTGGTTCTCCACATCACTAATTTGATTGTTCACACAGTCCATTTCCCCACCACTTAGATGAGTGCTGTGATGATCCTATTGCCTGTCAGAATCTTTGCCCATATTCTTTACCTTGCCTAGGTATTTATAATTCATCAAAGGATTTGCCCATCCTCATCTTTCTCTCCTCATAACTTCATGCTCTAATTCATACAAAGTCAGTGTATACTAGTGTCTTAGTTAGGGTTTCCATACCTGGAAAAAGACACCATGACCAAGGCAACTCTTTTTTTTATTGTTGGATATTTTATGTATTTACATTTCAAATGTTATCCCCTTTCTCCCTCTCCAATTCCCCCTTCCTTTTCCACCTGCTTCTATGAAGATGCTCCCACCCACTCACTCCCACCTCATCACCCTGGCATTCCCCTATACTGGGAAAGCAAGCCAAGGAAACGCTCATAAAGGAAAATATTTAATTGAGGCTAACTTACAAGTTCAGAGGTTCCATCCATTATCAAGGCAGGAAACATGCAATGTCCAGGCAGGCATAGCACTGGAGGAGCTGAAAGTTTTACAACTTGTTCCAAAGGCAACTAGGAGAAGACACTCTGGATCATACAGGCCAGACTTAAACATATACTTGAGACCTCAAAGCCTCCACAGTGACACATTTCTTCTAACAAAGTTATACCTCCTTCAATAAGGCCACATCTCCTGGGCCAAGCATACTCAAACTACCACATTCCATTCCCTGGCCCATAGACTTGTTCAAATATTTATGAGGGGTGCCATACGTAAATAGAGCCTAATGCAAAATATATTTAATCCAATTTCAAAAGTCCCCATGGTCTATTATAATCTCAACAATCTGAAAAATCCAGACAAGTTCAAAGTCTCTTCAGAAATTCATCCAATCACTTAACTGTCTAAAAGCAGACCACATACCTCTAACATCCCAAGATATATATTAACATTCTAAACCATCATAGTGAGGAAACACTAGGCCAAAGGAAGATGGTCAAACTCTGGCCTCTGGCCAACATATCCAGGCAAAGGGAGAGAAGAACCCGGACTGGCTGGGTCTCTCGGGGGCTGAGCAGGATGGTGAGTGTCGACGGTTCAAAATGAAACACACTGAGCTGGGAATCTTGTCAGAGCAGAAACTCACCTTATTATGGCAACAATTTATACATATAGACAGGGAGAAGAGGGCTGTAACGGAGGTATAGGGTGAAATGACGGTCCTATAAGAAATTTATACATCAGCAGTAGCTAGGCAGAGGTAATCTCACTCTGGTCAGCAGATTATGCTGAGTCATTCTCAAGTGAAATCGAATGATGGGTCTCAAAATTTGAGCCAGGCTTATGCTTTCCCACAAGGCTACAGGGACTTAGGCCAAGTGCAGGGCCTCTTGTCCTCAAGGCCCAAGCTAAGGCCAAAATGGAGCCCAACAAAATTCTAGTCTACATGTCCAATGTTAAAACATTTTTCAGATCTTCAAACCCTTTTATCTTTGTTGAATGCTGTTGGCAGATCTGCACTCAACAACAGCAAATGTTATTCTCTTGGGTTATTTCATGCCCTATTAGCACCTTTCCTCAGCAACTATCCCATGTCTCTGATATTTGTAGCATCTTGGGATATCCAAGGCAACTTCAACTTACAGCTACTTGTTCTAATGTCTGGGATCCACACATGAATAAATCCTTTCTTCCCCGACTTGTGTTGGTCATGATGTTTCACCACAGCAATAGAAACCCTAAGATAGATGGACACAAAACTCTGTGACTAAATGATGAGGTTATGGTTAAACCAATTCACTCAAACTTGGCCAATTTAGAATCTCTTAAAAAATTGAGGCAAACTACATTGGGATGTCTATGATAATGGTTCAAGAGAGGGTAAATCAATCTGTTTGTTTGTCCCTTTAAGGTCTTCTTGAGTGAGAAAATAATTTAAATGAATGGATAAATAAAATGTGGTATATCCATACAATGGAATAATATATAGCTATAAACAAGAATGAAGAACATGCAATGACAGATGAACTTTGAAGACACTATCTTATGTGGGCTAAACCAGACAAACATATTGATTGATTTTGTTTATATGAAAGGTCCAGAATAGACAAATTCCAGAGACATAAAGCAGGTGAGTAGTTGCCAGGGGCTGTGTGAAGGAATAACTGAGGAGTAACAGTGTTTTAGGGAACTAAAAGGGTTCCAGAACTAGTATGGTGATAAATGCTCAGTATCTTAAATGTACTAACCACCCTGAACTGGACACTAAAACATTCTGAGACTAGACTTGGGAAGAAATTGCTTCTGGCAATGAATCAGCATCATGAAAAAAGTAAACCACAGCCCCTAGTGTCTAGAATACTCCTTTTGAGCAGGGAAGACTTTATGATGCACTCCTTCCCTGAATACTTCACCATCCTGCTCACACCTGCAGTGAATACTCACATAATATAAAGCATAGAAATGATATTTTTATTGGGTTTCAAGTTTTAAAGCCAAACCATAGAGAAATCACAAAAGACCATTATGGTAACAGAGTGAATATAAATGTTACTAACCTTGACAATACAATAATAATTATTTAACAAAAATGTGCAGGAGACACAGAAGAAAATGTAAGTATACTTATTTCTTTATCCTTCAAACTATATATCAATATTTTTATGCCAAAAGGAATAAGTCCAGAAACAGAGACAGATCATGTCATTATAACATATAAAGGCAAACATTAGGTCTCAGGATTCCATGATGGGAAAGCTCAGTGGCAGGCAAGAAGGTATAACTATAAAGTAGTCCATTCTTCAGCCTCATAGTGGGGAAGCAATTGACTCTGTCCTGAAAAGGCAGTAACTAAAATTAGTTTGGAGTTTGGAGTTTGGAGTTAGAATATTTAAATGTTTGATTCTAGGATGTCTGAATCGGGAATGCCGATCCTGATGTGGTAACAGAATCCCTCTGTATTAGCTACTTTTCTTGCTCTTGCTAACAAACATGCAACAAAGGACACTCTTAAAGTGAGAGTGGTTTATTGTGGAACTTGGCTCAGGAGATTCTATTGTGACAGGGAAGGTCCCAAAGCATGAAAATGGGTCTGGCAGTCATGGAAGTAGAAACACAAAGAAGCAGCTTCTTCCATGCCATTGACCAGAAAACAGAGAACTAGACCAGAGAGGGGCCATTCTAGGGTCTCCAAGGCCCAGACTTATTTACTGCTTTAGAACGCCAAAGTAGGCCCCATATACAAATGGCTCAAAACCCTTCTAAAACGGCATCATGAGCTGGGTACATTTGTTCCAACATATATGCCCACAAAGGCTATTTCATATCTAGCCATATTTTTCTAGGGCTAAGTTGGCTAAGGGAGGGCAACCTGTCCCCACGGCCCACAGGAACTTCATTTGACATAACCTAACCCTGGGACTGTTTATTTAGTCATGTTTGGGAAGACACTGTCAGAGATGTCAATCCAAGAGAAAGACTGGGACTTTCCCAGTCCATCCTCCAGATGCTACCCAGCCACATCCCAGTTGACAACCAGAGTCTGTGGGGTACAAGAGCTCACATTGCTCTCCATGTTTTACATGGTCTGTTGAATTTTCATTTTGTTAGGCAAGAAGCAAACAACAAGACAGCCTAGGCTATCCAGGCTTTATGTACCACAGGCTGCACTGATGTGAGATAGGCTTGGGCTCCTCCCTGGGAGCTCAGAGCATTGAAGGGAGTTGGAAACTGGTGGTGTGGCAACTCTGTATTGCATGAGTGGGACATATTTGGTCTTCAGTGACTCAAACACTGCCCATGGGTGGAGGCAGTGATCACAAGGTCTGGCCTGAACTTGGCATTTGTATAGACTAATGTCTGCATACTATCATCTAAGACCTGAGCAACACAGAAGATGGTCAGCCCGTCTGACCTTACCTTTCTTGCTACCCAAATAGAGATAATACCACGATCATGGGGAACTGAGACGGTGCAGTGATGGAAGAAAAGGTTCTCGGTACAGCATTCGCAGGCTTTTGTTCTTTGACAGAGTCAAAGTGTGAACATAATAGACCCTCACTACCTTCCCTTAATCTTTCCCAATCACACGAAAGCCCTCATTTTTCTAAACAAGTCCTCTCCTACTTTCATCCCCTACCAGTGAGGACATGCATGTGTACAAATGTGTGTGTGTGTGTGTGTGTGTGTGTGTGTGTGTGTGTGTGTGCATGTGTGTTTGCGTTATCAACCTTAATGAGATTTGCTTGCATTAGGATGGATGTGAGCATTATTGACCAGAGTATAGACAGGTAACAATGGCCACGAAACTGAAGAACATGACTGTCCTTCCTCTGCAGCCATTAACTACCAATGTGTCCCCCCTAGCTCATGATGGAATGTTCCCAGTCCCAGTCTTTTGTGCAGGTGACAATATGTGTGCAGCAACCACGCCATGCCTAGTATAAGTACTGTGTTTTCCTTCCTTTTCTTATAAGCTTATTATTAGCTCTAAAACCCTTCTTTGTACCTAAGGTTTATTAATTTATTTTATTTATATGTATGATGTCGCTATTTTCAAACACATCAGAAGAGGGCATCAGATCTCATTACAGATGGTTGTGAGCCACCATGTGGTTGCTGGGATTTGAACTCAGGGCCTCTGGAGGAGAGGTCAGTGCTCTTAACCACTGAGCCATCTTTCTCTCCCAGCCCGTATTTCATTTTCTATAATGATTAGTTGACTCCCTGGTCAGTTAATATGAAGCCGTGTCCAGGCTACATGCTGCACTCCTCATTCTCCCCATCACCCACCAGTGCATGCTTCCCATGGAGGTGATGTCAGGAAGTGAATGGATTTCTATGGCTGTTCCACAAATTGTATGGAGAGCACCCATGCCTCCTTGGGGGTAGCTTAAATCACCACTCCAGAATTGTGGGTGTTTTCTCCTCCCATCTCCCCCTCATCTTAGCAGATACCCCAGTTCCCAGCCAGCTCATCTGTAACTCTAGTGCACATGTAGGAACATTACCAGGATGACACAGAGACAGAGTTGGTTTGGAGAGAAGCAGGCTCTGACTCAGGCAGTCTGGGCTTTGGCTATTGTAAGAAAAGCCACTGTGGAAGGAGCCATGTCACCTAGAAATTACATGGTGCCTTATTCCTTTTGTAAACTTATATGGACTTCTTTTTTTTTATTATAAAAGTAATACTGTTTCTTATAATATTTTATTGTAAGCAATATAAGTAATATTGTTTACTGAAAAGAACATAGAAAGCTAAGGAAGCAAATAAAAGTTTCTGACAGTCCTACGATCCAGATTTAAACCCTGCTAACAGGGTGGTGGACTCTGCCGCTGTTTCACAAAACATCCCTCGACCCAGGTCTCGTATTGCATCCTGCTTTCTCTGGTGTTATATTGTGAGCATATCTCCAGTTCACTAAAAATTCTTTAAGATTACTTTTTTTGGACAACATCACACCCTAGGGTACTGGAATCAACTTCAGCCAGCAACCTGATTTTTTATAGCTGACCATTCAACCTCTTTCCTTTTGCCCCCTCAGTAGGAATTTTTGATGACTGGATATAGTTTGCCTTGTGGATCTTTTGGGTGACAGTAACGTATGCAGAGCACCACGTGACTCAGCTCAAGTGATGACACACCTGCATAGTACATCCCTAAGCAGTGCCATTTCCAGAGTTGGAGTCACTTCTTGTATCTGGCTCTTACTGAAGGTCATCCCTTCCTCTCTGGCCCATCTCCCCATGGTTGTATCTGGTATCATAGACTTCGGCCTTAGCCATGTCCTTCCAAAATGCTCTGGACTCCCTCCAATGCCCCAGAACAGTAAAGAATAGTTGTTATATGTTCTATTTTCCTGTTTACATCTTCTTATTCTTTTTTAGATATGACCTAGGTTTCACTCTGTAGCCCGAGCTGGCAACCTTCTTTCTCTGCTGCCCTCCAGAGGGCTGAGGCTATAGTAATGAGTCATCATGGCCATCTTATATGTACATCTTCTAAAGTCTGAAAATCTGTTCTTCCACCTTTGCCCAGGATGCCTGGGAACACCTGCTTAACAGGACACCTCCCCCACCTCCCTTCCTGCAACAGGAGTATATGCCAGGGTAGGAGAGAAAAAGAGAGATCAGAAGGAGTCTTCTGAGATGAGGGTATCACTCAAGGGTCTGGAGTTCTTGTGTGAAGGGACAGAGTTCTTTTGCATTTGCCCCTCCTCCCATGACTTCTATTCCATCCAGTGCAATGTGCCTACCACATCCCCAGTATTCCCGCATCTGGCCTGGTGAAGAAGTTGAGATCTCAGCATACCTCTGTTACTAACATGCTGTGTACTGCTGGGCAAGTGTCTTCCCCTTTCTGGCTTGTCAGCAGCAGATACGTTTAGAAGTCCTCTTGGGTCTGATGACTGCACCTGAACCTAATAGGATATGCTATTTATTACGATGTGCCTGTGCTACACAGGGAAGCCCCCTCTTTCTAGGCCACACAGTACAGGGTGAGCTGAGCAACACATTGTAGCTCTTCCTCCTTTGTCTTCCCACCAGGGCACTTGATGTAAGGTGCAGGGAACATCTGGAAAAGGGGCAGCTTGATGCCACAGGGGAACGAGAAGATATCTCTACGTCTTGAAACAGATGGTGAGGGCCACAGTCATGGGGTGCTAGAGCTCTGTGCAAATATAGAAGCAAAAGTGTTTACAATGTTAGAAATTCCTAGGCAGGCAACCAGGGAGTCAGCTCTCAGAGGCTCCTTCTGGCTTTCCCTGAACAGGGATAGCATCAATGAGCAAGATGATGGCACTGGACCAACATCCCTGTATGAACCAGGAAGTCCAAGGAGATGCTCATGTCAATAAAGAATGGAAATGCCTGAGGGTCTGAAGAAGAATGGGATGTTTATAGCATCCTAAATCATCACCAGTAGCACCAAATAATCACTTGCAATGACTAAGGCTAAGACATGGCTCCACAGTGACAGAGCCATACAGATGGCACATGACCAGGCAACCAAGTGAACATTAGTCATAATGCAACCTAGGTAAACCCATGCAGCCTGAGGGGTCACTTAGATGTACAGAATAGCCCAGATCTGATCCAAAAGCAGATGGAGAGCTCACCTGTAAAATGGGGCAACGTTCGGAATGTTGAGACACGACTGATCTACAAGTCCAGGCTGGAGGACGTGCAAAAGACAAGAAAGTGGGGGCTGGGGAGGTGGCTCTGTATGGAAAAGCTCTTGCCATGCAAGCATGAAGACTGGAGTTTGTATCCTCAGATACAGCAAAGCTAAAAGCAGTCACATGCAGCTGTGAGTTTAGCAATCATAAGATAATGAGATGGGAGGTGAAGACAGGAGAATCTCTAGACATTCTCAGTCCAGTGAGCCAGGCACTGTGACGGAGGCCATGTCAAGGATGTGAACAAAATGTGTCTTTTCACTGCCTCAGAAAGGTCTTGGCACATGCAAATGTGAACACATACACAGAGAAATTTAGAAAAAGGCAACAAGGGTGATCCTGATCCTGGATCCTCTTTCTAGGAGGACATTCTCGGGACATTTGGGGAAACATGGGTGGGTATGAGGGTCATATGGTGGGGTAAGTCTGAATTTCCTAATTGTGACAGCCACCTCTGAAGTGGATACCAAGTATCCCCTCTGATTGCTTGCCCCCTTGTGAAAATATAGTGGCTGACACGTAGCATCTCTTCTGACAATAGGTTTTAGGAACTCCTTTCCCCCTCTCTCCCTCTCCATCTTCCCCTCCCCCCTCCCCCTTCCCCTCCCACTCCCTGCCTCCCCACTCACCCCACCTCTCCTCACTGCTCACACTTGACCTTGTCAAGCTTGCACAACCGGATGCACTGAGTGTTGGGGACAGTCGGTGTTGCATTGAACCATTGGCCTCAGGAAGTTAGTTTTGTGATGGAGGGTAACTGCTACTGATGGGGATAACACGCAGGGCAAAGCTGTTTGGACCAGTGATATAAACGGATTCCAGTGGATGCTGTTGTCAGATGGACCAAGCCAAAGCCCTTCATTCCCTGTCCGAAAGTTTCTGTACATCTAGGATTGGTTCCCAGTGAATATGTTTATTTAAAAAGAAGAAATACATTTAGGCTGGAGACTCGGAGGGACCAGGAATAGTTGGCTAATCACTAGGACTCGGTTATGGATTGATAGGAGTTAACCACTCTGCGGGTGCTTTGGCATTTCATAAAGAGAAAAGAAAGGCTTTGGAAGAATTCACTCTGATGACTAGATATATGTCTGAGGAGAAGGACGTATTTAATCTGACTTAAATGGATACAGTGTCTTATTTAGGGTTTTATTGCTCTGAACAGACACCATGACCAAGGCAAGCCTTATAAATAAAAACATTTAATTGAGGCTGGCTTACAGGTTAAGAGGTGCTGTCCATTATCATCAAGTCAAGAACATGGCAGCATCCAGGCAGGCATGGTGCAAAACGAGCTGAGAGTTCTACATCTTCATCCAAAAAAGCCAGGAACAGACTGAGCATCCTCAGACAGCTAGGAGGAAGGTCTCCAAGCCCACCCCCAGAGTGACACACTTCCTCCAACAAGGCCACACCTTCTAATAGTGCCACTCCCTGGGCCAAGCATATGCAAACCATCACATACAGTATATACATATCAAAAACATCAAATGGTACCTAGTCAGTATGAATAATTTTCAGGTTTCTATGTTAAACCATGTTTAGTAAAACAAATAATAATAAACAAATATGTTCTGTGGGCAGGAGAGAGGGGACCAAGTAGGAAATGAACACCAGCGTGGGATTCCAGGATGCTACAGTCCTGTTCTTAAGCTACTGGCCACACTCTGCCTTTGGCCCTTTATTGAGGCCCATGACCTGAGAATAAAGTCCAAGCTCCAGCCTCTGCACTTGGATGTTCATCCTCCAATAATGCCTCATGGTCCTCATACTTCCCTCAGGATTCAGCTCCTCTCTGCATCCTAGGCAGTACCTTTTCTCAGCCACAGTAGTTTTGCATTGAATGCAGGGCTGCCTTTCCCACCTGCCTGTGAGCCAGTGAAGGCAATGGTGAGCCCTCAGTACCCATCCAGGGACCAGTGGAGTATCGGATGCTTCAACCCAATGGCCCAGGGTCTGAACAAGGCAATGTTTAGGGGTGCAGGATGCCCACAGTCACACTGCAAAGGGACCAAAAAATCAAAAGTGGTACACCCAATGGGAAGTTCTGCTTCCTGGTCCTCAGAAATATCTTCCTGGCCGTGGGCCTTCAAAATATTAGATGGGTCCCTAGGGTATTGCAGGGCCAGCAAAAGAGCAATTTGTGCTTCAGGCGTGTTAATGAATCCCTGAACAGAGGAATTAATTACTGTCTGTTGAAATTAGACTTCTCCCTTCCTTTGAGATGCATCTTCTTTTTATTCTTAATTAATTTCTAAAATTATGATGTCGGCGCGAAGTCTAATTTATTTTATTTTTAGTATTGTTTCTCTGGTAAGCATTTTCATTTTATGCTGGGTGCCCACAGCTCAAGGGGCTGCCCGGGATCAGCAGGAAAGGTGCTGGAGGCCTCTTATGAATGGAAGGTATCTTCCTACCTGCCCATTCCCTACCTATTCTGTGGGTTGCTCCCTTTCTCTTTCCATGAAGATGACACTGCTGTAGCCTGTGGTTGGAGCTGCTACGGGGCTCTACTCAAATCCATCCCAGCAAAGACTCCCCCACTACACAAATACACTAAAGCTGCAGAGCCCTTCTTGTTCTGTGAGAGGATATGAGATTGGAAGTATCCACTGTCTAGAATATCCCTGTCCTTTCTGACCATGTCCTACCTTACCTCCCCATTGACTGACGGTACCCTTGGGAGAGAGGGAATCAGCTGAAGGACAGAGGAAGAGTGGAGAGACCTCGGTTCCATCTTCCTCCCAGACCTCTGTACTCTCATGTAGAACACCAAATCGCTCTCAGGGACTAAACTGGTTTGAGATGCATCTGACACTTTCCTGCCAAGGGTTGTAACTGGTATGGCTGGGCTGATAGGGCTTGAAGAAAGTAGGACTCTCTTTGCCTGCTGTTCCCAAGGATTGCCTTCAACTAAGCGACTGCGTGGGTCCAGAGTCTCAAAGTGATCATGCGTGAGAAGAAGCAACTTAAAATGGGAGAGATTTGTTTTGACTCAGTTTGAGAGCCTATGATCCACCGTGGCAAGGAAAACATAGCATTAGGTGCATATTGCATTTGGAGAGAGCTGAATGCTGGTGTTCCCTTCATCAGCTTTCTGGATAGTCTACTTGCCCCTGCCTGCTCAGCCCTTCTTGGAATCTCTAGGAAGAATGCTGCTATCCAAGACACACAGCTCGTGCGCTCAGGCTTTGCAGCTCTTCCAGCTTCTTTCCTACCACAGTCTTTGGACTTGTCCTTCTCAATTCCCTTACAACAGCAACATGGGAAAATCAAATCGCCTGCAAATTTTTTTTTCTTGACTGCTTCAGCACATTGGGCTTTGGCCAGGCCTCCTACCATTATCTGTCCATTCGGTTCAGGCCACTCCTCTTGGGAAGGGCCTTTAACTGCTCACCTCAGAAAACCCTAGCCACTCTTTTCTCTCTGCTCTGCCAACAGCCGCTGTTGCTCCCAGCAACATGTGTGTGCACTCGGTGAGTCCTTATGATGCCCTGAGCTATATAAGGACCCAGATCAGTTCCTTCCATACCTGGACATGAATGCAGCACAGAAAGAACATCGTTTGTCAAGGAAGATTTGCTGCATAGTTACTAGGGTCAGACAATACTTTAGGTAAGACAGATGGCGTCTTTGGTCTTGTGGTGCTTACAGGCTGTGGAGGTCCAGCAAATGATGGGTAACACGCATAGCACGTGCAGAAATGACATGGCATCGCACCAGCAAAGTGCAATCAGGCATGCGCAACACAGGTGATGATTACACATGTGGGATCTGAAAAGGCGACATCACAGAGGGAGTGTTCGAAACACAAAGTACAGTAGAACTATGAGCAGGAATGTAGGAGAAAAGTAAGGGAAGCCAAGGTGGTGTCAGATGGGGCAGGGATGCGTGGGATGCAGGGCTTGGGTGAAGGAGTATCTGGCTAGAAAGGCCAAGCAGTCCTTTCTTGTAGAATATGCCAAACTGAACTTTGAGAAGATCCTTGTAGTCCAGTGAGTAGCTACTCTTTTTGTGGCTGGAACCATTCATCTGATCGGAGGCAATGTAAGAGCACATGGATCATTTTAACTGACAGTTTGAAAGGACACAGTGAACGGTGGTGCAAAGGCATGATGGCTGAAGAGGGAGGTGGCTGGTCACACCGCACCCACAACCAGAAAGCAGAGACAGACGAATACTGGTTGTGGTGGTTTGGATGAGAATGGTCCCCACAGACTCCTATGTGTGGGTCCTTGGTCCCTCATGGGGGAAACGATTTGGGAAGCATTAGGGGGTGTGGCTTTGATGGAGGATGCCACTGAAGGCATGCTTTGGAGTTTCAAGATTTATGTCATTCTCAGTGTAGTCTGCTTCCTGATTGCCCTTTGAGATGTGAGCTCCCGGCTGTTCCTGGTACCATGCCTTGGCTCCACCATCATGGACTCTGGAACTGTAAGCTCAATTAAATACTTTGTAAGTTGCCTTAGTTACTGGGCTTTGGCACAGTAATAGAAAAGTATCTAAGATACTGGTGTTCCAGTGTTATCTCCCCCATTTAGTCTAGGGACCTAGTCCATGCAATAATGGCATCCACTTTTAGAGCAGGTCTTCTATTCTCAGTTAAACCTGAGAACATCTGTACTAACATGACCAGAAATATGTGTTCCATGTGATTCTGAATCCAATCAAACCGACAATGAAGATCAACCGCCACATCTAGGGAGCAAGAACTACATACACAACACACCAGCTGACACAACATTTCACAGCTATACGTTGGTCAGAGAATAACTGGCTGTAAGTCAGGGGTTGCAATTCTCAAGAAGCAGCATCTTGGGCCAGGATGTAATTCACATTCACAATGAGCTGACGAACCATAGGGTGAATCTGGTTCACCGGGCTATTGCAATAAAGAACCACCAAAGTGGGTGGCTCAGAACCTGAAATCTGAGATCTTGAGTCAAATCCCTCTGCATCTCTTCTTAGCTCTGCTGGTGTCTAGTGATCTTCAGCCATATGACTCCCACCCATGGCCACCAGTTTCTCTACATGGACTCTATCATTAGCATACCAGACAGTCTGAGTATCTCCATTTTGGTTGAGTGGTAGTAGTCTCCTGAAACTAACCAGAGTGAACAGTATCCCAGAGTGTTTCTATTTCCCTGTAAGCCCTGCTTCCTGCAGGCTGGCCAACTCATTTATCAATTATCTGACCTTCTTTAACTGACTGCTCACTAGTCACTCCTAACAACAGCCAAACTCAGGGCACAGAAGACATTTTTTTTTTTCACCCTCATTTTCTTCTCCCTCTTTCTGACCTGTAACCACACCAACTTGTAACTGGATGGGTTCTGATCCTTTTTTTTCTTCCAAACACAATATTTTTATTTATTATTTGGGAATTTCACATCAAGCACCCCAATCATACTCCCTTTCCAGTGTTTCCAGATCTACCCATCACTCTTGCAACCCCTGCCAAAAACAGACAAATAAACAAACAAGGAAAAAGAAAAAAGAAAGAAAACACCCAACAAATCCAATTTGTATTGCCCATATACTCACTGAAGCAAACTCAAACTCCCAGTGGCCAGCCCCGAAAGAAAACCGAGTCCTTCTCCACCTGTACCCCCGCTAGAATCCAAAAACTGGGGAGAACTACACTTCAGTATATGAATCAGTATTGTATTCATATTTTTACTGTTTACTTAAGAATTTCAAAACATGAGCCCCAATACCCTTAATTCCCGTTCCTCCCAGATCTGTCCCCCAACCATTACACCACCCTAAAACAGAAGGAAAAGAAAAAAAAACTAGAAAACTCCAAAACAAACAAACACAAAACAACCACAAAACCACAGCAGGTCCAATTTATGGTTCCTGTATACTTACTGGAGCATTGTCAACCTCCTGGTGGCCAGCCTCTTACAAGCCTTCTCTACTTGCAGCCTCACTGGAGCGACACTTCAGCATCCTTATCATAACTTTTAAGAGTTCACTTCAATGGCTGTCTTGGCTGTTACTTTTTTGAGGGAGTGGAGTTGGAGTTAGGGGTTGTCACAGAACCCTTCTTTGTCCCTGTCTCAACTGTGAGTCTGCAGTCATATATACCATGGCAAAATAGCTTCCTTGCCCTTTAGAGACAGCAGGAGTATGGATCCCGTACTTACACATGGCTTCTAGTGACAACACGGACCATGATCATCTACATGGTCTCTAACACCAGCATGTGCCGAGGACCTCAGTTCCTTGTTGTCCACCTCTCCATTTCATACTCACTCATCGTGGTGTCATTGGAAATTGCTATGTGTCACACAGCATATTATTTTTTTGTCCAAACGGCTTTACATGCAAATATTCATTGCAACATAATATTAATCTGGTTCAAGGCTTCTGGTCTCTGACACACCATAAATACTGGACCATTACCGAGACTCATCTCAGTTAGCCTGCTTTTCCCCAGAATCAGGGTAATCTTGTAGCTAGGCAAGGCATTTGGGGGTAGGTTCTGTGAGAGTTCAGGCAGCTGCACACCTCTCTGCCCTCTCTGTAGGATGCCCCGAGACTCTCCAGAATCAACCCTGTGCTTGCAGGCTGCAGGTAGTACCACTGTCCTGTACTCTGTCCCCCAGCAGGACAAGCAGGCTGGGCTTCAGACACCACATGTCCATGCTGGGGGACAGCCAGTGAGTCTAGAACCAGCCCTATTCAGTAATGACCTCTAGTGCTGCAGGACTGGTTCCTCCACTAACTCCAGCAGCTTAAAGATGGAGCAGATGTGGTTGACTGACTCAGCGCTGCATCTGTAGGTTTAAGAGTTCTCTTCAATGGCTTTTTGTCTATTACTTTTTTGGGGGGCCGGTAAGGTTGGAAGGGTTAAGGGGCTGTCACGGAATCTCTTTCTCAACTATGCGTCTGTAGTCACCGATACCATTGCAAAAGTAGCTTCTTTGCTCTTTATAGGAAGCAGAAGCACAGATCATGGCTTCCACATGCTTTCTGGTGACAGCAAGGAGCATGGACATCTACACAGCCATCAGTGGCAACACCGGCCAAAAACATCAATACAGGTGCTGGCTGTATCACAGAGTCAAACATGGCTGTAGCCAGCAGCACTAGCCATGAACATCAGTGTAGCCTCTGGTGCTATATAACCAATGGATGTCCGTGTGGCTTTCCGTGGTAACATAGGCCATGGACATCAACACACTTATTACCACAATCATGCCTCTAGTCCCACCTCTCTCCACTCAGTACTCAGCACTTAGTTCCATCTTTCCACCTGTCCATCACACATCTGTTTGTTCTAGTGCCATTAGACACTATAGTATGTCACACAGTATATATTTTGCCCAAACAGCTTTACCTGCAGGTATTCATTGCAATGACTCATTGGTCTGGTTCCAGGTTGTTGATGCCTTATAAGCACTGAGTCATGGTTGAGCCTCATCTTGGATACCTTGATGTTTCTAAGAGTTCAGGGGATGTGGCTGTTAGGACAATGGGGCAGGTTCCATGCAAGTTCTTGGCTGCTGCACACCTCCCTAGCCTTGATTTCTGTGGCTCCAATGCTCACCAGGGTTGGCCTTCGTTATAGGGAGGACTCCTACCCTGCACTCTCCCTCCCCTAGTAGTGCAAACAGTGCAAGCTGAAACAGTTGTGGGTTCATGCTGGTGGCTGGCTCTTATGCCTAGGACTGGCTCTATTCACTAATAACTGCTTCTGCAGGACCAGTTCCTCTATATGATCTAGCAGCTTATAAATGGAGTACATGTTGGGGTGGACCAACTCAAAGCACTGGATTGGGGCACAGATGGCATCTGACTCTTAAACAGACCCCTCTACAAATCACACACACACACACACACACACACACACACACACACACACAAAACCTGCACTGTTTCAAGCTACTTATTCCTTTGTCTGCCTTTTTGTATTATTTGACTTTTCATTTCTCTCCCTTGTTTTCCTCTTCCTATTAGGTCACTAATCATATTGGATCGGGGGCCCACCCTACTCCAGTATGACCTTAACTAATTGTGCAGGCAATGATCCTATTTCAAAATGAAACCACAGCTGAGGGAACTAAGGGTTGAGGTTGTAACATAATTTTTTGGAGGCTACACAATCCAACCAGTGCGAGAACTTAGCTTCCTGGAGATCTGACCCATTGCTCCTCTGGGGCCCAGGATGTCATCCTGTGAGAGAAGGACCAGCTAGCCTCCCATCAGGCACTTCCTGTGGGTCTCCAGTCCTTTTTGGAGAACCTCTGATGCTCATCATGGGACAGGATGATAGACGCCCAGAAGATTCTAAATTGCATCTTCACTATAAACCAAATATTTTTTAAAAAGTGTTTTGATAACAATCTCATGGAATGTGGAAACTACTGTTCCATCCCCCTTATTTATAATTTCCTTCTTTTGCTGTTTTCCCCTCCTTTAAAGCTTGTGTTTGCTTTCATGTTACATTTAGTTATTTATTTAGTTGCTTGTCAAACAGTATCTATTCTCTGTGCAAGAAACAGGTTAGCAGCTGCAGAGTCGGAATTAAAATTTGCAGCTCAGTTGGAGCCACCTAAGTTAAGCCTTGCTGCCTTAGTGAGGAAACAGCATCTCTGTGCCATTTCAAAAGATGACCTTCCTCTACTTAGCTCTGTTGCTGGCTGCTGGATTAGCGCCTCCTGACTCCCTATGGTCTTTGCATACGTGTAACAGCTTTGAGATAGGATATTTTTCAAACACACAAGGAAAGACGTAGTTTATGCTCCTGGGCAGCATTTGAGATAGTCAGTGTAAATCAGGAGCAGGCTGTACTTGAAACGCATACTGTGGATGGCTAAGCCATCCAGTTAGCTTGGGGATGAGTTACAGTGGAGCTGGTCTGGTCATACCTTATGGTCAGCTCAAGATCACTGGGTGTGTGACTGAATAGGCACACTGCTATCACTGGGCTCCACCTCCTCTTCTGGAAAATGAAGAAATCCAACAATCACATAGCCTATGATCAGAGCTGAGCCTTTCTAAGGAACTAGGGGGATGGCCCAAATAGGTTCATCATGTGGCTTAAGGGGAAAGGGACCTGTGACAGAGAATCTTGTGCTGGATTCAGGGCCTGCCCATGCCACAGCCAGGTCTAGGTCCCTAGGTCGGACAACTATGAACCTCAAAGATATAGATAGGTGGAGGGACCATAAAACCCCAGCTCAAGAGCTTGTTCTGGACCTAGTGTCAATACAACGAACAAAATGGATGAGAGGACAATGACTTCAGATTCTCTGTTCCCAGCAAAAGACCACTCTGGCTCCTTCATCGTAAGCTCAGTACACACCTGCTTCCAGCATACGTCCCATTCTCTGTCTGCAGTCTCCTGGAAGCAGGAGAGAAACCAGTGGCACCTCCACAAGGAGAGAGCTTGAAGGACTGGTATCAGGATAAAACCCCAAGACCAAACTCTCCTTACAAAGGGGATTTGTCCCAGAGGGACAAAGGACAGGACACAAGAGACGAAGACAGAGAGGATGGGGCAGAAGGGAGATGGGGGTGGAGGTGAGATATGGAGGTATTTGCCCCAGAAGAAGAGGGGACTATGTTTAGAAAGGAGATAGATGAGCCTGTAGGGAAATGACAGTTTATATAGGTCAAAGGCGGAACCCTGTGTTGCGATGAGGTGTGTAATTTTGACTAGACAGGTTAGGGAGCCAAAAAGAGGCTTTTGATTGCTGGTTAGCTTAAAGAATGTACTCTGTTTTTTGTGAGGAGAAAGGAACGGGAGAAGGGCAAGGCCTGCCAGAGCCAGTTTGCCATGTTTGGGTCTACTAGACCCCCCTTCAGGGCTCTCAGAGTCACAGCGTGACATGACTGTGAGGCTGCCCAGCTCACAAGGCAAAAGAGCACCTGGCTAGGAACTTCTGCTTCTCGCTCCTAAAATACAAAAGGCCCAAGGATGCTTGACTGTCCCTGGAACTTCTAGAAGCAGCAAGGACAAGTATCTGGAACAAGTGAGAGTTCCACACCTCTCATGGAATAAATGAGGAAGATAAAGGACCTGGGGAGGTTGGACACTGAGAAACTGGGGCTCAGGCAACTTAGATGATGGAAATATCACAAGACTGAAAAGAGAGGATGCTGCCATGTATGAGAAGTCATCAGTCTGCTAGCAAGGTGGAAGCAGAGACTCCTCAGCTTGAAGGGCTAAGACAGCAGCCCTGAGGGCCAGGGTGACATAAGAGACTTGAAGCAGAGCCCTTCACCTCTGCTGCAGACAACCCCACCTCAATCGCTGGCACAAAACTCCCGGATCCCTCCTCTGAGTGCCTTCTGTTGCTTCTCATCCTGGTAAAGCAGCATCACGAATGGCTGTTCATCTGGAGGGCTCTAGAATCCTTGCTGCAGCTGCTCCGCTCTTGGCCCAGGACCCACTCACCTGCGCCCTTCAGTCCGGCTCACTCCATGTCTCCCCCAGGTCTGCCCGCCTGCTGGTCTTATCTCAAGGCTTTTCCACCCTCATTGGTTCTCCTCAAGCCGAGGAGTCCCCAGAAATATCAGTAATGCTCTCACACTCCTGATAGAAGCCATGAGGACTTTTGCACCATCCACAGATGGGCTGTAAGGGCTAGGTTTGTGGCTATTGGTTCAGAGGATTATCCTACTTAGACCCCAGAAGGGCCAGTGCAGAACACCAAGATCAAGGACCACCAGAGGGAGGGGTTCTGAGCTGCTGACTGTCCAGGGATGTCCATCTAATAGTTTCCTGAACTTACTATACCATGTTAGGCCTAGGTCCCTAGGGATTCCCTGACTATGAGATTAGTAAGTCCCTGTTGCCAGACAGCAGTGCTTAAGAACCATGAAAGGGTGAAAATTCATGGGCCGTGAATGCTGACCCAGCTCTCCTCACAACATGGAGGGAACCTCAGTGTGAGAGCTGACACGATCCTGAATCATCTGGGAAGTCTCAGGGAGGCACTGTCCAGATGAGGTTGGTCTGTGGCCACGTCTGGAGGAGATTGCTTTATTGTGTTTCTTGTGTTAATGAACGTGAGAAGACCTAGCTGGAAAGGCAGCTTACGGCTTTCTGGTCTGAGGTGCTAAACTCTGAGATGGGAGAAAGCTGAGTCCTAAGCATGTACATATTTGTGTCTCTGCTCTTGACTATGAGTGTAACTAGCTGTTTCGAGTTCCTGCTCCAACTTAATAACAATGGACTGTATTCTGGAATTCTGAGCTAGAGCTTGCTTGGGTCACAAGTTTCAAAGCATGTCCCTTGGAGCCCTAGTGTTTTTCAGGGGGTCTCAGAACTGGAAAGGCCTAATGGACTCTCGAGTCATCAGGATCCTGGATGCTAACTTCAATCTGCCTTTGCATGCTTTTAAACATAGGGTTCCAGTTCTCAGAGACACCCAGAAAACATTGAGCTGAACATAGGCTAAGACCCACCCCTGGGTCTTGGCCTGATTGCCTTGCCCCTCTGGGCTTTATTTATTCTGTCTAATGGGGGACTAAAGTGCCCCCCATAATACCTTCATACCCCGGGAGCCCAGATATCCTTATATTGTGGCAGCAGAAATGTCCTGAAGAAGTATGAAAGCCAACTGGGTAAGGAGGGTAGCTGAGACCTGTGGAGAAACAATTACCACCATATACAATATAACACTCTAATGGCAGGATCACGTATATTAGAATAGACATTATGGCACATGGTTCCATCAAATGAATATAATAGACTTGTTTTATATTACAATGCACACTGTAATTATACATTTCAATAATTCCTTCAACAAATTACATAGACATATTCTGAAGCAATGGAGTCACATAACCATACATAACAACTTGGCTGGGGGGAGGATGCTGAAGGTGGTGGAAGAAGCCAGAGCAGGAGAACCAGAGTCTCTCAGCCCTGGGTACATGGCTTCTGGCTGTCATCTCTGGAGGCTCTTCACAGAAGGCCCTGTGCTAGCATCTGGCCACCCAGCCAGTATTCTCCTCTTATATCTACAACCCCCAGAGCTCCCTTTCAGGGACAGCAGCTCACTCAGACCACAGCAGTTCTCAGACCAGGTATTCACCACACCGTTACTGCTACAAGAAAAGGACTCGTGTGGCCTTGGGAATCACATCCATGTTCACTAAGGCATGAATTAGTTTTCCATTGCTGTCACTAGAGATTATCACAAGCAGATCTGTTGAACATCTGACCTCATTGTCCTAACAGATCTTTAGGCAGACGACTGCAATGGCTTTCGCTGAGCACAAAGGTGGGTTTTCACCCCTCTTGGAGTGCAGTGATGTCATGGTTTTAATGTGCAATGTGCCGCATAGGCTCAAGTGTTTGAGTGCTTGTCCTCCAGCTGGTGCAGATATTTCAAGAGGCCTTTGTGCACATGGGCACAGCTGGCAGATTGATCCCTAGAGACTGGCCTTGAAGGTTCTATGGGCTTCTGCTTCTGGTCTGCACCATGTACACAAGTTGATAGCACAAGTTCCTGACAGTACAGATGCCTTCTTTTCCTGATGAACTGCACCCTCTCAAACCACACACCCAGTGCACTTTTCCCTTAAAATTCCTTCTCACTTTGTAATACTACAAGAAAAGCTGCAAATCCAGGGGAAGATTGGTTTGCAGTCTTTCCCAGCTTCTCAAGGTCACCTGCATTCCTGGCCCAGAGCTCCACAACAACCCTGTCCTTTGTCCTTTCTAAAAAATGTCACTGCTCTCTGTAACCAAGGAAAGGTGGTTCTCCTCTCTACAGACTCTAGACTGGGCACACCTGGGTAAAATAGAAACTCTCAAGGACAAGGTCTGGAATTCGGATAACCTCCATACATGTCTGTTTGCAAATAAAAAGGCACATTTTTAATTCCGAAGAAATGGAAACTGGCAGGTGTGGCATCTCAAGGGGTCATTGTTCTACCCACCACAAGCACTGGTTTATAATACCAAAAAGGTTGTGACTTCCTCTTCATCTATTAAAAGGTCAGAATATTATGGCTGGAGAGATGGCTGCGGGGTTAAAAGCACCTAGGGGTTCTGATGCCATCTTCTGGTCTCTACAGGAACTGCATACACATGATGCATATGTTATGTCATACAGGCAAAACACATACATAAAAACAATTACTGGATATAGTAGCCTGGGCTGGCATTTGTGTTCTCTTAGGGTCTGTATGACAGCTGTCCAGGATCTTCTAGCTTTCATAGTCTCTGTTGAGAAGTCTTATGTAATTCTGATAGGTCTGCCTGTATATGTTACTTGACCTTTTTCCCTTACTGCTTTCAACATGTTTTGTGCATTTGGTGTTTTGACTAGTATGTGTGGGGAGGAATTTGTTTTCTGGCCCAATCTATTTGGAGTTATGTAGGCTTCTTGTATGTTCATGGACACCTCTCTTTAGGTTAGGGAGGTTTCTTCTATAACTTTGTTGAAGATATTTACTGGGCCTTTAAGTTGAGAATCTTTGCCCTCTTCTACACCTATTATCCTTAGGTTTGGACTTCTCATTGTGTCCTGGATTTGCTGGATGGTTTTGGTTAGGAGCTTTTTGCATTTTTTTGACTGTTATAACAATGTTTTCTATGGTATCTTTTGCACCTGAGGTTCTCTCTTCTCTTGTATTCTGTTGGTGGAGGCTTGCATCTATGACTCCTGATCTCTTTTCTAGGTATTCGATCTCCAGGGTTCTCTCCCTTTGTGATTTGTTTCTATTTCCATTTTTAGATCCTGGATGGTTTTGTTGAATTCCTTTACCTGTTTTTGTGTTTCCTCTTTAAGGGCTTCTACCTGTTTACCTGTGTTGTCCTGTATTTCTTTAAGGGAGTTACTTATGGCCATAAAATCCTTTAATATCATGCATTGTGATTTTAAATCAGAATATTACTTTTCTGTTGTGTTGGGGTATCCAGGACTGGCTGGGGTGGGGTAATTGGGTTCTGATGATGCTTAGTGGCCTTGGTTTCTTGGTTGCTTAGGTTCTTGGACTTGCCTCTCGACATCTGCTTATCTATGGTGTTAGCTAGTCTTGCTGGTTCTGACAGTGGCTTGACCGTCCTGTAAGCCTGTGTGTCAGCACTACTGGGGGACCAGTTCTCTCCCAGATGGGTTTGGGTAGAAATAGCTGTGGCACAGGGTCAGCACAGGGCAGACAGAAACCAGACTGCTCCTTGGTTCCTGTGTCTTGAGGGCACTGGGCAGGTTTATCTTGGGCCAGGAATTTGAGCAGAGGTGGTGGCCTTACCTGTGCCCCCAGATGTTGAAGGCCCCTGATGCATAGGCTCAGTCTCCTGCTAGCTTAGCATCTGTCTTGCAGCTACAACTTGAATCAGAAATGCTGGTTCCTTGTGGGTACAGAGCTGGCTTCTTGCTAATGTTTCAAGGCCTTCACCCACCCTCTGAAAGGCCTGATCTCCAGGTTTATGTGAATGTTTGTGTAAGTGTACATGTACATGCATGAAAGTGACAGACAATCTTGGGTATCATTCCTTAGTTACTATCCACCTTGTTGAGAGGGTTTCTCATTGGTCTGAGATCTTTGGTTTGGTTAGGCAGGCCCCAGGGAATCTTCTTGGCTTTGCCTACTTTGTGATATTGGAATTAGAGGTACAACCCACATCCCTAGCTTTCTACAGCTGTCTTCTCCTTAGACTTTCCCCCTTCATCCTATAAACAATATCACAAGTGATTTCCCAAAGAATATACTGATCTTAAAGCTGTTCATACCCAGCCTCATGTTTGAAGTCCCAGACACATTCTGTTCCCTGGGTTCCTTGGTAGCCTACAGGCTCTACATAGGGTATTTCCTCTGCCCAGGGAACTCTTTTCCACCCTCATTCCAACAGGCTGGCATTTGGTTCTAATTACCTCCGTAAAGATCTCCCCATTGTCTGAGCCAGACACAGGAACGTGACATCCTCCCATTACTCTTCCATCCCAAGGCACAGTGTCCTGCCTCACCCCAACCTTGGCTCTCATATGAGTACACCCAGCATGGACCAGCCAGCACTTCTAGACATCCCATGACCACATACTCAATTAATCCCGACATTTTCTCTGCTATTTGCCAATGAAGCTATCTGCCCTTTGCTGATAGAAAGGCCATAGTGGTGTTAGTATCAAGGTTCTGAGTAACACATTCCAAAGAGGGCTAGTCATCAGGGAAGTCCATGAACGCTGATGCTAGAAAGACCAAAGACTGGGCCCCTGATCATAAGTAATAGTCAACTGGCAAGGGAAGCCAGGGTAAAAGCTTGCTAGGCATGGGCAGCATGTGCCAAAGAAGGTCTGGAGGCTAGAGAGGAAAAAGAACAAAACTCCAAGAGGCTCGAACACAAGATCCTGGGGCCTGAACACCAGGACAGAGGTGTGATGAAAGGTCTTCCTGGGGCTAACCAAAGAGTGACACAAGCAGATCTGTGTGGCCTTGTAGTATGTGGGACAGTTGGACTGGATCTGGGTGGATATGGGAGCTCAAGGGATAAGCTACTGCACAAAGTGGTCCAGATGAATGCAGGTCACCTGGAGGAAGTGACAGCTTCAGAGATCAAGTGGCTACAGTGACACAGGGAGTCTAGACAGTAAGGGAACCAGAGGTATCAGGGCCACTAGCTTATGCTATTTCATTGAAGAAGGGACTGTGGTTGAGGAGATACTCTAGGGTCTAGCCAGTCTGGCTGCACAGTACCCATTACACCTTCTGATGAGGAAACAGGCTTGCTCCAACTAAAGGCCCTGAGGCCTACAGGCTCATCTCCAGGCCCCCAGGGTTTGTCCATAGTGACCTACCTGGCACCTGACAGTACAGGTAGGGAGGACCTGTCTTTGGTGACAAGAAAGCTGCCTTGCTGCTGAGGCTGAGTCTCGGTTTCTCAAGAGACAGGATGAGTCATTGTGATAATTGAATTTTTTACTTAGACTTAAAATATAGCCAAGATTGAAGAGGCAGTCTGGCAGGGCCAGGTTCCCGAAGGCAGGCTTCTTGGCCTCTCCAATACCGAGACCTTATTAACAAGATCACTCTTTCTCCTTTCATGGGTCATTTACAAGCAGTTCTTCAGGCTGCTGTGTCAAGGAATTCAATTGTAGATCTCTGAGCCCCTGCCTTGGCCATCCAAGACACCGTGCCAGAGGAATGCTTACATTCTTTTGTTTTAAAGACACCGTTCTTCGGACAAAGATCCAGCAGGTTCTGAAGCCTCAGTTTACTCTGCGGTGAAATGTGCAGGGGTCCATATAAAGAAGTGTGTGCAGGGAGCTACTGCACTTTGGGCTTCCTGGTGGGACAGACACAGAGCATGAGACCATGAAGAAGACACTGAAGGCCACTCCCCAGGTGGAGGGGGAGGGGATCCAGCCCATCCCCATGGTCTCTCTATATTTAGCCCCAGCAGCTGGGTGTCTCACTCAGGCACACGTGGTGACTAAATTTCACCAACGGGAACCTGACGCTCCCCCCACCCCATTACTGCTTCAGAGCCTCCTGAATTCAGCTGCTGGTAAAATTAACTCACCAGGGACAATGGAGCATTCTCCCAGGTCCAAACTGTCCTGATTTGCAGTTTGTTCTTGGCCCTCATCCAGTCAAAACAAAGCAGAATGCTCCCCCGCCTCCCAGACGAGGGACAGCCTCTCCTAGCACAAGCCTGGGAGTATTTTAGGCTAGAGAATACCGTTACAGCTGCTCTGGATAACTGTGTAGCCGAAAGGTTGCGGGAGACCTGACGTGAGGTAACCCTGAACTCCCAGAGGTTCAGGCCCGCAGGGCCTGCTCCCAGGCACCCCAGGTTTAGTGACCAGAGGTTCCAGAACCCCAGCTCACGCCTATGCCAACAAGCAATGTGCTGGGCATGTGCCAGGGAAGGTAACACTGCATACCACAGGTACACCTGAATCCAGGCTTATCATCCGGCTGGGTCTGGGTGTTCCTCATGATCCTGTACCAAAGTACTGCTCACACACACACACACTTGTGCACATCTGACAGGCACCACAGAGGGCACCTCCAAAACTGGCGAGGCTAGCCACTGAGAGATAATGAAGAAAAGAGGTTGATTTAGGACAAGAGCCTTATTCAGCTAGCTTCCGTTTTTTACAGCTTAAGACCATCAGGGTTAGGCAGACAGATAACTCCCACTGAAAGCTGTGCAAACTGAGGACAGAGGCGTGTGGCTAAAGCCTAGAAGGCAGGTCTGCTGCCTCCTCAGCAGGCAAGCTCCTCAGGAAAAGGGGTGACTTGTGGAAAAAGGAACCTCACATGGAGCAGTACCTAAATGTGCTTTTCAAACAGTGGCACATCATAAAATGACGCAGATGTACAGAAAAGAGCACAGAAGACAGGAGCCCACGCAGGAAGAGGCTGTCCTGGCTGAGCAGGAATCTGGGCTTCTGCTCTCTGGACAAGCAGCTGAGGGCCTTGAGAGCTGCCTTGTTGGGTAGCCATGGGGCAGCAAGGAAAGCCAGCCCAGAGTCTGAAAGAAGGGATATGGGGTAATTCTAATTGTCAGCACAGCCAGCAACTCTGCATACGCACGAGAGTGCGCGCGCGCGTGCACACACACACACACAGAGTGAGCATAGCATTCAGTATGGACACAATTCGCTCTCTTGAAGCTCAAGGAGGATTAGCAAACATGAAGTGTCTGATCAGGGACTGGGAGGTGGGCAGAGGAAAGGTCAATGTCTAGAACTGGGAGTCTGAGCTTTCAGCATGGGGAGAGATTTCCTAAGCACTACTCAACGCTGGCTGGGAAAGGAAAGGCAGAGAAAGGCAGTGCCCTGACTGAGGCTGAGACAGTCAGCTGGAAACAAGGAGGCAAGGCAAGAGTGAAGAGCAGTAGACGCTGTGTGACCCTGGTCAGGGGCCCAGCCTAGAACCAGAGAGTTGCAGGAAGCTGCCAACACGGGCAGGCCTTATCACATGCATGACTGGTACCTTGGCTGCTTTAGGAAAAGGAGGGAGGAGACTCAAGAAAAAGAAACCAAAGACTAGAAAGGAGCCTAACGGTGGGGGAAGGCAGAGGGACCAGAGCAGAAAAGGGGCCTGAGAGCTCAGCACAGAGGAGATGAGGCAGCAGGCAAGGTGGAAGGACAGGAAACAGTCAGCCTGATGGACTCCAGCAGGAAAGAACACAGCTGCAAACAGGGATAAGCCAGCTTTGTTTAATGCTCGGGGGCCCATGCAGTTCAGGGCAAGGTTCAGAACAGTTCAGTAGGAAACTCAGTGGCAGGGCTGCAGCAAGCAGGCGCACTGGGCAGCAGCGCAGACAGCTGGGCAGACAGGAGACCCAGCTCCAGGCCCCACTCAGGTTTGTGTATGTGAAGCCACTTCCATCTAGAAGGTGGCTCTAGGGCAGGCTGGGAGGAGCCGAGTGCCAACCCCACAGGTTCTCCCTGGACCCTGAAGTGGGCTTCATATGTGAGACCTGAGGGCCATGTGGCTCCCAGGACAGTGCTGTGCTTGAGGCCCACCCGGAATGAGTCACTAAGGAGAATCTTCTAACTGCAGTGCTGGCTGGACGCTGAGTGCTCAGACCTGAGGGGAATGTGAAGCCCAGCAGTGTGCAGGATGCTCCGGATCAATCACAGCACCCAGAGCTCAACGTCCTTTTGGTGCCGGACTACAGAGCAATGGATCCTTTGAGACAATAGCTGCAAGCCCATTTTCAGGAAAAATCACCGCACAACACCACACTTCCTCTGGCCTTTGCTTCCCTCATCACTAGGAGCCACAGTGAGGACAGAGGCAGGTGATCTCAGGAATACAAGCTTTATTAGCTGAAGGCTCTTCTCACGAGCACAGTCTGCTGGGACTGGATGTTCCTGGATGGGCCGCCCCGGGCCTGAGCTAGGAAAAGAGAAAGGAAAAGGAAAAAAAAAGATAATATTAGATCACAGAGTTTCAAAGTAAGATCCCTGACAGCATTAAAAGCAAGGTGCTTTTTCTTTCAAAGACAGTCTGAACACTAAACATCAAAACAAAGTGACCACGAGCACACACTGCATTCACTTATTCACTCATTCACTCATTCATTAATTCCAAAGGACTGCACATATGTCTCTGTGTAGGTTTTGTTTGCTGTACTTCTTATGGGTGAAACAACATTGAAAGAGGTATCAGAGCACCCACTGAGACCACTGTGGGAGACCGGAACTTTTCACACTCTTTGGGCAGAAAATGACAGCTGGCTGTGAAGGTAGAACACGTCCCCAACCCCTAGAACCAGTGCAACAGCTCAAGGGCCATTACCTCCAGATTTCCTCTAGCCTTCCGAAGGACTTGGTGGGTGATGACCACTGAGGAGAAAGCAAAACATCGAACAATTAGAGCCACAGATATGAGAGGAGTAGAACGAAGCCACAGCAGAGAGCAGGAAGCCTGCACCCACACAACTAGACACCGTCTGACGCATCCTCAACAGGCTCATGCTTGAACACATGACCCTCAACGGGAAGTGCTGGTTTAGAAAGTGTCCTAGTGTCATTTGTTCTGCTGTAATAAAATATTCTGGCAAAAAGCAACACAGAGAAGGGTCTATTTTAGCTCGGAGCTCTAGGTTCCAGTTCGTCACTGTAGACATCAAGGCAGCAGGAGCCTGAGTCAGCCAAAGCACACCACGGTCAAGAACAAAGACGCATGCCTGCCTCGGACTTGCTGGCTTCTGTTCTGCTCAATGTCTCTACTCTTACCAGCTCAAAATCCCTGTCAAGAGGATGACTGCATCTTCCTACATCCATGCTGGTACAACTTCCTAAAGACTAGCCCACAGGCCAACCCGACACAGACACTTCCTTGTTGAGACTCTCTCTCTTCTCAGGTGATTTTAGGTTGTGTCTCATTAACAATCAGTGATGATCCTCATAAGATCTACCACGCAGAACCTGGCTGCTGGAGCCAAGCCTGGAAAGGATATGTATGTGGTTCTGGCCACACTGGACTTTCTGCTCCACCACCTCAGACTGTGCTGCTCTCATTCCCTCCCCACCATGATGGACCGTATCCCCTCAAACCATGATCCAAAACAGATCCCTCCTCCTCTAAGTTGCTTCTCTCAGGTTCTTAGTCACAGCAATGAGTGACTAACAAAACAGCTCCTAGGCTTCCGGACCGGAGAGAAGAAGAAGCTCTCACTTCTTTCTCAACCCCCAGGGCCGAGTTACCCATCAGAAAGTCTGAGCAGTAGATAACACTTCAAGTCCTCACAGGGACCCA
The DNA here is from genome assembly GCF_963924665.1 of Micromys minutus. Classification (NCBI taxonomy): domain Eukaryota; kingdom Metazoa; phylum Chordata; class Mammalia; order Rodentia; family Muridae; genus Micromys; species Micromys minutus. Next base: position 9,682,023 of record NC_137963.1, on the reverse strand, counting down.
AAAGAGCACGCTTTCTATTTCTCAGAAGCAATGCCAGGCTCATGGCCACCTCTTCTGTAGCCGGGGAAGAGCCACAGTGCTGGGCAGTGCAGAGGAGAGGGTCTTACAGTGTACATCGTCCTCTGAGAAGCAGTGTGGGTAAAGCCCACATTTGAAGGCTCATGCCAAGTGCCAGGAAGTCCCGTGAAAGCAGAGTTTTACACAGCCTTTCTTCAAGCATGCTATTGTATCTTGGGAGAAAGAACTCTAGGCATTTTGTCTCCTCCAGCCCTTCAGCTGGTACAGCAGCTCAGCATGGTTTCCCAGGGGAAGCTTGTTCTGTCTAAACAGGAGTGGCTAACTGGTAAGTTCAGAGGCTCCTGCTTACTGACACATGGCCTGTGTCAGTCACCAGTCAAAAGCAACCATACACAAAGAGTTTCCTTCCGTAGTCTCCTCTTGTCCAGCACAGACTAAAACAGTGAGAAAAATACCAAGTATCTGGGCCTGGTTGGGAATCTAAAGCCAGACCTTGGGAAGCTGAGAGGCAAGACAACTCCCAGGAGTTTGAGGCCAGCCTGGGCTCAAAGAGGGGGAAAACAAAAAAAGAATCCATTCTCGCTAGGACCTGGTGAAGGCCAAGAAGTATACTGTTCCTTGGAATTCAGGTCGTGGGTTCGTGCCTGCTGAGGTTACCTGTGACTCATTCCAGCTCATGGCCCACTGTTCTGTGACTGCCTGGAGAAAATTTTTTTTCTTCACAAAACTTTCATTTGTACAAGTCAACAGACAGCAGGCTTCAGTTTTATCTGTGTAAAGAGACTTTTTCAGGTGTTCCCCTCCTTTCTGTCTCCATCCTGCCCCTGGCTGCAGGGTTCACGATGTGCCCAGGAAGCCCAATATATCCGAGCAAGATACAGCTCTAGTGTGGGTAGGAAGTTTTGAATTTTTCTGAGCAGAGACCATCACTTTCTCAAGATCCATCAAGGGGTCTGTGACCCAGAAAAGGCTGTCAATGGCATGGAGGTTAAAAATAATCTTGAAAGACCACTGGGTGTTCCAGTGAGCCATGCTCAGCATAAGCACTGAATACCAGTTAGCTCAAGTTTTGAAGTCCCTCTTACATCTAAACAGGTACACCACCCACATTCCCATACTCAGAGTCCATGCTGTGATGAGAAGACAAGGTTCAGAGAGGGAAAGAATGCATTCCAAATCAGACTGACTTCAGTGGAGACACAAGCTCACCCCTGGGCCACCTAGCTCAGCCCTGGGCTCTCCCACTCCACCAGAGACTGGAAAGGAAAATGCCCACTGGAGGACCCACCGAGTCCCACAACAGGTACTGACTCATTGAAGACCCTGATCCTGTGAGATGGGATCACTACCCTTACAGCAGGATCTGAGGTAGAGAAGTGAAGTGGACACGTGCCTCAACAGTGGTAGGGTCTCAGGTTCCCATGTCTCCCCCTTTCCAGCTCTGGTTGTTTTCACTCCTGTCCCCATGTGGAGAAGTCAGGGTAGGCGACACCAGGTCATTGTCACTCTGACACTTCAAAACCAAGAACAGACTTGGCCGATTGAAGAGCTTAGGGATATTACGGGACGCACTTAGCTCTTTGAGACAAGAAGCAGGCCTAGTACCAAGGAGTTACAGGGCAGACCCATGCCAGCTAACCCGAGGCAAGACCTTGGTCAGGTCACCTACAGTGGCCTAGAAGACACCAATAGTGACGCTGACCATTTCCATAAGCAGCACTATGTCCAAAGGACTGAAAATGGGGAAAGCAGCATGTGTGGGTTACCTGTTGTATCCCCCACGTTGGTGGCGTCACTCTCCTAATTCTACAGATGTGATTGTAACTTGTACTAAGAGCCTGTGATCAACTGTGTTTAAAATGACTGTCCCTGCCTAGAGAGGAGGAGCCTTTCTCCTCAGAATCAGAGCCACTTAATGCATGTCACAGAGGAGGGCAAAGGTGAGGCCTGGGTGCATTCCCACATATTGAGCCAGGACGTGGCAGGGGTTGGGTCTGGTTTTCTGATCTACCACAGTAGGGTCTGCATCTGAACTGAATTCTGCTGGCCCCTGAAATTCCTCAATTCAAACCAGCATCAGCAGCAGACTCACAGGGAAGGCCATGCTAGAGCTCTATGCCCTGGACTGAAGCACCAGCTCTTATCCTCTCCTTCCCTAGGAGTCTAAGCACCTGAGCATGTCTACAGCTGCCACTGTTACCCACACCTCTGAGGAATCCTTTTCTTCACAGGTCACATAAGTTCCTCAGCCAGATCCACAACGTCCGGTCTCTTGAATAATCACCTATCTTTCAAATTCACCCTTCCTCGACAGTCCTGCCTGCTGGAGGGGCTAAAGGAGACCTCCTAAGCTTCGTGATTTCCACATGCTCTGCCATTTGATATTCTAATACACACATGACCATGGAAAACCCTGCTGCTCCTCTTTGAACCCAGCACAAAGACTCTTTGTTCCACTTTCCCTCTGTTACGGTTTGAACATGAAATGTTCCCTATGAACACTCAGTTTCCAATTGCTGCGACTATTTGGAGAGGTCATAACGTAAGGTCTTGCTGATATGAATAGGTCTTGAGAATGACAGCTGGTCCATCTAATTCTGTCTGCCACACAATTCAACTAGCCAACTCTTGTTACTATTACCACATACAGGAACTTGTTCCACCAACATGCCCTACCATAGTTAGTTTCATATTCTAAACTGCAAGCCAAAACAAACTTCTTCAAGTTGATACAGTCAAGGATGTTATCACATGGCAAGAATTCTAACGAATGCACTGTTGCTCAAATGAACACTCTGGCCTGTCTTCAGCGTGCCTGGAATACTCACTGCTCTCTGGCTTCTGGGGAGTCTCAGGATTCTACAGGAGTCCTGTTCCTGCTTGTCTGCTGTCTGACTGACATCCCTCAGGGCCAATCAGATTTAATCTCGAAACAAAGCCTCAACACCTTTGAAGTGGTCATATGTAGGCCCTCAGTTCATGCCCCTGAAGCTTTACGCCCCCTCATCCTTTATTAAGTCTAAGCTCCTTGCTGACATAAACTATTGTTCCTCTTTCCTCAGAGCCTGTGAAAAGGACTGGACAGGAGTCCATAGCCTGGCCATAACTGAATTTCACTCATTTGCAGTTCAAACTATACTAATCTCAACAGTCTATTCAGAAGGCTCCTGGGGGGCAATTATGCCTCCCTCTGAGAAATGCTGCTGAGAGAGTATCCCAGGGTTGTAGTCTTCCAGAGAGGAAGATACTGTTGGTGACCCTCCCAAGACAGGCAGTCTGACTGGCTGGCTGCATGGGCAATGCCAGGGCTGAGCTGGTGGAGAACCTGGTGGAAGCTGCTTGGCTCCACACACTGGTGAGTGTTGCAGGGCTGAGCACGAGGCACACAGCTGTTGACAGCCTCTGCTGCGGCTGCGTTACAGCCAGCACTGACCTTAGCCTTTCTTCCTCCTCTGCTGAAGCCCGTTGTAGGGACACTGTGAAGAGCTTTCACATGAAACACGGCAGGCTGATCCTCTGCAGTGGGGGGGGGCTCCTTGATCTCCCCTGTAGGGCTTTCCCCAAAGGCCCTGGTCTCTGGTCCCCTGCTTGCCTCAGCCTACCAGTCAGCTGTTATTCCATCAGCAAGACTATTCTGGGTCCTCACAAAGAAAGCCTACTCCTCACCTCTGCCTGTGCGGGTCCTGTCTGGATGGCCATTTCACGGACCAGCTCAGAGGGCCTTTTCCTCTAGGAGACCTACCTCTAAGGACAGACACACTCTTAGCACACTCCTAACTATCATGTTCCTATAATGCACGATCTCATTCCATGACAGGACAGTTTTGCTAGAATTGACTGTGTGGGTCAAAAAGGATGGAGCAGGAAAAAACCACCACTAACAAAGGAAGAACAAAACACCCTCAAATAGGAAGCAGCATCTCAAAAGCCCAGACTCCAAAGAGTGGAAAGCAGGGCTCTACTGTCAGCCCAGAGAGGCAGACAGTAGCCAGCTGTGGCAGCAACCCATCCCCCACCCCATCCCTGCCTCTCACTTACACTGATCAAAGATGATTTTCTCCTGGTGCTTGCTCTGCTGCAAAAGTTTTGCTGTGTTCTGCAGCTTCTTTTCTTGTTCAAACAATTTTTTGTGTAGTTTGGCCATCTCTGCCTTCATTTCTCCGATCTAATGGAAAAAAAAAAGAATTAGAAAAATAAAACAGAAAATACCAGGTTACACAGGAAGAGCTAAAATAACTAAAAATAATACTAAAAATAACATCAAACAATGTCCAGCCTCACTAACAAAATACCTGAATAAGCTAGAAGCCCCTTTTGCACATTACACTAGCAAAACTGGACAGAATCCAGGGTGGAGGAAAACTGTCAGGACCATGGTAGGGCCTGTATGACTGCAGTGCAGCGAGGATGCAGGATCTACTGAATTGTAAACGCATGCATCCCTCTGACCTGGACAGTCTGTGGCACATCTACCCCAGGAGTAATCACAGCAGCACAAGCAGGTCCTTTCTCCATAGGCACTCACTCACCGTGGTACCGCCAGTGGCAAGAACAATACACAAACTGATCTGTTTCCCGTGAATCTGAATAAATAAAGCTATGGCACGTACACTGAAAGAATTGTGTAGCTATAAAAAGGATGCTGTCGAGCTCTATTTGCTGATTTCAAAAGATGATTATAATTAGTGAAAGAAAGCCCAGATCCACAGACTGAATGCTGCATCGGAGGCACTTTTGTCTCATAAAAGGAAACAGATCTCCACGTCTGTAATCATAGATCAATGTGGTAACCAGACATCAACGGTGAGTTGAAAATTTTTGTAGTTTCTTTTTTTCTTATTTATTTTTGTTTTATTTTATTTACTATTTATTTTATGCACGAGTTCTTTGCTTGCATGAACACCTGTGTGCCAAGATAGACTATCAGATCCCTTTATAGATGGTCATGAAACACCACGTAAGAGCTGGGACTTGAACTCAGGACCTCTTAACTGCTGAGCCAACTCTAGTCCACTGTAGTTTCTTTTTGCTATCAGAAATCACAATGCCAATTTAATTTCTTTTTTTAATGTATGAATCTTAGCATGACAATTCTTAGCAAGTATAGAACACTACCAAGGACCAATTTTGTTTTTTGTCAGAGTCAAGCGTGGATGCCAAGTCCACCATCCTGTGAAGTGGCTCAGCAGACTCTCTTAACTGCTCCAAGGCTAAGGGGACCCCTTCTCTCTTGGCTACACTGAACCACATCTGTAACCAAGAAGGGATAGGGTAGGTTGGCAATTCATGTAATGTCTTTTCTAGCCTGTTTCCAAACTTGTTTATGGTATCTGTGCTTTCAAGAAAATAACAGAATCTAATTACATAGTAAGTCGGCCCGTGAGCCACATGTATGGACAGAAAGCTGGCTGTATGAAAACTACCATGTGCTTCACTGGAGACCAGATAAAGGCAGGCCACTGCAAAACACGTTGCTGGTAAATTAGGTGTGGGCGAGACAACTGTAAAAAGACGTAGGAGGAATAGTCTGTAAGAATTCTATATTCAGATTGCTCTGCAAGTGCCTTAAGTTTCCTCTTCATCTTTAAAAAAACCCAGAAATTGTTAGTGACAGAAATACATTATGGATGTGGTTTGTAAAAGAAAGAAGATGGGGAACTCCAATCAGCAGATCCATATTCAAAGAAAAGGCCTGGCCCTACATCAAAAGAATGGCAAATGAACGTACATTTGTCTGGTTTAAGCTAAACTAAAATGTTTAAGGTATGTATCATTTTTGATTCCCTGACTTACCCTCCTTTGAAGATTAACCAATCATGTCAGGTACAAAGACTTCCCTGCGTCTCTAAAACGGATGCTCATTTCACCACTAGGTTTGCTTTGATTTTCTAGTGCAGGCCAGGAGCCCAAAACACTTGTTGTCTAGTCACGATTCCACACACCACACGTTCTAGGACATTACCCTGCAGTTCTGCCTCCGTGACACTGAAAAAGCAATCCATGGCTCACCTTTCACACTGTGGAGACCTGGGATTCAAAGGATACAGGGGAAGCCAAGGGAGGGAGAGTCCTTTCCTGGCTTCTTGGTCCACCCCATTGTTCTTTCTACAGTCAACAGCATATGGTTTACAGTAGAAGGAATAATTTTGAGGCTAAAATGTTGCTTTGGAGATTCAGTGATACCTGATTATAATTAGTGATAAAAGAATCCAAAACAGTAATTCTTCCTAAAACTGAATACACACATGGACATAAATGTATATACTGACATGGCATAAAGCATGCTGTTATTTCCAAGGGATATGATTTCAAGCTATTTGTTAAGAGGTATGTGTTATATATATACGTATATGTATGTGCAAATGTGCCGTAGCTGTGTGAATATATATTAGCCAGAGAACTACATTGCGTGTTCCCTTCCTTGTTCTCCATCTTTTTATTTTGAGGCAGCCCATCTCCTTGAACCCGACTAATGTTCACTGACTCAGCTGAGCCACTACCCCTTTCCTAAGTGCTGCAGTCATAGACATGAACTTCTAGGCCCACACTGACATGGGTGTTCAGGGCCTCGTGATTCTGCAGTACTTTCCCATCTGAGCCATCTCCCTAGCCTGAATCATCTATTTTTTAAAGCTGTAATACTGACTTAATGCTTCAACTAACACTCCTTCCCCACTGGGTGCTCAGGAGGCCCTCTCATGATGGGCAGCAGCAGGGACCCCAAGCAGCTAAGGACTTCTTTTTTCTCTCTGAGCAGTGGTACTGTCCAACAGCAGGTTCAGTCATGAGTTTGCAGGTCCTTCCTTGCTAGCATCATCCTAACAATGTACAACTTCAAGCAAGCACTCAAAACAAAACATTTTAAATATTTATGTCAACGGTTTCACCATATTTACATCTTCCCGTTTCTCTCCTGGAGACAGAATACTAAGACAACAAGGTTCCAGAGCCGAACTCTGACACTTTATGGCCGCATGATTCTGAGGCACTCATATAACTTTCTGAAGAGCTGGCTCCTACTTCTGGGAAATGGGGGTTAGAAAGTGCGACTCTAGCTAGCTGGGACGATTGTGAATGATGCCAATCCCAAGTGCATGTGTTCATCACCCTGTGGTACACATGCTTTGAAACCTCATAGTATGTCCCATAAAAATTTACAACTGTGCCAATATAAAATACATTACATTTTTTAAAAATGTATAATGACATTTTGACCTAATAGTTTAATGGAGTCCATTTGTGAATTAAAAAAGAAAAGGCAAACTACCTTACTCCCTGAGTTGCAATGGTGGGTAAGTTTATAAGCACAGTATGTGGTACTAAGTAGGTACTTAGAACCAGGAAACAGAAATGGAAGATACTCCTCACAGAGGCCACACATATCATGTATGCTGGGCGTGGTTTCTGGGTTTCCTTGGGTATTCCTGGCTATTCTTTTCCTTCTCAAATAGCTAAAAAAGTCAACAGAATTGGAACCTATCGGAACCCACCCAGAACCAGCAACTATCAATTCAAGGCCATACTGGTCTAGCCTCCCTCCAAGATTATTTTGAAACTGACCATGTCATTTCATTTATAAAATATTTTTGTATACATCTGTTAACATGATTTTTAAACCTGGGATAGCATTAGCACACCTAGGAAGTAAAAATAACTCCTTTGTCCCATGTGAGCATGCCTGATCTGAAGGTACAAAATTCCAAATCCCAGACTTTGAAAGCAGTAGTAACTGGAATGCTCAATCTATAAAAAGTCTATCAAACCCTGAAAAATAACCAAAGTCAGAAAGTTCTTCCTCTTCCTCCTATTCTTCTTCTTCCTCAATATAATTCACTTGACTCAGCAGCCAAGCAAGAATTGGATACATTGTAACAGCTACTATTTTTTAATCTATGGCTCCCAAAATTCCCTGGAGTGTTGACAACAGCTGCCAGGGCTGTACCAGGCTGGCGGGAGGGAGGCACTGGCAGCTGCACTTCTCACTGACTTCCAGGGATACTGTGGTGCAGGGCCAGGATCTACCCTCCTGCTTCCTCACTAGGATGTTGTAGGTTCTAGGCTCATCTTAGAACCTGAGGCAAGCCATTTCCTATAGGAGCTCTGGAGTGGGCTTGATGCTCTGAATCTGACTTTACTTATTTTTACAGTCGTTTATGTGGAGTTATTCAGTCAGTTTTTAAAAAAGAAAACTCATCATGAGTTCATTTTCATGTTTATATTTCAAATTCAAGATCATGTGATGTTTGAAATCACATGTTTGCATGTGATTTCATATTTATACTTCTTTCAGTGAAACTCTCAGATTCTAATGATATTATACATTTTTTAGTTTGTGCCATGGGGCTCAGCAGGCAAAGGTACCTGCTGCTAAACCTACTAATCTGAGCCTGAGCCCCAGAGCCCACATGGTGGAGTGAATGGACTCCCAGATGCAAGATGGTGCACAGGCATGCACTGTCGCACAAGAAAAGAAATAAATGCAAACGAAAAGAATTTATAAGCTGTATCACATGAATGCACCAGCTTCTTAACATCAGTGTCTGTGAATACAGCCACTGAAAACAGTTCAAAGTTCTGTGCTTTGGGAAGTCTTTTTGCCCTTAATGCCTCTCTTCTGGGGAGTCTGGTCATACCAGTGCAGTGCATAACTGATGTGATTGTCCCCATGGCCACATCTCCAGAGATACAAAGTATGGCTGGCTGATTTCTTATTGCTAAGAACTTTTAGGCATTGTTTCCTTCCTCCCATTTTGATGATTTCTTTTCATAATTAAGGAAAGTTTCATCTGGCTCCAAAAGTCAAACCGATACAACAGGGTTGATTAGAAAAATAATCTACCTCTGACCCTCCAAGCTCTCCCTAACAGCCCTTTGAGTCTCTTGCTTTCAGAATCTGTCTACATATTGGTAACCCTTCATATGTATTTCTCATATAACCTGATGCCCATTCTCCAGAGCAGTGTTAGGAGCTGAAGAGGGAGGTGAATTAAATATAGATGGTAAATAAATAGCAGAGAGAAGGGAAGGCTGTCTGTCATGTGCTGAGGCTTGCTGCTGCAAACCTGGAAGTGTTTTACAAACACCAAGCAAAAGGTGCTACGTAAAAATCAGCAGAAAAAGAAATGTGCTCAGAAGCAACTTCCTACCACCACACCGGCGCATTTCTGAGGTCCTCCTCTGCTCTGATGTTCTATGACACTGACGTGAACATCCTCAACTACCTGAGGGTGAATCGCCATAAAGACTGACAGTCCCTAGACTGATCTGCAGGGGGAGGAGGATCAACAGCTTACAAATTTAGTGTATATGTGTGTGGTGTGTCTTTATGTGTGTTTGTGAGTGACAGTATCTGTGAGTATGTCTGTCTGCCAGTGTGTATGTGTGTGTGTGTATGTGTGTGTGTGTGTAAATGTGAGTGCATGTGCATACATGTATTGACGCAAACTGGTTCTGTCTACATAATAACAGCTGCTTCTATCTGCTAAGGGCAAAAGAAAAAAAAAACACTGTGCTTTGGGTAAAGGGTTTAGCACAGACATGTTACCTTTAAAGTAATTTAAAGCAGGCACTGATTTGAGAGTGGAAAGAGATTATTCATTCATCCATCCAGTCATTCATTCATTAAAAAACATGAACAAAACAGACCCAGCCCCTGAAGGAAAACAGGGAGACAAGCACAAGCAAACAAATATGCAATTACATCGTGTGATAAGGGCTGTTATGAAACTGAAAGATGTTGCTGCGTTTGCATGACCCAGGAGCCCTCTATTTCTGTAACATGTGGATGTGAGGGTCAGAGGGAGCCGGCAGGGAGGCACAGGACACACAGCAGGTGGACTGTGTCATGCAAGCCACCAAAGGAAACAGTCTGTGTGTTGAGAAAACAAAGCCAGCAAGGCTAGAGCTCATCTCCCAGCCAGTGCCCCATGCCACACAAATGGTTATGTACGCCCTTCAATTAAGTGTATCCAAATTCCTCCCCAGGACACTCTTGTCATAGGACCTTTCAGTACAAAAACGCCTCATTGCCAGGTTTCAAAGCTCTGAGACCTGCCAAAACTAATGGTGGTGACCTGAAATGCAAACTTCCTTCTGCCTTCCTGCTCAGCTTTGGAAAACATTTGTCTATCCATGTAGTAGGAAATATCCCCCAGACTCAAGGCAGAGCTATAACTTCCTCTCTCAGGGAGGCTTGTGATTGACCAGGATGTTGTACAATGTGGAAGGACACACATGAGCCCTGCTGATAAAAGACAAGGCTCCACATGCCTGGCTCTGGACTAGATAAAAGTTTTCACTAAAATCCAGTGGAAGCCATCAACTATCAGAAGATCTAGACAGAGATAGCTAAAGCTCAAGGTACTGTTAGGAAAATGAATTTGGTTGTTCATGAGGAGAAGCTGATGTGTGAAATCTGTACAGCCAAGAACAAACCCACAGTCCACATATATGTGCTGTAAAACCAGCTCCTCAGTCCTAGCCGTGAACCCTGTTTTCCATATGTACAAAATGTGAGCAGGGTGGCACTCAATAATCACATGCTTGGGGTTAGTTAAGAACTTAGTGTGGCCCCAACATCCTGGTGACATGCCCCCTGACACAGCCCCAAGGTGGGGCACATTTCCGATGGGCCATTCCTCAACTGGACACAGAATGAACAGAGGTGTAATCACCTACCTGTTCACAATGAAGGGAACACTGGCTGTCGGTCGGGACTGAGACCCTCCAGAAGAGCTTCAGCAACTTGGAGGCTTTTTCCAGGATCAGCCTGACTGTGTTGATGCTGGAGAGAAACTTGCTCAGAGGCACAGAGGATGAACCCTACAAAGGATAGCAAGGCTCTCAAATTCTGCCTTGACAGGGACCACCCACAAGCCAGCACAAATTCACAATGAGACTAGAGTTCCTGTCTCAGAAGCAGGAGCTGAGATTACGTGACACTGGTGAGATATATTAGATAAGAATTTTGGTGGCAAGTTTAGCCTAATCAGCAACCACTAGTATTAACTATCGTTACCAGACAAGGAAGAGAACCTATAGTACGTCATCCAGTCCACCACAGAGCAAATGATACCAATGCAGCCCAGAGGACAATCCTTGACACATTTGCCAAGGACAGTTCACTGAGGATAGATGGTATCAGGGGCTTGTGGAACGTCCCTCTGTCTCTGTGCTGGAGGTATAGTCACGTGGGGAGAGGTGTCAAAGACAAGAGAGAAGAAGAATGTGGTGCAGAAGAGAGAAACAAAAAAGAGGAGGAAGAGACAAATGAAAGCATTTTGCTATACAACTGGTAAATGTAAAGGTACACACCTGTTTAAGTAGCAAAATGACAAGTATGACTATTATTCGAAAAAGACAAAGGTGTCTAGAGGCAAGCCTCGCTTAAAACCATACGTACCACTCTCTAGGGAGTAATGTAACAGGCTAACAGCTATCAAGATTCCTACAACCTTCACCGCCTTTAAATGGGGAAACCCACTTCACACATAATCAAAATATGGTCAGAGATCATCCATAAAGATGTCTCATGAAACTGACATGTTCGCAAACAGGGAGAGAGAATAACCCATGCTATGTGAAAGGAGCTCATTGGCAGCCACTGAAAGACAAGAACTTGGAAAGAGAAGTATTAATACCATGTAGCAGAAATATATAAACTTAGTATTTCTGATTATTTAATAAGCTTTATGAATGTCCCACAAGAATGTGCTTATCTTTGTGTGTTTACTATATATTATATATATGTACACACACACACACACACACACACACACACACACACACACAAATACTTGTAAGTGCTGACCTGTAAGTGGTATTTGAAGGAATGTTTTGTTTTTATGCTCTTCTACAATTTCTAGCTTTCAAAGCAAAGATTTTAATCAGAAAAGAACAGGAATCATATAAATGTTCATTTATCCAATATTATTTACCATGCCTTAGGGGACTAAATGTGGTTATTTAATGCTCAGCAAATACACTATCCCTTCTTTTATGAAGCCTATTATCTGACAGAAGACAAAATGCAAATTTGACTGTTAAATATAGTAATATAAAACAAGTAAAGCCACCCACAAGGCTGAAGCAAACAGAACAAGAAACTCAACTGTCTTCAGTAAAAAAAAAAAAAAAAAAAAAAAACCCAAGAGCAACTGGGGTAATGTTTCAGCAAATAAAGTGCTTGCTGGTGGAGCATGTAGATAGGAGTTGGTCTAGAGCCATGCAGACTGGGCAGGTGTGGTGGCCATCTGTAATCCTAGCAGTGAGGAGAGGACGCAGGGGATCCCTGAGCCAGACTGGTTGCTACACTAGTGATCAGAGAGTGATCAGTGAGCGCTGGGCCCAACTGAAAAACTGAAAAATGAATAATGCAGAGAGCAAACCAAATGTCAGCATCAGACCTCCACACGTATGTGCACCTGCACACATGTATGTGACACCAAACATGCATGAACACCATACATGCATACACACACACACACACACACACACACACACATATATGAACAGGCAAAGAAAAGAAGCCCTGAAAAAGAGTACAGAAGCTATGATTAGGAGCTCAAAGGTCTAGGAGCATCTAGAGCTGGTGGCTCTTAGCCAGTGCCTTAAAGGAATTATATGACAGTGTCTGTCAAGCACATGATGAGTTGTTTGTCCGTCAGGCCCATAAGTCTGTGACAAAAGGCAACTGAGATGAAGATTGCAGGAAGATGAAACAGAGAGAAGAGGGAGTGGAAGATGGGGAATGCCAACCCAGAGGAGTCAGAGAACCAGGCTGACGACAGGTATTATGGAAAGGGGACCACAGCCTGTGGCCCTGCCTGGTGAAGAGTGGAGTGTGCCAGGGAAGGAGAGGTAACTGATGATGGGTAGACTGACTGAAGCAATGGCAGCAGACAGAAGTGAAGTCAGGTGGCCATCACTTTCACAACAGAGAGTATACTGCAGACTGAGAGCAGTCGGCATCTCTACAATAGTGATGTCACCTCCTTCTCAGGGAAGGCCCAAGAGAAAAGCTCCTTTGGAGGATGATGACCTTGAGCTGGATGCAGAACATCTTTCAAAACCACACTCATCACAGAGTGGTGTAGAAAGTACCGTATGGCACAGTCAGATGGGGTACTGTACAGCCTGGTTGGGTTCAGTACAGTGTATGAAGATCAGGACTTCTAACTGCCTCCAGCAACCCCAGAGCCAAGCAGGCGGCCTGCCCCAGGTGGTGTACAAGTGCGTGGGGAGAATGACCAGATACAAGAGGGCAGAGAGACAAAGAGCAGCGCTAAGAGACTGGAAAGAAAGGAGAAGTCACACAGCAGTATAGCATGTCACTGAGCAGTAGCCATGGTAACCCAGGTACAATCTCAACAAGCTGTCCATCGATCAGCAACAAACTGCTGTTTTCCTGTGCAACGCTTCCCAACTCCTCCCTTTTAGGGCCTTAATGAAGCCCAGGGTACTGCATACCTTCCAGAGACCTAGACCAACCCCTCTGCTTGCTGAGCCAGGAGGAAGCATCTCCCTCCCTGAGCCTGACACTCAGGTTACCTTTAGTCCCAGCTTCTGACTTACGGGGCTCAGAGCCTCTTGCGTTTGAACATCCATCTTGGCAAGCAGTGTCTGGCCCCAGCTGATCTGCTTATGGAGGGCATCATAGTTCTCAATCAGGCCCAGCATATGGTGGCCACTCTTGCTGGCCCACAGGTGGTCGTCAGACACCAGGCAGGGCATGCAGGCAGGGCTGGTGGCAGAACTGGTGCTGTCACAGGAGAGGGAGTCAACATCAGTCCCAGAGAGGAGAGGAGCCTCAGAAGCTACAAAAGGAGAGACACAATGTTAGGTCTTCTTGGGGATGCACCTGTGTTCATAGCAGCAAAGGGGCTTGGCTCTGTGCCTCCAGCTATGTGTTACCCCATGCTGGGCAAAGACTCAAGTCCATTTAAGCAATGTTTATTGAACACTTACTCTGTAGTAGACCCTAGACTGCCAAGATGAGCCATGCTGTCACCTGCAAGCCAATAGCTCAGGATCTAATGAGGCGGCAGGAAATATAGTGACACAGTGAGAGTCAGCCAGAGCTCAAGGGAAAACAATAGTCTGAGCAAGGACAGATGGGTCAAGGGAGCTTCCTGGAAGATGTGACAAAAGCTGGACTGGCCAGGAAGGCATATGCAGATAGAAAATCCTATTGCTTCTTAAGTTGGTTGACTCTGACTAGGGTGGCTAGAAAGATGTGTCACAAAGAAGTCTGTATTCTTGAGTCTTGAGGAAGTAGGAGGGTCTAGACCAGTGAAAATTAGCAACTACAAGCATTTAACGCACAACCTGGTAATGGCTTTGGAACATCGTGGCCACCGGACCACAGAGGGACTGGACTGGACAGCGTTGCTGAAGCTAGATCCCAGAATCCTTTCAATACGTACCAAGGTGCTTTCAGTTTAACGATGTAAGTTCCATCCTTGGAAGGTGAGCTTGGTTAACACCTGGGATGCACTCAGTGGCTCAGAGATTATTTTCTAGAGATACAAATCTAAGTCCCACACCATGGTCAAGCAGCCAAGGATGCCAGAGACATCCTTTCTATTTTAAAAGTCCCCATACCCAACACTAATGCAGTTACCCAGGCTATACCTGATTTAGGTGCCACTGCCTGGGTAGATTCAAATAGATCAAGTGAATTATCGCTGGCCTCTGGACATTTGCTGACATCTACAAAAAACAAAGCAAGAGAGGAAAATTTGAGCACTACCATCACCAGCACTAGAAAAGGGTGGGATAAAAATACAGGAGAGTATCTCACATGTATCATCCATCTCTGGAATATGACATTCACTCACTCACGCCTTTTCTGCACACCAGCCCTGTAGTCAGTACCCTGCATATTCTATTCACTCTCTGCCTGGTATCCTGTGAAGACACCAGGCAACAGAGCTGCCAAGCCCAGAGCCCCGTCTCAAAGAACCCTTCTGTCAAAACAGTAAACAGTTTATCTCAGAGTAAGGGAGAAGGGAGGGAAGAACAGAGGCCCCAATGCGGCTCCCCAGGAGCTAACTCCTGAGTTGTCCGGTAAAGACGTTTTAGTGTCCCATGGGAAGGAGAGAAAGAAAAGCCAAGCAGGGTACTGGGCAGATGCAAGGACACAGGAATGAGTTCCTGTAGGTCAGGCCAGGGAATAAGGAAGGACATTACACAACGTCAGTCCAAGGTCTGTGTCTCAGACTGGAAGAGTTAGTGCAGAAGTGGCTACCGTAACCTGAACATGAGAGGAAAGTGACCTGCATAAGGACGTGAGGTGACGCCTCTGAAACACTTTACTGGGAGTCTATGTGATGCTATATAACACAGGAGCACTCTCACACTCGAGAAGCTACTGGATTCTGCAGAGCACAGGGGGCAGAACAATGCTGTGATTTGTTAAAGAAGGAGGTCAAGGGACAGCGATAACGCAGCATGCCAGTGGCAGAGCCATGAGTGAGTTCAGATGTTGGGATCCCCATGCGAGTTTCTTCCCTGGCCGTAGGGCTGTGGAGCAATGGCACTCCAGCAAAGATGTTTCGAAAAGACATTTCCCCAGCCTCTAAGACTCCCCTAGTGGGTTTATCCTAATAATGTTGCACAAGAGCAAAAGCCATATTACCATTCATTGAAAACTAAACTCCAAATTACCAGGGGGGTGGCCAGGTGACAGACAACAATTCGTTCAGTGGAGATAGCATGGGTGAACAGGGGACCAATATGACCATTTGCTGGTTTGTTCCAGTCCTTGCTGGGTGCGTGGCAACGATGATTTGTCCTCGGTCCCTTCCCCAATATTTCCAGACTTACATAAGTCCACAAGCAAATGCAAAATTGACCCGCCTGTTTCCAGGAGGCTTCCTAGGCCATACAAGATGCTAAAAGGCAGAGCAAGGAGTTTGTGTCTTATTTAAGGGGAATAGAACCAGTGTGGTGGTACACACTTTGGATCCAGCACTGGAAGGCAGACACAGGCAGATCTCTGAGTTAGAGGCCAGCTTGGTCTACAGAGTAAGTTTCAAGATAGCCAAGGCTATACAAAAAAAGCTTCCATCCAAAAAACAAAACCAAACAAAAACCAAGGCAAGAGAAAGCAAAGGCTCTTTGGCCTTGGTGAGCTGTGGGAAAAGTAAACAGATAAGCAGGTCAGCAGCGAAAGCAGCACGGCCGCCCAAAGCCCAAACTCTACTTCTGGAGAACCCAGAGTCCAGTCAGTCAGAGGCTATGCAACTGTGCAGGGGTGAGAGCTGACAGCAGACAGAAGCTCACAGGCTGCACTTCCACAGAGAGAAGAGAGGCAAGTTCCCTACCGTGTTTGTGCAGATGAAGAGACCACTCAGTGACAGACAGGGCCTGGGCACCCAAAGTGAGAGCCCCTTCCTGGGCCTGCTTTGACCCCTGTGATAGCTGCTCCTCCAGCTTGCTCTTCAGTGTGTCGTTAGTTTGAATGCTCCTTTCTAACTGGTCTCGGAGAACCTTTATCTCTGTCAGGAAGCCATACAGGTTGCTGAAAGGATCCAGTCCCTTCCGGCCTTCTCCACATGCCTCACCTGAGGCCTCTGTAGACATATGTAAAACGAAGCCTTGATATCTCACAACATCAAAGGTCAGTCATCAAAGGGACTCAAGGGCATTTCAACCCACCACCACCACCACCATCTAGCCCCACCTAAAAACTAGATACAATTTAAAAAAACAACTCGACTTTAAAAACAAAAATATTGGCTGACTTAATTGCTGCTATTCCACAGGCTAAGTAAGAGCTGGAAATTAATTTCACTTCTGGCCATAAAAGCCTAGCAAATTGCACACCAAACCCCGAAATTATGTCTAGTAGTAATAAAATCTATTTGGACCAGAATTATAGAATGAAAGGGGATGATTTTAAGGCTACAGTGTATTAAAAGGCAGGCAGAATAGCAAGAACAAGAGAAGCAACGTGAGAAGAAGCAAAAGCTGCGACATGACCCTTTCTAGATAGACTTTCAATAGGGAGAAGTCGTCTGGAAAATTAGTTTTAGAAAGCCCCCCACTGTGCCTCAGAATTGATTCTCAAACATCAGAGCCCAGATTTGAGGGGATTGGACCCATATTCTCCGGAGGCAGAGTGAACCAAGGCTAAGGAGCACCTCAGTGCAATGTCTAACGTGTGGTGGCACAGAAATATCTGCTGGATGAACAGAGGAAAATCTATGACCAATGTTATTTCTTGGATGCCTACTATGTGCCAGGAACATGGCTTAAGATGTTTTAATAAATGCGCTCTTTTAACCTTCACAGCATCACACAGTAGGTGCTGACAGACTTGCTGCAGAGGCAGTAACTGATCCAGTTACTAGGAAAGGAAGAAGCAGCTGAGATGAAGGGAGTCGTGTCCAGACTTCACCTTGGCCAAAAGCTAAGGATGGTGATGCGTACCTGTAAGGCTAAGGCAGGAGAATTTTGAGTTTAAGGCTTGTCTGTGCTTTATAGCAAGACCCTCAAAGACAAAGAGCGGGGCGAAGAGTTTGTTTCTAAACACACCTGGTTTACCTGTGGATTTAATGATAATACAAAAAGCAAGAGCCATAGATTCCCATATGCCCACTGCCCAGTTGCCAGGGTGAGTTCATAGCTATGAGGTGTTGCAGGCCTCGCCCTGCGCACACAGTACCTTGCTGTAGCTTCTGATGCTCTTCGGCCAGCTTCTCATACACCTTAAGCTCCATTTGGAGGGACTGAAGCAGCTTGTCCTTCTGTGAGAGCAGCTGCTGTCTTGACTTCGCCTCTTCCTGTACCCTGAAATGATCCCAGTATGAGAAGAGGGGTTAATCTTCTCTCAGGGAGGCTTAATCAATTCCTACAGGACAAACCCAGGCCATCTCAACCAGTCTGGACAAAATGCCAGGACACGCATGGTTAAGAGTTCCAACATAGTCCCTAACTGCCACGTGTCTTAAGCTAAGAGACCTTTCAAGTAATATTCATGGACATTCTAAAGGAGAGTGCCTTCCAATTCCTGTCAGAATGGAACCCAAAAGGCTGTCTCTTTCCAGAGGTTCAGAGCTAGGGAGGAGTCAGGACGGCTGCCCAAGGATGTCTGATAGCACACCTAGGAAGGGAAGATGGGGTGGCTGCTCAGACAGAAGAGGCAGTCCTGTGTGCTGATGGACAGATAGACATAGTCACGGAAAGTGTGAACAAATTCCTGTCTCCATGGCTCACTGAAAGTCTCCCAGCTGCTTACACCATTTGGAGCAAAACTGAAGTCTTTATAGGACAGGGGCCCAGCAGGATTAAGGAGCCACGCTCCTCTCGGCCCTCAGCTCTTACTGTGCCAGGTTCAGCACCATCTCTGAGTCACCACAGCAACTGTCTTAGGGCCTCTGGCAGACAGCCATCTGCAGTTTCAGCTCTTCCATGCTCACTAAGTATTCAAAAGAGGTCTTTTTGGAAAGCCTGTCCTTGACCACCCTAGGAGAAAACACCACCCAGCCCCATCACACCCCTCGGTCACCAGAGGCAGCTGGGTGGAGCCTACCTGCTCAGCTCCTGGTGGCAGCTGCAGACCTCCTGAGTCAACTGCTGGTTGTGCCCGTCCTTCTCACGGATGTCTCTCCGCAGCCTTTCGTTTTCTTCCCTTACGCTGGCATACTCTAGCTGAAGGTGCTCAAGATTCTCAGCCTTCCTGGCCAGTGACTCACGCAATTTTTCATTCTCTTTCTGTTTATCTGCAAATACCAAAATGAGAAAGGCTAGCATTTGTTTTTTCCAACCTTATTATACTGGTATGTGCTTCAGCTCGAGCACTCCAAGAATACAGAAAAAAAATGAGATTTAATCTGGCACTGATGGTTCTGGCATTCCAATTATCTCCTGCATTTTAGGCAGATAAATCTGTCAACATCGAGGCTGCAGATTACACATCACTGAAATGAAAGGGTCCTGTTTAACTTTCTGTTACATAATGGGCCTTGAGAACTACCTTACTCTGCCCTGGAGTATACACAGTGGGCAGAGCAGCAGGCGGAAACCCAGACGTCCAGAGTGTGGAGAGAAGCACACACCTGCAGAGAGGCCCCCCAGGGAAGCCGTGAACTCCAAAGAGGAATAAGTTAATCCTGGAGACTCAGGAAACAAAAAGGCCTAGAGCTGGAAGTAAAAGGAGGTGTAACTGATTACTAGTGTGGCTGCTCCACTTGCTGACAGTGACTCTATGTGACCTTCCTCACTCCTGGGTGCCCTGGGCAAGGGCAAAGATAAAGTTACTCTCAGAGCAGCAGAGTTAGTGCAGACCTTGAGAGCACAAGGAGTGATAACGGTGGTGTGTCTAACACTAATCACACAGGCACTACAGCAAGCCATCACAGGTCTCAGTGTCCCGCATCTTTGCAGCATATTGCCAAGGCAGGTACTGAGAATTCCCCCATCTTCCAAATGAGAAACAAAGGAATGGTAGGGTTCAGGCTTCCCTTTGGCCATACAGATGGAAGGGGCATAGCCTAGATGTGGATCTACTCTTAGCCATGATTCAAATATTTCCACATAACCTGAGGCTCCTGTAGGTCCACATGACCTTGGCTACATAAGCCCCATTTTTGACTCTTAAGGTAAAATCAGTCTCCCTATCTCCCCCAGGACTATGGGGAAAGCTGGGCTACATCTCAGCTCTAGCACCTCTGGCTCAGAGACCAAGGTAGGGGAATTGCTTAGGCTGTGTAATGTTACCTGAGAAACAGGGTTAGTAATAATGATAATAATGATAATAATAACAACAACAACAACAACAATAACCACCCCGTGCTCTAGATTCATTCTAAGTATGTGTGATAACACAAATAAAGCTCTCGGGCAGTCAGAGAAGGATCTTTATAATGAATACTGGATAAACTTCACCAATAGGAGAAAATCTCGGGTTGAGATTTGGCAATATTAAATTTCCAATGCTTCTCTTCCTCAGTGATGATGGGACGAGGAAATACAGTAACATGTCCTGAGACCTTGGTAGCAGAAGTCCTGCGCTGGGGGCTTTCTACCCTACTTGTCGTAGCAGTGAGCTGAGGCATTCCTTAGCCTTTCTTTTCTTAGCTATAAAGATGCACAGCTAAGGTAGAAAGCTGTCAGAGTCACCCCACTGGAATTTAAGATGTCAGCTCCGACGATACTTTGAAACACGGGTGATGGGGTTAGGCTGCTGGTAGCCTCTGATCCCTTACCTTCGGACCCTTTCTCAAGCATCATACTGAGGGCCTCATTCTGTTTCCTCAGGAAATGTATCTCTGATGTCAGAGAGCTGTGCAGTTCTGAGCCATAAGCAGAAACACTTGTAGGACCTATAGGAACACACATGAACAGTGATTTGTAGTCAGCCTCCAGGTAGGATGAATGAATCTTCCAAGAAAATACATTTAAATATTGAAGAAATACAGCATTCAACGAAAACCATCCCTGTGAACCATATAACACACAGCCAGAAAGGGGAGGCAAGAGAAGGAAGGCTTTCATATTTCAACTGCCCCGAAGACAAACAAATCTGACAGCTGAACCATGGAGATGATGGGGGCAACCATCACAGCCAACTACCTCCAAGGCCTTTGGCCTGGTCTGTGTTACTCTCTCCCTGGCTTAGACTATGGCACACTCCCATCCCTGACCAGCACCTGGGAGCTGTCTGAAGCTTCCTTTTTTCCTCCTGTTCAAGCAAGCAATCACAGTTGCTGATTTTTTCTGAGAATGCCTCAGCCTAAAGCAGACTCTCTCTACCATCTAGGCCTTAGCCCCTTCCTGCCTTCATTTCCTGCTGCTTTCCCAATAAGGTTATCATCTCCAGCACAATCCTTTCATGGTGTTCTGTCACTGCAAAAGACGAGCCAAATGAAACCAAAGATCTAGTCTCGAACTCAAGATCCCTCATGGTTCTGCTCCAGAGCCACAGCGTATTCCGTTCTCTCTGCACTCAGACCCATGCCCAGAACACGCAGGTAACCTGACAACTTTGGGCTCTCCACATCCCTTTCCCCTCCTACATCATACTCTTTCAACTCCTGGCTTAATCTGCCTTTCCTGAGTGCACACTGTAGAGAATCGGGACTAGAATTAGACAGATGGGAGGCTACATCCTTGTCTCCAAGCTGCTGTGTATCTGCTGAACATTTACCGCCTTTTGGCGATCAGTCCAGAAGATGCCTCTTGCTGAGCGCATCCTTGGCTCATCCTTGCTTCCTCCTGGTTTCTGTGCTGACTGGGTTCACCTACTACACCACAACCAACATGGCAGATCTCTGTGTTCCCAGCTTTGAGGCAACCAGTGAGCCCTAAGTGAAGTTTGCTGAGGGCTTCAAGGAGACTCTCTGTCAGAGGAGAGAAGCCCCAGGCTCTTCCTTCCATGTTTTGGACACTGTCTGTCCTAGGAGAACGGGATGGTGACACAGAACAGTGCCAGAAATCAGGTCATCCCCGCCTCAGAGCCTCTGCGGTTCTTGCGACCAGTGGAAGGATTGACAAACTGTTTCACTGCTTCCTTCCCACATTCCTTTTCGGCTACCTGCATTGGAAAGTGCCCTGGTATGCAAACAGATGCCTGTGGTGTCCCCACCCCTGTACGGAAGGTGCAGTCAGCTCTTCTAGAAATATTCTTCCTATAGGAGGCAAGTTGCATAAGTGTCCCCAAGTCTTGGTTGGCAACATAACAGTGCCTCTCGTGCTATTCTCTGGTCACCATCTGTGTTAGTATCTAGGAAATGGTGAGTGAGGCCACAAGAGAACCAAAGACTGACCAGACTCAGCAGCAGGAATCTCAGCATCTACACTGATCAACGTCATGGTAGTTACTAGACAATAAACAAACAAGAGGCCATAAGACAGCCCTGATTCGTCAAACATAACTAGGCCCAATGACATAGTGAGGACCTCTGCAATGCTAAACTAGACTTTCCTTTGAGTACCACCTCTGCAGTGAGTCCAGACAGCTGGCGGTGAGCTGCAGGTGCTAAGGCATGAGATAATGTTTTGTGGCAACTTCTCGGCTCAACATCATAAGGAGTCCTGTTTCTTTCAGACCCACTCCCAAGATGAGCATTTCACCTTACAGGGAGGGAGGCACAGCTGCTTTTATTTTTGTCTTTGCAAAGCCTGTAACAACTTGGTGAGAGCATCTCCCATGCACATAAATGCTTTATGAACGCCTTTCTGTAAACTTCCCTGTCAGAGGAAATTACTCTCCAGAGCAATCTGGGCTCCACTGTAGCCTGTGGCCATTTGAACCCCCAAATCATTCTATAATTAGATTTGCTGGGGAAAATGTAAAACAGAATGAATCTAACTCAGGCATTACCAAGAGTGAATGTGAAAGGCCTAGGCATGTATTTCTTTCTCATGTTTGACATAACTAATAACTCAGATTAATTGAACTCCCTGGAGATGAAGGAGAAGGATGATGGATGCCTGGGACAAGTGGAAGCGCAGGTCAAGACCGGGAGCTTCTTGAAAACTGTAGCAGAAACTGTAGACCTCCCAGAACTCCTGGAAACTGCCTTCTTTGTGGTGTAGAGAGCAGTGAGAAGTGGACCAGTGCCTTGACAATGAGCACTGCCTTCCAGAGCTCAGTGATGCATCTCCAACGTGGCACCAGGGTCCTCACCCACTAAGGGAAACTGGCCACGTTAATGAAAGAGCAAAAACAGAGCCAACAGTGACAAAAGCAACTGTTTATAGAGGGAGCACTGAACAAGGGCCTGCTCATGACACTGCCTCATTTAATAAATACTCTGTGTCACAAAACAGCTAAGACTAGGTTGCTCAAAGTCACAAAACCAGTCTACAGAAGAGCTACACCCACAGGTCAGCAACCAACTTAACACGATGAAAGTGAGGACAGAATGCCGTACAGGTATTAAGGTTTCAAGGAAGAGCAAACTGTTTTGTATGGGCATAGTGTTCGCTACCTTTGACATGAAAGATTTGCCAGACCTCTAAATGCTGACAATTTTTGTGCCAACATTTGAAAAGGCAAAAGTTGTTTTCATTCTTTTAGAATCCCTATTTATACCTCTGCAGTGAGGCCCCAGTACAGCTTAGGACCCAGAGGCTGGCAGCCCTCTCCAGCCCACATGGTCCACAGAGAGCCTCTTTAGACAAAGGCATCATCACTGTGCAGCAACCCCACCCAATGCCTCACCCTGGGAAAGGCCTCTCCTCACCTAGGTCCGTCTCACACCCCTGCCGTTCCAGCTGTTTCCGGAGCTTCTCATTAGTTTTAATAGATTCTTCCAAATGCTTCCTCAAAGTTCGAATTTCCTGTATGTGTTCCATTAGTAAGTCTGTAGGAAGGAAACACATTTTAAATTTAAAGAATGAAGCCCCCAACAAATTGAATAATTTATAGATTATGTAGAGATCTTGAAATTTCAGTGATGTTGGATACATCGAGATAGTCAGCAGCTGGCAACTCTTTCCTACTCGTGGGGGAGGCCAAGCTTTCCCCACAGCCCATAGGCACATCTTCGTAATGGCTCTCCCAGCCCTCCAGGAGGAAGCAACTTGACATCACACGCAAAAATTATACTCCATACAATTTTAATGCTAACTCTAACGTAGTCTTTTATTTCTTTCAATATCAAATATTAATTTAAAATCTTCCTTATGGTAAAACTAACAGATCACTTTCAAGTCGGCCTGAACTGCCGGAGAGTTGATTAAACTACCTTCATAATGAATCCAGATATTTTTCAAGACAATTTTTTTCCTTTTTTTTTTCTTTTGGCAAGGACTACGTTATCCATTTATCTACCACTCATTAATTTCTAGACTTAAAAGAATGCTAGTGAGAAAGGCAATACAAGGCCTTTTGAGATCACCTGCTGTGTGCATATAAATGTATTCAATGACCTTCTAGGGTTATTTATATTATTAGGCTTAGGAAAGTTCTCCAATGTCATTTCCCAAACAGCTCTACTTTCAGAACTCTATTTAAGAAATGCATGGGAAATGCTCACAGGTATTTGCCAGAATGCACGCATACTTTACATGTGACAGAAAACTGTAACATCTCAAATTGTTCACTGAACCGAGGTCCAGTCACTATGATGAGGAATTACACAGCTATTACATTATATTATGAAAACTATAAATACTATGGAAAATGTATTATGTTAAATTTCAAATGATATGAAATTGGTCAGCACACAATCGCAGTTCTCTGTGTAAGAACGTGAGGGTAGCGGAGGCATGTACACCAAAGAAACCAATGCAGTGAGCTTTTAACTGCAGTTACTTGGCGGCGACAGATTTCAGGTTTTTCAAAAGTCCCATTAGACATTTTAACATATCGCATAATATGTTAATGTAAACTTAAGTTTTCCAAATTCCCTAGGATGAGCACGCATCAAATTTTTACCTCTGTGCATCTCACTTCAGCAGAGAAGGAACACAGTTTCGCTCTAGAGGTACATTTCCAGAGTCAGTGTTTAAAACATAATCACATTAAGTATCCAAAGGCAAACCTAATGTCTTTAATTCATCAATTAGGGTACACTCAGTATGTCTTAGTAATGTTTGTTTTAAAACATTATACTAATGTTATGACCCAGTTTTAATTCCTCCAAAATGGCTTTCATTTAAAAGTAGCACAATGTTACAGATCTTTTCCTAATTAAATAGTAATTTTGCCATGAATTTGAATGTTTATGAGATGACTTAATTCCCAGTCCTTCAGCTATCTCCTATTAATGCCAGAAGTGTGGCAAGTCATTTGGTGGGCTGTGTGCCTCCCACTGCAGCACGGCGGGGAAGGGCGTCTGTCTGTGCACACTTGTGGTGAACCCAGCACTGGCCCTCCCGGCCCAGCCTTGAGGCCCCTGCCAACCTTCTTCCAGAAGTCCTTCAGCCCAGAGTCAACCAGGAGCTCACTGGTTTGAATGGCAGCCTTCCTCGCTGATTTACTTGAATCACATAGTGCAGGCCGTAGGGTGACGCTGCCCCAAACAAGCCATCTTCCACAGCTTTTGGCTGGGAGTGAGAATTCAACATGAGCTGGAGGGCACACTCCCAGTGGAACTAGATAGTGTGTATTAATTATGCAGCCACACTGAGAAGAAAGAAACACTATACCAGCCTTTCCGACATGGGAGAAATGGATCTACCTGTCTGAATGGTAAACTCTTCCATACGTGTTAACTCATACGAACCATAAATCTGATAAAAAGCTACCAGACACAAAACTGAAAGAACAGAAAAAAAAATGTGAGTGTCCTGCCAGGCAGTTCTAATTTGCAGAATCTATATTTAAAAGATGCCCTCAAGTAAGAGGAAGACTTTGTGTTCAAGACCCCCCTGCAGCACTGTTTACAATCGTGAATTTCTAGAAATGACTTAAATGCTGAGCACTAGGAACAGAAGGAAAACTACAGTTCTGCCATTCAAAGGACTGTTCTAAAGTCACTAAAAGTGACATTATCCAACATGTCAGAAAGTCTGATAGAATGTAAAGTGAGCAAAGAAAAAATACTAAATTATCTCTCTATACAGATTACAAACACAACAAAAGGAAAAACAGATACAAAGACAACAAAGCAGAAAAGAAACAAACCAAAAAAAAAAAAGAAAAGGAAACAGTGGATGTATCTGGACGGCTCTAGAGAGCTGGGTTCTTTCTCTAGAACAGAGCTGGAAAAGCGTATGAGAGGCAGAGGTGGCCCAGCACATCCTATGCAGAACAAAGCCAGGAGACAGGCCCAAACCCCCAGGAAACATGGAAAAATTAAATTTGTATCTATTACTTGTTTTATCTTATATCTAGTGCCATATTTAAAATAAAATACAATGAGAGGCAGAAGATGCGGAAAACGGGTGATCACATTCCCTGTGAATGATAGAGTGGTTTTGTCAGAATGACTACTATATTCTAGTACTCAGATATACTGGGGGACACAATCTACCCAAGTGACCACACCTCACACAGCAGTCTCAGTATCTTGGAAAGGGATTGAGTGTCACAGTAAACTTAGTGCAAAAGGAGGGAAATGACTTACGGTCCAACCTAAAGTATATGAAGGCAGAACCTACAACCAGAAGTAACAGAGAAATCAAGTACTCAGAAATTCACAAAAGTCTGACAGATATCCCCAGAATGCCCAGGAAACAAGGTCCATGAAACTGGCTACTGAAAGACCTAGTTGGTCCCTGAGTTCTATCAAGAATGTGCATGTCATATTCTAGGTATGTGTAAGACGTGGGACAGGAGCGCTTAGAGGAGTCTCAAGAGGACACCATGGGCCAAAGGCTTGTCTCTAGTCTCACTGATATATCAAGGGACATCTCCATCCAAAAGAAATCTAGCTGTGTGAATAAAAAGCTTCAAATATTTCTGAAAGCAATGGCTTATGTAGTTTAGGGTTAACAAGATTTTTTTTCAGCAAAAAGTGCTGGTGTCCAGTTTGTGTGACAGAATCCACTGTGGTGATTTAGGGGGAAAGGTCCTAGAATAAGCAGAGACTATGGTCCAAACCCACCCCTTTCTTATAAAAGCCGCTCGAGTGGCCCGCGCTCGTCTGTTCCACCTTGTGCGTCCCGGCAGAGCTGTGCAGATGCAGGCGGGGACACCGAGCACAGCGCAGATATCCACTATTTAGTCCTTTGGTGGGAAACTGGCTTAGCACAGCTGCTGTGCCCCCGTGGTCCTCAGAATGTTTGACATATGTGGTCTAACTTCCGAACCAAACACAAGAAGCTGAGGCGGTAAGGTCAATGCAGATTGGGGGACGGTCTCTGGGAAGCTGATTTTGCCAGTTCACTCCGTATCCAGAAGCAGAGCAAGGCAGAACATGTGTGTCTCTGAAAGTCCTTCATCCAAGACCTCAAAACAGATGTGATGGTATCAGGGGGATCATAAGGGTGGAACTCCTTAATGATAAAAGGATTAATGTCCTTGTGGCATAGACCACACGGAGTTCCCCTGACCTTCCTTCCTCTACTCCAGGATTCAAGTGGGAAGAGGATCCTCACTAGAACTCAGCTACACTGCCAATAAGGCACCCTGAGCTCTGCTTTTCACACATCAGAACTGTGAGGAATGGTTTCTATTGTCTGCTGTCCCCAGGATTCATCTGCAGCAGCCTGAGTGGATCCAAACAAAGGACCTG
Organism: Micromys minutus; assembly: GCF_963924665.1. NCBI lineage: Eukaryota > Metazoa > Chordata > Mammalia > Rodentia > Muridae > Micromys > Micromys minutus. Next base: position 9,654,874 of record NC_137963.1, on the reverse strand, counting down.
ACCCTATAGCCCAGTCACACCTTAAAGGACTTTCAGGATGTGTAGAAAGCAAAGGCAACTAACTACAGGGCTCTGATCCTAGCTTGAGAGAACAGAATGGGACACGTCATCATTCAAAAACAATCACGACTTCCTCACTGTCCAGCCCCCCTCACACCACGGGTCCTTGTAGTGATAAATCACCATGCATGAATAGCTCTGGCCCTCAAAGGCTCTCCCTTCATTGGCCCAATGTTCTCACCAAGGTAAGACAGCCTGGTTATGCCTCAGGGGCTTAGTGACGTTCCACTTACCTTGAGGAAAATGGCTCGCTATTGCTGGGTATTTCTCAGTCTCACTGTCTGGCTTCGGGTCTCTGGACAGGAAGGACTTCTCAGACATCTCATCATCTGACAGGGCATGGGAGGCAGAAGGCTCAGACGATTCAGGCAGGAGATGCTGGTAGGGTAAGTTGTGTTCCTCACTCCTTAACCTTCAAGATTGAAAGACAGGTCATTTCCAAATACAACCAGCTAAGACCATCTAGTGTAGACTGTATTTATACATTCATATGCAAATACATATGTGACAATTATAAGTAAAGAGGCCACGAAGGTGAGAAGCGAGTGAACACGGGAGGAATTAAAGGGAAGAAGCTATGATATAGAGTACTCATATAAAATTCTCAACAAATTAATAGAAAGAAATTAATTTTTAAAAATTTAAAATGAAATCTCACATCTGATCCCAAGCTCAAGCACATACTTGGACACTCAGGGTTATCTTATGTTTTGTGACTGGACATTCATGCACCTTCAGCCAGCCTTTCTGTTTCCTTGTAACATTAAGCAGTGACATTCCGAAAACAGAATGGGTGAATCAGGGCACACACGAGTGCCGATCCCTCTGCCTGGGCCGTTATTTGTCCTCACAGACGCTCTGAGGAAGAGAACACTATTACCCTTGCTGACGGAGGCGGCCAGGGCTCGTCATGAACCAGGGAGCATTTCAGCTCACAAGCGGCACTACTTCTCCGCTCTGCCTACCTGGCCTCACAGACTCGGGACGACGGGAGCGGCCATCCATATCATGGGGTGGCCTTAGAAATCTGAGAGTTTTCATGATTCCCCTACACACCTCCATATCATTCTGCCAATCACTGATTAGTTAGCTGCATTTGCAAGGACTGGATAAGCCACTAGGAAAACCCGCCGGAGCACTGTGAACAGCCCATATGACTCTCCATTAGAGATAAGCTCCTCAATTTAAGTTCTTTGCACTGCCCCCTTTCCCTACTTCTCATCGGTGGCCATTCTCATTATTCATGTACTCAGACAGGAGCGAAGGGCTCTGAGGCTGCAGTGCATCCATTAACAGGTAAACACGAGCGTCGCTGCGCCCAGCCAGTGTGATGGATGCCAGGCTCACTGCTGCCTTGCCAATGTATGGCAGGACCAAGGGTACCCACTTCATTAACTCAGAAATGACCTGAGCGCTGAGTCTACAGCTGAAAATGCTGGAGCAGAAGGAAAAGCAAAGCTGCCAGATACGGAAAGGAGACCCACCCAGTTGAAGAAGACAGAAAGAGCTTCCTTGTTTCCCGTCTACCCCGTTAGTCCTGTAGAAGACTATTGGGCCGAAGATTCCTAACACAGCTTCTGTGGACCACTCAGTGGTCCCATCTTGCTGGAGAGGTCCCAGCACCGCTGCTTTGATTTTTCAGATCCCATGACTAGGTGGGACCGTGTCACATGTGAAGCATGCCCTTCTATCTCCACAGATGCCAGGAGGGTGTGAAATAAAAGTGGAAGCACAGGCTGAACAGGAGGTGAGACTGCTGATGCCTTCATAGGGACACCTCCCGGCCTGCTCTCTGTAAGGACGCTGGTGGCCTCCATGATGCCGATGAAATCTATGCTTCCGCATCCCAGACTACCCACGTCATCTCACTGCCAGGGACCCCCAACAGCCACACACATGAAAGAAGGTGTCCCACAGCATTTGGAGCATTTGTACAGAAGTCGGCAAGCCCTCAGCACAGCCAGCTGGCCAAGCGTACACAACCCATGCTTCATCCTTATCCTTAAAGGCAGCCAGACAGACTCGAGTTCTAGCCCTGGCTCTGCCATCCGATTGCTGGTGTGTAGTTCTCGCCCACACAACAAATGCCTTGTGGTGTGAGAAGCAACACGGGCAAGACCCAGAGCAGCTGGACAGTGCTGCTTTTTGAAGAGGGGCGAGGCAACTGGGAAAGTAGCACAGACCACAGTTAAGTGCCTCGTGTAACTATGTCAGTGGTTCGGCAAGAACAGAGAGAAGCACGGCGCTGGCGAGGTGCACAGTCATGTCTGCGCCAGCTGCCTCGGGGAATGGCTTTCCGACTGCTCAGGGACAGTGGCACAGTACAGGGCTGTGCAGAGCTGACACATGCTTAAGTGGGACCATCAGGTACTACAGGACACCTGCTCGCAGTCACTGACAGAAACACCACAGGTCCCCTGAGCCCGATGGGAAGCTGAAGATCTACAGTGGTAGACGCTGGTTGGTTGGTGTGTGGCTACTGCTGGTTCTGTGGGTATTGGCACCTTGTTTACAAGAAACAGCAAAGTTACAGCAAGAAAGGGAGCCTTAAGTTGAAAGAACTGGTAAGAAAACCAAAGCTGGACAGTCCTGGGGTTCTCTTAGCAACTGCTACCCACTCACCTCTTCAGCAGCTCATTCTGCGGATGTGGCTCCACTCTGGTCGATTTTCCTGGAAGCAGAGAGAACATCGGAGGATGACAACAGTTTTCAAAACAGTTTGTGCTACTTCCTTGTTCGGGTATTTCAGAGCCATCATGGGTGTGTCTATCTAAAGTTACTAAAAACAGTCAGACCTTGAGGGTGGGTCCGCCCAGGTTCAGTTTACACATACTAGCTCAGGCCTGCGTCCAGATGACAGGACTGCACCTAGAAAGTGGCCACAACGGTTTCTCTGGACGCTGCTTCTTCCTATCTCTAAACACAGATACCAGCAGGGCCTAGATGCAAAGGCCTGTCATCCTAGCCATTTAAGAGACCTAGGCAGAAGGATCCTACATTGAAGCCAGTTTAACCAACTTAGTAAGATCGTTTCATAATAAAGCACGAGATGGGCTGCTAAGTCGAGAGACACCTTAGTGCAGTGCTGCCAAGCATGAGGACCAGAGTTTGATCCCTAGCACCACCAATATATATATATATATATTTAAAGCGGCAGCTTCTGCCTATAATTCCAACACTGTAGAGGCAGAGACAGAACATCCCCAGGGCTTCCTGGACAGGCAGACTAGAAAAATCAGTGATCCCAAGCTGAATGATATGGAAGATAGGGAAGGCGTGTAGCATCAACCTCACCCTCTACTCCAGAAGCCCCTACCTTACACAGGTACACACATACACACACACACACACACACACACACACACACACATACACACACACCCCACACACACACAGATACAAAAGGAAAGGAAGGTACGGGCCGAGTGTAGTGGTCCAGTGCACAGGTTAGTGCTCTAGTACAGCACATGTGAAGTTCTGGGTTCCATCAATGATTCTGTGGCACTAGCAGAATATATGCTCGCCGTGGGGAGTGAGTGATAGAATCCTAAGGCCTCCCTCTTCCTGCCCCTCCCCCAGGCTGGCACCATCTTGAACTACCTTCTGTTCTCTTTTCCATGCATGTGGGCACAGATGCTGACTTCATGGCTGCACAACCCACTTTAGCATATGCATTTCTCCTACTGGGCTTGCTTTAGAGACCTCCACTGTGAACGAGATCCTGCAGTTCCCTAGTGGGTATTTAGGTCATCTCCCAATTTTCATTTCGGTAAATAAATGACACAAATATATCTGTGCACACGGCTTTATCTGCACTTAAATTATTTCCCTAGGAAAGACTCAGAACTGGGATTAGTGGGGAAAGCAGTATTGAAAAGTGCAGTTGAGTGCAGTTGAAAAGGCCACTGTCGACAGCAGGGGAAATGACTAACAGAAACAACAAAAGAAAACAAAATAAAGCACAGGATGCTGTTGGGAGAAAGACGCTGTGCTGTTCTTGCGTGTCATCGTTTGAAAGGATGCACAGGCCCAGATTTCAAAGCAACTAACAACTTTATTTTAAAAATACTTCAAAACTCTGGAAATTGCCGACCAGGATGAGCTCTTTGAAGAAACTGATGCATGGCTAAAGAAAAAAAAAAAAAAGCCCTTCTATGGTTGCCTTGAAAAACAAGACTATAATTAGACTGCACCACAGTGCTCTAAACTCCCGAAGGAAAAGTCCCCAAACTTCACCTGTAAGGAGACAGCTCAGCAGAGCAAGCGGGTTGGGTTCACCTCGTGATTCAGCTTACATCTCTCTCAGGGAGGCCCGCGTGGCAGGCAGGCTCCATCTCTACCTCAGCAGTTGACCACATACCTCATGCTGCACAGCACTATGACCCACAGAGAAGACACATGGCCCCAGTGAGGAGGCACCAGCCCTGGGTACAATTCCTCTGAATGTACTCTCTGCCTTGGGTTCCCTATACCAAGAGCCAGCGCTTGCCTCCGCTTTATAGCAGGAAGAGCAAGTCCAAGGCTCTGCGCTCCATTCTCTTCACTGCAGGTTACAGTTCGGAAGCCAGCAGGATCTATGCCTGGATTTTGTTGGTCATATCTTTCCCATCCTAGGGAGAGTCTTCCAGAGGTTGGCAGCCCACCAGCCTGGTAGATGCTCTAAGTCTCTAGTGCCTATGTCTGTCCTCTGCACACCTTAAATGGAGGAAGTCATAATGACAGAGCCAGGTCTCAAAGTCCCAGAGGGAAGGATGGTCCCTAATGAACCTAATGTTCTTCTGAAAGAACAGCCTAGCTGGTACTGGGGCTGCACACCAGCTTTCAGCTGAAGGCTGATGAAAAGCCTCCAACATCAGAACTCAAGACAGGCCACCAGCCCACCCCAGCCTTGCCAACAGCTAGAAGCGGGTATCACTGTGCACCGAGAGTCATCTCCGTCACGCTCATAGCAGATGTTTTTGGTCTGGGATGGCTGCAAGCATCCTGAGCCTCCGAACCACGATCCCATCTTAAGACCATCAAAGATCTGGCCTCATGCCCACAGAAGTAAGTGCCCCAGTGCCACTGACAGAGTGAGTTCGCTCAATGTTAAATAGAAGATCTTTTGAGTAGTTTGTATTAGATCCGTTCCTCCATCATAACAGGGTCCTTTTAAAGTGACAAATGGCTGTCACTGGAGGATTCACGGGGGGTGGGGTGGGGGGGGGACAACATACACTGCCGCCACACCATCGGTGGCAGCTACTGTAGGAGCTTGGGATGCATGGCATGAAAGAAAGCACTGTTTCCATCGTTCTGGCAAACCGAAGAACTGTGAGCTCATGCACTGAGGGAGGATCATGTTTTAAAACAGATATTAAAAAAAAAAAAAGCCAGCTTTCCCATTCTTGGGTGACAAACGAAAAGAGAAAGTGACTTGTGAATGGCTGCGCTAGACTCCACGTGTTCCGCACACTCAGACCCAAGCGCCCGGCATCTCCACCTTCCTGTCCCTACACGGAGGATGTAAGGATGGATACAGAGCTGTCCTGTGAGCACTCATCTCCGAGGAGACGGACACAGGCTGTGGTGACGAGGGCAGCATGGTAGTGGTGAGGTAACTCCAGAGGAGGCAAACTTTGCCTCTGCACCCCACAGGTTCATTTCTCTGTGTTTAAGGCAGGATCCATGTACCCCAGGTCAGCCACACAATCTTCTCTCCCTCTATCCTTGTGATGAGAAACTTGTACCACCATGCCAGGCGTCTGGGCTACATCTCAGAAGCAAGAACTACTTTATATTTGGGAAGTGATTCCATGGTGACAGTAGTCAGAGTCCTTTGACACTAGACCACTGTGGTAACCGAAACTTATTTCCTTTCTTTCTTCCTGACTTCATTCCTTCCCTCTTTCCTTCTCTTTCTTTCACACCCTGTCTGAAGTTATCCCTCTTCTCCCAGTGCCCCCCTTCATCGACCTCCCCACTCCCCCACCTCCCAATCCGCTTTCCCTCGGCTTTTCTTCAGAGCAGGCCTCCCATGGGTATCAACCAGCCACGGCAATATCAGGTTGTGGTCAGACGAGGGACCTCTTGCAGTCGTTGCTGTCACCTCCTGAACTCCCAGTGTTTCCATGGGCAACACGAGACAGTTAAAATAATCTCACTGAATCTTTTCAGACAACTCTGTTAAGGTAGGTGTTATCACGTCCTTAGAAGATATCTGGCCTTTGAAGTCAAATGACCCATAAACCAGGGCATTGACTCCAAAGGCCACTCAGCATGCCTCTGATAGCCTGTACCACAAAGACTGTCACGTGTGGGTTACAGATAATCCAGAGTGAAGAACAGGAACAAGCTCTCTCTCCTACTTGGGGTGAACAAAAAAAGCTTTGAGAGGATCAACACTGTCTCTATAGACAGTGAGTTCAACCTATGTAGAAAGGCACTGGTCGGGGCAGTCACAGAACAGGACATGGAACAGGAATGCTTGGTCAGCACACCCAGCCTGACAGGAATGAGACAGGGACACATAGATGGAAGGGGTTACAACAGGCTGTGAAAGAAAATCTGCAGTTCAGGCTGCATTCTCCCGTGTGACCTTGTCCAAGTGAGCTAACTCTGTGCTCATCATAGGAAATTAGGATGGTGCACATGTCCTCCTGTACTGAGAATACAGCGAACAGACAAGGAAAGCTGCCTTCTGCAGCCCCGCACTGTTTTTCCCATCAGACCAGGGAAGAAGTCTTGAGAAGGAATGAGGAACAGTGTCAAGGCAAAGGATCCTTAGTGACTGGCTTGTACTGAAGTGGCTAAACCTTGACAGCCATACCGAGTTCATCGAGGGCTGCTGTCCACTTGTCTCTGCACCAATTTTCGCACTTTGCTTGATTACTGTGTTCCTCGTATGCAACTTGTCTTTGAAGACGCCATAAGGCTATGCTGGAAAACCTGACTGCAACTCCAGCTACAGATTCACTCTGTGTCTGGCCCTGTGGGAGATCTGAAAGCTACAGACCTTCACTCCAGAAAAATGCATACTCCAGAGCATCCCTTCAATTTCCACACTCCTCATGGGATCCTAAGTTCCCAGCTCTGCCCTTAGCAAGTGTCAAGAAAGCACATTACTACCTACCCTGCCTCTCAGATTCTGCCAACTAAATGCTGTGACAGAAATAGCAAGAATACTATGAGACTCCAAGTCAGTTCTTTATAACAGACCGCAAATGGACACAACCTAAGTGTCCATCCCTGGGAATCAAGTAAGGCCAGGGACATTTATATAGAAAATGTTCTGCACCCACTAAGTCCTAAAGTGCGATATCAACCACAGAGCAAAGGGAAAGGCTGCAGAGTCCTGTTGCTGTAAGAAATACATGTTCCAAAAGGGTTCAGACACAGAAGCTTGACGCTGCCCATGCATGGTTACCCAAGTGATACAATCAGAGTAGCATCTGCCTATCTATCATCCCATGGGAAACATGCTGAGTGTTACTTTTTAAAGCCTGCATTTAAATGTTGGACAATGTGTGCCACACAACTGCCTTACGTACCAATTACTTTACCGTAAACCCAGGTCATAACTCAAGAGCCAGGGCCCTTACACAGCATCTAAGAAGTATCCGTCTCTGTGCCTCTTTTTATTCCCTCGGTGGGGAGGAGGCGGCAGTCAGGTTCCTCTGGCCTTTATACCTCGAAGGAGATGAGGTTCTACACTTGTGCCATCTGCTAGCTCTGAACTGTTCCTACCTCCAGAGTAAACAAGCGGGATGCTTGTCAGACTCTGGCTTAGAGAGAAGTCATTGAACAGCCAGCTGAAGAAACAGCTGGTGCCAGAGGTGCTCTCCCCAGACCTCCCCGGCCAGAACCAGGGCGGTCTGAATAAAACATAACAAAACATTATGGGCTTGGTCAGTCCAGTTTTATCTGTCTGCCACCCAGTTACTTCTGCACTAGGAAGTGAAATCAAGCTTATTTAGAACATATAAGCCAGAGAGAACAGCCTTTATAAAGCTACAAATAGACTAGTGCTCCTTGACCCTGACCCTCAAAGCTCTTAGGGACAAATGCCAGGAAGCTAGTCTATGACAGGTCTTTAGGAAAACCACTAATGGCTACCAGATGGGTACACTACCCTGTGTTTATCCTGGAATTAAACTGTACATACGGAGATCAAGATGAACTATCTGTTCTCTGTGAATGGAGGCAGAGAAACAGTTAAACCTGGCATTACCAAATGCCCTGTGTCTCTAGGAAACATACTTCCTCAGTTAAGGCCAGGTTCCCAACCTGTAGAGCACATAGTTCTGAGGGTGTAGCCTCAATTTACCATTAACACATCTGACCATTAGTACTTGACCTTGAGAACCTCCCCGTCACTCTCAAAGCCAAGGCCCAACAAAACCAAGTGTGGTGGTTTGAATCACAATGGCTCTCAGAGGCTCATAGATTTGAATACTTAGCCACCAGGAAATGGCACTATTTGAGAGCATTATAAGGATTAGGAGGTGTGGATCTGTTGGAGGAAATGTGTCTCTGGGAGTGGGCTTTGAGGTTTCAAAAGTCCATGCAAGACCAAGGTCATACTCCCAACACACTGTTTGCATTCTGCCATCTTCCACACCATGAGGACAATGGATTAAACCCCTGGAATTGTAAGCAGACTACAGATAAATACTCTTTTTCATAAGAGCTGCCTTGGTCATGGTGTCTCTTCAGAGCGATGGAATTGGACACAGGACTGAGTTATTGTCCAATTCCAAGGACAGTTTGATGTTTCAACCAAATAATGTCTACAACATCAAGAATACAAAAAGATCTAGATGGAACGGACTTATGCTAAGAGATCAGTAGTAAAACCCAACATGAACATTCATTCCCAACGTGACTGCAGATGAAATGCTTTCTCTCATGGACTCTCCACACCCTAAACCTGGACATAATCACTCATTCACTCATTTACTCACTCACCCACTCGCTCACTCACCCACTCACCCACTCGCTCACTCACCCACCCACTCGCTCACTCACCCACCCACTCATTCACTCACTCACTCACTTGCTCACTCACTCACTCACCCACTCACTCACTCATTTATTTACTCACCCACCCACCCACTCATTCACTCATTTATTTACTCACTCACCCACCCACTCATTCATTCATTTACTCACTCACCCACCCACTCATTCACTCACCCACTCAGTCACCCACTTACTCATCCACTCACCCACTCATTCACTCACCCATTCACTCACTCACTCACTCACTCACTCACTCACTCACTCACTCACCCATTCACTCACCCATTCACTCACCCATTCACTCACCCACCCACCCACCCACTCACTCACTCACTCACTCACTCACCCACTCACTCACTCATTCATTCATTCACTCACTCACTCACTCACTCACCCACTCACTCACTCATTCATTCATTCACTCACTCACTCACTCACTCACCCATTCACTCACCCACCCACCCACCCACCCACCCACTCACTCACTCACTCACTCACCCACTCACTCACTCATTCATTCATTCACTCACTCACTCACTCACTCACCCACTCACTCACTCATTCATTCATTCACTCACTCACTCACTCACTCACCCATTCACTCACCCACCCACCCACCCACCCACCCACTCACTCACTCACTCACTCACCCACTCACTCACTCATTCATTCATTCACTCACTCACTCACTCACTCACTCACCCACTCACCCATTCACTCACCCACCCACCCACCCACCCACTCACTCACCCACTCACCCACCCACCCACTCACTCACTCATTCATTCACTCACTCACTCACCCACTATGAGAACTGAGAAAAATGGAGCAGGAGAAAGGGACAGTGACGTCAGTGAGTGACAGGACTATAGTGTCTTACAGAGACTGTCCAGGAGTACTTACCTAATAGGATGGCTGAGAAAAGCAAGGGAACAAGAAAAGCAAGTGCAAGACTGTGGACAAGAAGGCTGCTAGGGCTTAATGGCAGACAGCCTGGTCAGTATGTCTAGCAAAGCCAACGAGTCAAATCTGCTGGTGCCCACCGAGGAAGTCACAGAGAGTCACAGCGAGTGCCTCCGCCTGCTTACCATGGAGGAACAGCTTCTCCAGTTGCTCTAGCAGTCCAGCACACTGTGTGAGCTGCTCCCGGAAGCCCTCAGCCACACAGCTGTCCACATCACTGGCCTGCAGAAGCTCCTCAAACGCCTTGATCATGGTGCTCATGTGTTGACGGTAAATGACACAGATGTCATGACTGTCCTTAATTTGCTGCCGCTGAAGGGAGAGCTCCCTCGCTTGGGACTGAACCAATGAATCGTATCTGATAAAAGAGGGGAGGAAAATGTGTGTGTCATTTTAGAATTGAATTTTTGTGACCTCAACACTAATTGGAAAAATGACAGAGCATAATTTCTGAAAGCCCGCAGCTGTACAAGCATATATACTTTAGAACCATTCAAACTGTACAAGGTCACTCCTTCTTGAGTTCAAACAGCCAACAAATGCTTCAACAGAGATTCTTCTGCAGTATTTTTAACCTTAGAAAGCCCCCAATTAAAGCATAGATTGGCAAGGACTGGGGAGAACAATTAGTTTCCATACACTCTTCAAAGACACTATTCTGAATTGTAGAAACAAATGCCCCAAGGGTCAGGGACCCACTGAAAATTCTCACCAAGTATGAATATGTTTATGGAAGGGTAAAAAGAGAGGACTGCCTGCTTCCAACGGAAAGAGTCGGACTCTTGGCAATCACCTTACTGAGTGACTAGGTCCCAACAGTCACGGGAATAAGTTATCTTAGGTTACCTGGTTCTCCCAGGCTTCTAACAACTGAATTCTTGGGGGGGGGGGAGAGAAAAAGAAGTAGAAAAGGAAAGGAGATCTTTCTCAAAGGTATGTAGAGGTAAAGCTTTGCTTTCAAACAGCTTGAGGATTTATCATACAATACCGCCCCTCACCACTAGGTGCCACCCTTCTCTATGCAGGCCCAGGAGTTGTTAAGAGCAAACCTGCAGCTTCCTCAAACAGGAAAAGCAGACATAGCAAGCTGGACCTAGAGTGGCCCCGACAGGCACTTCTGTCACCATGACCACTGTTAATACCAAGAACCTACAAGCAAATCACACGATAGCCATCTTAAAGGTGGGGTCAGTTCAATGGAAGGCAGTATGGGCTTGAACCCTCGCAGTAGCTCTGACCACGGAGGCTCCGTTTCTCTGTCTAACAAAAACACGTTGGGAATCCTCCTGCTCAGTGTGTCTGGAGTTAAACAGTTGAGTTCCCAGCAGGGTGGTACACACTTGCAATTCCAGCACTCCGGAGGCAGAGGCAGGACGATCATAAGTTAGAGGGCAGCTTCAAGTACGTGGGGAAACTCCATCTCAAAACAAAATAAAACAAACACTTCTGAGCCTGGGGGCTAGGACAACAGCCCATCAATGAATAAGTTTCCCTTAGTCTTGCTGCTTGGGTAGCTCTTGACAATTCAGAGCAGTGCTTTTCTCAAATTAGTAACAAATGAAGGTCAAGTTTACAGACTATTCCTTTCTTTTTTTTTTTTTTTTTGCCATATCTCTGAAGCCAATGTACATATTTATAACTATAAAGCATTATCTTCAGGACACAAGAATTGCTTGCTTTCAACACAGGCTTATTTCTCTAAGATGACCTTAAAGGGTAAAGATATGGAAAATGTTTATATTCCTCCCAACCTGCTTAGACATCCATTTTATTTCCACAACATGGCAAAAGCCAATAACAGAGTTCAAAAATAAACACGGCAGGCAGCTCAGCAAACACACTGCAGTCCACCGACTGCTGCGGAGCTTCTACGCTGAGCTCTCAGCCCAAGGAGGGCAACACCTGCCCTGCCAATCTCAGGAGCTGCCCAGCTCCTGACGTGCACATGTAGAGTTTTGGGGTGCACCCTAGCCTTTCACTCTCATCCTGGCTGCCTGAAGCCCAGGTGAAGTTTTCCCTAGGGCACACTGGACCCACATATGGTGTGGCATTCCCTCAGCATCTTCTGCGCCCCTACCTAGCAACAACCTGGGAGTCCCACAAGCCTGATGAGGTGGCTGAAGCAGGAATAGGATGTACCTTGATGGTGAGACGTCTTGGAACTTGTTCTGTAGGTTATGGATCTCACTGAAAAGTTCCATGTTCAAATCCTGCTCCTTCTGGAGCTCCTGCTCTTGTTTCACCAGCTGCTGCTTGAGGTTCTCTAGGATTCTGCCATCAATCATCTCTGGGGTTAGTGGGCGGAGGATCTTCATGTGCTTCACATAGCGTACTTGGTGCAAGCTTGAAAATGTCATCTCTTCTTCATCAAAGCGGCCTGTAGGCTTGTTCAAGCCATCTTGGGCCCCTTCTGTCCCACACAAAACAGTAATGATGGCCTCACTGCACTGAGAGTGCTTCTGCAGCTGGACAATGACGTTCCGGTAGCCTTCCAGCTCAGTTTGCAAGTCGTGGATCTTCTGCTTTAAGTCTTCTGTGTCCTCGGGGATATTGATATTCTCAGACTGGTCAGTTGCAACCAGACTGACTTGAACAGAGGGCTGACTCTTGGAATCCAGGTAAGTGGCTACGGAGCGTGGGCCCAGGAAGTCTTCAAGGTTCTCTTTGCATGCTGGTAATAAGGCAAGGTCATCAGCTGGACAGATTTCAGAATCTGGAAATCAAATAGTATTTGTCAGTGACTCCTTTGCTGCAACCAACTTCTTACCTCTAGAGTTTCCCACAGTTGAATCCTGGATCTTAAATGTCCCCAAAGACGGTGTATTAAAGGCTTGGTTTACAGAACCACTGGAAGGTTGTGCTGTGTTTAGGAGGCAGGGCCTTGGAGAAGAAAATCATCACTAAAGAGGACCTTAGGACCCCATCCCCCAAACCCTGGTTTCTCGATGGTTCCTAAGACACTGAGGTGAGCAGCTCTACTTCATCTCACACCCCACCACATGTCATCCCTCAGCAAAGGCTCCAAGCCATGCACTGGACCCATGAGCCAAAATACTTCCTTCTTTCAAGTTGCAATTTTGAAATGTTTCAAGTTGAAAATTTTGAAACTTTGTCATGCTCTAGACAGCTGAGTAGCATCCTATTTTACCACTCAATCCATCCTCTTTCTTATGTTGGAAGTGTCACCACGAAGTCAGCAGACACTTCTACCCCTGTCCTGCTGTTTCATGGTTCCACACTTTTGCATGCACTGTGTCCTCAGTGACTATTTCTCCTTCTCCACTCAGGACTCATTTTCCTTCTGCACGCTCACCTTTGTGCTGTGCACTTTTCTGTGTACAATTATGTGCCTGTTTGTCTATGTATCACATGGATGGAGGTGCATATGCAGGTCAGGAGAGTATCCTTTAAAGAAAGATGCCATTGGGGAATCTTCCGAAGCCTAAAAAATTTCTTTAAAATAAAATTAAAAAAAAAAAAATACTGGTCTCCAACACTGGCTCTGCTACTTTGTTTTAAATAACCCTACTTGAGCAAATTAATGAGCCAGTCTGAGCCTCCAGAATTTTACTTGCAAAGTAGCAAGAACACCATTCAGAAGAAGAAACAGCAGTATTTGTTTGTTGAGGTTATATTGAACAATATCAGAAAAGGAGTAACATGATTAATATACTCAGCAGTAAATGAACCCAGAGAACAGGGTTTTTTGCTGCTTTAGAACAAATTCGTCAACAATGGAAGAAGATGTCATCATGGAAGGCACCAAAGCAAAGGCTGGCTCGGAAAAGGCTTTAAAAGCAACAATATGACCTGGACTAGATCTAGGATGGCTTTCAGGAAGACAGTGGGGGTGGGGGACACAGGTTCTACAATTTGTTCTTCAGTCTCAAGGCCACTATTATCTCTGTTAGGAATGTCGACATCATCATTTGATTGTTGGACACCAGTGGGGTCATGTCTTAATGGAAGTATTCCCAATAAAGCATTTGTACAGTGCACAATATGTCATCAAATAGAAGCCATGCTGATCCGTCTCTCTAGTATCTGGCACAAGATGAGCAATGGACAATGTACGTGATGACAACTCTGGCTCAAAGAAGGTAAGAAGCAGAAAGAACAAACAATTGATCACTCAGCAAAGTTTCCTCTAGGGGTCATCCTCCAAGATGAGGAAATATATAGCAACCTACGTCCCGTAAGTTGCAGATGTCCCTGGAAGCTAAGGATGCAGACTACCACATCTACTGACCGCAAAGCCATGCTGCACCATCAAAGACTGAACAACCCTGTGAACACAGAAGCCTTATGCCATGGTCTGCATTTGACAGCAAGAAGAAAGAAGAAATCTTTCTTCCATCAAAGAATTAAAGATTAATCTTGATGTGTTTTGTTAAGTCATCATAAAGCAAAGGAAAAAATGCAACTCCTACACAGATGTCACTTTGAGACAGACTGTGATTGGCCCAAAGGTTTGAAGACATAGCACTGAGAGTGCCAGGGGGAGTGTGTATGCTCACACACCTCCACTCTAAACTCTGCTCCTAACTCAGCAACAAGTTAAATACTCAGAACACAATAATACTTCACCCTACAGAAGTACTCTCACCGTAGTATAATACAAGTAGAAGCTTCCTAAAATATACACCTATATGAAGGTGACCTAAATGAAAATGCCAAACATTGGAGGGGAGTCCCAATTGTTCATGTCTTGTCACTAAATGAAGCCTTCAGTACCGAGAATGGGTTACATTTAATTGAATTGTTGGCCAAAGGGGTCCCATGGGAATCTCCAAACAGACCAGGCTGTTGCCAAGACTAAGTGTTATTCTCACAAACTGACAGCACCGCCCCCTTACTGAAGAAAGCATGGAGAAGTCAAGCTCATATGAACAGTCTTCATTCCCATACCCTAGGGTCTAGGCTCTTTGGTACGGGAGGGTGCTCTACATGCTAGAGAAAGTGAAGTACAAACGGCAAGCCAGCCACAAATCCTTTACTCTGCAATGGTATTCTGCCTGCAAGAATTGCTCAGGCAACTGTGACACAAAAATGTGGGGGATAGCCAATCAATATCTGATTTGACTTAAGGATGACTCCATGAGGTGGAATCCATACCTGACACAGCTCTAGTGACCAAGAACCTGAGACTAGAAAGCCCAAGGACACAGGGTAAAAACAAATGCTATTCTTTTGTCTTTTGAGTAGCAATAAAATGAGTGCTAATGACACTGCTATACTCAGTTCAGTGCCTTGCTCAGCCATCATCAGAAAAATGTCATCCTGCAGAAGAGGTTAAGACAGCTCAGTGACAAGTGGTTACTGAGCGGAGAAGGGAAGCATCCAGAGACCTCCACTACTCACTAGCCACGAACAAGGACCAGATTCACAGCCTCTAAAAACAGCACCACCACTAGGGACCAAGTGTTCAAACACGTGAACCTGTGAGAGGAATTTCACATGCAAACCATAACCACCACTTGGCCTGGTACAGCAGCTTTTATCAGAAAGCCCAGAACGCCCCAAAGACACGCAAGGCTGTGCCACCTTCCAAGCTGGGGAAAATCCACAGCAGAAGTCCTGGGGCCACAACCAAGTCTTCTTCCAGAGGCCGGCTGTTCCTGGGCATCCTGTCACACACTTAGAATTTCCAATGAACACAGCTTTTTACAAAGTGAATTCAACCCAAAGCAAGAGAAATGTTGTTTTTAATGAAAAGAGACTCCATCTAAGGAAAAGAGTGTAAACATAAGCATTAGCTCATCTTGAACGAACAGGAATGCGGAGAGCAGTGCTGCCCTGTGTGTCTGTGTGCTTCCAACACTTCCCAGTTAAACGGAGGCGATACAAAGTGCTGGGGGCCACGCTCATCTCTCCATCGCCCCCACGAACCTACTGGGAAAGCTCACAGTCTCGGTCTCAGCAGCAGGCTTTCCTCCTCCTGGAAGGATGGAGACCAATTCAACAACAGCTAACACTAAGCTGGATCCTAGTGGCCTGCTACATTCTCAAGTCCATAATGTGTGAGATGCTCTGAGAGATGACTATGTCACACTAAACAACCTGAGCCCACCCTCTACCTTGAAAAAGAGTCTAATGATAGATCAGTAAATCCCAAAGTCATTATGTTGTTCCCTGACTCTTCTGGCTCCTTACCAGCCGTGTGAGCCTAAGTCGGTCATTTTCAAATTAACCTCCAGTCCTGTGTATTATATGGGAATGATAATAAAGGCCCACAAGAGGGCCTTTTAGGGCCTAGCAAGGACACCGATATAGAACACTCCTGAACAATGTCTAGCATTCAGTAATAGGCGGTTGAATCCTAACCAATCTCAAAGCTTGTATATTGGTCACTGTCCACTTCTTTGTATCTTTCAGCAAAATGTGTGGTTTCAGGTCCTTCCTGCTCGCCGGGGCTGTCCTGAAATGCTGTTCTCACAATAGCCTGGGGTGTAGGCCCTGGCAAAGAGAAAGAAAAAGAAAACTGTAGATTGAAATTTAGCCAAGCAGCTGAGAAGAACACAAAGATACAACCGGGAGAATAAAAACACAGGGGAGGAAAAATGCAATCTGTAAGATAAAATTAATCTATTGAGCTGCCATAACAGGACATAAAAGCATAAATATAGTGCAGCTTGTCAGAAATGGTTTAAGTCCAAGTTCTCAAAAAGCAAAAAAGAAAAAAAACCTGAGTGATGAAATGAATTCCATTAACCATGCCCACTTTTACAAAATGAGTGAAGCCCAGCGGCTCCTGGGTGATGGCCAGAGCAGTACCTGGATGATGCCCTCCGGGGTCTCAGCAAGTGCACAGAGCAGATGGCAAGTCCTAGACAAACGCCAGTCCCTCTGCTGGGCTGAGTCACCTCTGTCATAGCGCTTTCCCCTCATCTGTCACACCCCACCAACACTGATTTAATTATCTGTCCCCTCCATACGTAAGACACGGTACTCTGAGAGGTAGAGAACGGCATGTGGTCTGTCTTTCTCTAGGTCCTGAGCTGGCCTGAGACACAGCAGGTAGTCGGATAATGTGTAGCAACAGAGTAAATGCCGAGATGGGCGGAAGGAAGAATTGATGAGAAGTGGAAAAGGAGGGAGGAAAGTCTAATTCTATGGAACATGACTGACCCTGAAACCTCTAGCAGGTGAATCTAAGAGACAACCTAGCATTAAAGAGAAGCCGCCTCTGGCTGCACAGCCTTTAAAAATCCCCATGAGAGTATTTATGTGCTAGGTTTCACGGAAGAAGAAGAAGGAATCCAAGCTTTGGAGTAGGCCAGGCTACTTCATAGGGAGCCCTGCTGCTGAGTACCAGAGTGACTGTGGCCAAGTCACTGTGTCATTAACTACTGCCGGGCTTAAGGTAGACAATGACTACTGAAAGCACCTCCGAAGACAGGAAGACTCACCCTGTCATGGAGTGAATGTGTGTAATGGGTTCCACAATGAACAGGGATACTAATTTCATTAATGCCACAGGAAAACCAAGGCTCTGAGAATTATCTCCAACCTCTGATCCACTCTAGAAATGCTCTGGTCTGACACAATCCCATATCCTATCCAGTACTTGAATCCTTCATGGTAAGCTACAGACCAAGCTTTCTGAACATTCATCTCAGTTCTTGCTCTAATAGAACCTGGGCTGTCTCAAGGAAACATCTTCTCCTGCAGCCGTTGAGGTAGAGGCCATTATTCCCACACCCCTGTCTCCGAAGCCTAGGGGGTCTACTGTTCCTTGCTACCACGTGTGTTCCACTTATTCCTCAAGAAAGCCCAACTGTGCAGCTCCTGCAGCAGACTGCCTGCTGACTGCTCACTCTTCCTTCCCTTGTCATCTCGGTCCCTGCTTCACTGAGTCTCTATAGATCCACCGGCAACACGGAACCCTGTGGCCCTTCCTCTTCATCCCAACGGTGCAGTTCCTCAGCTGTGAAGCCATGCTGTCTCCACCTTCTCATCTTCATGGCCTCTCTCTGGAAACCATGTCAATCACACAAAGGCTTTCCTCTTAAAGGCCCCAGTAAACACCGAGGCAGACCCTCAAGCCTCATCTTACCATCATGACGCAGCTTCTGAGATGCTGAGAGGCCACCTGTACTCGGTGTCCCATCACACCCACTGCTCTTCCTCAGTTCAACTTCTAATCTCTAGAACTCCCAAGTCTCATATCTATGGCTAGGCGCTATACAATATCAAATCTTGGTATACATGGCTGTTCCCTGGTTTCTTTTCAAGTTTGAGTTTCCTAGACCCCAGATGCCTACCTAACATCCCCCAAGCCAGCTTCTCCTGTGGTCTCTCCCACTCCACTGTAAGGGAGCCACATCCTTCCACTAGAGTGCAAAGGAAGCTATCCCTTTAAAACACAAGCTGGCCTCTTCCTTCAAGGACTGAGATAATACATGTTGAGACCTTAGACTCTCCAGCATAACTTTAACATCACTTCATAATGAAACAGTACGGATGATATGTGAATGAATGGAGTGTCAATAAGCTTAAATCGTAAAAGCAACCAGCAAACTTTGGGGTAGATGTAAATGCTACTTTGTCCTGATGTGAACTATTGTCTGAGGATTCTCCATACTCTCCTGATTCTCAGAGGGTTGGTGGTCTGCAATCTTGAAGTACTACTGTCCTGGACTAGGAGACACCACCTGAGACGTTCTGTCTAAATCTTTGAATTCTCCATAGGTCTCAGAAGAGCCATGAGTAGGGAAGAGCGTGACTTGTATAGAATAGAGAGAGTCAGCAGCATGAGATCAGCCTCAGGTTAGCCAGAGAGCTCTGCAAAAGGGATCATCACGTAGAAACCACGCTGCCACCTGCTAACTCTAGCAGGCCTGGGAGCTAGGCCCCAGACCCAGATTCAAAGCCAAGCACCTATATCCATGGGAGGTCTGCCTTTTTCTGAGGAGAAACAGGAGAAATATACAGGGTGGAAGAATCTGGAGAGACGGGGAGGGGAGGAAGCAGGGGAAACTGTTTGGGATGTAATATATGAAAGAAGAACAAACTTAAAAAAAAAGGTCCAAAACAACAACAACTACAAAGCAACAGCAACAACAACAACACCCTAAACACCCATACACAATTTCAAACGAGTGCAGCAGAGACCCCTTCCTCCAGAACCTGAGAACACAATTCCTACACACTGGTTCAGATTCCAGAATAAATAAAAATCAACTCATTTGTTTCCCTTCTTGTATTCTTCCACTGCGCATTTTTCAGGAGTTAAGATTAATCGCCGCAGTTCGTGGAATTTATACACAAACGGACTGCAATTCTGAACAACAGCAATAGCATTCGGGCAGCCCTGTAGGCCGCTCACCCGGCTCACAGAGAACACATTTTCTTGACGCTTACCGTTCACCAGCGCAGAGTTGGGCACTGCCGTCCCCTCCATCACTGCCCCTGCCAGAGCGAGTTTGTCCTGGAGTTGCTTGTTGTGGATTTTAACGTCTTTCAGCTCTTTCTGCAGATCCAGAACCTGGCCCTGGAGCTGAGCCACTACCTCTTTGGAGGCAGGAAGATTATACAAATTTTCCAATAACTCGGGTGTTTTTAATTGGATCAGTAAGCCTGGCTTCTCGGCGTCCTGGGGACAGACATGTACAGCAATGAGTATACTTAAAACAAACTTTCTTTTGTTTCATGGGCAACATATTGTGTGTTTTTAAAATAGGTTTCAACCTGTTCCCCTACACTTCTAGTTTGAAAAACAGAATCTATGTGTATCCCTAAGAAAGGGCAAATTTTGGAAGATCTCCCTGCACTCTGAAACACAGACATACCTATGGTCAAGGGTCTTCCTTGACACTCTCTGGGCCCTGGTCCATGGTTTCATTGGATAATCCAAACATTCTAAATATGGCCATTCCATCTTTAACACACTCTTCTAGGAAACGTTTTGTTTTTATCTGTTTCCTCATTTCCCACCATTCCCAGTGTGAACCCATCTGTCTCACATTCTTGCTAGTCCCTTCCTTAAATGGCTACTGACTGTGTTGCCACCTCAGAGGTTCCAGCCTGCCTGGC
This sequence comes from Micromys minutus, assembly GCF_963924665.1. NCBI lineage: Eukaryota > Metazoa > Chordata > Mammalia > Rodentia > Muridae > Micromys > Micromys minutus. The sequence continues at coordinate 9,634,816 of NC_137963.1, read as the reverse complement.
CTAGAAGAAAGCTTTACTGAGCCCTGGAATCCACCGTGCCACAGCCCAGCACGCAGGTTCCCGCCCATCTCTCACTGTATTTTCCTTACGGAAAGCCAAGAGTCTGACACTCCCCTTACTTTCCTCACTCCAGTCCATTACTCAGCAAGCTGAGTAAGTACGAGTCCTAGGGTGCCTCTCAGGTCTTCAACTCTCCTTACCTTCTTCTGGTACCTACACCTAATGCAGGACAGTATTTACTCTAAGTCTCTCTAATCCACTCCATACTGCAGCAAAAAGCAAACTGACTGAGCCTTGTTGCTAGAAACGGTTTCCTGGCTACTGTAAGCCAAAGGACAATGTCCACACCATACCCTACCAGGTGCTTCAGGCAATGCCTATCCCAGTTTTAGTTTATTCTCTGGTCATAGTCATCTCCTTTACACTCCATAAGATGCCATGTTCTCTGAACCCCAGGGCTTTATCATCTGTTCTGTCTAGAACCCTCTGCATGTCTCTTTTGTCATACTGTGTCACAGGCTCCAACCCAGCATATAGTAGACACTCTAGAAGCCTGATGAAGGTATCTTCCAAGTGGTGAACTTTAAACATACACAAAAATTAAGGAGAGAAATTCAAACCTAGAATATAAAGTATTACAATTCAGTAATGATAAAATACATGGTTCGATTAAAAACCAGAAAACAGACCAAGCACACGTGTGTCTGGTGGAGAAAGCACAGAACTAGCAAGTACACGGAGTATAGTACCACCATCCCTCAGAAGCAACTGAAATCTCATCAGAATATGTCCACACCCACGCCTCTTCATCCCCTCCAGGGCAGCTACGGCACTAGGGTGGCAAATATGCGCGGGAGGCAGAGGAATCGGCAGCCCATACTCAAATGATAGACACAGCAAGTCTGAAGCTCCTCAAAATGGCCAACAGAGTAACCACAGGGCCCGCCATCTTTACTCCTGTGTATCTACTCAAGAGAAGTAAAAATACTGTCCACCAAAACATCTATGAGAAGCAATAAAATGCAGAATATCCAAAACAAAATGTTCTACTGGTCCTACCCTAGCACCTAGCATACTATGTAATAAAAGGAAAAAACGATCTCAGGCTGCAACATGAATGAACTCTGAAAGCATTAAGTGAGGTGGGAAATCCAGTTACATGTTGCAAGAGTCCATTTATAGAAAACATCCAGAACCAGTAGGTACATTAGTGGCTGGTTGGAACTTGAGGTGGGCAGGTAGGAAACATTCTCCTTTGCCTACTTAGGAGAATGGCTATTCCTTAGGGGGATTATATTTGTTCTCAAAGAACCAAGATGTTAAACAGTTATTCCATTATCATATGCTGAAGGTTCAGGAGTCAAACCAGCTCTTCAGATTCCAAGGCTGTTAGGAAAAGCAAGATGCCTTCTGTTCTGAAGTTCCAGGGAAGAAGAAAGAAAATGTTCAAGGACAAGGGCAGTCTGAGGAAGTGAGAGAAACTACTTGGGGGAGGCGATGCCTCAGCAGAGGGCTGGGAAGTAACTGTCAATTTCTTGGTTCTGGGTCTCCACCAATCGTTATTCTTGGATGCAAATCTGTGTGTCATATGGCAGCAAGGAAGAGCTCTTGTGCACAAATGCCAAAGCCTATTTGAAGCTGGAAGACTGCCGTCAGTCAGCCTGTGCTCTGAAATAACCGCACACAGAACACTGCCGTATGGACTGGAGCAGTCCCACCTTCCATCATATTAATGATGCACACTGGAAGTCCTGTCTTAGGAACAGAACTCACATGCTCTGAGCTCCTGCCACATAGCCATACTGCTCTAGGCACTTGCATTCTTACCCCTTTGTGCCTCAGTATGGCCTAGGAGTCTAGTTTGCACCGGTCCCATTCAAGGTACTAAAGCCAGGCCTACAGCAAGCAAAGTATAAAGTCTCTGTAAGCGCATAGCCAGCAGGCTGTCTGGTCTGTGGCTTACCTTTACTCTGCAATAAGGTTCTTTTTAACTGGCTATCAGAGGACTCACCTAAGAACTGGATTACCAATTCTCAAACCAAGCAAGCAACTGTCCTTCCACCACTTACCAACGGAGTCCTTTTTGAACAGTTCTCTAAGGATTGCAGTCCTGTATTTCTTCCTATATACAGTGATTATAATACCTATATACATTTGCTGAGGAAATTAAATAAGATAGAGAACTCAACAAGTCCTTCATACATAGAACAGATGATAAACCTAAATGAATAAACAAAATCTCTTAGTTTAAAAACATGGCAAAGATAAGTTTTATTTAAAAAATAAAATGAATGTATTTAGAAAAATTAAGTCCATTCAATTATCCAATTTCCTGAACACAGGTTGGCATCTCCTGCACAATAGGAAAAAAGCCAACATAAAACAAAGACAAAAACCAACCCTACCCAGTTTCCCTAATACACAGGTACAACCTGAAGGAGCTGGGACACAGAAGAGTCGTTCTATTCTAGCCAAATTGCACAAATTTGCATTTGAGTACCATTAATATAATGGCAGTATATGTATTTTTTTGTTTTAGTCTCTACTGATATCTTTAGAAAACCCTTTTCTAGAAATTACAGTTTGGGTATATAATTTAAAACAATCAAAAGCAATTTTGCTAATGATATATCTAATTCTGTTTGGAAGGCACAAAAGCAGTAATTTAGTGGTCAGAGAATAAACTTAATTCTCCATTCTGATGCTACGAAGCATTGTGTGCAGTTATTTCTCGCTACAAAACATCAGAAACAAGTGTCTCACAGCCTTCAGTGAAGACATCAGAATCATGACCTCTTTGCTTCTCCACCAGAACACATCTCTGCTACAGGGAGTCTCGATCCCAAGCCCTTTCCCAAAGGAGGGTAAACAGGTCCAACCAGACAGGACTGAGAAAGTCTGATTCTGTGTGACTGTGCTTACGAGTTACAGAGCAGCTCAGAGAGAAAACCAGCATACAGACACTCACTCAGCAAGACCAAACCTCTCAGTTTCGGGCTCCTGTGGCTGGAGAGTAGTTTGGCAGAGACCGGGAATGGTCTTGCAGGCAGACATAGTGGGTGCCCCATCACTAGTGAATTCTGAGTTACTCAGAATCTGGCATCCAATAGAAACAAAGCTCTCAGAATCCTGCCTCTCCTAGGTAAGCCCCTCCTAAAAAAGCCAGGCTCTCCTGCTCTACAGTCGGGCTGTTACCATTTTATTGCGACCTGAAACAGGAATTGCCCTTCAGTAGATGAGAATTGTATAAACTCTGGTTCAATGGAATCTTAAGCAGCATCTTGGGAAAAATATCCCAGTTCATAAAACCAAAGAGAAAACTAAAGGCAGATGGACAAACAGAACCCCATGTGTGCTTTTCCTGGTGAAAATACCAAAGTATCCTGGTAAATGAGGCAGGGCTGGGGTCAGGGTAGAAAGTGGGAGTGAAGGAAGAGGAGGGCAGAGAGGAGAGGAACAGAGATGAGGCTGGGGACAGCACAGGCAGAGGGAGTCTCCAGACTGACTTGGTCTTCACAGAACAGACAATGCAATGACATTCAAGGTAATTTTAAGATCTGTCTGGCTTCTATACAGTAAACAGATACCGACCATATAGAAAAGCTTACCGTGTTGATGGCACTGGGGAACGAGAGATGAGTGGCCTGTAGCCCTGGCATCTCACCCAATGCCTCCGACTCAAGCTCAGTGTGGAAAATGGCCTCTTCTGCTTTCTCTGCCCAAGCATCTCTCTTCCTTTCAGGTTTGAAACCATGGGAGGCTTCCTCTACAGCCGTGGTCTGCACTGAAACACTCTTCAGCTCCACCTTGGCTTCGTCACCTGTCTTTCCTAGCCATGTCTCCCACGTTGACTTGAGCTCACTGTGTGACTTGGAGAGTGAGTTGGCTAGGAACAAGTGGCCAAGTTCATCTCTCAACTGAACAGCTACTTGCTGAAGTGCCTTCTCAGCTTTACTATCAAGGTGATCTCCAGGACGTCCCTGCTCTGCCAAGCGTATTCGTTCCAAAAGCAGGGCACCAAGTGCTTTCAGAAGATCCGGCCTGTTTCTCCAAAGGAAGACAGTAAGAGAATCAGCCTGACACTGCAGCTTGTCGCTGCCCCACCCCCCAATTTTCTGCCACCCATTCTGTCTGCATTAAACAGAGTGGGTTCCCAAATACACCAGGAACCCTGACAAACACTGAACCTCATGCAATCTTACAAATGCCCTGTTGAGTTTACGGGTAATGTCATACTGATACACAGACTGTTAAGTGGACCATTTTCACACATGAACCAGCACTGGCTTAAGAAGCAACAAATGAGATCACAGGGTGCCCACGGCAATTATTGGGTTCCCTGCTTCACAACACTGGTTTTGTTCAGTATAAAGTAGGTCTTTGAGTGAATTGGTCCATCTTGTATAACTAAATAAACAGATGTTAATGAAGAGATGCTTCTATGACAAGCATGCAGACAGAGCACAAAGGGCATCGCTCTGAAAGCTGGACTAGGCTGTTTGTCAAATTACCACAATCCAGGCATCTCAAATGAGAATATGTTCCTTCAGATATTTTCTTGACTGACTGGTATGGGTAACCCAGCCCACTGTGGGTACTGTCTTCCTGGTGTTTAAGAAAGCAGTTTGCACAAGCCAGTAGTAAGCAGCATGACTCCATGGTCTCTATTCAGTTCCTGCCTTGGCTTTCTCTGATGGACTGACTATAAACCGACCTACCCAAGCTGTTTTTTCAGACATGGTCTTTTTTTAAACAGCAATAGCAAGCAAACTGGACAAAGGCAAATAAAAGTGGCTATAGGGGTTAAAGCGTTGCTCTGGCATAAGCAAGGCACTCAGTTCTACCCATTTTCAACAGGAAAGGTACAACAAATTCAACTCAATTAAACAAGCAAGCAAACATGGCAGGGAGGTAAATCTTCCTCAGAACATGAAGACTAAAGGATCAATGAGTGGTAAGAGGAGCCGCCTGCCACATGCCCATCTCTGACAGTGGCTGCAGCTGTGTGGACAGCTCCCGCAGGACAGGCACAGCGGGCCCTACCTCAAGAGCTCTGCTTCTCTACTTCCCTCGTTTCTTTCCAAGGTGAGCCAACCAGCAAAACAGAGTAGGGTAATGAGCCGGCTGAGATCTCTGGGCTGAGGACTATGGTACAATGTCCTAGCTGAGATCTCTGGGCTGAGGGCTATGGCATGAATGTCCTAGCTGAGATCTCTGGGCTGAGGGCTATGGTACAATGTCCTAGCTGAGATCTCTGGGCTGAGGACTATGGTACAATGTCCTAGCTGAGATCTCTGGGCTGAGGACTATGGTACAATGTCCTAGCTGAGATCTCTGGGCTGAGGGTTATAGCATGAATGTTATAGCTTTGATTCTGAGAAGGAGGAAAACCCAGGCTCCACTGCCCACCAGTTTGCCCAGCTGCCAGGACTGACCACAGAGTATTTACTGGCTTTCTGCTCCTGTAGACACTAGTCTGAATCTCTGGCTCTGGAAAACACCCATCACAGTGCTGATGTGGCACATACTGGATGACTCCTCTGTGTGCTGGACACTATCCAGCAAGGATATAAACTGATGATAGAAAGGGTCTGTGTGTAAGGTGTTAATCCATAAGGCAAAGGGTGAAACAAGGGGACACAATGTTGTAGGCATGGCTCTGAGATGAAGAGCCATGTCACTATGTGGTTGAAAGAGAAAGTAGGCAGCAGACACCAGAAGCATCTCACACATCGCATCACACTGAGAAATGGTCAGGGCTGCTCATGCACAGGCTGCAGAAACGTGAGCAGTGACTGTGCGAAGGCCAAGGAAGTTGCCAAACTACGGCAACTTCAGCATTCTTACCCCAGGAGAGTATGAGTGTGGCGTAGGCAAAATGGCTTCATAGGAATGAAAGCCTGTTCCTACACCCATGTAAAAATCCGTGTATGGATGCATGACCATGTAGTTCAAGCACTGGAGAGCCGAAAAAGATGTATGCTGGGAAGGCCTTGCCGCACACACTAAGTGAAAAGGTGGAGCTCCAGTTCGCTGAGGAGCCTCTGTCTCAGAGCAGTGAGGCAGACTTACTCTCCACGTGGTGCGTGCAGGCACATACACCTGCACACGTTCATGCAACACACACCACATGCCATACTTACATATACATATACTCACAAAAAATGACAGCCTAAGAAATTAGAAAATGGATATTCAAGGGGACAGAAAGCAATTCATTCAAGAGTTTGGAAAAGGGTTTAAGATTTATTTATCTATTTGTGTGTGTGTGTGTGTGTGTGTGTGTGTAAGTGTTTATTTTCATTCTATGTCTGTACAGCACATGTCTGCAGTCCCCGCAGAGGCCAGAAGGACATGTCAGATCCTGGGGAACTGTAGTTGCAGGCAGTTTTGCACTGTCATGTGGGTGCTGGGAACCAAACCTGGGTCTTCTCTAAATGTGCTCTTAACTTCTGGGCCAACTGTCCAGCCACCCAAATAAAGTTTAAATCACCAACAAAATAAAGAAAGAAAACAAAAACATGAGGTGAACGTGAAACTGAGCTTAGCTAGAGAGCTGACAGAAAGTGCTCTGGGCAAGCGCTGGTCTAGGGACTCTGGCTGCCTCTTAGAAGAGCCCCTCAGGTAGAAGGGAGGTCAGGCAGTCACAGAGAATCTGCGGCAGAGACTCTCTCTGTGTTACTCCCCTTACCCTCTCCACCCAGTTTCTCCTTATTGCTTCACTTCAGGAAAGCAGAGAAAGTGAGGCCAGCGTCCCCCAGTCTCCCCTCCCTCTGATGTCAGCACACTGAAAACGGCAGTGCCCACGCCCGTCTCCTCAATGTGCTCTGTAAGCAGAAGTAAAGCCCGTGTCATGTCCAGAGTCCTATGGTCTACACCAGGGAAGCCACCTCAATTCAGATTTTAAAATTATTAGCAAAATGCCTGCTGCATCACTCAGTCCAAGTGTGAAAATCATTTAGACTACAGACCACCTAAAACTACATTAAACCCGGACTTAAAAATATTTCTGACATTCTAAGTACCAGAACTAAACTTTTATTCCTTTCCTTTCTTAATATAGGTAAGAAATAATGACAATTGCTAGTCAGCTAGTCACAGGAGGACCATCATTCACCCCCCAAAAAACACAATAAAACCAAAAAGACTTCACAAAAATACACAGCGCACACTGGCAAGGGAGGCCGAAGCAATATACTAAAGTGGTGGCTATTAAGGCAAACATTTCAAGTGCTGCTTGGCTGAAAATGGGAGCAGCAGATATACAGAGATGCTCCTGTAATCAGGACCCATGGCATGGGGTGCTCCAAGGGTCTCATCAGAAGCCCCACGGTGCTTCTGCATCGCTCCCAAGCATGTTTGCCAAGCAGAAGCTATAAGACAAGGCACTGACAACTGCCTATAAAACTCGGCAATTGCTATGTGTCAGGTCCTCTAAATACGTAACATCCTCACGGGCTGTGAGACCAGATGAAGAAACAGGCTCAAACGGAAACTCCCAGCCGAGTGGCAGAGCAAAGGCTAAAACCTGGGTCTCTCTGAGTGCGAGAGAGCTCTAAGGTTTCTCATCTCCCAACCTCAACCTTTGGCTGCACAGTGGGATGCTTGACTATGTGGATGCTCATTCAAATGCTGACAGGGTACTTTGCAGAGAGGAACACACGTGCTGTTATGGCGAAGACAGAAAGGTAGCCATGCATACACTGAGAGTGAATCAATGCAGTGCAAAGTAGTACTGAGAATGAGAGGAGAGGAGAAACCCAGAGAGAAAGCACGAAATGAGATTCTCTTTAAATCAAGTGGCCAGAAAAAGGCTTTCTACAGAGCTGAGCCCTCACTGAGGTTGTGCTGAATGTATGGTTGCATGAGTCTATCACGGTGGAGAAATGCTAGCTAGGGGAAGTCCCCTGATAAGAACAAACTTGGTCCAGGTGGCTTAGGCCCAGTAAGCACAAGACACAGATGAAGAAGATGGAGAAATGGGAGAGGCTAGGTCAAGAAGTTGTGATCTGATGTGGCAGTGGGAATCCACTGGAAGGTTTCCATAGAAGAAAAGTTACCTGGTCTTGGTTTCAAAGAGAACCCGGCTGGTCTATGGTGAATGGACTACGGAGAGGCAGGCGTGAGAACAGGGGGGTAAATAAAGAGCCTGCACAAGCGCAAGAATCCAAACAGAACAAGGAGGCACCGTAAACCCAGAAGTGAGACTGGAGATGAGAAGGGACTGAGTTAGGGCTATGATCTGCAAGGACATAGGAAAGACTATCATTGGAGACTGAGAAACTTGCACCTTGGGCTACAGCTCTCAGGTGATGTGGACATACATTAGGCAATGCGGGTACAACAAGCACTGGGGTTAACGTATAATTACAGAGTTTAGAGAACCAGCAGGCTGGTACAAGGTAGGTCATAGGTCACCGCTGAGATGTCTGATTGACATGCAGAAGGGGGTGTCCAGCACAGACCTCACTAATAGGATCATTAAGGCAGAAATCAGAGCCATATAGCTCATTCCAAAGGCAAGAAAGAATGGATGAACAGAGACAGAAAGGGGCTGCAAACTTAGATCTGGGATATGCTCCCATCTTGTAACAAAAAAGGCAGAGAGGGGAAGGTACGGCAAGGAGGGGAAAAGGAACAGGAGGCCAGAGAGAAAGGCCAGCTACTGCTGACAGGCGGGTCAATGGGTCTCACAGGGTAGAAACTGTTGCTGAGTTGATAAACTGGGTGAACGGCTATGAAGGCTCTTATAGGGTGGAGAAGGGGAAGGGTGGAAGCTGTGCATGTCAGCAATGCTCTTAAGAAATTTTGCCTTGAATGGGAATAAAGAAATGGACAGTGGCTGAAATGCATGTGAAATCAGAAGGGAGAGGGGCGCTCTTCCCAAATATCAGAAGTGTCGTGAGCTTATGAAAATGACTCAGAAGGGGGAAGGGGAGATTACTGATTCAGAAGAGATGGGGAGTTGGGGGATCAGCAGTTCTTGGATAGAGCAGGGACACTTCTACTCTACCACAGAAAAGACAGAGTTTGCAGTTGGCAGTTGAACTGTAGATCAAATGCCATTGATTCTTTCTGTTCAGTGACAAATGAACCAGGGCCATCAACTAGTGGGGTAGAGAGAAAGGAACCTGCACAATAGTTCAGTGCTATGCCACAGTGGATGCTAGGTACTCGGGTCCTAGAAATGCAGGCAATACGAGCATCCGGCTAAGACTAGGGTACAACAGAAGTCTAGGAAGAAAATGTAAGTGGAACCAGCATGTGACTGAGCCCTGAAACAAAGGTCATTTGTTCTCAGTACCAAGGCAGGCGGTGTTCCTAATACAGAGAAGCCAAGGCAAGAGCAGCAGAAACAGCTTAGATGTAGGCTACTCAGACACATAGCTACGTAGAATAACACACTCTAGTTTGTAATGATTGCCAAGAGCAATGTGGTACCAGTGAGAGAAACTGCAGGTCTGCAGCAACAGCCAGGCAGCTGCTGAAGTGACTCTGAACATAGTGATGGATGCTCGGGTTGGAGAGAAGCAGCCCAGGTTTTGGGGGTAGAGACAGGAATACAAAGAAGATTCCTGGGCTTCCAGCGTCTAGAACAACTCCCATGTGTTTATTAACTCTGAATTGTAAAACCTACCTCCAAACACTGGCCAAATCTTCTCCCTGGAACCTAAACCTTGTCCAGTCCCTTTTGGCCACTTCTCCAATGCTGTCTTTAGACCACCTGCCAGCCCCTCATTCTGGTGGCTTACGCCTATCACTCAACTGTGCACACTGCTACAGAACCAGACCTCCCTTAGGGAATTAGCCCAACTTCTACCATCAGCTGGAACTCAAGATTGTATGAGCCTTTCAAAAACAATTTCTAAACACATTTGGTGCTCCTTTTTCACGTTTCCCAAATTCTCAGCTATTAAATATCATTTAACATTGAGCTACGGAGACCAAACAGTTTGGATGAAGAGGTTCTAAATCACGCCTCTAGAGGCTGGCCTAGAATCATGGCAGCAGAGGGCCAGGAATCCACACAAGGTGAATGCCAAAGAACAGGAAGCATGGCCCATTTCACAAGGCAGGCTGCCCTGGCTCACTCCATCATTAGCAGTACACTCTTCTGAATGGTGAGGGCAAGAGAAGTAATGAACCATTTCCTGCTCCTTTCTAGAAGACAGGTAGAGTCAGTCACTCTGGAGTCTTTCCATTCTGACAGTCCCTCTGGGTGGATGGCTAGAAAGTACAATGTCTCAAAAGCTATGAGGGAAGTCTGAGGCCTAAGTCTATCAAAGTCCTACACCTGGGTCCTCACACACTGGCTCAGTAATGAATAGAGACACACATCATTAGTTGGCTGCTGTACCTGCATATGACATCCATATCATCTTACCTGAGCTGAGTGGCAAAGGGTAGAATTAATTGGCAAGATATTATTTTAAACAAGGTCTAACTATTGAGCCCAGTCATCAAACTGTCACACTCTTCCTTGCCAGGCGACACTTAAGCAGTGATAACACAAAACTTTACTTAGTGCTGACGTGGACCTATACTCAGAATTCACCATTTTGTTTAATCTTCTTAAGATTCCTAGGGAATAAGTGCTATCATCTCTTACTCTAGGGATAAAGGAATCAAAATGGGAACAGATAAGAATGGCAGAGCTAGACAGGACCTTTGTTTATAGACTTTTTTAAATTTTAGTTTGTTTGTTTTTAGAGGCAAACATTTCACATCTAGAAGGAATTTCTGCACATAAAGTTAGTATTTCCATGACTAAAGAGAATACTGAATATCTCCCACTCCCCAAACCTCAGAAAATTCTCCAATTCTCCGATGGCTAAGAAAATGCTGGGTCCCCAAGTGTTACCTCCCCGCCCCCATCTTTGTAAAAAGATTACTTACTGGCCACAGTATGTAAACCTGAGTCTGTTAATTAGCTAGCCAGGGCCTGCTCCAGAGTGTGTACACAGGTCAGGCCTTCAGTAGGACCTCGGAACCATGGCCTAACCACATGGGTTCAGTAGTACACAGGGAAGAAGAGTGCTCAGAAACAAAGATTCGGGAGGTAGGCTGGCTTTTCTAACATGAGCTGTGGCCACTCCTGGCTACGAAACCTATAGGACAGGTGACTCTAAGAAAAATTAGGTACCCAAGTAAAAACTTCATAAATTTGCTTTCAGTGATGGGTCATAAAGACTTTCTCTAAACCCATGTATTCATGGGATTTTTACAACTCAAGAGATGAAGAACACCAATTTTGAAGACATACATGAGAGCTTACACTCCCACACTTCCCTGACAACTAGCTGAAGTAGAAAAGCCTGTGCACTATCAGAGAGCACACATTTCGCAAACCCCCTCGTTCTCACCATGGTCCATGTATCAAGCTCACAGCATCAAAGAACACCCCCAGTGTGGTCCTACGTGGTAAGGGGAAGTGGTAGCATTTACCTCAAACTTTGCAGGGTTGGGAAACACTGAGGTTCCACAAACCCTCCAGTCTTTCGTATCAACTACGATTCCCTTTGAAGAGGAACTGGGTATGTCCCTGGAGTAGACACATGCTAGGAAAGTGTTAGGTGTAAAAGATTAGGAGGGTTGACCTTGCTAAGCTTGCTAAAAACAGAATGCTCCTGCCTTCTTTTCGGCAGAAGGGTTCTATCAGCAGTGAGTCTTAAGGAAGACTTAAGGTGGCTGGCTCTTGTCAAAGGTCAAAGCAACAGCAATTTGTGCTTTTCTGCCTGTATCATAACTGAGAGCCATTATTAAAATACACTACAGACAAGCCAATTTTCTTCAATATTTTTCTTAGTTCACACCATAACCCTGGATAGTCAGAGAAACTGAGGCACTGAGAAAAAACAGCACTGCTCTTCCTGACTCTCAAGCCCAAGCAGCTGCTTGGATGGCCTAGGAGAAATATGAAGGGGAAAATGGCTCAGAGAGGGCTAATTTACAAAACAGAAATGCACCTAATGTTTCTCCTTCTCCATGTCAGGAGAGCAGCCTCCAGTATGGCCCACATAGGAACAACTCCTAGCAGATACAGCGAGAAGAGAATTTAGTTCAAGTGCAACATAAAACAGCAGCAACACAAACTGAAATGGTGCTTTTAAGCTGATGCCAAAACCAAAGGAGATGCCAAGAGGGCCGACTCCTCTAACTGCCAACAACCAGGCAGCCCTTTCTGGGACTCCCAGGAATAATTTTGGGGAAAGCTTTCTCTTGCCTGTTTGTAATAAGCCTGCATGTAGCTCTGTTCAAGTCCCCTCACAGCCACCAGCACGAAGCCTAATTACTTAATTGCACGACTGGCAAGATTCCTTCCCAGCCATTTCAGGAGCTCTCAGGTACACTGCACAGCACCATCTGAGACCATTCAGCAGAGTGAGTATGTTTGCTACTCAAACGAGAGGTAACGAGGTACCCGGGCCCATGTCTACCTGGATTCCAGCAACGGTGTGGCTTTCTCCCTGAAGAACGTGGCAAGCAGGCCCGGGAGCTCATCTTCTAGGCCATGGCCTTCAGAGGTACCAGCTGTGTGGGTCCCATCACGATCTAAAATATTGGAATCCATGTGCCTTACATATCCATTTTTGCAGCCACCCTCAGCATAGTCCTCCATCATCTGCAAATCAAAGTGCTCGGTCAAATAGAGGCACATGGAGAATGGAAGGGATTGGTGGAGAAGAAAGGATGCAGGTGTGTAAGAACTGGTCCACAGCCAGGGAGCCAAGGAGGAAGTGGGAGAGGGCAAGTGCTCGAGACCACTCACGGTAAGGCAGGAGGCATCTGTGTCACTTTTCTGACCCTTGGTTTCCTCACTCTTGAGAAACCAATCCCCATGTTACTGTTGAGAAACATACAATGAGATGACCAAGTTAGGGTAAGTGTCCATCTCACTACAAATGTCCTCTGGATTTATGTTCAGTCTCACAGACCACACCTTGGAAATTCTTCCTAAGAAGAACCTGGGGTGCCCATCCTCAGCCATGCTGTGTATGGTTATTCTAAGCTTTATGTAACATTACTTACAGCACTGACATGCATTACTATACCCTACTGACTCCTACTAATTAACTGGGCTTTGATGTATCTCGTTAGGGAGATGGAAAGTTCCTAATTCCCATGGAGATGTTATTTACAGATCCACCTTCCCGGGTCATTGGGTTTCCCAGGAGCACTACCACAAAGACTTCCAGTTAAAACCTGTTTGGGGCATGTTCTGAGATAGTACAATTAGCATCTACTCGTCCCTTTCCAAAGCTGTAAATTTCTTCAACCCGTCTATAAATAACTCATCTTGACTTCATTACTGTTAGAGATACACACATTAGCCATCACTCCATCCGTCCACACTGGAAAAGTGGAAGACAAAAGTCACACGAATGAGCTGTTATTTATAGGTTCTTGTTTGTCACCAATTCAGTTATTAAATTCATCAAATGAGCAATGTACACAGCAAGAAAAAGATCTAGTACATAGTAATAAAAGCAGAAATTATTATTATGTGTTGAGCAGTTAGTTACGAAATGCCGTTTGGTTTCAGTATGGAGACACCCTACACAGAAGGGCAGTGGAAATTCATGCTTAGAAGGCAAGCAACGAAGGGAGAGGCAGGAGTGACAAAGCCACATTTATGGGACTCCACAGCACCCATTCCCACTGCTTTGTGTTCCAAAACTATCCATATCGGCGAAGGTAGATACCTTGGAGACCTGCAGCATCTCTCTCTTACTGCATCCCAATGAAACCTGTGGCATCCCTGTCTCCATGTTCAAGTTTCTTCTAGCCCAACTGTTCAGGAGCAATGTGACTAGAGGGCTCTATATGGTTGGAGTTAATGACCAGGCTGCATTAGAGAAGTCAACAGATTTCAGAGAGCCACCTAGTTCCACCAGGGTCTCTTGCACTTCAATCAGATGACCTGATTGGGTATGAAAGTCCATACCCAAGGATTTGTATCTTCCCTCCATCACTGACACAATCTATGTCTTAGCTAATTCATCTCCTCTCACAGGTCTCAGTTTCCTAGTGCATAAAACAAACAGGGTGGATTAGATCTTTAAATGTCTATCCTGATCCATTAACCTGTCCTTAGTCTACAGTTAGTACCTAGTCCCTATCCAGCTATGTTTCCTGACTAGCTTAATCACCTACTCCATAACTTCTGACAAAAAAGAGAGAAGTTTCTTTGTTGCCCCCTGGCACAGAAAAGACTTCCAATACAGGCAGAATTAACAGAGAAACAGCCACATATACCCCAGTGTGCAGACCGACTTGGACATGGGGTAAGCCAGAGTAAGAAATAATCTAAGTTCCTGCGTTACTACTCTGTTCCAAAAGCTGGTAACCCTGGAAATGATTCTCATCATCCGCTTCAAATTTGAGTGTGTCCTCGCCCCCTTGCTAACCACAAACTATAGGGACCATGGATTGGTTGAGAAATGCTACAATAACAAGAGTGTCTAGCATGAAGATGAACAAGCCAGTGGTATCTTGTCTTAAAATTTCCAAACAGTAAACAACAACAACAACAACAAAAAGAAAACACAAAGAAATGCCAAAGCCATGAGAAAATGCTCAGTTAAACTTAGAGCTACTGGCTGTGGAAAACGCCCCTCCCCACACCCAGAAAACATTAACTGGAGGCCTTTCCCTGGGCCTGCGCAGTCTTCCCAGGAGGCCGTAAGCTGAGCATGCTCCCTACAGCCACCACCACTCTGTCTTTGCCTAGCCCACGTTCTGATTGCACCCAAATTATTCACCACGTCTCCTATTTAGCACAGGCATTAACTTTTTGTTAGACTGTCATGCCTAGGAGATGAACAGCCCCGGTAACACTGCCATTTTTTCTGAGAAGAGTGTCAGGTTGCTGGATGGTTTACACTTTACACTTTTGGAAATGAAGCACTTATAAACACTGCATAAATCAAAAATGCTAAAAGTCATAAAGTCCAGTGTTGCTGCACTGTTCCCAGAATGCACAGGATAAAGTTTCCAAGAAAGCAAGAACTTGACTGGAGAGACGGCTCAGTGGTTAAGAGCACTGACTGCTCTTCCAGAGGTCCTGAGTTCAATTCCCAGCAACACCATGGTGGCTCATAATCATCTATAATGGGATCGGATGCCTTTTTCTGGAGTGTCTGAAGACAGTGACAGAGTCCTCATATAAATAAAAATAAATCTTAAAAAGAGTTTATAAACAAACATTTTTTTTTAAAAAAAAAAAGGAAAGGAAGAACTCAACTTTCTAAACAACCAAACTTTTGATCATAAGACACAGGAATTAACCAAGTATAAACTAAGAAGCGCAAGGCAGCCATGGCCAGTAAGGGTAACAATCAAAGCTATTCCAAAAATCACATCAAGACTCATGCTGCTGATGCAGCCCTTAGCTGGAAGGAGGACATGGAGCCCAGGACCCTGTTGGACAGCTGTGTAGACAGGATACCTGTGACCCCATCTCAAGAGTTTTACTGTATGAGTCAACTGCAGTCCTAACTCTCTCTGCTCAGCTACAACCCTTGTTATCTTCCTCAAGAGGAAGAACCTCGACCACACCACATCCTACAATGAATGCTAAAAAAGCATGAGACAAACTGATATAAACAAACTTGCTCATAAAACTAGGGAGTTACCCTCACTCTATTATCTTGGCCCCTTTCATCTGTATCCAGGCCAGGAGGAGAAGGAATAAGTTTTGCTATATATCCCTGACTGGCCTGGAACTTACAGAAGACCATTCTTTCCTCAAATATGTATGGTCTCCTTGCCTTCGCCTTCTGGTGTTGGGATTACAAGTGTGTGCTGCTAACCCTCGAAGACATACTTAAAAGATAAGGACCAAACATGGTACTTAACTTGTTTGTAGAAGCATAGAAATATTACACTTACTCCTAAGTACTAAGCAAAAAAAAAAAAAAAAAGGTCCTCCAAGACTGGGGCATGAATGTTCCTACCATCTTTTGTCCACTAACAGCATGATAAACAAACATTAATACATTCAAACAATGGCACACAAAAAACTATTAGCTCAAATAACAACGCGAATGAATTTCAAAATGATTATGCTGAGCAAAGAGTCGACGGAGACTCGGGAGTCCGACAAAGAATTAAATCAAACAGCGCAGACACAGTAGAGGGGTAGGTGGGGTGGGAGACAGACACACAGGAGCATGAGGGAACTTAAACGGAGTTTAGGTTCCATTTAGACACATATCTTGTGGAACTTATCAAATATTGGCTTATAGCCTTTCATTAAAAACGTATCTATAAAATATATACAGATTAAGGGTGGGGAAAGGGTTCAGTGGGTAAAGGGACTTGCCACCAAGCCTGACAACCTGAGTTCAGCCTCCACATGGTAGAAAGGAAGAAATAACTCCTTCAAATTGTCCTCTGACCTCAACATGTGTGCTACGGCACATGTCGACATGAAAGAACACACACTCTAAATAAATGCAATATAAATTTGTAGTTAAAATATATGTGCTAATTAAATATATACAGGTTTAAATACTTCAGATAAATATACTGATTCTTACAACTTCCATTGAAATCATTGAAAAGGCAAAACAAAACGATGTCAGAGAGGTAAGAAATGTTAACAGTCTAGGTAGCAGGTAAGTACCATATCATCTCATTAAACTGGAATCTAAACAGGTCAGTCCTGTAGAACTTTAGAAAGCAGTGTTACTGGAGGCCGGTGAGGGTGAGCAGAGGGAGGGAAGGGAGAGGTCGGCAGTAGGTCGTTAGACAGGAGCAACATCTGCACAGAAGATGCCTAGAGATAAAATAACATACAAATCATGAAACCAGCAGAATGAATTTTATCTTAAAGAAATGACAAAATGCTTATGAGCTAAATATATTTGCCTTGGCTTAAATATTACACAGTGTACATATGTATCCAAATATCACAGAATACTCCGTTAATGTCTATAATTCTTTTCAAGATGACAATTATATTTGTCACTTATATTTTTCTGAACAATAAAAAAATCAACTTGGAAACAAAAATATGCTTAGTTTTTAAAATACGGACCAATAAATGGCCTAAAATCTTATATAACGACCTTGAATATTTTATAAACATTACTTACATTTGATGGATATATTTATACAGAAAAGCTGGGTCTACTGTCACTTAGTTATTAGTGTTTGGTTTTTGCTATGATACTCAGTACGTAGGATCTTTCTGATCCTCCTAACTCCACCTCCCCACTAACACAACAGGTCCTTAGCACCATGCCTGGGTTTGCAGTGCCCATATATACAGCCACATAACGGAATGTGAGGGTCATGACAACCTGGCAACAGTGAAAGGTTTCTGAACACATGACAACCAAAAATAACTTCAAACTCTAAAGAGTTTCTGGTACCACTTGCCCATACTGCAGCAGACAACTTCAACACAGCTTTTCCTCTAAACCGAGCACATACACCGTGCAGTGTTCCTGCCAGCACACTGTAATGCCAATCACCTTGGCTCGTATTTGAGACTACTGAATGCTATCAATTACTGTACACACATTTCTGCTCTTATAGACACATGCATTGATTACAGAAAATAGATTTAGTACTTTCTTATCGTCCCTCAACGTGGAAGCATCAAATTCGTTCACCTTGTATTACACAGTTTTGAAAAACTGCTATATGAGCTGGTTGCAAAATCTCATTAAAAAATTGTTAAATGAAGTGTGTCTTGAAACTAAGTCAGAATTGCCAATCACTTTTTATATCTTATTTCGTGTATTAATCTGTGTCTCGCTGCATACATGAATATTTTTATGCATGTGTGTGCAACTGTGTGCATGCAGGGCCAGTAGTCTTCTAGGTATCCGAAGACGCCCAGCTTTTTACGTAGGTATTACAACCCCAGGTCTAGTCCTCATTATAGTGGACCAAGCACCCCTAACTGCTGAGCCGTTTCTCCACCCTGTGCAGCAATTCTTGAAATGCTCCCTAAACACACTTCTCCTTTTTTTGTACAACATATTTATATGAAGCAACATTCATAGAATTGATATTATAAAATCGAAATGCCAATCACTGTGAGAAATATTGCAGAGCCTATGTACCTTACTTGATAAATATTCAGCCAACATTTAAGCCTTTAAATAAAAATAAACAAGCACATCCGTCTCATTAGCATTTAAATTCACTTCTATCTTTAAAACTCGGCGAAACTATATGTACACCAAAGACTTGCTTTAAAACCCATTTCTTTATGATTTACTACCAGAAACAGTGCACTGTGTGTAGCTAGATGGCTAAGACTGTATAGAAACTCCTCACAGGAAAAGGGATTGCCAGGTGGAAAACTTTATAAGACATTGCTTGAGATTCACCC
The DNA here is from genome assembly GCF_963924665.1 of Micromys minutus. NCBI lineage: Eukaryota > Metazoa > Chordata > Mammalia > Rodentia > Muridae > Micromys > Micromys minutus. Next base: position 9,616,467 of record NC_137963.1, on the reverse strand, counting down.
AAGGTCCATTTCTCAATGTGACAGCCTTACTAACACCTGAGCTCAATTAAACAAAGCTCCATCTCCAGGTCTCTCCATCCTCAGCTTTCTAACCACACTTCAGAACGACAAACCAAACAAACCCACTCTCCTTCCTAAGTACTGCATCTTGCCAGCATCCTCCTTCTCACATGTCCCCAACTAGATTTGTCAGTTCCACAAGCTTCAGTCATGGGTTTCAACATTGACTACCCTGACTATGTCCTGCTGAAATCACCCTATAAAATGGTGACTCCTGTAGCATCAAGTAATAACTGGCAAACACAATATAAGAAAACGGGTGAGCCTCAACAGAGACTTTTATAATTAAGCTCATTAAAACAGTAGTACAGCAGTTGGTCACCTGGCTGTTTTCTACATAAACTACCCATACTCAGGAAATGTGCATCCTCAAGTCTTGATGGATGATTCTGATTAAGGACAGTCACTTTGGAAAGAAGCATGACAAACTTGGTTAGGCCTCCAAACTATTCCTACCCTTATCAACTAAGATTTGTGAGGGGACGATAGCTGAAACCAAACTGTAGGCTTACTGCACATCAGTATAGATTCATAATCACAACTCTGGGAACACAGTCTAAGGAAAGAAACCCTAGAGCAGGGAAAGACCCAGGTGCAGACACTGCAACAGCCACTTTACAGGATCCATGCATCCAACACGGAGTGAGCCCAGCAAACTGCAGTTCCTCCGCGAGATGGAAGTGATACAATGCTGTTTTAAAGCAACATAATTGGGGTCATTTATGGATATTCTAAGATCTATTTTTCCTCTCTTCTCCCCTCTCATCCCCAATTCTCTTTTTCTGGTTGACGGCCTCCAAGAGAACAGACCTGATACTCTACCCACCCCCACCCAGCTCTGTAACTTCTGCTGCTCAGAGAGAGCAGTGGAAACAAGTGGAAACCGTTTCCGGCGGTTCCGGCCTTGGTTCTTGTGCAGGAGAGACTGACACCCACCACACAGCCCCGGAGAACAGCAGTCTCCCCTCTTCCATCGCACCTCACCCTGGCTCCCTCTCCTCGCTCAGTTCCAAATTATAACCATCTTTCCATGCATGTATTCCCGTCTCATTCTGGGGAAGCCAGGGAACTGTGCTAAAGGAAAAGGCTTTTCACAGGGAACATCAAATTGAAGTACAATCTGACAAATGACTCAAATCCGAATCGGCTGGTATTAAGATCTTAGAGTGGGCAGAGGAAAAGGCCTCTATTCTCCAAAGGGCATAATGGGACATTTAACAGATTTTTTTCAAAGGGCAAATGAACAAACAAAACTCGGCATTTACAGCTCAAATGGAGCTGGTGAAGAAGGAGCTGCTTATTAAAAACTCGGCCTCAGAGGAAGTACGCTGGGAGACTTGTTTCTCCCGTAAGTGGCTTGCCGTTGCTCTTGGTTTTCAAAATTATCTGGAGCCCTGGAGGCCAAGATCAATAATAATCCCTGTCTCAAAGAAAGCAGACGGCTAAAGCACAGCATAAATATAGTACCTCTGAGCAGTCCCCACTGGGAGAGTGGAAAGACAGCCCATAAACCTCTCCAAAGAAATGGTATGGCCGTAGATGTAAGGCCTGTATGTACCTGGTACTCCAGGCTGAGTTAAATCCACCCAGGAAAATTCCAGTTTTGATCCTGAGGGACTTCTGTAAGGAAAGATCCTTGATACTCAGGATGAAAACAGCCTGGCTTTAGAAATGACGTTAATTCACACATGGGGCCAGGTCCTTTCATTGGAGAGATGGGCTAGCCAAGCCTAGAGGAACTCAACACATCCTGGTCCCCACAAAGCATCCCTGTGCAGCATGGTTACAAACATAGGAAAAGAGACAACTGTCAGGAGTGACAATGGGGTCTGGGGGAGGCACGGTGTGTAGAATCTTCCTTCCAAGTTATAGATACCCCAAAGCTGGACCCGTATGGTGTAAGCTCTCTGGAGCCACGGCCATTCTCCAAATTGCTCTGAGAAGACATCACTCATCAGATGTGCCATCTGCAGCAAATCCCCAGAGCCAGGCCACAGTAACATCACAGGATATCAAACATGAGACATGGCCTGAGTTGGAGGATGGACAGACCCAGTGACCAACAGGGCCCTCAAGACTCCACCACAGCAAAGAAAATTCCAAAGACCACCCTCAGACAGACTGGGGGAAGGGTTTGTGGCTTGCAGCGTGTGTGTGTGTGTGTGTGTGTGTGTGTGTGTGTGTGTGAGAGAGAGAGAGAGAGAGAGAGAGAGAGAGAGAGAGAGAGAGAGAGAGGTATCCTCTCTGCAATTAACACATGGCAACAAGCAAGACGCTTCTTCTTACCTCTGCTTGTTTTGTTGACTCAAGCCTGTCATTTCCATGGAAACCCAAGGAAGAGAGATCAAAAATGGTTTTCTTCAGGTGCTGGTTGTCTGTGTGCAGGTCCCTCACAAGCTGTATAAGGTCACTGACCTGGACAAAAAGGCAAAAACATAGAGGTCTCACTTCAGGACAGCAGCATACGACTTGTGAGAAGGCCTCTTGCTACTTGAGCTATCCCCAGCTTCTGTGTCCACGGACAAGGTTAGGACAGCATAGGTCTACAGAATGAGAACTTGCCAGGATAACAGCCACAGAGCAGTAAAAGCTTTTGGTCAATGGCAACTAATATGTTTCTGTCTTATGACACAGCATCCTGGAGGAAAGATTCCCCAGAGCTCAAGTTCCTTCAGATTATCCTTGATAGCAGAGACTTCCTTGTCTCTATACACAGTCATCATGAGCTGTACTTAAAGCAACACACACACACACACACACACACACACACACACACACACACACACACACACTATGAGGTTTATTCAACCATTTTCAGCAAAACTCCTGAGGAGATGAAGAGGCTATCTTATAACAAGGAACCAGTGATACAAAGACGTTCACTGTCCTGGCTGCCACAGCTGGCACATGTGGAAAGCTGTGTAAGACATAACAAGAATCAAAGCACCAACATGGGACAGAGCAGCAGACTCCAACAAAAACAGCACACGGTACCTAAGCTCAGCCCAGTCCTCCAGATCCAGGCCCAGGTCTTGCCAGGCTAAGTTCACAGGCAATTAAGCAGACTCACTTTGCTTCCTGTAAGTTCCAAATGCCAGTGTCTAATAACTTTTCAAAAGGTTTTTAACCTTTAAAGAAAATTAAGAAAGAAAATCTACCTTGTCGATGCATATAGATGCACAAGACTCAAAAGGGAAATAAAACCCAGATCCATGGGGTGGAAGATAGCCAGTCAGTACAGTGTCTGCCATGCAAGCATGAGAATTTCAACTCAGATACCCAGCATACACATGGCTAAGGACAGTGCTCTAGGAGAGGAAGGAAGACAAGCAAATTCTTAGATCTAGCTGTCCAGCTATCTAGTTAAATGTATGAACTCCAGGGTCAGTAAAAGACCTTGCTGAGGAAATAAGGTAGAGAGTGATAGAGGAAGACACACACACTCACACACACACACACACACACACACACACACACACACTCACACACACACACTCACATACACACACACACACTCACACACACACACACTCACACACTCACACTCACACACACACACACTCACACACACACACACTCACACACACACACACACACTCACACACACACACTCACTCACACAGACTCACACACTCACACACACACACTCACACACACACACTCACACACACTCACTCACACACTCACACACACACTCACACACACACTCACACACACACACTCACACACTCACACACACACACTCACACACACACACTCACACTCACACACTCCCACACACACACTCACACACACTCACACTCACACACACACTCACACTCACACACACACACACACTCACTCACACTTTATTCCTAAGAATGATTCTTTGACATATTATGTCACTATAACTATATCACATATATACAAACTGAAAACCTCACATTTAAAAAATGTAGATGTAATGATTAGACTTGAAAACACATTTGTTCAAATCTATGAATTCCTACTACATGTGCCAGGTCCTGGGATGAAAGACATGAAAATAATACTCAGACCACATTTGAGAGGCTCACCCTTCAGATATCTAGACACAAGTAACCAGACAGTCACCAATGTGCATGGGAGGGAAATTAAGCAGGGTACAAGGAAGTGAATGAGTTAACACAGTGACTAGTTCACTGTAGGGATGAGCCACGTACTTTCTCAGGAAAGTGGGCCTGGGCTAAGGTATCCAGCCCCGAAATGAGAATGTATCCTGGGGAGCACCTGCCACCCTGTATGGGGCGCTGTGCAGCAATTGAGAAAAGATACAGCAGGCAGGAGAGGGAAGGGCTTGAGACCTGTGCACCTCTGGAATCAGGAACCAAAGAGATAAGAGCAGGCGGGAAAAGTGAACAGGTCAGGTCAATACCTTTTTCTTGAGTTCTTCTTGAGAAAAATGCTCCAACGGAAACTGATTGTGCTCTTCAAGGCAAATACTTAGATACGATGTTTGATCACTATAAAATGAAAATGGCTCCTCTGCACAAAATAAACAAACAGATAATAAATAGGTAGTTAGGTAGATGATAGATGATAGATAGATAGATAGATAGATAGATAGATAGATAGATAGATATGATGCATAGACAGACAGACAAAAGACTGGTAGGAGAGAGGAGAGAGAGACTATCAGAAACAGATCCTCCAAAGGCTTATCCCCATTCCTTTCACCCAAAGCAATGGCAACAGGATAGGGTTGGGGAGCTGAAGCACACAGAGGAGTTAAAGCACAACCTTCAGAGCAAAAGTAATTTTGCCTGTGCATCAAGCTGATGCTCGATGTGTGGTTTCCTCTGGTCTGTAGGCCGCTACTGTAGTCAATCCTGAATTTTAATTTGCTTATCAAGTACTGTACCTAGAGACCATTCTCAATGGCACAAGCAAATGACAGTTTCAGTTCAAGTAAGAGTGGTGCTGCTTAGGGACAAACACACAACATTTAGACAAGATCCCAAGCACAGACCCCCAAGGTACATCAAAGTGGCTGATGTATTTTTCTGGTCCCAGAGTTCCAGAGTTCTTTGGAAAGAGAACATACACCAAATATAAAACCTGTCTGCCAGTGAGAATCCAAAAGAGCATCAGTTTTTCATGTTACGGTCTGCTTCCCATGGCACACATTACATTCTAATAGCGTGGGAAGAATCAGAGCCAGGGGACATTCACTGAATGAAGTACCACCACACACACAGTCTCCTTTAATACACATGGCCAGTGATAGTATTCCAGGAACAGAACACTTTCCCCAGTGACTACATCCTGGTCAGAGGATGCAAACCAATGACTCCACGCCTAGCTCAGCTCCTTCATCTACAGCACAGCCAACAGCTTCTCTGCCAAGCTGGATGACTGTGAGGAGCACAGACAGAAAGGGACGAGCCTAAAGCCATGAACCTTACAACCAACAGGCTCCAAATTAATCAACCCACCACCACAATGACCAATGTCTACCACAACTGCCAAGCACTGGGGCTGGAGATGAAGAAAGGAACAAGACACCAACCAGAGTATAAGGATCCCAGTGTAGAGCACAGATGTACTGTGATGAATATTGCTATGCTATCCTATAGTTCCTGGTCCTGGTGGCCTCCCTCCATGATTCTAAAACAGCAATCTTGCTCAATGTCTCTGTGGCCTGCTCAATGGAGCTAAGGCACTCAATGAAGATCGATTACCAGTCCCCCAGGTTATCTGGAGCTAGAATAGCAAATAATACATATAGGTGGGCAGGAGACAGAATGAATAGGCTTTTAATGGGCCCTCCATTAGGAAGGGTGAAGCCGGGCAGATGCAGACTGTTAGTAGAGAGGATCCTGGAGACATTCTACCTCTGGAAACAATGGGAAAGCCATAGAAAGGATCCTGTACCTTCCCGCCTCCGAATTTCACTGAGCTGCTCCTGCAGGGCCTTCTGCAGATTCTGATAGGCAAGCACATCCTGCTCCAGCTGCTTCCGGAGGGCAAGAACCTGTTTCAACTCAGCCTGCAGGTTGCTGACACTTGGTAAAACAAGACACCAGAAATTATAAGACACACTGACTTATGCTTTAAGATACAAAGCCCAAAAAGCTGTGGTTTTTATATCACAGGTTTTTTTTCCCCCTGGTTATAAAAGTAAATATGTTTATTACAGAAAAAGGCAACTATAAAAAAAAATCGCCACTGATCAACACATGCTATCTCTCCCAAATCTTTTTCTCTACAAGTATTTCCAGGAAGTTTAAATGCCACTGGGTGTGTGTCCCTTGCTTAAATAGTCACCCATATTTGTAAAGGTTTCTGGTAACCTTCTAAATGAGCACATCATATCAGATGAGGTGACAGCTCCCCCTTAACTCCCTCCATACTGGTGTCTATTACAGGCAGAGCAGGAAGAAAGCATCTAATTCTCTAGAACGCTCCACTACTTGAACTAGTGCCTTTAGAGGCCTTAGTGTATAAAGGGGGCTCTCTCACCCAGCACCCAGACTTCAGAAGAAATGGTTCAACTCAAAATGTTTATACTGGGGTGAGGGTCAGGAGGTAAGAAAAACTAAGGAAAAGTAAGTTCCTCAGTAAGACAGAAGCAGACTAAGTGACTCAACCAAACTGAAAAACTCATAGTAAGAACGGATTGTTCAGTAAGATCAGGTATTGACGTCCATATGTTGGTCAACACAGTATGAGAAGCTCAGAACCCGGCGAGGACATGAAAAGGCTATGCCTCTTAGAGCTGTATTAATCGTGAGGAACTCTTCCCAAAGAAGATGTTCTATACGCTGTCTAATACAGCAGCCACTAGCTAATGTGCCTACTCAACATCTGAAATGGGGTTAATGTACCAAGGAACTGAATGTTTAATGTTATTAAATTGAAAGTAAGTGCAAGTTTAAGTAACCGCATAGCTAATGGCTGCTCTACTAGACGACGACGCAGAGCCACAGAAAGGATTTGGACTCTCGTCCATGTGCCGGTGCCACATGATCTGCACGACACACACTGAGCTCTCAGAGGAACATGGAGAGCGAGCTGACACCTGCCCTACAGACACAGTCCCCACTGTAGAGCTCTGAGCCCACTGTGCAGTCTGACATTCGGGTTACTTCCTTAAGGATACTCAGCTATGCAGTGGATCAAAGCACAGGGACATTTTTAAAGCAAATCAGAAAGTTTCCTTCTTAGCCACTAAGAAATATTTCATCCTCTTCCAGTGTCTGACACACAGCTCCCTGACAGGGTTCTCCACTGCTCTGTATCTCTAAAGATGTCTACATATATGGATTTTTTTAGTGAAGCGCTCATAAGCTTTTCTATCACATTTTTCTAGAGTCGCTGGCACCTGTTGCTGGGCGTCTGTATGAAACAGACTCAAGTTCTTCTCCTCCAGCTCCATCCATGGAAAGGAAGGTACACTGGAGGAGATGAGCTTTCTGTCCATTCTTCCCTGCCTGGATGCGAAGGACGGTTCGCTGTGAAGCCGTCTTCCTGTGGTGAAGGCCTATGGGAAACTTGAACCTAACTCCCTTACAAAATAATGCTAAGGGCCCATTTGCTTGGCAGATGCAAATCCTTTCATAGGTGCCACAGCACATCACAGGCTTGCACGGGGCACGCTGCCAAGACACTTACCCAGGGAAGCTCCTCCCTGGGCTGGGGCAGGATGCCCACTGCACCAATGCTTACATTTTCTGACAGGGTGAGAAGGACACGGCTGATGTTTCAGATCGCTCACTTCTGCTTTCCCCACTCCAGAGTCTCTGCGAGGTGTGAGAAACCAGCAGAAGAGTGGGTTTGCTCAGAGCAAACAAGCACTGTGCGTTCCTCTCGGAACAAGGTGGCAGAACAGCATGGCGAGGAGGAGAAAGACGATGTTCCAAAGAGGACGGTGCTCTAACAAGCTCTGCAGCACTAGGCCAGACCAGTCAGCCGCCCCAGTTACAAAGTAAGACAATTACAGCTTCCCTTTGAGTTGGTTTTGGGGCTTAAATGAGTTATTCCATGAGAAAGCTTGGTATACAGTCAGCAGACATCATTACTCTTATTCATGTGATGAACTAAAGTCCCCCCTCACCCTCCTTGGGAACTGCAACAGGTAATCTCGTCTAGAAAGGATTCTGCATCCACTGAAGATATTTGGGAATATTTGGAGACATTTGTGGTTGCCACACTATACCTGTATAGAGCACCGGCCAGCACAGAGAACTAGGAATATTGTTAACATCCTACAGCACATAGGACAGGCCCTGTAGACGGTATACATCTAACCTCGGATATTCCTCCCATACTGCTGAGGGTGAGCAACAGCTGAAGTCATTTCTGGCTGACAATACATTTCAACACGGGCCTCAGCATAGATCCTGGAAGGTGTAAGCTCTGATCATTCTTCACTGCCATATGGAACTAAAGTCACCAACTTCTGAGTACTGCCAAGCTAAAGTGACCAGGTTTATCGGGCTACCCCTTCCTTTCTCACTTTAATCACAGTAATGTCCTTATAAGACACTAGCTTTACTACTTTTCCAGAGTGAGCAGTGCTAAACTACAAAGAGGAACTCAAATGTCTCTCATCCATAATTTTGTCTTCTGTTTTCACCAAAGTCTGAGCATTCAAAACTCCATAGCTATGTATTTGCTGCTAGAATGGGAAGGCTGGGCTTTTGATGTTATTACTAATAAATGTTGCTGTTTACTGAGAGCTTCATGACTGCGAGGCAGCATTATATATAGTATCAGCCCTCATGCCTCAGATATGTTCCTATTATTGTACTAAATGCTATCACTAAGACAACATATAGAAGAGTTCATTGTGGCTTACAGTTTCAGAGAATGAGAGTCCATAATCACAGTGGCAGAGAGAATGGCAACAGGCATGTCCAGAGCTTATTTCTTGATACACAAGCACATGTCACAGAGCTAACTGTAAACGGTGTGGGCTTTTGAAGCCTCAAAACCCACATGCAGTGATGTACCTCCTAATCTAATCTAAAATAGTTCCAGCAACAGGGACCAAGTGTTCAAATACATGAACCTATAGAGGTCTCCTCATTTAAACTAGTTCATGCTATTTAACAATGTTATCAAGACTGGAAGGCAGGAGTTAGATAGAGAAGCAGACAGTTAAGTAGGTTTGGAGGCAGGTAAATTGGAATGAGGGGAAGGAAGGAAGGAAAGAAGGAAGGAAGGAAGGAAGGAAGGAAGGAAGGAAGGAAGGAAAAAAGAAGGAAAGAGGAAAGAAGGAAAGAAGGAAGGAGGCAAAGAGATAAGTAGCAAAGCACAGAAATGAGTTGGAAAACAGGCAAAGATTAAGTATGGATGTGGGCAGGGCAGCCCACCTCCACATTACAAACACAGAAACTGAGACTCTGGGTGAGAGATGGAACCACACGTTTGGACCTGCTAAGTGCTAGAGCTGGGATCTGAATCCAGGTCTTCAGATGAATATGAAACCTTTTAAGCACCCTTGTTCATTAGCTACATCTTTGGCTTTCTCAAGTCCCATTCACATTTTTATTCTTAGGAAAAAGCTTATGAAACTAGGAGCCACTGAGATGTTGAGAGTGCTCGAGAGAACTACATCCCACCCTTAAAGCCTCCCTGAGCCTAGAGTCTACTCAGGGTCCTATCCTGATATTATACAAGGAAAGAAACATTTCTCTCCACCTTAAGCGTCCAGGACTGAATCCATGTCTTCCTCACAGTGAAGTGGCTGAGATATGTACACACCACCTAGCTCCATTAGCAAATTTTCTACCTTCTCTAAACTCATATCAGATGTAAAGTCTGAAAGTACTTCATAACCTGGAAGATCAGTGCTGGAGAAGGGGCATTCCTAAGCAGAGCAGTCCCCTAGCACCTGCTCTGCCTTACCTGAGGAACCCGTCCCTGCAGATAATCCTGTCCCAAGAAAAGGGGTAGGGGCACAGAGAGGCTTGGGGACGACATGAGCCACCTGACAGACTCTTGGGCTAGTTCTGAAGTATTGCTATGTCAGGTGGAGCTTTTCTTGCTCGGAAACCAGCAGTCCTAATCAGGAAGTGTGTGTGGCTGTGGTGTCTGAAGAGAATCACTTACCTGTCTGTATCCTGCAGAGTCTTGGCCAGATGGGCATAGATGTTCTGTTCTGTCTTTAAGTCTCCTGTCAGCCCTTCATACTCTGATTGTTGCTTTTCCTGGAAATGACAACGGGCATCTGACATTAGGGGCAGAAGCCAAGGAAGATGGCTTGCCATTATGCAAACACATGTGGCTAGCTCTGGATTTTTAAAACCACAGACTGCAGGCTCTGAGCCAGACTCAGGCTCAGGCCACAGTAACACAGCACCACCTGCAGGAGGAGAGGGGAATGACAGGCTCCATACTTCCCAGAGGGCCGTCATGGGCGTCCCTATTGGGAGGTGGTAGAAGTTTTGAAACATGGGGTATGGTGGAAAGTCCGAGGGTGGTTGAGGGCACACCCTTAAGAGGAACTGTAGGACCTCCTCCCTTCTTCTCACTTTTCCTTCCTAGACCTTCAGCACATGTTCCCTTTCACTGCCTTCCCAACACAACCTAACAGCCCAATCCTGGGCTGCAACCTCCAAAACTGTAAGCTAAGCCAAGCTTTTCCCCTTTGTAAGTTATCTTGTGTGTTTCATTACTGTATCATGAAGGTAACTAATGGAGAACCTAGCTAAGTAGAGAGCCATGCTCCCAACACCCAAAAGCTGTTTGTGAAATATACCTGATTCACCTATAACTCCTCTGATTTCATGATACTCTACTGATGCCTGTCTGCTGTTCCACAGAAAACCCCACACACCAGAACTTAGTAAGACCCGAAACAAAGGACATTCAGGAGAATGGAAGAGGACCAGTGAGTGGCATGTGAAAGGTGTCCAGAACAGTGATGACAGAAGCTGGGCTGGACCACTGCTAATTAGTATAGCCTTGGGAAAGCAGCTTGCAAACCCTTGAGGCTTAGTACCTCTGCTATGAAATGGGGGTACAGTTTGGAGGTTCATAATGTTATTTTGCCATCAAATTCAAATTCTGGTACAGTCACATAGCAGTTTGGGGATTTGAAAAGTTGCTGATTAATCAATTGGCAATGACTACTACTTCTTGAAATTATAGAGCAGATTAGGATAAACTATGCTAAGAAACTAGAGACATCTGGAGAAATGACTAACTCCATTACTGTACAGAAAAAAAAAATATCGAGGACATGATGTGTCTCCAGCATTCTGCTATGTCAAAAGATACATGCTTTCAGATCTGAGCAGTGACTGTCAAAGCCTCTGCACAAGAACAAGATAGAGGTGCAAGGTATCAAACAGAGATTGTTACATAAGTCCTAGTGATGTGCACAGGAAGGTGACCAAGCTGAACAACTTGAGTCCCACATGCTTGACATCTGCTAAAATGGTGGATCTTGAAAAACCATGGGGAAGATAAGTATTTCACAATAGCTAACTATATAACTTTCAGTGTGTATCTGCATCTATGTGTGACAGTGCGTGATGTGGTGTGTGTGTGTGTGAGTATGTGTGTGTGTGTGAGTGAGTGAGTGACTAATACTAAGGACAGGGTCCAGAGAATTGTGCATGCTAGTCAAGCACGCCATGTGGCGCTAAATTACATCGCAGCCACCAAGACCTGATGTTTGTCAATTATAATCCAACAAAGCTAATAGATAGATAGATGTCTAAATAATGATGAAAAGTTGTCTAGAAGTTACAAGTCATTTTTAAAGCTCTTACTAGCCAAACATGACACAATGTTAACACCAAAATAATTATACTACAAAGTCTGAAATTGATTCAATGAATACATGAGAAGAAGCTTTGCCTTATAGTAAAATGGTTAATTAATGTGGATGGGAAGAGTACTGGGGTCAGAAAGCATATCCATTTGGCAGCTATCATTGGTAATAACCAATTCCGCCCACAGACATGAAAGGACATTAAAACTGGACAGTGGGTCTTTGGATATTTGCCTATTTACATACACTATCCCTAAACTCTTCCTTAGCACACAGAAAAAACAGCAACTGGAGAGTCAGGAGCCTGAAGACAGTCTGTGAAGACAGCAAAGCCAGCACAGCTTGTAACTAAACACATGGACGTCATAGCAGAAAACTAGAGAGACAGCGAACACAGCATCAACTGCTCTGATACTTCCCCAAAAGATGCACCAGCTAAACCAAATCACCAAACACCCAGCAAGCAGCCCCACAGAAGAGCATGGGAACTGTTCTGCACACTTCCGACCAACTAAAGACTCGAGACTGAAAAGCTCAAGATGGGATCCCAATCGGCCCTCTGTGCAAAGTGTTCCTGAGATGGCGGGTGAACTGTGAATGAGCCTGAGAAGGAGGAGGCAGTGGGGAGACTATGCTCATTTCCCGCTGTGGTAGCTAGGTGAATGCCTGCTGCCCAAATGTTAGGAGAACACCCAGTTCGTGCAAAAGTGGCGGCGGCTGCTCGCTTTCTTCTCAGCCTCACTAACACAGAGGACACCTACACAAATGGGACCAGAGCACACGGCTGCTTCTTCTCCTGAAGTTACCACATGAGCACTAAGGCTGGCTCCGTGACACTGCCGGCTAAAAACGCTCATTTGTAAGTGCCAAGGATATTTCAGAACATTTCTTCTTCTTACTCCAAAGCCGCTGTGGTCACTAGCCTCATCGTTAAATTCTGTTATTTAAATATATCAATTAAAAATAGCATTTCTCTAGAATTTTTTTTATACTTCGATAACTGAATTTCAGTATGTTGGTTCACTTGAAAAGCAAATCCAGATATAAATTATGTGCATTTAAACATTTTTTTCTAGAATATGGGTCTTTTGGCTTACACTAGACAGCTAAAGATATGCAGTAGGCAAAAGGTTAAGCACTCTGACCCAGGAGAACAATGCTGTTATTCCAACCCCAGCGAATCAGCCCGGGGCTGTGCATTCAGAGTTGGGACAACAAACCGCTGAGCTAGGCCTTAGATAATCACCCAGGTAGATATCCAGCATTTCAGTAAATCACACTACAGGCCACTGTCCGAAGTACTCCTAAATGTTTCTCCATACAACAGTGCCCCAAGGGGTTTCAGCACTTGCCTAAGCATAAGCACGCGAGAGGACATCAAAACAAAGAAAGCCACCAGGTCTTCGGTATAGTCTCTGTATCCTGCCTCACAGTAGGCCATTTCTGCCTTTCTGGTTACTAGCAATGCAGACTTTACAGGGTCATTATGCTAAATACTCTCCTCCTCCAGAGTCCATCACTAAATCTGAATACAACTGGGTGTAGAGATGACACCCTTCCCCCAAGGATCAGGATCAGGATCATGAGGTATGGCATGGGCTCCTCAGCACCATTCATACCAGCCTCAGGAGGTTAAAAGACTTAAATGAATTAATCGATGCATGGTGCCCGGGATGGAGTGGACACTGTGACAGCCCTAAGTACCATCCCAATGCTCTAGCGCTGTGCTAGCACTTGGTAGAAATCCTGTACAGTTATAACATTATGAAGCACTAGATTAGTCTGTTCAGTTGTAACTGAGTCAGTCCACTTAACTGATAAGCAGTATTCAGGATATGGACTTGTATGTTATGTCAAAGTTAACCAAGGGTTAAAAAAGTAGAGCAAAAACTATGGAATTCTAGTGGAGAGGATCTCAGTAGTCCAGGGGCTGAGCCACAGGAAAGGTAATGTCATGTCAAGGCCCCCATTCCCAGCCCAGTTCTCCTCTCTTTTTCCTGCAATGACACCAACTCTTCCGCCCACCACACTCCTTAGCTTCTGTCTTCATTCTTTTTCCTGCCTTCCATCTGGGGGAATTTCAGACATTCCTCCCTAAGTCTCAAAGACCCTATGAGACCTCAGAGATGGAGACACATTGCTTACCACTCTCTAGTGACTCCAGCACACGTCATAAGCCCTCCTTTAGCCCAATCTCATAGGGAGTCTTGTCCAGGCAAGAAAGATGCCCTCCCTGGTCCTGAAGCACCCACTCACTTCCACCCAGAGCTTCTGTGCCGACCACCTGTTCCGTGTGAGCAATGCATGTAGTGGTTATCCTAAACCAGGCCTGGGGCCTGGCACAAATCAAATCCTGCCATAAACACTCACTGAGCTGATGATTAAATAGGTAAGAGGGGAACACAGGGACTGATATGAATCTTAAGAGCAGAGATTCCTGTGGATATTTTGCATAATGGAAGTCAGAGTGAGTCAACGTCTTCCTAGAAGCAAATTGCTCACCCATGTTAAATAAATGAACTCTTCGGAGCCATTTGCGTCCCATTTCATCAATCACCCATTCCCCTGCGCTGACTCATGCCCCATTAGAATGAAGTCATTTGGCTCCCTCAGCAGAGCTGACAGCCAGTAGATTTCCTTGGCACAGAAGAGAGCTAGGCTGCCTAGGGAAGGTAGGCAGTGAGACACCTGCTGAGCAGGTGCCATCAGCCCTGTCCACCAGCAGCTTCTCCAGTCACAGAACACACGAGGCACCATGCTTGGCACACATCTGCAGTGCATCCTCCACGGCCCTAGGGGTGAACACCCACTCACCACTATATTTTGCCTCATCAGAATGTGCTAGAAACCTAACAGCAGTCCCCAGGAAGCCACTGCTCCTCTGTATGCAAGGCCTTGGGCCCTTGTTAGCACAACTGTCTCTTGGGCATTCTAAGATTTAGACAGAGACATCTCATACCCATTTAGGAATGGTGGGGTCTACACACTGTGAAAGTGTTTTATCCTGAAAGTCCTTGGCACTCCCTCGGTTTTCCCAGAACCTCCTACATGGTACCTATGAGAATCTTCAGTTTGTTCCTAATCAAGGTCACTCTTCATAGCTGCTGAACTCAAACTATTCTTTACCAGCTTCTGGAGCATAACCCAGAGCAAACTCACTAGCATGTCTCTATTATCTCTAATCCTCTTAGAAGGACAGATTAGAATCTGCCTCAAAGACCAGGAAGGCACATTTTTGAGAACTCTGGTGATTTGACAAAGGCCAAAGATCTTAAGTAGCATGACTGACATCATGTACCCTACAAGGGCAGAGGTACTTTCTGCTATGCCACCGGTTCCGGGACGACTTCAGGAAAACACATGTACAGTGCAGACCACAATCTGAAGAGACAGCAGACCAGTAAAGAGAAGGCTTAATGTATCACTTCCTGCTAATCAGGGCAATTTGTGACCTGGTAGATGGATGGGGCCTTTTTTAGCAGCTGTATCACAACCCAGCAACAAAGACATTTATTTTAATACTCACAAAATGCAGCCGCATATCCCAACCAGGTCAACAACAAAGTTAGAAATCGCGCCTGTGGCAAGTCACATATAGCCAGAGAACTTCACACCCTCTTCTTCAGTTCCCTGATCGCCTAAGTATTAATTCTCAGGATCACACATGCTTAGCAGGAACAGAAACACCACCATAGCCTTGAGCTCTTTGAAAAAATGGGCAGAGGATAAATCCTAAATCAACACAAAATGGCCAAGGGCATAGCAAAAGAAATCCACATTTTCTACACAGAAAGAACAACCATTTGAAAAGCAAACTTTTCTTAAGGGAATAAATAGAGCAGATACAGTAAGGCTGTAACAGCCAAGAGTTCTTAAATTGACACCCAGAAATTTACAATTCTGAAGTGTAATTTACAATTCCTTATCCACAATTTGTAATTAGCCCAGCACAGCAGAATTAAATCCTTTGCCAAATACTTGGGCATTTTGCACAGTAATTTAAAAACTGCCAAGATGTGGATGCTACCAAATGTCCATGTCATGTCCAGGCACCCATGGTTATACAAGGGACATATATTACTCAGCATTAAATAAATAAATAAATATTAAAATATTCAACCTGCTGCATAAGATTACTAAATGTTCTCTTCAACGAACTATACAGGACTAAAATGCTATTCCAAAAGCAAAGTTTAATAATAAACACATGATGTAAGTCAGTGAAGATCTAGCCCTCTAAACTATCTGTTTTAGTTTGGATTCCTATTGTTGCAATGAAACACTATGACTGTCTTAGTCAAGCTTTCTATTCCTGCACAAAACATTATGACCAAAAAGCAAGTTAAGGAGGAAAGGGTTTATTCATCTTACACTTCCACATGCTGCCCACCACCAAAGGAAGTCAGGACTGAAATTCAAGATGGTCAGGAAGCAAGAGCTGATGCAGAGGCCATGGAGGAATGTTACTGGCTTGCTTCCCCTGCCTTGCTCAGCCTGCTTTCTTATAGAACCCAGGTCTACCAGCCCAGGGATGGCACCACCCACAATGGGCTGGGCCCTCCCCTCTTCATCACTAGTTGAGAAGATGCCTTATAGCTGGATCTCATGGAGGCATTTCCTCAATGGAGGGCCCTTTCTCTGTGATAACTCCAGCTTGTATCAATTTGACATGGAAAACCAGCCAGTACAAGAACCTAGAGCCAGCAACCAGAGACAGCACCACCCAGAATGGTCTGGGCCCTCCCCCATCGATAACTAATTGAGAAAATATCCTACCTTATGAAAGCCTTTTTCTCAATTCAGGTTCCCTCCTTTCAAATGACTCTAGCATGTGTCAGGTAAATATAAATTTAGCCAGGACACTACCTGACCTAAACTGGCTACCTTTTTACAGGTCCTGTGCACCTCAACAGTTCCACAAACTTTAGTCCAAATTCAAAAAACAAAGACAACCATTGGCTGAGACTTAGTTCCTGGACTTGCCCTACATGGACAGAAACAGGAGTAAAGTCCAGGCCCAGGTCCCCAGGCAGCCTGAGGGATCCTCCCTACCATACTGACATTCTCAGGAGGATCCTCCAGGAACCAGGATGCTCAGAGCCAACAGGAGCTTCACTCACTGTTCATCCAGCCATGCCCAGGACAGGACTATCACTGCAGCACCATGCAGGAACTGTCTGCAAAAACACTGCTGTGCCTGCTGGAAAACAAATCCGAGCGTACCCATCCGCTACAACCAGCACAGCCACTGTGGTCTCTGTCCATGGGCCTTTAACTGTCCAGTCCACAGGACAACTGTGATATGGCACAAAGGCAGCCTCTCGCTCTGTGCCAGCCACAGGTCTACATCTGCGCTAACGGCCAATGCCCATGCTGTCCAGTGTGTTCATTATTTTAAGAAACACCTTTCACAAAACCACAAGTCACAATCGACTATAGATCAGGACTAATTTGCCTAAGTTTACGAAGGTTTAAAGAACCTGACCTATGTAGTTTAACACCTCTTCTGTGCTCAGGCTGCCCCACCGCATTATTCATATAGTCACTCAACGCTTGTTTCCAGAGCCCAGTACAGGGCTGAGCACTGCACTTGCAGATAAGCAGCAGTTTCCACCCCTGGAGTGCCGGCCAGGGGAGGAAAAGCAGAAGGATGAAGCCAATAAGAGCAACTAGAGGAGGAGTGTGCTACAAAAATTAGGGGCCGGTACAGCCCGGTAGGATAGGGAAGCTTACCCTAGACAGGTATCTGCAAGGGTACTCAGAAGTTAAAAGGTAAACAAAATACCACCAAGGCAAGTAGGCAGACATAAGCAAAGGCACACTGAGACATCAACAGTGCTTTCAGGCATCAGTAAGCTCTCCAGTGAATTAGGAGCAATGGAGATGGTTATCTATACCCACCCTTGGCTCTGAATACGAACACAGACACATATTTATCACGATGTTTGGTAGGACAGTTAGGTTGGAGAGTTAAGTTGGGCCTTCCAGCCTGAGAGGGTGGTGAGGTGGGAACCGAAAGCCAGAGGCCAAACAGATACAGACGAAGAAGCAGGTACCAAGATGAGATTGAGATGGACAGGTACAGGCCATGGGGCAGGATGCTGACCAAGCCAGTATTGTCTGGCCAGCTACAGTGTCAAAAGCTCATAATTACTGTAATAATGTCTGTGTCCTTATTCTCAGCAAGGGTGGACAAAGACCGTTATAGGAGATTAGACCAACAGTGTGAGTCAGATAAGGGAGTGCCAGTATTTGAGCAGAACAACTTCCTTACAGCTTCAAACCTAAAACTTCTCAAGAGATGGCCTTTGATAGAGCAGAGACCAGCCTACCCTCCAGCAAGGTGGGGTTTCTCAGTGTCAAGTGCACAGCAATCAGGAATGCCCAGACAAAGGATACTAATTTGCAGAGCTGCTAGACAAACCCTCTCCCTCCCACCTGTTGTAAGCTCAATTACCAGGAAGAAGGCACTGGAGAGGCTCGAGAGCAAAGAAATTTATCAAACATGTTTCAAAAAAGAAGATGAATACATTCACATGTAAGCACCAATTTCAGTCAAGCTTGCCTTGGAGAAGATGAGTTTGCTATCTGGTGACTGCTGAGAACAGTTTTCTGTTATTAAGCCATCGCTCCCAAACTTGAGCTCCTCTGCAGTCATTAAATAACAGTTCTGCTGTATTGCTTCCAAATCGCTTTCATTGGATTTCTAAGGAAATGAAACAAATCATAAGAAAGTTTTCATCAAGAAAAGAATATTAAGAAATTTTTCTTCAACTCTTTTTGGGGGGGGGATCTTATTCTGTCACAAAGTCCTTATGCCTCCTAAATAATCCCATCATCCTAAAATATTAGGCAACCAACACGGCCGTGAAGCAACTCCATCTGCACATGATACTGTGAGAGCAAACAGAATGCCACCAAGGCAGCTGTCCATGAACTGTGTTACTTACCACAGTGACTGCCACTAAATGAACCGGTTCCATCCCTAGGACTCTCCTGCTCACTGAATGACCCTTGGGTCATTTCCTACCCAGTCAACATGATGGGTGAGTAAAGAGCTTATATATCTAAGCCCAGTAAAGTCTTAGTCTCCTTTGAAACTACGAACTTGATCCATCCGAATGCACAAGGGAGAAAGGCTGAGACTGCATATACACATTAGGGTATGTTCATATAGGATGCTCCTTCTCCATGCCACACAATCCTTGCTGTGGCCCCTCAGTAGCCTGGGTCTGATAATACAATAGTATTATATTAATAGTACTGCAGACTACATCTCTGGTCTGGCCATGTTCAAGTTCAAAATCTATTCCCAACCTGGTTGCTAAACCTTTTTTTTTCTTTCTTTCCTTTTTTTTTTTTTTTTTTTTATGGGAAAGCAAAGGATAAGATGCACACCCATGCTCTATGCATGGATCAGAGTTAATTTAACATGCCAGTCATTTAGAAGGATTTTGGTACCCACAAGGGAGAAATGGGCAGTTCTCTGTAAGATCCCACTGAACTAGAACTAGAAATCGGCCAATACTGTCGCTCAGGAATCGTGTTGGTACAACTACACTTTCATCATTGCTATTTTGACCTAGCAAACCATAATGTAGGGCTTAAGAAGAAAGTAGTAGTCCACTCTCTTCCCAGTTTTCACCTCAAAGTCTCAATCCCAGGCAAAACCAACTTGCAATTCGTTAGGCACTACGTCTGTTCTGAAATCAAATGTCACCATAACAGTCTCCTTATGCTTCCTGATTCCTTAGGTTTCAATTCTACCAACTGGCTCCATTCCGGAGTGTAGGGATTTAGCTTTTGAGTCAGTTTTCTCCGCCTCAAGATTACATCATTACTGCTTAGAACAGTCCTGTATTACACGGTAGCCAAGTAAAACAACAATCATATACACTACCATCCATGTGCAATTCTTTGAACTCTTGCTTGGAATTAGTAACTGCTTTGTTCTAGTTGCCTACTTAGTTCATAGAATTATTACAAAGTGTATGTTTTCTCCAAGTTCTCAAAAGAGAAAAATAGAGAAAATAGTCAAACCCACAGTGATCAATCATCTCTGTAATTTCCTGGAGCAGCCCAGATGACACCCTTCCGCAAAGGTTCAAACTTGGGCTCTCTACTTAGCCATGGAGTTGCCACTATAGACTTCCCTTCAGCATACCTAGGGCACTCTATTTTCTGAATCCTTTGTGCTTTCTGAGTTACTGCTTTGTTTATATGGCTTTTCTGCCAAGAACTTGCAGAGTGCAAGCGAGACAGACAATTCAAGCACCACACATCCAAAAAGACCTTGCTCTATACCCACAGTGGCTCAGACACTAGCTGAGGCCAGAACGCTAGACTGGAAATCACTATTTTTTCAAAATCAAAAAGTATCACTCCTGTATCCTAATGTCTAAAGCAGCTGCTAGGATTCTAATATCATCCTGAGGCCCAGTTCTTCATACATGGTCTATGTTACCCCTCTCTCTGGAGTCCTTCAGATGTCCACTTCAACATCAAGTTCTTCAATATCAAAATCCCTTGCTTGGCCTATGGGATGGTCTTCATCCTACCATTTGGGACATGGCCCCTGAGAGCTGGAACCGCCCTGCCAGCTCCGCTTCCTGGAGCTCCAGTCAGTCCTACTTCAGACCTCTTCCACCTGCTTCCAGCTCTCTTTTCGTTACCCTTCCCCATCATTTTGTTTGCTTCCTTCTGTTTTCTGGAAGATTTGTATCTTCAAATGTCTAACTCTTGCTCTGGAATGCTTTAAGTCACTAATTACACCCTGAACTTCCAACAGGCCACTCTTCTTTTCTAGATACCATTATTTTATTAGATTCTAATCTTATTTTACACGTGTGTGTGTGTGTGTGTGTGTGAGTGACACGTCACAGCATGTGTCCCACAGCAAGGTCAGATCTCTCCTCCACTTCTCTGGGTGCTGGTGATCACATTCAGGTTGTCATTGATAAAACAAGCACTTATGCCCACTGACTCACCTCATGAGTCCTGATCTTACATCTTATTCTTTGATATC